>NC_138183.1:197683424-198283424 GCF_964194105.1 Spermophilus citellus
TCCATGTTTCTTCCTTCTGCTTCATTCTTCAATCCATTCAGCATTGCTTTTCTCCCTGAAGGAACTTAATTCACTGAAAGTAATTTTTTTTTTTTTTAAAGAGAGAGTGAGAGAGGAGAGAGAGAATTTTTGATATTTATTTTTTAGTTCTCGGCGGACACAACATCTCTGTTGGTATGTGGTGCTGAGGATGGAACCCAGGCCGCACGCATGCCAAGCGAGCGCGCTACCGCTTGAGCCACATCCCCAGCCCTGAAAGTAATTTTTTACCAATTAATTTCAGAATCAAATCCACTGTGTTTCTTGAAACCATGGAATTCGTATTTACTTCTCTACCACACAGATTTACTTTTCATCTGTTTTTCCTCTGATAATGATATCATCATTATGCCCAAGTTTGAGAGCCACAGCCAAAGGGGCCCCAGCAAACTTCCAGCTGCCAGCAAACTTCCAGCTGCCGGCTGATGATTGGCTCACAGCAGCCCCAGCAACATCTAGCTGATTGGCTCCTCTGCGGTGATGTTCATTGGGCTGTTTCCCTGCCCTTCAGACTGCCAGCTGATGATTGGCTCACAGCGGCCCCAGCAACATCTAGCTGATTGGCTCCTCCACACCCAAGACTGAGACTTAAAATCCCTGTATCACTTTGCCTCCTCCTTTTCCTTGGCCCACTGCATTAAACAAGATAACAGTTGATGAAAATATTGACCCCAAAGTGTCTCTGTTGGCACCTTTCTTCATTTCCTTCCACACTTCAGGCACAAGATATCACATTATTATGCCGTAATAGCTGCATTCTAATTTATCCCTAGCCTATCTCTAAGTCATCTCTAACCAAAGTGGAACTGATATTTAAAAAAAAAAAAAAATGCGAAAATGCAATTTTCTTATTAAAACCTTAAATGGTCCCTTCATTGTCAAATGACCAAATTCAAACTCATTAACCTAGAATTAATGAGTCTTTTAAGGGTCAGCATTAAATCAATATTTCTCTCCTTTTTCTCAAAATTATTTTCCTTTTTCTTGAGAATATCCAGATATGTCTATATGTTGTCATTTTAAACCTTAAAACAGGATGGTCCTAGAATTTCCCTGATTGCAGAAAAATACCTGTTCAAAACATCTTCCATGGCTGAGGTCCAGGATGCCCTTCTTTATTAATACTTGGTTGATCAAAACCAGTAGAGGGGAAACTCCCCACCCCACAGAAGTCAAGAACACAGATCTTATTGTGTACACTTCTCTGTCTACCCTGCATTATAGCCTTGTGAATCTTGTGAATAAAAGCTCCGAACCACCATTTCCAAAAACCCAGCTCTGACTCTTATTTGGTTTCAGTCCCTACTAATGCTGTTCTTAGTGCAAGGGCTTCATCGGGGTTAGTGAAAATCCAAAGTGGATGGTTATCAAAGGCTTACGACTGAAGATGGTGCAACTCTGAACTTTGACTCCTACTCTACAGCCTCACCTCCAGCCTTCCATCTGTATTTTTTGCTGCACCTACATTCAAGGCTCCTCTTTCCATTGTTCTCAGGATGTACTTTTTTTCTTCATGCTGCATTCTTAGGCCCCCTTCCTCTTACTTATCTGTAAGCTTTTCCCTATGCATTTTTGTTTACTTCTCTATGTAATTAAAAAGAAAACTCACCTATTTTGGAATCTTTTAGCATTAGTAGAATATTTCCACATAGCTTCTAAACAGCCAGAATCCTGAAAAAAACATAGAATTCACATCAGGGCATCTCCTCCCAAAGTTCAACCTGAGGGGCTATTCCTTTTGAGAGAGTAACATAGAAGGTAGAAAACCTGGTGATTTCAGAGACCAAGAGCAATGGATAGAAAATATAGATGTGGGAAGGTGATGAGAGAGAGAGAGAGAGAGAGCAAGCATCTACATAAGTAAATTGAAGTAGGGACAGAGTTTTCTTCAGATTGCTATATTTCAGCCCTCAAGATATCTAAGAACAGAATTTCTCAAGACCTGAATTTGGAGTTTCTAACACTTCAATATACCTATCTGAGAGAATTCTGTGCAGGGAATTCGCTATATCTTACCACTTGGGATTTCTAAGATAAGCATAGGTGGCTTATGATCTGAATTTAGAGCTTCTGAAACTTCAACTTACTTGAGAGAGATCTTGCTTTGACAGGAAGAGCAGTACTGGGGCTCCTGCATGCCCTGCTAATAGCCCACAGTTACATCTGGCAACTCACTGGCCTGAGAAATATATGGCTGCTTCCAGGAAGTCCCTTGTGCAGCAGAAGTTATCAGCTCAGGTGTTCATGGACTTCTGGGAATATAGAACATAAGCAGTGCTCCACACCTCCCTGACTGGCACTTCATGTCCCATGAGCAGGAATGATCTGAACTTTGTAACTAAACCCTTATTTTAGGAATAATTGGAAGTATCTGACTAGATATCTCAATTATATACCTCATTAGTGGCCGAATAATAGTCATATCTTTCTCATCTAATTTAGTTTATGTCCTGCCCACTATACACCTATGATCAAACCCTCTGGAAGTGTGGATAAAAAGAACACTATAAAGAAAACTCAAGCCATATAAATAAATTTCAGCATCTGAATTTACTAGAACATGTAAAATTGACCCCCAGCATGATGAAAACACTGGTGTGCCATGTCTGACCAACACAGAATGTGATTATAGATCAAATGTGTTCCTTTATTAAAGAGGTATTGAGAATATAGCACTGTGTTGATTTCTTCACAAATGCTTATTAAATACTTAGTAGAGAGACAGCAAGGGTGAAAGGGGCTACTTAATAAAGTTCAGCAACTGATGTGGAATCAAGATTCAACCACTTGCCTTGAGAAGGTAGACCTGAGTTTGAGTTCAGATTCCATCACTGGTCTTAACAAAAACCTCGAAGCCATAGTTTCATTTTTCACCCATAGTTAATAATCTCATGTCCAGAATGATTGGGATGATTAAGGGAGCGACTGTGTGGGAAGCAGGAAGCCCACTGGCTGCCATAAGCGTCAGTGGAGGTTGGTGATTGTGTTTCAGTTCCAGAAATTAACTCCTGAGAGTAAAGTGCCTGAGATGGACACTGACCTCTGTGTTCAGAATAATAAGAATAAATACTTGTAGTAGCATGAACAACTGAATTCTAGGAAAACACCAACAGATACAGCTGGAAGGAAGAGTGCAGGCTTACACTTGAAGCAAACCAGTAAGAAAGTTGCTTTACAAAGACCCTCTCACGTACCCAGCGTTCCTCTGAGACTAACAAGAAGAAAATGCAGGCACTTTTCAAGAATCCCTTTCAGAGATAAACTAGAGCACAGGATTCAGTGACTCCTTAGTTAACTCTTAGATGTTCCCATAGTCACACCAACCTCATGCACCCAGGTGAGGAACCCACCTGAAAGCTGCACAGTACACAGGGATTTGGCAGAATTCAGTGTCCACTGTTCCTTGTCCAATGTCTTTCTCTATAACTTTTCCCACAAAAAAAAAATTAAAAAGAAACAACTTTTCAACTCTCACTGTCCTTAGGTGTGACGTCTATGGAATAAGATGTATAAAACACAAGTAAAAATAAATATGAACATGATATTAGTCATGGGTATATGTAGATAAATAGGTATATCAATTCATAGTCTAGCTTGAGGAACTTTTAAGGAAACAATAGTTCAATCAATGCTTTGATGAAGAGACACAGAGAAAATGTTACAGCAGAACAAAGGAAAACATGCAATATTCTAAGGCAGTCATAGGAGGTTTCCAGGTCACTCAGCAGTGCTGTCATCTCTTAAAGAATAAGTGAACGTTATTGAGGTGAATATGGCACACAGAATGCCTCCCCAAACACGCCCATGTTCTGAACTTACAAATATACTATGTTTCAGGAACTTTGAGGACTCTATTAAGATTATGCATCATAAGATGGGGATTGTTCTTCTTCCTTTTGGATGATTCAGGTGGATCTAATTAAATCACAACAAGCCCTTAACAGCACAGAATTTTCAAGGCTAGAGTCACAACAATGAGGCAGATAAGTCAGAAATTCAAAGCATAATAGGCACTCATCCATCATTACTTGAAGGACTCAACTGGAAAGCGTAAGAGTTAATGTGGGCAAGCCACAGCTGAATCCTTCCCAAGGGAATGGAAACTTCAGCCCTACAGAGCACTGACTTAAACCAACAGCTCAAGTGAGCTTCAAAGCAGATTCTTCCCCAGATTTCTGAATTACAGAAACTATGAGATTTTTGTTGTTGTAAGCTATTAAATGTGTGATCGTTTCTTATGACAGCAATAGAAAGCAAACACATCAAGCCTTAGGCAGGAGGGAGAGGAAGGTAGAGAACAAAAAAGGATTATTCCTCACAGACTGGAAAACACAAATGCAAGGATCAACCTTAAAAGGGGAATGATCTGAGAAGAAGATCACCATTAAACAGGGACGAGAGCGGGGAGGGAAAGGGAGAGAGAAGAGAAATTGCATGGTAAAGGAAGGAGACCCTCATTGTTATACAAAATTACATATAAGAGGAAGTGAGGGGAAAGGGGAAAAACAAGAGAGAGAAATGAATTACAGTAGATGGGGTAGAGAGAGAAGATGGGAGTGGAGGGGAGAGGAGGGGAGGGGGGATAGTAGAAGATAGGAAGGGCAGCAGAATACAACAGACACTAGTATGGCAGTATGTAAAAAAGTGGATGTGTAACCGATGTGAATCTGCAATCTGTATACGGGGTAAAAATGTGAGTTCATAATCCGTTTGAATCAAATGTATGAAATATGATATGTCAAGAGCTTTGCAATGTTTTGAACAACTAATAAAAATAAATAAATAAATAAATAAATATATGAAAAGAAAAAAAAAGAAAGGGGAATGATCTGTAAACCTTCTATGACTGCCTTAGAATATTGAAAGTTCTTATTTGTTCTGCCTTAAAATTTTCTGTGTCTCTTGAATCACTGCATTACTTGAACTATTGTTTCCAAAGAATAGGTGGTAAAACATACAAGGCTTCAAAGAAGAAATTAGAAATTCACCTATGAAGTCTATGAATGGTGACAATGGTGGGGTCAAGTGTTCTGAAGAATAGGGACATTTCAACATTGCTTTGAATAGAAGAGAGGACACACACTCAGACTGAACAATAGGAATTTCAGAGTTCCTATCTAATCACACTGACATTCTTCATAAATAAAAGGAAAGGTTATATGATAGGAGTAAGTGATCAGAACAAGTGGTGTGGATGATTTGAGAGGGAAGAAACTATGAAATGTAAATATAGAAGCTTCTTAAACAATATCTAGTGTCCATTACCATTTGGACTACTTAATGAGACCATTGATTTTATCATCTCCTCAAATCTGTCCACCCTTCTAATTCACTACTCTCCTACCAAAAGCTCTTTTCTTGAGAACTTCCATATAGAGCTGTTTTTTCTTATTTCTCTCAGTATGAGTTGTCAGGTCTGTTACGCAGCTGACACCAGTAGATTTGCCTTACTGCTCTGCTGCATGAAAATCCTGATTCCTGGGTGTGAAGGGTGTGGTAAAATCCAGGAATTGGGATTTTAGTACAGGAGAGCACATTCTTAGCTCTGTGGTAGAGTACTTGCCTAGCATGCACACGACCCTGGGTTAGATCCCCAGCACCACAAAATTTTAAAAGCAATCCTGATTCCTTGATCGCATGCCTTTCTTCTCTTTGTCACACACATTTGTTTGCTGAAGTTTCTTCCAATTCGTGTTCTATTTTAAAAAGGTAATTTTTATTTTATTTTTATTTTTGATTGACACATAGCAACTATATCTATTTTATGGGGTACTATGTTACATGTTAGTGTATATATATATATATATATATATATATATATATATATATATAGTGTAATGATCAAATAAATATTATTAGCATACATATTACTTTAAGCATTTATCATTTCTTTGTGGTAAGAGCATTCAAAATTCTCTCTTCTAGTTATTTTGAAATATACAATGCATTCTTTTTAATTATAATCACCTTATTATGCCATAAGAAACCAGAACGTTTTCCTTCTGTCTCATTTTAACAATGTACCCAGGCACCAGCTTCTCCCCATCCATCATCCATCATCAGGTGATGAATGCTCTGTTCAGCCAGGGATTCCACACAGGAATGAGATCATGGGCTATTTCTCTTTCTGTCACTCCTTTATTTTATTTAATGTAATGTCCTCCAGGCTATTTTCATTGGACACCATATTTTTCATTCCCATGGAACCCAGTTTTTCTCTCCTTCCCTCAACTCTTTGTAAAGAACCTCCATGCTGCCAGGCACAAGTGCAGCCTATAATCCTAGTGATTTGGGAGGCTGAATAAACAGAACAGCCTTTTTTTCCCAGCATCCTAAGCAGTTTGATCTCAAGTATGAGGCCAGATCAGCAAATTAGCAAGACCCTGTCTCAAAATAAGAAATGGAAATTGCTAGAGATGAAGCTCAGGGGTAAAGTGCTCCTGGATTCAATCTTCAGTACCAAAAAAAAAAAAAAAAAGAACTTCTATGCCATATATTTTGGGCACCACTAAGTGAACTTATTGTACTTGGGAATGTTTAGTTATAAATGACACAAAGTGACAATTCTGATCCTTTTCATCTTCTCAGGAAATATAGCATATCTTAATCAAGGAACTGATTATGGAGCTCTCCTCACCCAAGACTTGGTGTTCCTAGTCTTTCTTAAAGACACCAGACACAATTAACATTGCAATTCTAGAAGCATGGACTATGAAACCAATCAATCTCTCTGAGAAGTGGAGGCTGAGTCAAAGGACGAGGTTAAAAAAGCCAAGGTGTAGGACCAGAAGTATCTGATGACCTTGATGACAAGGGCCATGTGATCATGAGAATGTCATTATACTCATAGCTCTCATTGACAAACTAGGGAATTAATTTCCAGATGGGAAAATGACAAGTCTGGACAGAGCCATGAGCCCTCTAATTAATCAACTGAGAAGATGACAACTGCCAACAGCAAATAACTGTTGAGCCCCTTTCAGACTAGGAAGATTCCAAAACCAAGAGATGGATTCTGACTGTCATTACTTATGGAATGTGTTGTGAAAACATTAAATTAGATGTCCCTTCCACTGGAACATAAAAGGGCTAAACCACAGCTTCTTTGAATTTAAAGGTAAAAGTCAAGGTACTGATAGTGAAATCACATTTTTCACATATTATAGAAATAATTTTATTATGTCATAGTTGTGACAGATTCAACATCATTAAACAGCATCCATCAAAAATATTTATTTAAACACCTATTAAAAGTCATAAACAATGGCATCACTCTAGTAAAATGCCATAGGTTAGACCAGATATACATAAGGTATAAGGAATATAAACATCCAAAGTGTGTTTAGCCTGCTTAAAATTACAATTTGGCAGGGGCGTCAGGCAGGTACCAGGAGTTAAACTCAGGGGCACTCAACCACCAAGCTACATCCTCAGCCCTATTTTGTATTTTATTTAGAGACAGGGTCTCACTGAGTTGCTTAGTGCCTTGCTGTTGCTGAGGCTGGCTTTGAACTCATGATTCTTCTGTTTCAGCATCCTGAGGTGCTTGGATTACAGGAATGCACTACTAGGCCTGGCTACTATTTTGTTTCTATTCATTTATAATGCATATGATATTTAGACTGATCAATAACAAAATTTCACATAAAACTGTACTTCAGTAAAATTAAAATCTATTTTAGAGTAAAACAGTATAGGTCATTATAATCATTAAACTATAAAGAACATACTGGTATGAAAATATGTGCAAATACAATCATTTCCGTTCATTTAGTTGGTGTATTACTGTTGTATAAATATAATCATTTTAAATTCATTTCTTAGTTATATTTTTGTGAGTCTGAAGTGTTTCAGGCCTTGTAGAGGAGGCTCAAGAGTTAAATAAGATCATGCTCCCTGGACATGAGTTGCTTATAATCTAATAGAGAAGATAAATTAACCAAACCAATATGACTAAATTATATTCTGAGTACAGTGGGAACATAAAACAGGTGATAAACAGTACTACTTAAGGTTAAATTACAGAAAATTCTTAAAATACTAGACAATGGTTAGTGAATGTGATATTTTAAAGCTGGACAGAATGGTCCATTTGTCCTTTCTGAATTAAAATAATATGAAAAAATGGACCAGACACAGGGGTGCACATCTGTAATTCTAGCAACTCTGAAGGCTGAGGCAGGAGAATCACAAGTTTATTCAGCTTGGGAAACTTAGCAAGACCCATTCAAAATTAAAAGATAAAAAGAGCTGGGGATATAGTTTAGTGGAAAAGCAGCTGTGGGTTCAATCTTCAGTACCACAAAAAAGATACTACTAGTACTACTAATAATAATAACAATAACAATAATGATAATAATATGAGGAAATAAGCTGAATATTTATATATTATACAAATTTTAGAGCAATTTACTTTAGTTAACTTCAAAACAAGGCTATGAAGTAGAAAATCAGAGATTGTTATAGCATTTTATAAATAAAAAATTAAGACATATAGAGGTTCATTAACTTATAGAGGATCTTACTTCTCATTTATACTGTCTCTGTGGGGGGAATTGTGCAGTCTAGAGAAAGAGGAAACATTCAGAAATGAAACAGCCCTTTGCTTCTCTATCTCCTGAGACGTTTCCCTCTCTCTTTCATATCTGTCTTCTTTCCCTTGATAGAATCTGAGCTTCCAAGGGTAGCAGTATATAAACTTTCTTCTCTAATTTGAGAAGAGAGCTTATATGCATATCTATTAATTTGTTCATTATCTTCTCATTTATTCATTATCACTTACTCAGCTACTTGTTCACTTATTCTTGCATTATTACACAAGCACCATCAGGTATCTAAATGGAGAGCCCTTGGGAGATTTCCTGTGGATGGACAGACTACAATAAGAAAAGACTGCTACCCTTGGAAGCTCAGATTCTATCAAGGGAAAGCAGACAGATATGAAAGAGAGAGGGAAATGTCTCAGGGGATAGAGAAGCAAAGGGCTGTTGACTTCCTGGAAATAAAGCCAAGTGCCTGCATTCTTCCTGACTACCCGTGTGAAAAGAAATCCTGGGAATCCTAAAGCCTAATTCTGACTACTTCAATACCAAAGCTGTTAAAGCCACATTTTTTCAAATATCGTGTTGGCAAAGACCCTGGTTGAGGACAGGATCAAAAATCAACCACCCACACTAAATTTACACATTGGAAATATTATATTCCTAGCACTTAATCACTCCTATTTGTGCCTGTCTTCTTAAGAGTTGTGCAGGCCCATAACCAGAATGTAACTAAAATCTTTAATTTTGTTCCCAACTCCTCTAAAAATCCCTGTGAGGATGCTCAGCATTCTTGTGATTATTTTTCACAAAAGACCATTTTTCTGCCTCTAGAGAATATTGATATAGCATTTTGTGGTTAAAACCCAAGACAGCCTTGGCAGGCACCAGCCTGATGTTTATTTAAAAAAGAATTAATCCTAGAACTTGAAGGGCATCGCCCACATTTCCTGATCTATTCCTACTGTGAATCTGCCTGGCCGTTCTCCCATCACAAGATCACCCTATGCTTGTAGATCTGCCAAGGAGTCAGAGCTTGAACCTGAAAAGCATCTTCAACAGTCTGCGGCGTATTTCCTTTGTCTTAATGGAGTAGATGACAGGATTCAGCATGGGAGGCACAAAGAGGTAGAGGATGGACATTAGAATATGGACAGCATGGGGTAAGCCAGCCCCAAAGCGATGCACAACGGACACACTGACCATGGGCACATAGAAGATGAGCACAGCCAAGATGTGGGACACACACGTATTGAGGGTCTTAAGGCGCTCCTCCCGAGAGGCAATGGCTAGCACCGATCGCAGGATGAGTACATAGGAGATGAGGATGAGTGCAGAGTCCAGGCCAAAGGTGAGCAGCACAATAGACAGCCCATAATGGCTATTGAGGGAGATATCAGTACATGCCAATTTAATCATATCCACATGAAGGCAGTAAGCATGGGAGAGAATATTCTGGGCGTGGCAGAAGGGCAGTCTGTGCAGCAGCAGTGGGAAGACCAGGATGAGGGCAAAGCTGCGGAAGACAGTCCCCAGTCCCATGGCCAGGATGTGGGTATTGGTGAGCACTGCAGCATAGCGCAGCGGGTTGCAGATGGCCACATAGCGATCGACACTCATAGCCAGAAGGATGCCAGACTCTGTCCAAGAAAAGAGGTGGATGAAAAACATTTGAGCCAAGCAAGCATTAAAGGTGATCACTCGGGCACGGAAGCAGAGGGCAGCCAGCACAGTTGGCAATGTGGACAAGGACACGCCCAAGTCATTGACTGAGAGCAGGGACAAGAAGTAGTACATGGGCTGGTGCAAGCTCTCTTCCTCCTTTACAATGAGGAGGATCAGGCTGTTGCCCACGATAGAGATGGCATAGCATAAAAGGAGAGGAACGGATAGCCAGGTCTCCATGTCCTCCATCCCTGGAAAACCCGTCAGAATAAAGCTGGGAGCATCAGAGGAATTGATCCTGAAGTTGCCCATGAGAGAATGAGGACATTAGTTATCAGTCAGGTGGATCTTTCAGAGAAACTACACCATACGTTTAAGATTGTTACTGTTCCTAGAGAGGAAAAAGACAATGCCAGAGTTTATAAATTGCGATTCCATTCACGAAATTCACTGGTGGAATAGGCAGTTGATTATGAAGTAATAGCTGTTGAAATAAAGGCTTCTTTTTTAAACCACTTACAGAAGAGTAGATTTCAGGGCAGTTACCCATCTCATTTGTTTTCACTAGTAGACAATTAGACATCTGCCTTAGGAACATTCTGTTGGCAAGCTTTCAGACAATTCAAATTTCAGAGCTATGATCATATCTAATGTACTAGAAATGTTAACATTTACAGCCATTCTGCAAGATTGGTGAACAAATGTGCAAAAAAGGGAAAGGAATCACCCCAAGTTTTCTGGTGTCAAAGTTACACAGCAAAAATCTGAATGCTGTAATACCACTTCAATCCCAAGGTCCTTATATATTCCAAGACCCACCATGTCTTTGTAGGATGCCTGGAAAATAAATAGCTCCTAAGAGGCATTGTAGTGTTTCAGTTAAGGGTTTGAGTCCTAGTGTAGCTACATAATACCAATGTTACATTAGGAAGTTTTCTTAAACTATTTTCTTTACTTATAAAACAGGGCAAAAATAGAATTGCTGTATAGACATACAGATATACATATGTTAGAGGAGAGAGAGTGAAAGAGAGAAATTGGACTTATCAAGAGAGAAATTGAACATATAAAACGATTAGTAAGCATTACATATATAGATATTATAACATATATATATACATATATATATATATTGCTTTTAGTTTATTGTTGCTATTTAAAACAATGTTTATATGGGAAATTTATTATACTTTGTGTTTTCTTTAACAAAAAAAGTGTATGTGTTACATAAAAATATTTCAAACCATTTATCTTTACATAGTAGTTAGTGGTACAGCTAACAAAAGTGAAATACAAAGACTTAAGAAAGAAAAATTATAACATTAAAAATATTCCACCCATCACCTTAATTTTCCTATGAACTTATAAAAATGGCATTCTTTCATGCCCTTAGCAGATTATTGTTGCTCCTCTTAGAAAGATTCTCATCCGGGAAAAGGTGAGGAACATTACCTTACTTCAGCCCCAGCAAGGTTATGAGAAGATGATAAAGATACAATACAAGGCATTCTACATCCTTCCCTCACTCTCTTGTGCACCATGGAATTTCAGGAATAGCATTTGAGGAAGGAACTACATTTAAGGATACTTCATGCTATTTCTGTTGCATACCACAAAACCTTTGCAATACCCTGTAAAAATGTGGCTTCACCTACCAATTTCATAACTTAGGTATTAGATTCCCTTCTGCCACTCATGAATTATTCTGAATACTTGAGTGTAATTACCTATCCTTGAGTAATTTTTTATAACACTGGCATAATAATTATTTTATATGACCCTCAGGAGAGAAATATATTTTTCTCTGTTTAATCACATTAGTCCTCAGAATGGAATTATCTACTAGGGGTACAAAGGTCTGAGAAAGAGTCCCAAGGACCTAATCCTAAGCAGTAGCATTTAATATAAAGAGGCAGGAAAAAGGAACCAGATAATCCCTGAGAAACCTGTCCCATGCAATGATCCCCCATCATTATCATGCAATACAAAGTAATAGGCATTGAAGATTTTAGAGAAGATGGTCTCAAGGCCACCCATCTTCTTGAACAACCCACATAAGTCTCATTCCACCAAGTAAAACACTTTTCACCATAAGGAAATTGTCTTAAACTAAAAACCTTCTGCAGCAGAATAAAGATGGATTTAGTATCTCCTTCCTGATGTACCTGGAAATGATGGAGTGCAGCTGAGTGGCCTCTGCTGACAGGGTCCTTTCTGTTTCCTAACATTTTTCCATATATTCACATCAAGCAAAAAGCGGGGAAAGAGTGAGGAGGAAAAATGACAAAAGAGTAAAAGCGTGATAGGAGAACAGGGAAAAGAGAGATGGAAAATGGACAGAGAGAAAAGGATGAAAAAGATATAGGAAATAAAATGGAGGTGAGAAGGGGCAGGTGAGAAAAGGGAAGCAAGATTGAAGGAGTTTTAGTGAGGTAGATAAATAAAACAGCTACAAGGCCACGCCCCAGCCTGTCTCAGGTGCTCCTGGAGAAGTGGGCTGTGCTGTCCCCAGGCCAGGCCAACGCTGTGGAAGACCCCACACTCATATCACAGTTCATAGGAGCTGACTGTCAACCTCTGAGCAGTGGAAGGGCTGTAGCGAGACCTAATATTCCCTAGACAAAGTCTGCTGGGAATAGGCTCCTCGCAGCAGGATCCCAGTGTTCACTTCCTGCTACTTATTCCCTAAGGTGGTTCAGAACTCTGTGCAAAGACCAAGGCAACACTCCCAGTCTTCCCAGCCAAGCAGGGCGTATCTGCCGCCACACCATGTCTCATGGTTCCTGTCATCATGTAAGCAATCTGTCATTAGGATCCTCTGCCAAATGATACTGGTATATGGTGCCCTTAAACCAGAAGATTCTGGAGGGGTTCAGAAGAGCTGAATTATATATATATATATATATATATATATATATATATATATATATATATATATATATATATATATATGATAAAGTATATTTACAATATAGGGCAATGGTAGATGTTTGGCTATCTCAGTTCTGGTTTAAAGTTGAATAAGTCAGAGCTATTAAAGGGACATTTCATGAAAAAAGTATAAAGAGTCAAACAATGATTTTTTCACACTTTCACCTAAAGAACTTGTTTTAAAGTTGTGATTAAAAAATTATCAGGAAGCTATGTTATTATTAAAAAGCTAAATACGTTCAAACAATTGAAGTACTATATTTAGTAATTGCAAGTAAAATGTAAATGTTTCAAACTCACTGTATGATGCTTAAGGACAAAAAATTAATGTCATGTGCATTTGTGTTTGTATACTTTTAGAGAAGATGTACACCAGAAAAGATAGTCATTATCCAATTAAAATTATCTTTATCAAGTAATTTCATATATTTTGAAGTTGTATTTAATATGATTTAATCTTGTAAAATGTTTCCTATTTCTTAGTAATATATAGTTTTCTCTTATGTTACATAATAAATAAAAATTAATGTAAAGTCTGACAAATAAACGGGAATATTTCTGATCTTTACATGCTTAATATTTATTCAATCTCAAAATATTATACACGTATAATGCACACATGTGTACCTAGGTACTGCAAGTTGACTGTGCTGCACGTTAAGCTCGTCTTTTGGCTCCACCACTCTGTCTGTGCTCTGCTTTCCCATGCTCAGGTGGGATCACACTTTTTCTTTGCCTGCCAATTGCCTGTCAGGTTTTGCCAACAGGAAGCATTAGAGGCAGACTGGAACACTGGAAGAGGCTTAAGGGATCCTATTCATATTTTTTTTTGTCGGTGTCACCCAAGAATCTGTTTTTTCCTAAGCAAAGCAGTTAAATCTAATAGAAGCAGTGGCTTCTGCTTACATTTTTATTTGTCCCTTATTTTTCAACAACCTCAACATGTCCCTCAATGTACCAGCATCAGCTGACTGGACTATCTCCTTAAAGATCTGTGCATCACCTCTGTGAGTCTCCTCCTCGAGTTTCAAATAGCCAGAAACTACTTTCTTGGGACAGTTACTAATTAATTATAGCAGCTACTCTTATTTAGGGCATAAATCCTGCACTATAGAAAAAAAGTCATTCCCAACCAAGTTATTTATGTGGATAATTTCTTACAGCTTAATTTTTATAAATAAAATTGAGAATAACTGAATGTGAAACTTTCCTCATTCCATTGGTCTTGACTTGTAGACATGTAAAGTAACTTTGGAGAAAAAAAAATCAAAGGCATTCCTATATATCAGCAACAAAACTTCTGAAATGGAAATGAGGAAAACCACTCCATTCACAATATCCTCAAAGACAATAAGATACTTGGGAATCAACCTAACAAAAGAGGTGAAAGATTTATACAATGAAAACTACAGAACCCTAAAGAGAGAGATAGAAGAAGATCTTAGAAGATGGAAAAATGTACCCTGTTCATGGATAGGCAGAACTAACATCATCAAAATGGCGATATTACCCAAAGTTCTCTACAGATTTAATGCGATGCCAATCAAAATCACAACGGCATTTCTTGTAGAAATAGATAAAGCAATCATGAAATTCATATGGAAAAACAAAAGACCCAGAATAGCAAAAGCAATTCTAAGCAGGAAGTGTGAATCTGGAGGTATAGCAATACCAGATTTCAAACTGTACTACAGAGCAATAATAACAAAAACAGCATGGTACTGGTACCAAAACAGGCAGGTGGACCCATGGTACAGAATAGAGGACACAGAGACCAATCCACAAAATTACAACTTTCTTATATCTGATAAAGGGGCTAAAAGCATGCAGTGGAGGAAGGATAGCATCTTCAACAAATGGTGCTGGGAAAACTGGAAATCCATATGCAACAAAATGAAACTGAATCCCTTTCTCTTGCCATGCACAAAAGTTAACTCAAAATGAATCAAGGAGCTAGATATCAAATCAGAGACACTGCGTCTGATAAAAGAAAAAGTTGGCTACGATCTACATACTGTGGGGTCGGGCTCCAAATTCCTTAATAGGACACCCACAGCCCAAGAGTTAATAACAAGAATAAACAAGTGGGACTTACTTAAACTAAAAAGTTTTTTCTCAGCAAGAGAAACAATAAGAGAGGTAAATAGAAAGCCTACATCCTGGGAACAAATTTTTACCCCTCACACTTCAGATAGAGCCCTAATATCCAGAATAAACAAAGAACTCAAAAAAATTAAACAATAAGATAACAAATAACCCAATCAACAAATGGGCCAAGGACCTGAACAGAAACTTCTCAGAGGAGGACATACAATCAATCAACAAGTACATGAAAAAATGCTCACCATCTCTAGCAGTCAGAGAAATGCAAATCAAGATCACCCTAAGATACCATCTTACTCCAGTAAGATTGGCACCCATTATGAAGTCAAACAACAATAAGTGCTGGCGAGGATGTGGAGAAAAGGGTACACTTGTACATTGCTGGTGGGACTGCAAATTGGTGAGGCCAATTTGGAAAGCAGTATGGAGATTCCTGGGAAAGCTGGGAATGGATCCACCATTTGACCCAGCTATCGCCCTTCTCGGACTATTCCCTGAGGATCTTAAAAGAGCGTACTATAGGGATACTGCCACATCAATGATCATAGCAGCACAATTCACAATAGCTAGACTGTGGAACCAACCTAGATGCCCTTCAATAGATGAATGGATAAAAAAAAAAGTGGCATTTATACACAATGGAGTATTACGCAGCACTAAAAAATGACAAATCATGGAATTTGCAGGGAAATAGATGGCATTAGAGCAGATTATGCTAAGTGAAGCTAGCCAATCCTTAAAAAACAAATGCCAAACGTCTTCCTTGATATAAAGAGAGCAACTAAGAACAGAACAGGGAGAAAGAGCATGAGGAAAAGATTAACATTAAACAGAGACAAGTGGGGGGAGAGAAAGGGAGAGAGAAGGGAAATCATATGGAAATGGTAGGAGACCCTCAATGTTACACAAAATTACATATAAGAGGTTGTAAGGGGAAGGGGGGGGGAAACAAGGGAGAGAATTGAACAACAGCAGATGAGGTAGAGAGGGAAGATGGTAGGGGAGGGGAGGGGGGATAGTAGGGGATAGGAAAGGCAGCAGAATACAACAGTCACTAATATGGCATTATGTAAAAATTGTGAATGTGTAACCGATGTGATTCTGCAATTTGTATTTGGGGTAAAAATGGGAGTTCATAACCCACTTGAGTCAAATGTATGAAAGATGATATGTCATGAGCTTTGTAATGTTTTGAACAACCAATAAAAAAATAAAAAATAAAAAATAATTTAAAAAATTCTATAATTTTCATTAAGAAAAATATTTCCAAAAACATATTTAATAATGCATGAAATTTAAAGATTTTAATATTGCTTTTATTGAAGTATCACCATGATAATTACAATAAAATATTTTTACATTGAAACCTATTATTTTAGGAAAAAATAATTCCAATTTATATACATCTTTTAAAATTTTTTTAGAAGTTGATGGATAATTATTTTATTCATTTATTTATATGTGGTGCTGGGACTTGAACCCAGTGCCTCACACATGCTAGGGAAGTGCTCTACCACTGAGCCATAACCCCAGCCCTCCAATTTATATACATATTTTAAGTATGGGAGTTATCATCATGAGATATAAAAGTAAAAAATGAATAGGTAGGATAATGAACCAATTCCAAGAAGACAAAGCAATAATATTATATTTCTGACATTTCAGAAAAACTTTCTCATATATTTTAAATAAATAATGGTAAATGTAATACTTCTAGATGTCCATTGGTACATTTAAAATAGTGATATTAGAGGTTCATTTTTAAATGTCAAAATTCACAATACACTGAAAATTACATATTTTTTTCTAATATTTCTGCTTTTAACAATAACTTCTAGACATCTACACAAAAGTTTTTGAAGGGGCATGTACTCATCTATTTATTTGTTCTAATTCATTACACATAACAGCAGAATGCATTTCAATTCATAGTACACAATGGAGCACAATTTTTTATTTAAGGAAATGAATAAAAATCTTGAAGAAAACTGGCTTGGATTAATTTGAGGAGAAAATAAATGTTGTAAGAGCAAAGTGCTCTGAAATGAAGGAGAATGAATGAATCCTGAAAGAGGGCTCTGATAGATGTAAAAACCTTCCTGAGATTAGATGCTAACTGTCATGAGATACAGTGAAGTGAATTCAGACCAGGCACTGATGTTAATTCCTACAAGGACTGGCTTTGTGGGCACACAACATGGGCAATTGCAATGAGTCATGCTCAGAAAACTCACTTTATTTACTACTCTGCTATCATTGCAAGTAATTATTTTTATCTTGGAACTTGCATTTTGTCCAAATGTGCAAAATGCCACCAGTCTGATAGTGCCACACTATGTGTACATGTCCAACACCATTATTTGCTGCACCATTCACATCAGTCTTTCACGATGCCCTTATAGGCACAGAATTCTGGTTGATTCACCCTGAGTGAGAATTCAATGAGGCTCATTAAGGTAAGATAAAAAGACAGAAAATAGAGTCAAGGAAAGAAGAAATAAGAATGGAGAATAAAACACATAGATTAGATATTTAATTTCCACTTTCATTACAAGTGTACCAAAAAGTTTTCCTGGCTCCTTTTTCTTTTATCAGCTACTTATTTTCTTTCTCTTCCTCAACAGACATACCACAAATCAAATCCCTAGAGAAGGCTACCTGATTTTTCACACCTGATTATCACAGAGGGAAGCAATAAATAATCTGACTTACCAAGACCTTCAACTAAAGGAGGCTGGAATAGAGAGATGAGCTGAAGACATTTAATGAGCTCAGAAAACCGGTTGCACATTCAGACCCTCCACTCCCTCATACCTCACACATCTAAACCTGCAGACATAGCTGTCACTTGCCTAAACACAACTTTGTATCCAGATACACACCTCCTGCCCAAGCCATCACACAACCATACTCCACCACACAGCTTCTCACGGATACCACAGATCTTTACTCAGAACCCCTATCACATCCTTCTACACCTGCAAGTGCACGTCTATTACTAAGGTAAGTGCTTAAAATCAGGTTTACCAGCAACTGTTCAGTAAAAATAAATAAATAAATAAATAAATAAATAAATAAATAAATAAATAAATAAATAAATAAATAAATAAAGTAATTCAAGAGTTAAGTTACTGTACTGAAATCTAGGACTGAAAAGAGGACCTCAAAAACTCAACCATCACGGAGACAAGATGCTGAGAAAAGTTGGGGAGGGAGGCCCATTGTGAAAAAGCTCAGTACCTTTTCCCTTGTTTCTCCAAGGAAGGAAAATAAAACCTGCTCTTACCCTAAACTTCCTAGTCCTCCCATCCATAGATGCAGAGAGAGTAGCAGATAAATTGCAACAACCATTTGAAAACATCCTTAAGAAGCAAGAGTAGGCCAGGAAGAGAGGACAAGGGAAGATCTAGTGATTTCAGGTCTCCAGACTCTGCCATTCAAGTTTCTTTCCCCCAAAAGTCCAAAATCTTCTGGTATCATCACTGGAAATCTCACTGCAAACAGGAAGGGGCTCCTTAGTTGTCTTCACTTCTTTGAAGTTCAGATAAGAAGTACAGAAAAGTTTTTGGAGTGTTAGAAATTGATATTAATTGAAATGGTTTTTTTTTTTTTGGAAGAGGTAGAAATTCAATTATTGGCCATATTAATGAACTGTGGAATAAGAAACGCCTAATTTCAGTTAAGAGACCTAATTTCAATTCTGCAAGTAACACGCCTGTGATCTAAATTACATCAGTTCACTTCTCTGAACCTGATCTTCCTGTTAGAAAGGGGTATGAATATTTAAACACTTTAGATTATAAGGACATAAAGGACTTGTAAAAGGAGAAGGAGGGGGCAGAGGAATGGGGAGGGGAAGCAGAGGTTTTATTCAGAGAATTCAAACATTTAATACCATGATATTAATCTTTGCTAACCTCCAAAATCTTATGAACCTGGTAAGCTGGATGATGTCATTCCTAGTTTGGACATAATAAACTGAGACACATAAAAAGGTATTAGGATTTTTCCAGTGCTACTTAGTGAGCTGATAGAAAAGAAGAAAATGTCTACAGAATCATGCCCATTCTAAATTGAATTTTTCCCCAAGAACAGAGAGATTTTTTTTCAACGTCACACATCAATCTTGTTACAGAATCTGGACTGAAACTCAGGTTTCCTGGCATTCTCTTCAGGGCCCTTTTAAGTACAAAAAAAAAAATATATTAAGGAGAGAATGTAAATAATGCTAGCTATTTCTCTACAGTCAAAATAAAATTCTTTGTTATATATTTATGGTTAGTGGGTAGAAAAGATGGTGGAATGAGATGGATATCATGACCCTAGGTACATGTATGATTGCACAAACAATGTGTCTCTACACCATGTACAACCAGAGAATTGAAACGTTGCACTCCATTTGTGTATAATTAATTAAAATGCATTCTGCTATCATGTGAAACTAAATAGAACAAGTAAAAAATAAAAGATATATTAAAAATATGCTACCATAAAAAAAAAGATCAGCACATCCTGCTTTCTCCCTCTATCAGTCTCTATTAACACCATTCTAATTTGGCTATATATTCTGTCATTACACTGATAGGCTTGCAGAGTGAGCTGACTTTGATACAGTTGAGCATGTTGTTGCCCAGAAAGCAAAGATGACTTTATCTCACTCTTTCTTCTATCATACCTAAAGGAATGTTTTTATCATTATAGGTATTAAATTAGAAATAGATATTAAATCATATCCGGGTTGTCTAGCGTCTTTTTTTGTTGTAGTTCTTATTTGCTTTTTTGGTATCAAGGTTTTTAACCACTGAGCCATATTCTCAGCCCTTTTTATTTTTTATTTTGAGACAGAGTCTCATTAGATTGCTTATGGCCTTGCTAAGTTGCTGAGACTGGCCTTGAACTTGGGATCCCCCTGCCTCAGCCTCTTGAGTTTCTGAAATTACCACTGCACCATTGCACACAGTTTGTCCAGCTTCTTACAAGGCACTTCAGGAGAAATATAAAAGTAAGCATATGGCGTATATCTGGGAAGACAGGTTACAAAGTGAGAAAAAGGGTGAATGCATCGTCAAATCATTGTCAAAAAGTTAAGGGCATGTTGTCCTTCAAAGAAATACTTTTCAGATGCTTGAACATGTAAAAAAACATTCTCCACAGTCTGATAACTATTATTTCACAGAAAGGTCATAATTTCATGTGAATCAACCACATGCCTGTTGTTCCAGGGTAGACATACCATCAACCCTTGGAAAGAACTCTTGATTTGCTAGGAAGGATGTCAGCCTCCAACATCAGTGATAACAGTCTTCCAGACACTCTCGTTCTGACAGGGATCCCAGGGCTGGAGTTTGCCCATATCTGGATTGCAATTCCATTCTGTGCCATGTACCTGGTAGCACTGCTTGGCAATGCTGCCATCATCCTGGTCATTGTGATGGACAGCGCCCTGCATGCTCCCATGTACCTCTTCCTTTGTCTTCTCTCACTCACTGACCTGGCTCTCAGTTCGACCACTGTGCCCAAGACACTTGCCATTTTGTGGCTCCATGCAGGTGAGATTTCCTTTGCTGGATGCCTGGCCCAGATGTTTTGTGTCCATGCTATCTATGCTCTGGAGTCCTCAGTTCTCCTGGCCATGGCCTTTGATCGATATGTGGCTATTTGCAACCCACTGAGATACACAGTTATCCTCAACAATACAGTAATAGGCAGTATTGCACTTGTTAGCATACTCCGTAGTATAGCTTTTGTCTCCCCCTTCATTTTCCTGGTGAGGCGACTGCCCTACTGTGGCCACCATGTCATGGCTCACACATACTGTGAGCATATGGGCATCGCTCGGCTGGCCTGTGCCAACATCACTGTCAATATTGTCTATGGGCTGACTGTGGCCCTTCTGGCTGTGGGTCTGGATTCCATCCTCATTGCCATCTCCTATGGCTTTATCCTCCATGCTGTCTTTCGTTTGCCATCTCAAGATGCCAGACGCAAAGCTCTGAGTACCTGTGGCTCCCATCTTGGTGTCATCCTCGTTTTCTACATCCCTGCCTTCTTCTCCTTCCTCACCCACCGCTTTGGTCACAACCGAGTTCCCAAGCATGTGCACATCTTTCTGGCGAATCTCTATGTGCTGGTGCCTCCTGTACTCAATCCCATCATCTATGGAGCTAGAACCAAGGAGATTCGGAGTCGACTTCTAAGACTGTTTCTCTTGGGGAAGATCTCAACATGAATTCTAAGTAGACCTTGGAGATAAGAAAAATAAATGGGTAGGATTACTTGCTAGATGCATTTACATGAATGGAGATCTGTGATATGACAAGACCGGGTTTATGTGGTTGGAAATTCCAGAAGGAAGTGGATTGATCTGATGAAATGGGAGACTGGTTATCACATTGAACATGTTATGTTTCCTCAGCTCCTTAAAGAACTCAAAAAAGCACAGAAAGATGATACTTTTTAATATTGTCTCAAAAGTGGTGGTGACCTAGTAAGGAGCAAGTCAGTTTCTCCTCTTAAGAGACTGGATTTCATGGTAGGAGTAAAAAGCTTGGAGTTCAAAAGCTTAAAAAAAAAAAAAAAGGTGTTTGGAGTTAATTTTAATCTGAATTCCACAATTTAGCATAGCAGTTAAGGGTACCTAGTGTGAATTCACAGCACTGAGATTTGAATCTTGGCCTCCTTCTCTTACTAAATTGGTGTCCTTGAGCATGATGCCAAATGTTTCTATTGCCTCAGTTTGATCAACTGTTAAATATGGATAATATTAATATCTAACCACTCACGTTATGTTGAGGAACACATGATAAATGTAGATAAGACCATGTCTTATGTGTAAATGTTCAATAAATTAAATGAAAAAGTCATCTGTAAAAATTATTGGACAATTTGTTTAATTTATACAAGACTTTTAAGTTGTCTCACCTCTCAGGGTTATTATAATAACAATACTACATAACACTTCTGTTCTATTTAAATAGACTTAAATGAGTGCTTAATAGGACCATATTTTCTCCTCCCAGTCACATATTTTGAGGTCCCTTTCCTTTTAACCATGAAGTTTTCCATTTTGTTCAGAATTTAGGGGAGCTGTCCCTGAATTCAAGTTCTTTTTTTTTTTTTATATAGTCCTTAGTGTTTTAGTAATCTCCGTTCTAAAATGAGCAAGTCCACCAATACTTCAACCAACTGATCACAAAAGATGGATCTCACTGGTGTGTGTCATATTCTTTTGTTGAATTAATAAATAAATGGCATCTTCACTATGCAATTGTGAAATAATTCACATGGAGGTACATCCATATAATTATGATAGAGGTAAAGAAGATTTTTGTTTTACCCAGGAAAGAAAGTAGAGAAAAAAATACCACCAAGTCCACAGGTGAGACAAGAAGAGAAGCATCAGCTCTGGCCTCAGGAAACTTCAAGTTCAGCTATACAGGCAAATCCTTGCACAAGAAGCTGTCCTGGGCCAGGGCCAGTCATGTCTTCCCATAGAGGAACTCAGAGGAGAAAGATCAGATATGTGGAGTTCTGAATGAAATTGGAAGAGAAATAGGGACAGGACTGTGGTGCAGGAAGAAGGCACCAGAGAGGACACTGACAGAGCTTAAGGCAACCTGGTGAGACTAGAATTCTAGGGGGCTTCAAAATCCAGGCCTATTTTAGAAATATGGGCAGCTCTTAAAAGTTTTATGAATCAATGTTTATGGAAGCACTTGATGAAACAGTATCAGTCACTTGTAATTGAAGTCTGAAGTAACATGAAGCTGGTGTTTAATGAGGGGAGGCAAGGTTTCCCAAGGTGACTCTTCCCCTGACCATGAAAACCCATATTTACATCATCCTTCCCTACAGAAGCATGGTATGTTGTTATGTGAGCACCCCCCAAAACAATTCATCTTTTGAGGATAGACAATGGTCACCAGTCCTAGAGCATGTGCCAGTGACTCAGCCTGATGCGTGTGAACTGGCCCTACCAGGGCCTTATGTAGCCCCTCTCTTGGACCACTATGAAATGTGTATGCATGGTTTTGCATATAGTGAAATCTCCTTATAATAATCCCAACCTTGGAATCTTGCTTTATTGAATATGCTTATTTATTTTTGCTGTAATTCTTAGTCTTTCAGTTTGTACTGAAGGAGACTCTAGAACTCAGTTCTAAGAAATTTGGCCCCAGTAAGGCACTGATGTTTTCCTATGAAGTTCTTCCCAGTTCTATAGCCCATCTCATAGCCAGAATTCAGCACACCCCACTACTCCCAAATCTATCTGTCCCTTTTTGGAAAAAAACATACATAGAAGCACACAGTTACACATGGCCCCATATGCACACAATTTCTTATACAGAGAGAATTTTAAAAGAAAAACAAATCCTTCCCTCTGATCCCTAAGGAAACTCCCCCAATTCTGCCCTCACTTCCTCCCACTCCACATCAACATTATTCTATTTTGTTTTTACATGCTATTGATGATTTTCAGCAGCAAAGGGAAATTCTATTTGTTTTTTTATTACAAACATAGAATTTTTTTTCTTTTCTCTGAGCTTCTTCTCTCTAAATGAGATTCTAAACTCCCAAGGAGTTGGAAATGTAATTTTTCTCTTCCTCTGTGCCAGGGCATGATATGACATACTTTCTGTTCACTGATTTCAGGCAAAGTGATTGAATCTGACTATGGAAAAACATAAGGCTAAGAACACACTCTGGAATCCAAGAGCTGAGGTTCCTACATCTATATCAATCACAAATTGTATGATCTTCAGGAAACTATGAACTTTTTCTACACCTGCTTCTTCAACTTTATAAATTTAGATAATTTGTCTTAGTGTTTGAAAGGACAAATGTGGCTGCTATGTCAAGAATAGAGAAAAAGATGGGAGGCAAGAATGGTAGCAAGAAGAATATAATGCTATTCTAATGACAATGTAAAAGTTATCAATATCAAGATGGCATCACCTAGAGCAAACCCAATCGGATAGGAGGTTAAGAGGAGGTTAGGAGGGATAGACATCAGCACTACTGTAGATTCCCTGAAAGACCTCTTACACACATTTGCTTGTGAACAAAATTTTTGCCAAGGACACTCCAAATTGTAGCTACACACAACTATATCTGGTTATATAGAAGATATAGAAGAATACTTGCCTGATACAGTGTGAAGACCAAAAATATAATGCAAAGTGTTTCAAAGAATGTCTGTGACCTACTACTGTGTCAACAGGACTGAGGCTAGTAGGTCGGTGACTGAAGAATGACCATTGGATTCAGCTATGAATTTGGTTACCCTGAAAAAAACAGTTACAAACTTTAGAATAATATGGGCAAACAATTATAGTAGGTCTAAAAAAAAAAGGAGAGAAGGTGGTGTTGGTGGATATTGACAACACTTTTTGGTAGTTTCTCTTAGCATAGAGGTGAGCAGAAAAATAGAATAGTAAAGTGATAAGTGAATACAGGACTTTTTTTCTTATTATTGGTAATATGTTCAAGATTGGAAAATGATGGAACATATATTGGGGAATTAACCATTAGAAAAGGAAAAGCTGATGGAGAAGGAAGGAAAGGGATACTGTCCTTGGATAAGGTAAGAAAGAAAGGAATCTAGTATTTTTGTACAAAAGCTGAATTTATTAGTAATTCTATTCTCAGCAACAAGAAAACAGGCAATACGTTAACACAAAAGAACATAAGTAGGTAGATGTGGAGATAGGAACTTTTGGGTGTTCTATGTTGATGTCTCTTTCTCACTGAAAGGGAAAGTACAGTCTTCAGGCTAATACGAATATACCACAGTGAATCTCACCATCATGTACATCCACAAGACACTAATTAAAAAGAAAAAAACTATAAGTAAATAGCAGAAAGATCAGTAGAGTAGAGGGAAGGGAATAGGGGAAAGGAGTAGGGAAGGGAAAGAGAAGTTCTGGGGACTGAATTAGAACAAATTATATTCCATGCTTTTATAATTAGGTCAAAATGAATTCTAAGGTTATTTATAACCAAAAAGAATCAAATTTTAAAAGCAGAATAGGAGGGGCTGGTGTTGTGGCATCAGTGGTAGGGCGCTTGCCTAGCATATGTGAGACACTGGGTTCGACTCAGCACCGCATATAGACAAATAAAGTAAAGATCCAACAACGACTTAAAAAACATATTTTGAAAAAAGAATGGAGGGCTGGGGATGTGGCTCAAGCGGTAGCGCGCTCGCCTGGCATGTGTGCGGCCCGGGTTCCATCCTCAGCACCACATACAAACAAAGATGTTGTGTCTGCTGAAAACTAAAAAAATAAATATTAAAAATTCTCTCTCTCTCTCTCTCTCTCTCTCTCTCTCTCTCTCACACACACACACACACACACACACACACACACACACCTCTCTCTTTAAAAAAAAAAAAAAGAATGGAGAAAGAGAGATATTGTAGTATTGATAATCCAGGAAAAAAGAAAAACATATGAGATCACACAGGAAATGCAATGCAAATTGAAAACAGAGGAATCTTTGTTAACAAGCTTTCCTAACTCACATTTATCTGCCAGTTTTTTTTTGCCTTGCCTCAAGCTGCTGTTTGTAAAGACTCAAAGTCTTTTTTCTCTGTCATGATCCTTCTGAAAAAAAATTTACAGATCTTTGTTGAAGATGCTGTATAAGGCAGAATTTGAGAACTACATTCTCTCTGGATGCTTCCAATATAAAGGTGAAATAAACATGTTAATAAATGTGTTCATTTTTCTCTTATTAAAAAACAAAAACAAAGGATAAATAGCTGCTGGGTTTGTCAATTAGTTCAGCCATAGCTGAACTTAAGGTGGTTTCCCTGGAATGGGAGGGCAAATCCAAAATTGAGAGGAATTAGAGATAGAGTGTGTATAAAAACATTACTAAAACTGATTCCAGGAAGAAGGAATGTCCTGTAGAGAAGGAAGCCAGGGCAAAGATGGTTTTGTTTACTTAATGATAGCAAGGGGCAACAACCACTGTGCACCTCTGCTTGCTACACAGACTACCTCGAGGCTAGTACAGCATCGCTGGGGCTTCATGTGGGCTGAGCACATTACACATCTCTCATCATGGTGCCCAGTACTGCCCCAATAAAGTTCTAGGTCCTAAAACTTTCAAGAAAGGAATGCCCTTGGTTCCCAGGACTAGGAGCCCATTCTGACAGAATAAGCAGCAAGAAGACACCTAGGGACTCAGGAGGGTGGCAGCAACAACAAACAAAGGACCTTCAGTTTTCTTCAAGAATGGTCCCACTTTCCTCTCCCCTTTGCATGTTGGGAGATATTGTAAATGAAATTGGGTTTTTTGTTTTGTTTTGTTTTGGGCCAGGTCTTATGAAAGCCAATCTCACTGTTGTAAGGAGCAGGCCTGAAGATATGTTATGGAAAATTAAAGCATGCACTGAGCATCACAGACCTCAGTCATTGTTACCTGCCCATCAAACCTGAGGTGGGGATAGGAAAGCTTTTGGAGCAGAGAAAGGAGTAAATAACTGCCTTTTTATGAATGCATATATGACAAGCACTGCGATATATATCATTTCTGTTTAACTTAACAGAAATCTTTGCTAATACCCAATAGATGGAATTACCTTCATTTTAAACATGAGGAAACAGACTCAGAAAGTCTGAGACATTTTAGTAACTGACACTTATTAGCCTTTACTATGTTTCAAGTATCTCCTGCTAGGAGATTCACTTACAGTAATCCTATGTAAGGACTGGTAGATAAAGAACAGCCTTCATGACATCCCAACTGTACCCCAAACCCTCAGATCTCCATG
This sequence comes from Spermophilus citellus, assembly GCF_964194105.1. Taxonomy (NCBI): domain Eukaryota; kingdom Metazoa; phylum Chordata; class Mammalia; order Rodentia; family Sciuridae; genus Spermophilus; species Spermophilus citellus. The sequence goes on from NC_138183.1 coordinate 197,710,485, forward strand.
CCTTTATTTATACACTTTCCTCTACCTGGAATGTCTTTCTGGCTTATTCACCTGGCAAATGCTTACCCATCTTTTAAGACATTGGTTGAACATTACCTTCCTTTATGAAGTCTTTATTGATAATCTCAAGAAAAATCTCTTTTATTCCCTTGTTTGTGATCTGACTATGCTTGGGACTAACCCTAGCTATGAGTATTGAATTGAGTAAGTTAGTGAATTAATGAACAAATAAGATGAGTTCTTTTATGAATAGTAGCCTATAAAAACACCCAGTGACAAAAGTGAAGTCCATCTGTTTCTTGAAGTAATAAATGCTAAAGGGACAGAAGCATGATTTTTAAGGAGAAAGAGAAGTTCTCGGGACTGAATTAGAAAAACATACAAAAATGCTGAAAGTAGGAGTGAGAACAATTGCTCAATGCCTTTGCAACTGTTGTTCTGCTCCTAAAATACATGTCTGTGAGTACCATGTCTGCTCTCTAAAGTCCATGTTACTTCTGAACAAAAGTAAGCATCAGCACTACCCAAAAAGTTAGTGATAGAAACAGTCAGGTGTCAGGATTCCATACATATTCCAGGATTCCATAGCCATATTTAAAATGGGTCCACTTTTGGGCACTATATTCAACAGACTGCAAAACTGTCAGAGACTTGAGATACTGGGAAAGAAATGAGTTCATGATTGGCCAAATGATGTGTCCAGTATTAGAAAGCAAGTCCCATGGTTTGTAATAATACTCTTCCCTTACACCCACAAATCTATCAGCCATCCACCACAGTTTCTATACTACTCTCATTATCTCAACTGATGGGTCAAGACCACATCATCCCCAAAGTGAAGCAATCCCAGAAGGATAGTTGACTACAAATCTCCTTGGTTTTAGTCCCATAGATGACAAAATTGAGCACAGAAGTCACGATGCCAGGTTAGTCAGAAAGTTGTATACATGCTAGATGGTGAGTGGAAGTGAGGAAGGAGAAGAAGGCAGGAATGTAGAAAATGAGGGTGACACCAAGGTGGAAGCCACAGGTACTCAGAACCTTGAGTCTGACATCTTAAGATGGAAGGTGAAAGACAGCATGGAGGATATAAAGCCATAGGAGATGGCAATGAGGATGGACTCCAGACCCATGGCCAACAGAGCCACAGTCAGCCCATAGGCCATATTGATAGTGATGCTGGCACAGGCAATGCTCATAGATATGCTCACAGTACATGTAAGGCATATCATGGTAGCCACAGTAGGGAAGATTAAGGATAAGACAACAGATATAGTGTAGAATATACCCCAAAATCCAATTCTGCCTATGGCAGTGTAGTTGAGAATGGTTGTATATCTCCATGGGTTGTTTATCTCAATTGATAACCATGTATCTATCAAAGGCCGTGGCCAGGAGAACCAAGTACTTTGGAGCACAAGATAAAATGGACACAAACCATCTGATCCAGGGATCCACCAAAGGAAATCTCAACTGCATGGAGCCACAAAATGTCCAGCATTTGGGGCCCTGTGGTGGAGCTGAAAGCCAGATCAGTGAGAGAGGATGTAGTGGCACCCCCCTTTCTCCACAGAATAGTCTTAAGTGGGCTTCTCCAGAAATTTTTACCATGGCTGGTTTTAGGACTGTCAACAGAAGAGTCTCTACAAAAGAGTTCAATGTAGATAAACTTCCTATTTTTGTGTTGCCCTATTTTACTTGGCCACTGGCCGGGAAGAAATCAGCATTCCAGGGGCTGGACAGCCCCTTACTAGTGTTCCACAAATATGTATCCAGTATATAGTTTGTAGAAATTTGTAAACAAGGCCTCTAGCCTTGAGCTGGGGCTTCACAGAGATGTCTACATTTCTAAGATAAGTTACCAATTGGGCTCCATGGTAACTGCTAGCAGAAGGAGGAAAGAAAGGGGACAAGAAATTTTCCCCTTCTCAGGTCCTGGAAGGGTTAACTTGCCCCAGAACAGTGAAAGAAAAAGCTGCTTTTATGTGAACTTCTGCAGACTGTGAACTTCTGAGCCCCTCCCCTTACATGCTGGGTATAATTATTGCGTGTGTATAATGAAGCAGACATTATTATTCTGTGTGTATATATGTGAATGCATGATCAATGTGATTCTGCAAACTGTATACTCAGAAAAATTAGATATTATGTCCCATCTGATTCAAATGTATGATTGTCAAGGTCATTGTACTGTCATGTGTGACTAATTAAAACAAATTTTAAAAAATAAAATAAAATTCTGAAACTACCTGAACTAGGGGTTCAGGGGATTGATTACAACAAAAGCTGTGCCCTCTAAACCCGGCTGCAGCCAAATAAAACTGTTTCCTGCTATCTTCAGTGCCTTGCTTTGTCTGTCCCTACAACAAGAGAAGGCAAAGAAAGAGGTACATCCATCGGTGCATGAAGGGCACTGTCCATCACAATGACAAGGATGAGGGCAGTATTCCAAACAGTGCAACAAGATACATGACACAAGAAAGAATGACAGTCCAGACACAGCAAGGCTCCTACCCTGAGACCTTTGTGATATCGAAAGTTTCAGAGAGACCATCACTAGTGACATTAAAGACTGTCTGGAACCCCACCTTTCTGTCAGCCAGCACTGTAACTGCTACTTCAAGGAACAAACTAAGCAGCACCCAATTCCACTATCGAAGCACGTTTTCTCTATATGTAGTGCTAAAAATGCTTCACAGCTGCTTCCATTTGATTTAATTATCTATTAAAGAACAGCTCTTCTTACATTGTCTCTCCTTTACCGTAACTGTAATATACTTTTTAAACATAAAGTTCCCAGTTGAAAGGGGTATGATTATGCATTGTTTTCTACATAGGGCAGGTAGATGTAGACCTCAGGTTGTTAGATTTGTCTTAGTGTTTTAGTCACTATACTTTGATTCTTGGCTATACTCCTTCACTTCTATATCTACAAACTTTTAAATGAATTTAGCAGACACCTGTTTCTTGTTCTTTTGAGTAGCTTATCAGATTTGGATAGAATGGACATAATGGACCAGGCATTCACCATAGGAAATCTCAACCTTTTACAGCATCCTTTTGGCATACTTGCTTTCTATTTAGCCCTCACTCTCTCTACCTTGTGACTTATTTGAAACAATTACTCCAATAGACTCCCACCTCTGATGCAGTAGTTCCGCACTCCAAAAGGCAAAAGTTTAAGGTTTTCCATCAACTCTTTCAAATCCAGGCCATTCTGATATGATCGGATCCTGATCACTTGTTCTGCATCCCACACACTGTTGATCTGAGCACACAGAGGAGGACAGGAGGATAATGCTGGGACTGGAAGAACTATACACACACTTGGGTGGAAAATGAAAACAACACCCTACATCTAACAGGCACTTTACAAGGGTAACTATAATATCCCCAAAGTGAACAGGTTCTAGTTATTTTAAAAAAGTTTGCTAGGATTGTTATTTCCCTGCTCCTGGGCTTTTCTTCAAATGTCTCATAATGGAATATATTTTAAGAACCACTTTCTGAATTTCTCATTTTTCTATTCCCATAATAGCTAACATTTAAGTTTCTAAGGATATCATATTGTGGAAAAAAAAGTCAAATTTTTTTCCTTTAAAAAAATCTGAGAAGTAATTTTATCATGATATTTTGTGATTTTCTTTTATTTTTACATTTCTATGATTAAATGTCTGTGTGCAGACTTTTGTCCATGATTGAATTTGCATGTAGTTTTGTGTTATGAAGCTATAGCTGGCACTTCTACTGTTGAGTAGAGATAATTCTCTGTGCCTCTAATTGTGGAAACTTATGACTTATGACTATGGAAACTTATGCAAATGGCTATCAAAGTTTATTTTCTACAGTATTACAACTCTCTGGAGTCCTGTTTTATATCCTTCATGATATCTACTTTTACTGTAGTTTATGATGCCACAATGTGTCTCAGTGACTGTGTTTTGTTTTGTTTCACAGTGCCTGATAATACAGGTTGATGACTACTAATGTGAGGATTGTAGGTTCAATTAACATATTCTGCCCAGTGTCCTTCCCCTTTTCTAGTATTTTAATCCTACCCCAACACTTGTATTGCAGAAAGGATTTATTTTAGTAGATACCACCGACTCTTATCTTCAAATGTAGTTTTCCCCACAGTTTCTCACCTAGTTTTGTCCTGCTAGAGAGCTAATCAGGTATGCAGGGCCTACACAGTTGCTAATACCTTGAGGGATCTGCAGCCTCTACTCTGGACTGGCACCCTTGGATATGGCACAGGACAGATCTTCTCCATGGTTTCTTCTTGGAGACCAAAATCCAAGCTTTCATTCACCACAGCTGAGAGGATTATGCAGCTTTGTCATCAAAGTCTACTCCTTAAACTTCTGGTTTGGATTCCTTTATCATCCTGAAGCTACAATGCAATAAACTTAATGGGGAAGAGAATGATTTATGGACATCAGTAAACTGCTCTCCATTAAGATATAGCAGGGCACAGTACCAAGTAATTCTGCTAACAATAATGCCAATAATGTCTTCCACCCTACTCAGGGATCTAACCACTGGGACCTACATGATGATGGAGGAGGAAGAAGCCTACTTCTAGGATCCCAAAATACTTCCTTTCTATCATCCTCACTCTGTCCCAGGGACTCGTTCTTCCCTAAGGAAAAACATAGGTAACTGATCTCAGAAATTTAGACCAACAAATTTGAATAACCCATGTACTAGGAAGTGAGACCCCAGAGATATTTGGGGTATAGTCCTTTAGACTCATGGGGCATCACAACACAATTGAGTCACAGAGCCTACCTCAAAGATGTGCATCCTCCCCAGCCCCAAGGACATGAGACTCAGTTGTTCAACCCAGACTTGACTGTCTCCTGAAGTACGCCCTAAATTTTTAGTCTTTCGTTTCCTCTTAACTTTCCAAATATGCTTCCTCTCTCCCATATTTCCATTAATTTTTATCCTTCTACATGTTTACCTTTATTCACTGGTACTCTGAAGAATGATGAGTCACAGCACTAATGGATCAACATTTTTCAGTAAAGGTGGATTGGGGAATTGATGACATTCACTGAGGTGTAAGAAACAAAGAATTTAGAATAAGGATGGACTGGGAAATCCTGAAATAGATTTGGAAGTGCTAAGCCAGAAATTCACCTGAGATACTCAGAGAGAAAGCTGGTACACTGGGAAAAGTACCAATATTAAACTAAGAGATTTAGGAATCATTATTATAGAAGAGTCAGAGTTGACTATGAAAGTGGACAAATTCTCTGAAAGAGGAATAAAGAAAGAATTGTTAATAATATACTCTCAGGAAACACCATTCTGTAAGGAAATGGATTAAAAATACATTAAAGGAAGCATCTTCAGGAAACAAGTCCATAGATCAAATTCTGTAAAACATTTTTGTAATGTGGAAAAATGGAAACATTTCTGCACTTTAAGTCTCTTACTGGAATAGATGGTGAAACATCAGCATTGAAAGGGATGCTTCTTTGTACAAGAAATTCAGGGGCAAAAAACTGAGATCATTTTCAATAACTGATAAGATAGCAAATTTGAGCATTTTGCAGGTTAAAAAAGAAGAAGCCTGCATAGAAAGATAGAATGGTGCTTCAAAAGTAGAGCATATTTCTGGCATAGGCAGATGCCAAAGGAAGAACTTTAGCAAAGAGGTAAGTTACACGTATTCTGAAATATTGACAGACTGTACCTTGGGACAAGGAAAACAAAGATAAAAGAATAAACAGTTTCAAGAGACCGTAAGGAAATTCATGGCTTCTTGGGATAGCAAAGGCTAGAATTCCAAGTTATTCTGGAGTGGAATAGAGATGACTCAGAATGTCCCCACCTCATGTTCAAAATTTAAAAAGACTCTGAGGTTGGAGAATAGATGAAGTTCCCAAAATCTTAAAACATGACCCATACTTTTCCAGATAATGCTCCCTTTGCCCACCTACCCTTCAATTTACATCACACGCAAGATCCAAGCAATCTTTTTAATGTAGAACAGGCTTGGGCAGTGAGACAAGAGCTGTCCAAGTATGCTCACAACACAAGCAGGAGGAATTCCCAAAATAAGTGACTTCCCTCCCCCTTCCCTTCCCTCTCCTTTTCTTCCCTCTATCTAGGGTGGTGCAGAGTGGGCATCAGCTGGAAGGTCCTGGGCCTATGGCATTCCTAACAGTCTCTCAATGGCAGCGTAGATGTCTCCATCTGTGGCCATCAGGGCCTGCAGGTTGGCGTCATGATTAGCAAAACCCAAGGCCTTCAGCTGCTCAAGTTCTTGATGGTAGCGACCTTCGGTGATAAGGTATGAGGATAATGAGGACTGGGTAGACTGTGAACAGGCATGGACCAATTCATGAAGGAACTGAAGAACGGCCAAGGTGGGTTGCACAGAGTTTTCTCTATGACCCCTATTTTCTGTGACTCCTCTAGCCCCACGTGGCCTAGCTGGGTCCCGTAAGAATGGACCTAGTGCAGGCACCTCCCTGGACAGTATTTGTAGGCCTTGTTCTATCTGTATCAGTGCCTGAAGTGCTCGCGGGTTGGTGAGAATGGAAAGTATTGGTATCTGATGATGCATGGGACTGCCAGTTGTCATCTGGTGTAGCAGACTTGGATTCTGCTGTAGGGCATACAAGAGTCCACGCAAAATAGAGGGTGAAGGTCTCAGCTGATTGGGTAGAGAATTTTTCTCTATGGACTGCTGGCTATCCTGAGAGGGAGGCTCTTGGCCTGAATGTATGTCTTGAATACCAGTCCTATGCCCTGAACTGGCCTGATTTGAGGCCATGCCCCTGACCTGGGTAACCACTCCTGTACTGACCTCTTGTTCCAATGGCCTAGCAGGCACAGAAGCAGTAGGAATGGTGGTGGGAGTATCAGAATTGCCATGAGCATTGGTTTCTCCTTTGCAAGACTCTGAACCTGAGATGTGGCCTTTAGAGACAACTAATAGGGCCAGAGTGGAGAGCATGAGCTGCTGGAGATCAGAGCAGATTGGATGCATGGCATTGTCACCACCTGGCACGGCCTTCAAGGCCTCCAGCCTCTGTTTCCCTGCCTCCAGGAGCTCCTGCTGCTGGGCTCGCTTCTGCAAGGTTTCCAGAGTCTTGAGAGCTGGGTCATGTTTCTGTACTGGCCTTGAGGATTCAGGAACGTGGTTGCCAGGAACGTGGTTTGCTTGTTTCTCATTGTCCAGACCTTGAATTAAAGGGTCTTCCAAGAACTGCACCACAGACTCTGGTGCAGTCATCAAGAGTTGAGTCAGCTGGCTAAAGAAGTCAGCCAGATCAGGTGAGCTCCGGGCCAGCCGACCAAGCCTAGTGAGCATCGAAGCCCCCTTGGAGGCTAGTGGTTCAGAACGATGGGTGCTGTGGCCTGTGGTGCCTGGCATAGCTCCAGGGATGGCTAACCCTTTCAAATGAGTCCTCACCACCAAGTGGACTGTAGTGCCATCCAGGATGCCCCGCTGGCTCAGTATATCTTGATCCCTAAGGATTTTTCCAGTGAAGATGAGTACCAATCGATCAATGTCACAGTGACGGCGTTCAGCGATCTGCTTTTTAAAGTGACGAACACTACTATCTTCTGCCAGCAAAAATTCCTGGCAGTCCCGTGGGGTCTTGACAGACACTCGGATGATACGTGATGACGGCTCCCTACCAGACACCAGCTGGCTGTCCCCTGCTTCTTTCCTAGCCCGTGCCATATTTCCTTGAGACAGAATGCTAGGCCACCTAAGGATACTGTGGGGCACAGACCTGTAGAAGCCTAGATGTGGCACTGAGTACACGTGGGTGCTGGGATCAGTAGATGTCCAGTGATGTCCTTTCACCCACGTCCTGCAGAGGCCACCTCCCCAGTGTAGCCCTGCAGCCACCTGGCTCCCTTAGAGGGGGCGGTTACTCCACTCCTGGACCAGCCTTTGGGGATATGGTGTCAGTGATGAGGTCACAGTTGAAAGGCAGGCATGAATGGGGGAAGGGCAGAGGTCTCTACAACCTGCTTAAGGTTAGGCTCTCTTTATTGATTTGATTTTAACAGCAATAGAAAAATAATTAAGTGTCCTTTCTAGAAGTATGTTTCACACCATCCTGTTTCACTATTGGATATTCTACCCGTGGCATTTGGTGAATATGGCTGAATAGGAAAGTCACTGATCTAAGCATTAGCTTAGGAAGTACTAATTCTAGTCACTAAGTTACTATCAACTGATCATGGCCCAGCCAAGGTCTCAAGTCCTTGTTTCTGTATGAATGGAATGGCAATATGTATCATTATCCCACAGAGCCTCACAGAGATCAGTAGCTAGCTTGCACCCTGAGGCCCTTCAGGGATGAAGGAATCCATCTACATGTTTCTAACGACACCTCCATGTTCCCCAAAAACTTGTAAGCAAAATTGCTTTTGGAGAAACAAATTGTAATCCCAACTCAGAGGATCAAGACTGAGACAAGAGAAATCATGGGAAAATAACAGTATCTGGGTGATATGACTTAACAATTATTAGATTTAAGGTAACATATTTACTACAAAGGATACTTGTCAATTGGGAGAAGACATATTTCAACTGTAAAAGCAGAAAACAGTGAGTCTCTGAGGCACTGTTTGGATCACTCCAGGCAAAGTGAAGTCTAATTCCTGCAGCGACTATTGATGACAGTGAAGATGAATGCATCACGTTATCTTAGGTTCATAGCATTAGCTCTCACTATTATATACTTAACCCTTTTCCTGAATCTGAAATTTTCAGGGACGATAAAATCAAATTTTGGCTGCCTAGAATACTACCTGCAAAATATCTTGCTGGGTGTGGGGAACATGAGCATTTAGATCCTTCTACAATCTCATCATTTATCATATATTGATATATATATTCTTAAACAATTATTTGTTTTTGTTTGTTTGTTTTGATACTGGGAATTGAACTCAGGGGCACTTTACCACTGAGCTAAATCCTCAGCACCCCACACACACACTTTTATTTTTTTTTTTAATTTTGGGCCAGTCTCGCTAAGTTGCTGAGGCTGGTGTCAAACTTGTGATCCTCCTGCCTTAGTCTCCAGAGTCACTAGGATGACAGGTACGTACTGCAGACAAACACTGATTTGTTGGAATCGGCATTTCCATTGTCCAATCAATATCAAGATGAGGTAAGTTGTAAGTTCTGAGTTTCAAACAACTACCCACTCAAGAACTTTCTTAGTGCCTCATGACTCACTGACACCCAGCCAGACTACTGGGCCTCTCCTGATAATTCCCAGACCTCCAAACAGCTTCTAGCATGCCAAGTATTAGAAGCACACCCAGTTCCTTTGAGGATTCTGTTCTGGTTGCCCCCAGCAGAAGCAGGTATTTTAATTAATGGTTCTGACTCTCTCTTAGGAAACACATTAATGTGCAGCTGGGGTTAAAGTATCAAGAATCACCTTTTCATATCTGGTGTTTCTAGGGGCTTTTCCCCTCATGGACCTGAGGTTAACCAACCCTTGCTCTCCTCTTCTATGGGCTCTATTATCAGGGTTTGAAGAATAGCCAGGAGCAAGTTTTCTGAGGGAAATCAAGAATACTCTTTTGACCCAAATTTAGTTTCAGGTCCCTGTTAGAGATCTAGAGTTGCCATACATCAAAGCTGGAGATACAGACCTGCTGTTCCTCAGTATGTATGGGTGTTATTGGAAACCATGGGACCAGCCCATCTACACTGACTGTGTAGACAGAAAAAAAAACATGTGAAGCCCAGAACTGATCCACATGCATGACTACTTGGTTTCACTGGGTAAATTTACAGAAATGGAATTACTCTTGGGTCAAAAAATATCAAAGTTTTAAGTTTATGCAACAATTTAAAGTGCTAGAGAGGCATCAAGGCCAATTTTTTATAGGAAGAATTTAAGATTTAGGTCAAAATGATTTAACAATCTTTTCTTATGAATGCAGAACTGTATGCAATAGTTGAACTCCATGCTAGAAATTTAGTCCCTAGGAGCCTTGCAACTAGCAGTTGTGTGTTAAGTCAGCTTTCTGTCACTGAGACAAATACCCGAGATGACTTATAAGAAAGAAAAACTTAATTTTGTCTCATGGTTTTAGAAGTTTTAGTCCACAGTCAGCTGATTCCATCACTTTTGAGCCTGTGGCAAAGAAGAACATCATAGTAGGGAGCATGAGGTGAAGCCAAGTTGCTTACCTCTTGGTGACCGAGAAGTAAAAAGAGAAAAGGAAAACAGGGTCAGAGTCCCAATATCCCCCGCAAGGGCACATCCCCACTTCCTTCTATCAGGTCCTACCTCTTAAATGTTTCACCAGCTCTCAAGAGCACCATTGGCTCAGGACCAATCCTTCAATACAGAGCCATGGGGGACACTTAAGATGCAGACCATAACAACTTTCTTTGTAAGTTTAGGCTCAAGTGTGTCCCGTGTCAGATCAGCAGCCTTAAGGGATTCTTTAAAATTGAAGAAGGAGAAAGATTATCTTGTGGTTGAGGCAACTGCCTAATATATCCCTAGCAGGTACTTGAGGTGTAACAAGCATGATATATTATTTATTGATTCTGACTTCTAAGCAGGGAGAGAAAATTAAAGTTAAATAAACAATGCATACATATATATTTTAATATACATGCATAATAAATTTACAAATTATTTACATAGGTATAATAATCAATAACTAATAAAACAAAGTATTAAGAACTGAAAAGAGGGCTGAAGTTGTTGCTCAGTGGTAGAGCACTTGCCTGGCATGTGTGAGGCCCTGGGTTCAACCCTCAGCACCGCATATAAAATAAATAAAATTTAAAAATCCATTTACAACTAAAAAATATTTTTTTAAAAAAAGAACTGAAAAGAACATGTTAGTCATATCTAAATGTAAAATATTTGCTGATTAGTGACTGAATAAAATTTATAGTGTTAATAACATTAGATATTGGGTAAGGGAGCCTTCATGTATAGATACAAGGACCAAAATTATGGTTATAGTAATCAATCATAAGGCACTCATTAATATTTTCCAGAATTAAGAACAGGCAATAAAATATAGGAAGGACAATGGGGGACAAAGGAGAAGAAGTAATGGGGATGGAAATTAAGCAAATTATGCTCCATGCATGTATGATTGTGTCAAAATGAACCCTGCTATAAAGTATAGTTATAATGCACCAATAAAAACATTAAAAGGAATAGGTAAAAAATTGTCTGTCCAATGGAGAAGCAATGCACATGATCACCCCTTCATTAGTTAGGTTTTTTAATGTTTTATTCCTTGAAGTCCCTTTTTTAGTTTACATTGAGTCAAATTAATTATTCTAACTGAGGATTCATGGGGTTTCATCTTATCAAGCCCAATTTGTAAGTATTGAGGCTTATTTTATTTTTATTATTTATTATTTTAGACTGTCAATGCACAATATATAATATATGGGGGCAATGGGTATTATAAGAATAGAAAATTAAGACAAGAGTTGAAGTGAGGCTGTTATGGTTTGGATGAAGTGTCTCCTAAAACTCATGTGTAAGACAACGCAAGGAAGTTTAGAAATGAAATGATTGGGTTATGAAAGCCTTAACTTAATCAGTGAATTAATCCATTTAAATGGCTTAACTGAGTAGTAACTATAAACAGGCACATGTGATTGAAGGAGGTGGGTCAGTGGGAGAATGTCTTTGGATCAGATTTTATTCATGGTGAGCAGAGCTCTCTCTGCTTCCTAGTTGCCTTATCTTGAGCTGCTTCTCTCTGCCACACCCTTTCACTTTGATGTTCTGCCTCACTTCCAAGCCAAAGCAAAGAAAGTGACTATCTATGGACTGAGACTTCTGAAATGTGAGCTCCACATAAACTTTGTCCTCTATTTTTTTTTAAGTTTAAACCTCTTTATTGTGTAGCTAACACCAATTACATCTCAAGACAAATAACATCCTTTACTCAAACACCTGGTACCAAATGTGGCCATTTCAAATTTTTCCCTCATCGGAGCCTCTAATCTTTCAGGATTATTCAAACAATAATTGCCCTCTGATTTTTTTTAAAAAAATTATTCATTCTTTTTAGTTATACATGGCAGTATAATCTGTTTTGACATATTTATACAAACATGGTGTATATCTTATTCTGATTAGGATCACTGTCTTGTGGATAAACACGATGTTGAGATTCATTGTGGTTTATTCATATATGTACATAAGAAAGTTATATCAGAATCATTCCACTGTCTTTCCTATTTCTATTTCCTCTCCCTTTCCTTCATTACCCTTTGTCATATCTACTGAATTTCTATTCTTCTTCAACCCCCTATCCTTATCATATATTAGCATCCATGTATCAAAAAGAACTCTTAACCGTTGTTTTGGGGGGATTGTCTTATTTCACTTAGCAAGATCATCTCCAGATCCATCCATTTACCAGCAATTGTCGTAAAGTCATTCTTCTTTATGGCCGATTAATATTCCATTATGTATATAAACAACATTTTCTCTATTCACTTGTTGGTGCACACCTAGATTGGTTCCATAGCTTATCTATTATTGTGAATTGTGCTGCTATAAATATTGATGTGGCTACATCACTATAGTATGCTGATTTTAACTCCTTTGGATATATACTGAGGAGTGGGATAACTGGGTCAAATGATGGTTCCATTTCTAGGTCTTTGAGTTATCTCCATACTGCTTTCCAGAGTTGTTGTACAAATTTGCAGTCTCACCAGCAATGTATGAGTGTACCCTTTTCTCCATATCCTCACCAACTTTTATTGTTACTTGTATTCTCAATAATTACCATTCTGACTGGAGTGAGGTAAAATCTCTGTGTAGTTTTAATTTGCATTCCTCTAATTGATAGAGATGTTGAACATATTTTTATATAGTTGTTGATTGTTCATATTTCTTCTTTCAAGAAGTGTCTGTTTAGTTCCTTTGCCCATTTCTTGATTGTGTTATTTGTTTTTGTGGTGTTAAGGTTTTTGAGTTCTTAGTATATTCTGGAGATTAATGCTCTGTCTGAGGTGCAGGTGGCAAAGATTTTTCTCCCATTCTGTAGACTCTGTCTTTACATTCTTGAGAATATAGTGTAGCTCACCTTCTGAATTAGTCCAACAGTGTCCATGATCTCTGATTTCTTCATACCATGACATACCATGGTGCCAACTGAAATGTGGGTTCTCTTAGTCCCACTCTCTGATTTCCCCATTGTGGATCAGCTCTGGTGACCTCTGGCACTGGCAGAGTAAAATGTTTTCTTCTCTTATTCCATCCAAACTCCTGAATCCTCTAGCTCTTCTGAGAATCGAGCAGTAAATCTCAGTAAATCCAAGCATGGTGGCACATGATTATAATCTCATCGGCTTGGGAGGCTCAGACAGGAGGACCATGAGTTCAAAGCCAGCCTCAGCAATGGCGAGGTGCTAAGCAACTCGGTGAGACCCTGTCTCTAAATAAAATACAAAATAGGGCTGGGGATGTGACTCAGTGGCTAAGTGCTGAGCTCAATCCCCAGAAGCACAAAAAATAAAATAAATCCCAGTAAAATCCCTCTTTTCATCCACCACTGAGAAGGTATTTATCTACTTTCCAGGTCTCACACCATGAAGCACTTGGAAAACAACCTTATCTTTCTGCCATCTTCCTCTGACTGTTCTTTCTCCTCTGAAATTGTTCTTGTCATGTCTCTTGTCAGCAATGAAAAAGGTGACTAAAACAGAGGCATCCTTCTTTTTTCCTCTATTTTATATTTAGTTACCCACTTACAAGGTTTACGTTTGATAGAATCCCAGATATAACTCTAATTCAAATCCAGTTTGATGTTTCTCAGCTTTTGCATTTTATCACTTGTCAAAGTTAACTTGGAACCTATGTTGGAGAGGCACAAAAAGTGCCTTTTTCTGTTTTTCATTATATAAGTTCTTTAATATATGAAAATATTGGATTTCCAATTGCATCAAATTATAAAACTGTGCTTCTTACATCTAATTTATCAGCAAGTCTAAAATGCCCCATATCTAACCATTTCAATATGGTGGGTGCTGTCAATACAGCAATAGCCTGCAAGGCTTTTTCCCCTACTTCTTCTCTTGTTCCATTAGTCATTACTTCCTACAAAAGCCAATGTAATCTTTTAAATCAATTCACCTCACCTCTTTACTCTAAACCATAAAGGTTTTCTGATTTTACTTAAATTAAATCTAAATTTCTTACCAAGTTTAAGTGTCCTCATGATTTGGCCTTGCCTCTCCATGACCCCATCTCCCAAGCTCCCTGTTCCAGTCACAACAGGATTCTCAAGTTTCTGAGTGAGTTCATTCCCACTTGTTAATCAATGTCTGAGAACTTTTGCTCCTGAACTTCACTCAGCTAACTCCCTTTATTCATCACATTTCAGTTTAAATACTCTTCCCTTTAGTTCTTCCTAATTACCACCATGAAGAGTCCACCTGTCAATTTCTGCTTCCTTACCTTGTGTGTCTTTGTAGCCCCTTCTTTGCTTGAAGGTATATTATTTAATTAATGGGTTGCCTGTCCCATATTTCTGGATTTGATGAAAGTGGTCTAGAACATTTCTATCTCCCAGCATCAAGGAAAGGCCTTGCTATAGCAAGGATATTCAATTAATATTAGCTAGATGTATAAATGCATAATCAGTTTCTCCCTTTCCTTAATCTTACACATCCAATTTTATAAAAAAATTCAGAAATCCTATTTTCATAATATACTCTTAATTGCCCACTTCTAGTCTACTTCTCTTGTTGAGAACCTTAGACTAAGCCAACCTAAGTCTACATTTCTCCTGAAAGTCTGCTGGGATCTTCTGACTTGACACCTGCTCTGCATTCTCCACCTGAGATCAGAATGACTGCCACATCCATTAGTAACACAGCCTTCCTGGTTTTGCATTCACATTTCACCTTGAAGCACTCTTCCAAACCCTCTGCATGGTAGATACACTGGTATTTTTTTTAATAATTTTTCAAACATATCCACCTCTAGCTAAACTCAGGGTTTCTTTTTTAAATTTTTTTTAATTCTAATTTGTTATATATGACAGCAGAATGCATTACAATTCATATTATACATAGAGCACAATTTTTCATATCTCTGGTTGTATTCACAGTAGAGTCACCATTCGTGTCTTTATACATATACTTGGGGTGATGATGTCCATCTCATTCCACCACCTTTCCTACCCCCATATTCTATCCCTTTCCTTCCCTTCCTCTCCCTCCCCTTTGCTCTATCTAGAGTTCATCTAATTCTCCCATGCTCCCCCACTAGTCCCATTATGAATCAGCCTCCTTATATCAGAGAAAACTTTTAGCATTTGGCTTTTTGGGATTGGCTAACTTCACTTAGCATTATATTCTCCAACTCTATCCATTTACCTGCAAATTCCATAAATTTTATTCTCTTTTAATGCTGAATAGTATTCCATTGTGTATATATACCACATTTTTTAAATCTATTCATCTATTGAAGGGCATCTAAGTTGATTCCACAGTTTAGCTATTGTGAATTGTGCTGCTATAAACATTGATTATATGCTGTTTTTAAGTCCTTTGGGTATAGACTAAGGAGTGGGATAGCTGGGTCAAATGGTGGTTCCACTCCAAGTTTTCCAAGGAGTCTCCATGTTGCTTTCCATATTGGCTGCACCAAGTTGCAGTTACCAGCAATGTATGAATGTGCCTTTCCCCCCACATCCTTGCCAATACTTATTGTCATCTTTATCTGCCATTCTGAGTGAGATGAAATCTTAGAGTAGTTTTGATTTGCATTTTTCTAATTGCTAGAGATGTCTAATATTTTTTCATATATTTGTTGATTGATTGTATATCATCTTTTGAGAAGTTTCTATTCAGGTCCTTGGCCAATTTATTGATTGGGTAACTTGGTTTTTTGGTGTTAAGGTTTTTGAGTTCTTTATATACCCTAAAGATTAGTGCTCTATCTGATGTGCGTGTGGTAAAAATTTGTTCCCAAGTTGTAGGCTCTCTATTCACCTCACTGATTGTTTCTTTTGCTGAAAAGAAGCTTTTTAGTTTGAATCCATCCCATTTATTTTAATTTTAATTCTTGCACTATAGAAGTCTTATTAAGGAAGTCAATTCGTTTTATACTTTTCTTTTGTATGAAACATGCTTCCCCTGGCTCTTCGAGTGCCTTGCCTTCCCAGACCCTTCAAGTCTAGGCATAAATACCTCCAGAAAGACATTCTGAACACCCTTCTAAAAAGTGTAGCTCTCTCCTTTTACTATATGCAGTAGCAAAATGCTTTATTCTCTGCACAAAATTTACCCTAATTGCAATTCAATAATTCTTTATGTAATAGAAAATCAAAAAGAATAAGGAATAAGAGTATGATCTAACCAAGTGCGATGAAGCATGCCTGTAATCTGGGGGGGCTTGGGAGGCTGAGGCAGGATGATCCCCAGTTCAAAGCTAGCCTCAGCAAAAGTGAGGTGCTAAACAACTCAGTGAGACCCTGTCTCTGAAGAAAGTACAAAATAGGGCTGGGTATGTGGCTTAGTGGTCGAGTGACTCTGAGCTCAATCCCCAGTACCCAAAAGAAAAGAGTACGATCTCAGCCAGGCATGGTGGTGCATACCTGTAATCCCAGCTACTTGGGAGACAGAAGCAAAAAGATCACTTGAGCCCAGGAATTTGAGTTGAGACCAGTCTGGGCAACATAGTAAGACCCTGTCTCAAAAAAAAAAAAAAAGTAATCTCTAGAAAGATTGGTTCAAATCCTGACTCCAGCTCCATCAGTTACTAGCTATGTAATCGTGGTCTAGACCCTTACCATTGCCCTGCATTAGCTACTCATCTGTAAAATACATATAATAATAGTGCCTGCTTTATAGAGTTACAATAAGAATTAAATGAGTTAATATTGTAAAGGTGGTACAATAGTGCCTAGTTCTTAAGTGAGCACTCTATAAGAGTTAACTGTTACTTCTGAGATCTATCAATTCCCTTAAATTGTAAATTTCTTAGAGAATATCTCTCTGCTTACCATTGTATTCCTAACACCAAGCACAGTTTATGGCATATAAAAAGTATTCAGAAAATAATTAAGTAATGAATTGAAAAAGGCTGCTTAATAACTTAGAAAGTTTCATGATGCATTATCAAGTTAAAAGGGCAGATTTATTAAACTATGTGGAAGACCAAACATCATTGTTTTAATAGTGTTGTCTGGTAGTGAAATTATTTTTTATAATATCTTATTTTACTTATGTATTTTATCTACAATTGACATTTACATAAATAATTAGAAGAGTAGAGACTAAACCTTTATCAAAGATGCATTCATTACTTGCATACAAATCAGCACAATGTCTGTCTACACAAAGAATTCATACTGTAACTGGAGACAGGACAATTTCACCACAGCAGTAATACCATGCAGAATACAGTGGAAAAAACTCTACTCAAAATAAGAATTATAATGTGTGCTTAAATAAACCCAAATATGACAGAATTCAATGAAGAAGCTACAATGCTTTATAGAGAACAAATAAAACCTGAATTGATGGAAACATTCTCTACTCTGAAAGGAAAGACTGTCTATTGTAAATTTCTCAATTTTCTTCTAATTTATATGTGTAGGAAAGCCAATCAAAATCTCATTTGATCTTTTCTGAAATCTGATATCTGCTATAAAGAAAATTTGGAAAAATAAAGACAAAATTAATCAATGGTATTTCACAGAAGAATAATGACTTAAGCACTGGGCCTTTGTAAATTAAATATTTTAATGTTAAAATAATTGAAGTATAGTACTAATAGATAAAATAAAAAGCAAAGAAGCAGAAATACACATACATACATATGTAGGATATGGTATTTGCAGGAGTCAAGTGTCCAAAAATTCCAATTAAATGCTACAAATCCTCTCCTGATCCACTTTTGGGGGAATATGGATTGAAGTACAGACTAATTTGTTTTGGTACCATTGTAAACAACACAAGCTTTGGAAATTTTAAGTCCTGGCTCTAATATGAAAAATCTTTACAACTTTAAGCAAAGTATTTCCCTTCATCATATGCCTCAGCTTTCCTCTCTGTAAATTGAGCATAATAATATTAACTGCACTAAAGGACTGTTATATGAAATCTGACTTAGAGAGTTTAATAGGGCCTGACATAAAATAAACTCTAAATATCTGCTAGCTGCTATTAAAATACAACTTAAGTAGTAAGAACTTAAAACATCTAGAAAATATGTGTACATATTTATGATGGAAATATTAGAACATGTTTTAAAAGGAAAGAATATGAATGCGTACACACATTTCCCATTATCTGAATAATACCTTCCTCTTAAACTGCAGTCCACCTCTCTAGCTACTTGTGATGCAGATTAACAATGTAGATTGAATCAGTCTCTTTGGTGTGTGTATGTGTTTGTGTGTTTGTGTGTTTATGTGTGTGTGTATGCATGCACATGTGCACTCGTTTGTTTGCTTTCTAGCAAATTTCTTGGTCAGAAAAAGGGTAAGATTTCTTTGGGAGGAGCCAGGCACTATGCCCAGTATGACCAAAGCTCTCTGAGACTGTCTTCTCCACCTACACTACTCCCATGCCAAGAACAGATACTTGGTCTTAGACTTCTGCCGACAGAGTGCTAGAGTTAGAGCAGATGAGAAGTCCCAGGTGACTGGCACTTTGAGTAATATCAGCATGCAGGGATGCCTTCTCCTCAAAATTCCAACAGTCTTTATTCTTCCAGCCACAAATTCTGGTCCTATTTACCCAATCTCCCCAACCACATGGATGTCTATGGGGATAAGGGGAGCAAAAAAGGATGGTTGGATTTGATCAGCTCACACTGTTTTCAGGTATGGAAATATTTCACTGAACTCCATTAATATGTACACTTAATATGTGTTAGTATTTTTAAAGAGGATATATATAACAAGAGAAAAATCTACTAAAATAACACTCTCCTCCCTGCCAGGTCTTTCAGACCTAGCCTACCTGCAGACCATCCTGGAAAGCTGAGTTTAAGGTCGTATGAGACTTCAGGTTGCTGGCCCAAATGGAAGTCAGGTAAGAACAATAAAATTTCTTTCCATGAAGTTTCTCAGATCTACTTGGCCCTCCAAATGATGAAAAGTATGGGTGGCATTGTATATCTTCCCCATTTAGACACAGCCCCAGAGGAAAAAGAAGGTTTTCCTCTTCTTTTCCCCAAGAATCAGTGCTTTTGATTAGGACAAGAATTTCCACTTTGATGGGGAGCAGAGTAAGAAATGGAGACCTTAAAGATTCATGCCTCACCAAGAGATTGAAACCTAAGTCATTGGGATAAATTTGTCCCAAAAGTTTGTCTCATTTTCTTTAAGCCACATGCCAGAATCTCAAAGGTAGACAGGCTTGTCTAAATACCCTGGGCTCCAAGGGGAGATTGCTCTTTTCAGTTTATGGAAGGGTGACACAATGGGACTCTGATACTTAAACATACCCCCAGACACTTTTACTATAATGGTACCCTCCCATCAAGGACCCTTTTTCTTCTATAACATAGCATGAGTACTTCTTATTCTTACACTCTGTTTTAAATCTATCAGACTCTCGGGTTTTTTTCTTATACATGTGTGTAAAAGTGTGTATAAAATATGCTCATATGAAAACATATTTAAAGAGATATATACTCTTTTTTTAAAAAGCACATTTGTGCATTTCTTAGTAATTTGTGTTCTCTGGCATATTATGTGTAAAATATTGTTCACTTGATTGTTTTAGGAGTTATAATACTTTAACATAGAAGTACTTGGGCAATGGGAAATATTTCTGAATATGAAAAATAATTTAGGTGCCAGAGGCACCTCCTGTGTTATGTGCCTCCTACTTAGTACATATGGTTCTTCTCTTCAGTCCCCCTTCCAAGTTTTCCTACTTCCCCCTTACCACTTGTCAAGGGTTAGCCCTGAGTATACACTCAGTGTAGCCCCCAGACTAAACTAACAACAAGTCCGTCAATGCTATTTCACAGCTCCTTGTCAAAATCCATAATTATGAATGATGAGTATTCATATATTCAGTTAGAACAGCTCCTGCCACAATCTCATAAACTCATGAGGGCAGGATTGTGTCCCTTTTATGCACAGTGAATTCCTAACAGCTAGCAGATACTATGTACTTGGTATGTATTAGATTTTTTTTTTTTTTTGCAAGAAATCAAGTCTCTGAATCTGACTGCAAGGGACATTATAAACTAGTTGAGATTCACTAGAGAATTCAGCCTGATTTCTCATGCTCTACGTCTATGCACTCAGGGATCAGAATTAACTCCTGAAAATGACAGCCAGCCATCTGGGGGATAGTCTTCAGGGACTGGGAACAAACCATGTTGATTCATCAGCCAGGTGGTGATAGGGAGCCCTAAAATGCAGGTAACTCAATGGTAGCTACTACAGGACATATAATCTGTAAGGCTTCTGGAAAGACACCTGGAAAGTCTCAGGACTCAGTCTTCATAGGGCTGCAGCAATATTCCCTCCTCTGACTCCATGCCATGCCTGACTCTTCTAAATCCAAACATTGTGCTTTCTTTCCTCTCTAAGTCCTTCCATTCATAGAGATAGCACTTATTGCTAGCTTTTCTCCCATATTATCCCCTTTTTTCATCTCCCACAAGAATCAGACTCAAACGGTGGCTAACACTGGAGATTGGATGTAATTGCATCTCAAGACAGGCATACACCGAGCTCAGATGGGGGCCCCATGGTAGTCCAGTGTTGGGGGTAGCTGGATCACACATAGTTCCCCCACCCTATTTCTGGCTCTTATTCTTCCTCATCAACTCTGGAACAACAATGTCTCCACAGTAAAGGGCATCATAGTAAATTTGGTTTATAGTGCAGTTGTATTCAAGAATGGGAGAGCTAGGGTAATAGGATATGGGGAAAAGGCACAGAGGAAAAGATATGGTTTGAACAACTAAGGCTGCTACGACTGCCTCAGCTTCTCCACAGCAGCATCTACATCACCCCCTGTGGCAATGAGGGCCTGAAGATTGGCTTCAGGGTTCAGAAAGCCCATGGCCCGAAGTTGCTCCAGTTGTGCCTGGAAGTGAGCCTCAGGCTGTAGCTGTTGGGGACTGGTATTAGCTAAGGCTTGCAACATCTGGAGAAAGGGAGTGGAATGGAAGCCTAATTCTGAAGAACCCTGTGCTGGGGAAACCTGTGGGGCTGGAGCTGGACGGGGATCCTCAGACATAAAGCCACCTTCTCTAGACTCTGTCCCTCCTGCCACACCGCCCAGCCCCGATAGGCAAGGCATGAACCAGAGCAGGAGACGAGGTGCTTCAGTTGCCAGGATCTGCAGACCTTGCTCAATCTGCAGCAGGGCTTGCATGGCACGAGGGTTTGCCATGGCTGCCTGAAGATGCAGCAATAAAGGTAGCTGCTGATGTATCTCATCCTGCAAATGGGGGGCATGATTCAAGCCAGCAGGCCTCAGAAATCTTGGATATCCTGGTGGTGGCATCCAGGGAGGCTCAGGGACTCCAGCAGTGGTTGTCATAGGGGAAGGTGGTGAAGGACCAAATGGAGCCCTGTTGGCAGAATCGCCAAGCCCAGACACAAGATCAGGCATGCTGGTGTTGTGGTTAGTAGAATCCTTCCCTGTACCGTCTTGGCCTCTACCTTGTCCAGTACTACTCTCTGAGGGATATCTCAGGAAAGCTGGACAGGAGGACTTTCCCTTGATTGTTACTGACTCCTTGGGGAGAGGCTGACCTGATCCAGGTTCCTGGGATGAGGATGAAGTTGGGGGAATTCTGTTTCCTGGTGATGGAGGTTCCTGCCTTGGGTTTAGAGTGAATGCAGTTCCCTGAAGATACGTTCCCAGGGACTGGGGGGTCTCATGTAATTGCTGGAGATAATCATAGAGTCCTATGTTACCCAGAAAGTTTGGGACCCTACTTCTAATTTCAGATGCATCCTGATCCCCAGACTGCCTTCCTCGCCTGGCCCCTGAACCTCCATATGTGGAAGTCCAGGGGTTGGGGAGAGGGTCACAATTCTCTGTCCTTGAAGGTTGGTTGCTGCTGCTGGTGGAATTAGTAGTTGTGGTTGTGGCAAAAGGGTTTCCACCAAACTGCTCCTGTACCGCATTAAGCATTGGGTCCATAATATCTGTGTACATGGTGCGAAGCACATTGTAGCCACCAGGGATGCTCTCCAGGTTACTGAGAGCCCTATCCTGGCTACGCATCATCTCTTGCATCATGGCAGGGTTACGTAGAAACTCCAGCGTCTGCCGCATGATTTCAGGGTTGTTGAGAATATGCCCAATCTCAGGGTTGTGCTGGATTAGCTGCTGCATATGAGGATTGTCAAGAACCAGCTGGCGCACCAGGCCCGTATTGGACAGCAGACCCTGGATGAAGGGGTCATCAATTAGCTGAGCCACAAATTCAGGCACTGATACATGCTGCCACATCAGTGAGTTTGGCTGGTCAGGGAAGCTACCAGAGGTCAGACCCAGCCCATTGAGGCCTGCGAGGACACCTAAACTGAAGGCAGGTGGCCCATCTGTGGGATAAATGGAGCTTGGCTGAGGGAGTGATCCAGGACTTGGGCCTGGAGTAGGGACTGAGGCAGCCGGGCACTCAGGGCCCATGGCACGGCGCTGCATCTTGATGACCAGGTGAACAGTGAGGCCATCTCGCACTCCACACTGTGCCAATGAATCAGGGTCCTTAAGGATTTTGCCAGCAAATATTAGGACCAGCTGATCAGGGTGGGCCTTAAAGCGCTGAGATATCTCTTCCTTCAACTGCTGGATGGTACATGTGTCTGTAACTGAGAAATCCTCCTTGTCCTTGGGCGTCTTCACTGTCACCTTGATGAGGTGGGGGTCCTGGACTGGCGCTGGGCTGCCCTGTGGCAGAGCCTCTCCACTTTTGGCCATGGTTGGCAGCAGGAGTCCCAGGTCTGTGGGGACACAGCTGAGGGAATGGAGATGGAAGACCAAGATCATCCTTTCAGGCCATGATGTTAAGTAGGAAAGGTGAGGATGAAGAGGGTCTTGGGCCTCGGGGAAGGGGAAGCTGCAGGGTGTACATAGAAGGGGCCATGAAGTCTCTGGGAATGGACATTTTTGGAGGAATATGAGACTAAGAGATGTTGGGATCAGGGAAGGTAAATCTGGGGCCCTGGGAAAAGGCCATCAGTTGATGAATGATGGGGCGAAGAGAGGAAGAAGGGCCCAGTCTGGGGAACACATACCAATCAGCTGTGGCCCCGTCCTTCTTCTTATGCAGGGCTCCAAACCGCCCTCATCTTGCTTCACAGCCACCCCTGAGGCCTTCTGGGCCGGAACCTACTCCATCAGGTCACCTCTGTGACCTCAGGACTGACATCATAACCTCATACAATGGATTCTGGAGATTCCTCCAAGGTGCTCTCGATCACTGGGAACTTCTAACACCCTCCTTATCTCTTTTATTTTCTTTATCCCATTTGTGCTTTTCATAGTGAGGTCCCTGTACTGATCAATCCCTCCGAGGTCAAGAGCCCTGCTTCCACACAATCTCATATGTGTTGTATGGAAACTCGAACTGGGATTGGGCAATTGTACAAATTTCTTCAGTTCAACCAAATTCATCTTCTTTCTATATAAAGGCCTTCTTCCTGGCATCTTATATCCCTGTTTTCTGTCTAATTCAGTATTAACCATGAATTCTTTCTATATTTTCAAAGAATTGATTTGCTGAGGGGTAAAATTGGAATTATGAGAGAGGTGTCAAGGATGACTTGAGGTTTTTGTTGTTTTGTTTTGTTTTTTAATATCTCCCAGGGAAACTCAAGAACAAATGATATTTATTAAGATAAAATAAAAATAAGCATGCTGTTAAGCAGAAAAGCAACATGCTGTAAAACATACGTGTGCATGTGTGTGTGTATATATATTATGTCTCTATTGTAGCTAAATTGAAATGTAGGAAGATAGCTAAATATTTTTAAGTCTAGAGTTCATAAGCATTTATAGAGCCAATTAGTTAATGATTATAGAATAAAAACTATAGAGATTTTTTAAATGCATTCCTGTGGCTCTACACCAATTCAGAATTCTGAAGAATTCACCAGAAGAAGAAGGAGGAGGAGGAGGAGGAGGAGGAGGAGGAGGAGGAGGGGGAGGAGGAGGAGGAGGAGGAGGAGGACAGGAGGAGGAGGAGGAGGAGGAGGAGGAGGAAGAGGAGGAGGAGAAATAATATAACAGTAATGTGGGAGAGAAGGGAGGAAAAAAAGGCAAAGGAAAGAATGAATCTGATAATCTGACATAATTTTCCCATGTATATATATATATATGAAAACAACAAAGTGAATCCCACCATCATGTACATCCATAAAAATGGGACTCTTCAATAGCTAAACTGTGGAACCAACCTAGATTCCCTTCAATAGATGAATGGATAAAAAAAAGTGGCATATATACACAATGGAATATTACTCAGCAATAAAAGAAAATAAAATCATGGCATTTGCAGGTAAATGGATGGAGTTAAAGAAGAAATTGCTAAGTGAAGGTAGCCAATCCCAAAAAGCCAAATGCCAAATATTTTCTCTGATATAAGGAGGCTGATTCATACTGGGGTAGGGAGAGAGAGCATGGGAGGAATACACAAACTCTAGATAGGGCATAGGGGTGGGAGGGGAAGTGAGTGTTCATGAGGTTAGAAATGATGGTGGAATGTGATGGACATCATTACCCTAAGTACATGTATGAAGACACAAATTGGTGTGAATATACTTTGTATACACAATTTTTCATCTCTCTATACAGAGATGAAAAATTGTGCTCTATATGTGTAATAAGAATTGTAATGCATTCTTCTGTCATATATAAATTTAAAAAATTAATGTAAAAAAAATGGGACTCTTAACTAGAATAAGATATATTCCATGTTCATAAAATTATATCAAAATGGATTCTACTATCATGTGTAACTAAAACTAACCAAGAAAATTTAAGAAAGTAAAAAGAATTTTCAAGTGAAGAATTTCAAAGAGGAGAGAGTAATTCAATATATCAAAATGATGCTGGTAGTTCAGTAGGATGAGGACTGAGAATTGATCACTAAATCTGATTTAAAAAAAAAAAGCTGAAGGCCACATGAGATCAGTTTTGAAAACAGAGGTGGGGCAGACAGCTTGTGATTAGGAGCAAATGAAGATCCAACAAGGGTATTATAAATTAGCAAAGGGGATGAAGACTAGTGGGAATGTGGGGTTTAAAAGCTTTTTAGTGTTTCTTGTTTTGTTTTTCCTGAAGGTAAGAATAGTGCATGATATTTTTATTTTGATGGGAACATCCAATAATGAAGGGAAAATAATGCAGGAGAAAAATAAAGCAATCATAAGAGTAAATCATTTAAATAGATAGGTTACAGCAATTGGGAGAAAGTATCCACATAGAGAGTTTGGTTTAGGGACATGGACAATTTATTCATGATAACAGAACAGGAGACAGAATGTGCAAGATACAGGTGTAAGTTAGTTGGTCATTTGGCAGTGGACATGGTAGAGGTGCCTTTTGATTGATCTCTTTTGTCTTCTTGTTAAAAATAGGCAAAATATCAGCTGAGATTTGGAATATAAGTGGACATTGAAGATTTTAGAAAAGCAGAAAAGATATGAAATAGGCATCTAAAAGGATAAGATAATGAATTGACTAGACAAATGGATCTCCGTGTGTGGTCTTCAGACCAGCAGCACTTGGAAATTTAGGAAGGACAATGTGGAGCCCCATTCTAGTCCTATCCAAAGTACATGTATGAAGATACAAATCGGTGTGAGTATACTATGTATACAGAGATATGAAAAAATATTCCATATATGTAATAAGAATTATAATGCATTCCGCTGTTATGTATAAATAAATAAATAAATAAATAAATAAATAAATAAATAAATAAATAAATAAGGCGGGGGAAGGGGGGAGAAACCCTTGTAGTGTAGCTCAGAAAACTAAGCTTTGACACACCCACCAGGTGATTCAGATGCAGATTCTAGTGAGAATCATTGACTGGAAATGATCAGTTAGGATTAAGTCCTTTGGCAATAAATTTAAATCTAACTTGTCAACAAGGTTGTGTTCCTTTCTCTACCTATACAGAGATTAGGCTAAGTATGAGTTTAATAGGTGATTACTATGCCAGAATGGTCATACTGATGGACTGTGTAGCCTTGAAGCTAGAGAATTAAGGTGAAGAAGCAGTAATAAGTGCAGGAATGACCCTGCCCAATTCTAGGTCCATTGAGAATGAAAGAAGTAGGTGATGGACATCATTACCCTAAGTATATTACCCTAAGTACTAGCTTTCCTAGTTTTCCTCTGGAGAAGCAGTAATTTCAGTGGACAGACATAGCAAAAAAGATAAGGGAACCTTTAGAAAGAAAGTTGCACACATGAGTTTTTTCTGTTGCAAAGGTCTAAATTACAGAGTGCAGTTGAAGTGTGGAAATTTTTAGAGAATTGGTGATTAGGGGAAAATTGAATATGATAAGGAATTTTTTTCATAGCAAATTGGGATGAAATTAGAAAGATGACTTGGGAGCTTGGACTTTTTTTTTTTTTTTTTTTTTTTTTTGGTGGTGCTGGTGATTGAACCCAGGACCTTGTGCATGCGAGGAAAGTACTCTACCAACTGAGCTATATCCCCAGGCCTAGGCTTTTTTAAAATAAATGAGGACAAACAGATTAAAAGAGATATCTTAATGGAGAAATACAATCTATGTTAGGTAACATTTCTTTCTCAAAACTTAGCTTTTTTGGTAGACAGTAGTATAGTTTTTTGTAGTGCACTTGCCAGACACTGGGAACTTCATGGGCCTGTCCTTCATTCTCACAGATGGTACTGTCAAGGCTAGGGAGAGATAATCTGTGAGAATCCCACAAATTTCTGAGTCCACTTAGAGTTCAGGATCTATCTATATTCTCACTGTCTCTGCTAGTTCCCACCCTAGCCCAAGACAATATTATCTCTTACCTACTCTATTGCAAAAGCCCCCTACTTGGATTCCTTGCTTCCTTAGTTTTCCTGTAACAGTCTATCCTCGACTCAGCAGCCAAACAGATGCATTGCATCATGGTACCTTCCCTTTGCTCAAAAATTCAATAGCAACTTCTCTTTTTTAGAATGGATTATTTGTGACATTCACAATTTTAAGACACAACTTTAGTTCACAACTTGCTCATTTCATTCTTCTTTTAAAATACAACAGAGAAGCAATTATAAATAAAATTATCTATTAGACTCCAAAAGTATGCCAGAACTTTAATCTAAATTAAAAGATATTCAGATCAGCAAAGAAGCATGTTAAAGAAAAACAGTGTTGGTCTCTATGAAAATTAAGATGAAAAATGAGAAATTTCTGGCACAATCAGAGTGTGGTTGAAGGAATCACAGTGGAGAATAATTAACACTTGGGTTTAAATTTCATTTTGGAAGAATCTTGTGATATATTTTAATGTCTACAATTAATAAATGTGCCCACCAGTGGCTTTTATTACATTCATGGTAAATAAAATGCAAAATGCTCACCAGTTCTTCAAAGATTTTCACAATACTTCTGACCCTGCCCCCTGGGGTTTTGGTTTGTTTGGTTGGTTGGATAAGTGGGTTTTTTGTTCACCCCGCCTTGCCTTGCTGCATAAACCTCCTTGTTATTCTTCAAGCACAACAGGAATACCCTATGTCAATGCTTTTATTTTCATACAACCTTCTCTCCTTGGATCATTCTTCTCCTGGGAATTGCATCTTGTTTCCATTTCCTTCAACCTGAATGTCATCTCAGATCGGCCTTTCCTGATTACTCTGTTTAGAGTAGCTAATCCTAATTAATTTTTCATTTCTTTTTCTTTCTTTTTTGGGGGAAGTAGGGGGGACTACCAAGGATTGAATTCAGGGGCACTTGACCACTGAGCTACATCCCCAGCCCTATTTTGTATTTTATTAAGACACAGGGTCTCACTGAGTTGCTTAGTGTCTTGCCGTTGCTAAGCTGGCAAGGCACTGGACAGACATGTTATAGCAAAAAGATAAGGAAACCTTTAGAAAGAACATTGCACACATGAGTGTTTTTCTGTTGCAAAGGTCTGAATTATACAGTGCAGTTGAAATGTGGAAATGTAGAATTGGTGATGAGGGGAAAAATTGAATACGATAATCCCAGCCGCTGGGATTATAGGTACACAACACAATGACTGACTTTAGTTCATTTTTCTTTGTAGCACTTTCCACAACTTAATACATTTATAAAATAATCTTGATATTTATTGTCTGTATCTTCACAAAAGAAAGTAAGCTCCACAAATGATCTTTTGTTATGTCACTGCTGTTTGTCCAATGCCTAAAACCATGTTGACTTACTAAATTAAAAGCTTATTAACTTATAGAACAATTGAATAATTGAACCAGAGTTGGTTGCATATCCTGCCAATCTGGAACATCCCAGGTGAGACAGGAAGGGAAAGTGAGCCTCCAACAACTGTGGGAAGCACAAGGTACAAACGATATACTGGAGGGTGTGAACATCCTGGAAGATGCTGCATCCCATAAAAGACTGGGTTTAGTGACTGTATTCCGTGAAAATGGCAGCAGTTGCACCTGTGTGTGCTAAAGAAACAATAGCAACAACCCATCCAAGTTCTATCACTGGCAGTTAGTTAGAGGCACAATTTTAAGTACTCATCCAGGCCTGGCCAATATGTAAATTCTTCCTACACTGACCTGTCAGGCCATTCTTTCATTTGCAAAAATGAACAATGTAGATTTTTAAAAAATGTTATAACTAAATATCAGTTTTTATGAATAAGTATCTGGGTCTATGTAAGTTTTCCCTTTCTGTAGGAGCATTTCATGTTTCTCTTCCCCTACATGTGGGTCTCTTTACATGTCTCTAGGTATCTATGTGTATCTGTGTGTGTTTGCACCTGTGTTAGGCTATATATGCATGTTTTGATTATTTGAGCATAGGTGCAACTGTGGTTCTTTTCAGATCTTTATTAATATGTGCATGTGGGGTGCGTGTATGCACGCACATGCGCGCGTATGTGAGGAAAGATAGGGATATCAAATATATTTAGTCACTTTTCTGCAAAATAAACAAAACCAAACCTCAGATGAGGGCATGTAGGTGCAGCCATTTTATTGACAGATCTTGCAGCCATCACCAATGGTCTAATACTCAGTAAAGAAAGCATTGGTTGCTTTCTCCTTTTCCAGGACTACTCCTGGTTGGAAGCATCAGAAGAGGTTTTTTAAAAAAGAAAACAAAAGGCAGATGAGGTGATCATGAGTCAGCAGACAGGTAGAAAGCAGACAGGTAGATGTGGTATTTAGAATCCCTGGGATCTCATGAGCTTGCGAATAGCCGCATCGGTGTCCCCTTCAGTAGCAATGAGTGCCTGTAGATTTGCATGGTGATTCCCAAATCCCATGGCCTGAAGAGATTTCATCTGCTTGCTGAAACGAATCTCAGGGGCTTGTAGAAAGTGGGAAGGATCTCCAGCTAGGGATTGTAGCTTCTGCAGGACTGTTCCAGGTACGTGGCAGCACTCGGATCTCTTGGACTCAGGTATATCCGGCATATTCCAGGCCCAGTGCACTGGGTCAGGATAGTTGCAGTTGGGGGCAGAAAGACAACCTAGGCCCCATGAGTAAGGTGCAACCCAGGGCAGAAGAACAGGAGCCTCTGTGGCCAACAGCTGGAGTCCCTGCTCGATCTGCAATATTGCTTGTGACGCTTTAGGGTTAGTAAGGGCTAAAAGAAGGTCAGAGAGTTGTGACTGCTGCAGGAATGCGGGCAGCTGCTGTTTCCACTGGTCATTCAGCTGGGGCATACCCATGAACACCATCTGAGCTGCCAAGTGGGGATTATTCATAAGTAACTGCATCATGCCTCCTGCGATCTGAGAACTATTCTGCTCATCTGACAACTGGGGATCTTCCTCCAACTTCTGTTCAGGACTATCTATAGAGATAGTGGCATCCTGGTCTTCCTCTTGAGACTTTTGGATAACTTCTTTACTAGGCAAGGCTGCTATCTCAGTGTCACGGACAGGGCTTTGGTCGTTGGTCGAGATCGTGGAAGTATGGTTGACTCTGTTTGGGGTGGCATTGGTTGAGATGGAGGAAAAACCACGGGAACTAGTATAGATGACTTTGGTTGTAGGGAGCTGTGGGAGCTGGTCATGCCATTCCTGAGATGGTGGTGGAATTGTGGGTGAAGTCTGTAGCTGTTCTGGTGCTTGTCCTGCCAGGAGAGCTGTGAAAGGGTTGCCCCCAAAAGGATCTTTCGAATTGTTGAGCATTCGGTCATTGAAATCAGTGTAGCTCTGACTCAAGGCATTATTCCCACCTGGAACTGTCTCAAAACCCAGTGTATTCAGTGGATGCTCAGGGTTCTGTGCAGGCTGCTGGGTCTGCATTATCTCTTGAATGACGGCAAGATTCCTGGCTAACTCCAGAGTCTGATATAGGATCTCAGAATTGTCAAGGAGATGGGAGACTTCTGGATTCTGCTGCATCAATTGTTGCATGTCTGGGTGTTCGGAGATGAACTGCCGCATATACTCCATGTTGGACTGAAGCCGTTGGATATTAGGATTCTCCAGTATCCGTGCTATACACTCCGAAATGTCTACTTTCAAGTCCTGCGTACGCACTTTGGGTGCATCAGTCTTCACAAAGAGGTCTGATTCCGTGGGTGTTTGACTCATGCTGGCAGATTTGCATACCCCACTGCTATTTCCTTTGGTGTTTCTGTCCCCATGGCAGGGCTCGCTGACTGGCAGGTTCCTGGAGGAATGGGCCAGGGATCTGGAACCGTGCTTGGACTTGATGACCAGATGGATGGTGTGGCCATCTACGATGCCCCTCTGGCTCAGTGTGTCATGGTCTTTGAGAAGGCGGCCCATGAAGACCAGCACTAGTTGATCCATTTGACATTTGAAGTGAGCCGATAGCTTCTCCTTGAACTGCCTCACTGAGGTGTCATCAGCTACTATAAAGTCTTTCAGGTTGCCTGGTGTCTTCACTATCACTCGAGTAACACTGGAGATGGTCCTGTCTGCAGGCAGACCTGAAGAACGCCCTCTCTGGGGCATTTTGGGTGTTCGAGAGATGACATGCGTCATGGAACTTAGTGGGTGGGCAGATGGGGAGTGAGTAGAAGCAGGGGCAGAGGGGTGAGGGCAGGCAAATGTTTCTGCTGACCTTCGCTGTGGGTGTTCTGTTCTCAAGCCACAGGCTAGCTTTCTTGCTGTCCAAAAATAGATGAGTGACTGGACTGAGACCAAAATTTTTGATGTTGTACCCTCACCCCAGATCTCCAGATTGGCCCAGCTGAGGCCTGGTGTGGCTATTAATTCATATTGGCATAAGGTGGACTAAGTGGTGATAACTCCCCTCATAGTTGCCCCTCCTCCTGCCCCACCCACAAAGGCCATGAACTCCTCAGAAAAGGGATATTGTGATGTCAACTTAAGCCTCATAGTATGTCAAGACTAGCTGGGGAAAATGGATGTATTTGGGGATAGGGTCCAAATCTCTATTATAAAATAAGACAATTTTCCAGAAGAACACAGACAAAATTCCCCAACAAAAAAAGATTTAAAAAAACATACATATACACAGATGTTTTGTGTGTGTGATGTGTGTCTCATGTGTGGCATTACATATAGGTCCTTTGTAAAAACATCAGGCGTGTTATATAAAATATGGGATCTACTGAAGCCATTGACAAAATCACATTCCTAAAAACAAGAATGGAGACTATGCCACCAGAAGGAACTTGTTAATTTTACTAGTGGTCTGCAAAAGGTGGGCCTTAGAAAAGAAATTAGAACAAGAACAAAGATATTATATGGAAAAGGAGATCATGTTCTTCTCTGGGGTCCAGATTTTGCTATTCTAAACTTCAGAGTGTCTCATATGGTGGGTAAAACCTTTCCTCTTTTCTAAGAAGCAGGAATAATGCTACCCGGGTAGCTAGCTATAGGAGTATTGCAAGCTAAAGGTGAGTGAGCCACCACTTGCAGCACAAGATTTCTTCACATTGGGGCTGGGGATGTGGCTCAAGCGGTAGCGCGCTCGCCTGGCATGCGTGCGGCCCGGGTTCGATCCTCAGCACCACATACCAACAAATATGTTGTGTCTGCCGAGAACTAAAAAATAAATATTAAAAATTCTCTCTCACTCTCTCTTTAAAAAAAAAAAAGATTTCTTCACATAGTTCATAGGTGGCTTTTTTACATACCATCATAGCAGAACTTTTAGGATGATTTATTTCAAGGGCCTTGTTTGATTTTAAATGCTTGTCTTTGTGACAAAGCATTAAGGGGGAGAGACATCTGAAATCAAAAGGTGAGAGTGGAAGTGGTCACTAGTGTAATTCCTATGAGGACAGACAGGTTTAGGCAACTGAAAAGTCAGATTCTCAATTTTGGATATAGTGTTTGATTTTTATTTGGGTAGTTGATGAATTAACTATTAGTGGATATGCTAAAATGTCTATGTTGATGTTTGGGTATAGATGGAGTTATTGTAATCGAGTGAGATTCGTATGTCTTACTGGATGTATATTTGTGGATATATGTGGTGTGAAAGTGAATTCATACTTTGTTGACTGGGAAGACTTCAGGGTCTGAATCCTTAAGCATTCCATCCACCTGCCTGGAGAAGGCAGAGCACTATGCAGATGGATAAGGGAAATGCAGAGTCCAAATCCATATGTTCTCACTTGTAACAAAGACAAGCAAAACAATCCAGTTTATTGGCTAGGAGACTTCCTGCAGTCACACCTAGAATTCTTTATTGAGAATGTCTGGACCCACAGCCCAATCCATGTCAGATCCAGTACAGTTTCCAATTGCTAACTTCCTAGAGTGGGACCCAGGCTTAAGCCTCTTTTTCAGCTATATATGTAAAAGTGAGATTGATTTATGACATTAAAAAATATTAGTCTTCAAGACCAAGACCCTGCCTCATTTTTCCCTAGGAACCACAAAAAGGATAAGAATGGTAACTTCAATATCCTACTCTAATGACCAGCTTCCATGGATCTTCTACACTGGATTCAGATGTTCTCAATTGACACTGGGAATTCTAAGTCATATAACCTAGAATTTTTAGGATCTGGGTTCAGAGTTTTAAAACACAGAACAAGAGATACCAAACTATCAGAATGAGTGGGTGTCATTTTCCTAGCTAAGTATGTGTGTGTGTGTGTGTGTGTGTGTGTGTGTGTGTACTCACGACTCACGTGCTAGGGATTGAAAAGACTATTTCTCACTTACCATCATTATTGAGATTGAACCCAGGGTCCAGTGCCTGCTAAATATATTCTCTACTACTTGTTTCTCAAGCAAAACTTCAAAGACTATTATTAAATGGAACCTTAATGTATTGATTGAAATATGAATTACATAAAGAATTAGCTACATAGAATCAGGTTTCTTAATCACTTAGAGTCTATGACCATTTTGGAGGGTGGTCCTTCTAGAGCTGAGAAAAAGGATACACTTCTTCCAATGCCCTGCCTAGTCTGAGGTCTCAGGACCCAGAAGGCTTGGATTTGTCAAGTCTGGGTGAAGCACGATCCCCAGAGGGCATTTTGGCTGCTGGTCTAGATACTGTGTGCTTCAGTGTCAGGAAGGTGAGGTCATAATACATTAGGTAACCATCATTGTAGACATAGAGCCTGTGGTCCGAGGGGGAGTAATTGATGCCATGCAGCGTTTCCAGCATCTTGTCCAACAGGATGCTGAGGTGGCGCTCCTGCCCATTGGTGGTATCAAAAGCATAAAAGATCTCCTCTTGGCGAGTGCTCAGTGAGCGTAAGGCATAGAGAACACCACAGGCCATGAAGGCCCCCGACAGGGCTGGCTTGAACTGGCTGGTGCGCCAGGATTCCTCTACTTCTAGGGTGCTGGCATTGAGACGACTCACAACCAGGTTGCTCTTGCTCTCCTCAGTGGCATAGAGCACCCACAGCCCCTTCTCATCACCAGCAAAATCTAAGTCCTTCCAAGGCACACTAGCATAGGAAAAACGGTTATTGTAGGTAGCACCAGGCAATGGGCGCTGCAGCACGAGGGTGTTGGAGGAAAGGTCCACTTTGGCTATGTCATTTGTGCCATAGTAGTTAAAGTACATGAAGTTCTTGTACACAGTATTGCCACTGCCATCACCATAGCCCATCTTCCACTGCTCATAGTTCTTTAGCATCACCAGGTCATCATAGGACTTGTGCAGCCGATAGTAGTCAAAGTACCTAGGCCAAGTACCCCCCAACACACACATCAGACCATTAGGTGACAGCAATGAACAGGATAATAAAGTGCTATAAAAATGGGCAGGTTAGTGGACCAATTAAGAATAGGGACTTAGGAGCCAAATAGAATTGAGTTTTAATTCATCTTCTTTTACTTCTTATATACCATGACAAAATAAATAACTGTAAAAATAACAGTAATAAAAACAACAGCTACAGTGCCTGTTAATCATTGAATATGCATTATCTTGTTTAATTATAATAAAGACACTGTAAGGTAGATTTTATCCTTTCATAGTAGGGGGCTAAGTCAACTTTGCTCAAGTTGACACAAATTATAAATTTTCTTTTTTTTTTTTTGTTTGTTTTTGCAGTGCTGGGGATTCTACCTGGGGCTTCACACATAATAGACAAGTGCTGTGTCACTGAGCTACACCCTCTGCCCCTAGCTTATTACTTATATCTGTAAAAGAAATAACAAAAGAATCTACTTCACTGATTGATGGAAGGCATAGGAATAATGCAAAGGAAAAACAATAGTACAGTATCTCATGGCAGGCATTTAACCAATGATAAGATATTACTGTATTCTTCTTATGGACATTTTTCTGTACCTAGACTCCACTGCCTTTCACCTGCCTTTGAGATGCAGGTATACTGTAACAGGACAGTTCTGAAGCTGTATTCAGAAGATCACTCTGGAAAATTCCTTAAATTATTCAAGTTTTGAATATCTTATTTCTTAACACTGGACAGTAGGACTTAACTAGAATTTTCAGAAGATTCAAAGAGGGGCTGGGGTTGTGGCTCAGCGGTAGAGTGCTCGCCTAGCATGCACTAGGCACTGGGTTCGATCCTCAGCACCACATAAATGTAAAATAAAGATATTGTGTCTACCTAAAACTTAAAAATAAATAAATATTTAAAAAAAAAGAAGATTCAAAGAGCAAAGGCATATTGATGTATTTAATATGCTACCAAATGTTTATAGGACTTGAGGAGCATTATTATCACTAAGGCTAATCCTTCTGAGATAAGATGCAACTGGACTCTTCAATGACTGGTTCAACCCACATTTATCTCTACTTCCTATGAGCTTCTACCCAATTGATTCCACACCACATATCCGCATGTACTGACTTCAAACTCTCAGTGAGTTGTGCCTACCTCCCTAATCAGACTGACATATTGAAGGGCTCCTTCATCTATTCATTTAGCCTTTCTTTTATCCAACAAATATTCATCAATCCATATAATGTTCTCACATATTATCCTCATTTTAAAAATGATGAAAAAAGTCCATTTCTCCAAGACCACTTAGCTTAAGTAGCAGTGCTGAGAATTAAATTCAGACCAGCTTAACTCTAAGTCTTAAGGTTGGTCAGGATCATTCTGTAAATTTCTTCTAAGCAGGAAGTTGGGATTCTAAGGTCAAGAATAGAATAATTTGTCCTTGAGATAGGATCAGACTACATAATGGAATCATCTTTGGGTCATAATAAGATTTTTAAAATTTCAGATAGTGAATTTTTTGAAGGAAGCTCATGGAAGTCTGGGCCAAACTTATCTCTTAAGAAGAATGTTAAGAAGTGACTTCTTAGGTCTAGAACAGATATTTCCAGGAACACACCTAAAATTGAGGAAGCTGGACTGGTTCTACAAAGAAACCTGCAAAGGAAAGGGGAGGGAACATGTAGAATGAACCTGGTTGCAGCAAACTGTCATCCAGGACTCACCTGCCATCTGTACGCAGAGGGGCCACCCAGTAAAGGGGAGAGTCTGGACTGGGAGCTGAATCTCGGCCCCAAGCACCTGCCTTGTGTGAGATGCCTCTCCAATTGAGCTGCAACACAAGGGGTCTACCGACTTTCTGGAGTCCTCCATGGGCACAAGAA
Source organism: Spermophilus citellus (assembly GCF_964194105.1). Lineage (NCBI taxonomy): Eukaryota > Metazoa > Chordata > Mammalia > Rodentia > Sciuridae > Spermophilus > Spermophilus citellus. Next base: position 197,746,664 of record NC_138183.1, read on the forward strand.
CCTAGAGGTAAGGCAGGAAAGGTCTGAGCTATGTGCAAAGTATACAATCCAGAGAGAGGAGAATGTAAAAATAATGACCATGTCTACATATACGGTGTGCCTATACCCCAGTGCATAGGCAGGTACAGAAACAGGTCAATTTTGCATAAATAGAGATCAGTGTGTATGTCTAATTATGAGGTGTTCATATGTTTTGTATCATCCTTGGGTAAAAGTATACTAGTTTGTGTTCTGCATCTACCAGTGTCACCAAAGAGGGGGAAAAAAGGAAATTAAAGATTTAGTTCCCATCTACATCTCTATTGCAACTCTGCACTCTCAGCACTTATTGCTGGGGAAACAAAATCTTGAGAAATTGAGTTTGTGTACTCACCAGGGGGCAGGGGTGGACCAGGGTGTCTGGAGGCCTGCTCTTGTTCCTTTTCCCTCTCACACTCATTTAGCCGGCCTTGAAGTACATCCACCTCCTGTTGGAGAGCTCTGAAGCTGCGCTGGTCAGAGTCAGCCAGAAGCTTGAGTGAGAGACTGGCATTTGTCACCTGAGGAAATGAGACACCAGGAATGTGGATAATAGATCTGAACTTAAGAACTGAATTCAGACTCTCCTATTTTTCAGCTCTGAGATTTATTTTTTCTCCTCAAACAAGAATCAATTTTGGAAAATTTCAAATATGTGAGGTTCAAAAAACAGGGGGCTGTGAAAGGAAGGGAGGGTTCATTAATCTATACATACCTGCTCCTGGAGTTGGTGAAGAAGGTCTGCAGCCCTACTAGCTCCTGCCTTGGTCTTGAGCTCAGCTGTCAACGCTTGTGCTCCCTCTAGCTCCAGGAGCAGCAGATTGAAGGACGGTGTCTCATAGAGGGAGGTAATGGTTTTGGGATTCCTGATCTCCTGTGTTTGGCTCACTTCCAGTGCCTGGTTTTCTTGCTCTTCAATGGCACGTGCATACTTGCTGGCCTGAACATGCGGAGATGGACAGGTAGTTCTTCCAAAGGTCAACTCCCCAGGTCTCTTCCCATCCATTCACCTCCTCCCAGAGCCATACAGCTTACAAATCACTCTCATGTGTATCATCTTACTTGCTCCTATTCAGTCCTTTAGGTGGGCAATTAGCATTACCCCTGTTTCACAGCTAAGGACACTCATATTCTTTTCCCTGCAAAAAAAGACTTCTTACCCCACACCAGGTTTATTTTTTTTTTCCCCTACCCTGGTTACAGCCACCCCTGAGAACTGGTTTGGTGAGTGAAAGAATGAATGGAAGGACTCCCAACTTCCAGTTGGCCGCATCTCTCAAGCTTCCCCAGAAACTCAGCAACTGAAGATACACTAAGTAACTGACCATATAACACTGCTGACACAGCACTTCTGTTCACTCATCCTTGTTATAAAAACAACCCTAAGCTTGCCAGTCCAACCCAAAAGTCCTTCCACCCAGTGTTCTCATTTCAACTCTTCAACTCAACTTGTCCTTGGTTCCTTTGCATTGCTTATTTCACTTGACACCTTTGACTAGTCTATACTTGTGCCCAGATTTTCCCCTGCTCATCTTCCAGGTACCCATATGTATTAATTCACTCATTGATGTAAGAGGCACCCCTACATAAACCTTTCTATACTGTTTCTGCTGTTGGGAAATCTCAAGAAAAGTTCCTAATTTTACATTTAATCTAAGGATTCATTTCAAAGATAAGGACTGTGTTTCTTCCAGTTTCTTCTCTACTGCCAGGACGCAACCCCATGCTGGATCCAAAGGAGGCTGTGTTTGGATAAGTCCAAGCTCCATCCCAGGCACATAGCTTCAGCACTCACCCAGAGCAGCTGCTGTTCGTACTCGCCAATGAGCTCCTTTGCCATACTTTGTAGTTGCTCCAGCTGCTGCAGAAGGACCGAGCTGTTGGGCAGGTGAACCACACAATGGCATGTGCCACTCTCACTCATAGAGTTTGACAAATTTCTCACCAGCTGCAAAAGCATAGGCATGGGCACACTAAGTGGAATAAAGTATATTGGACTACAACATGCTGTTTACAAACCTGAGGCAGGAGAAGAAACTGAACCTACTCTGGAGTGCCAGAGAAGAGTTCTCTCTTCACTTGGGGGGTTCTTCTTGACTTATGGATATACCTCTATCAGGGGTTTGAGTATTTTGGGGGGGGACTGAGGTTGAACCCAGGAGTGCCCTATCACTAAACTATATTATCACTGACATTTATTTATTTATTTATTTATTTATGAGAAAGGATCTCATTAACTTTCCCAGGCTGGCCTTGAATTTGTGATCCTCCACACTTAGTTTCTCAAGTAGCTGAGATAATAGGTGTGAGTCACCACACCTGGCCTAGTCTTCATCTTTTAATTTCCCATAATTGAAGCTTCAGTACTCTTCTAGCTCCTATTGGTTGAGCCATCCTCACCCTACCTCCGTACTGGCTGGATCTAGCTGCAGTTTGCATAGCTGGAAGTCAATTTTCCTTAAGGCTGTATACAAGACAGCAAAGCTAGCTTTCAGAGAAATGTTAGGGGGAGAGGTTTAAGAAGCTTAATCCTGTCTCAAAATATTGCCACTCTAGGTATTTGACCACTTCCCACAACTTCACCTTGTCTTAAAGACACCAGGTAAAGAGAGTTCCTAATCATCAACGAAGGGAATCATCAGTAATAACACCATGAATCATCAGATTCTTGACTAATATTCTCGATTAACATTCACAGAAATGTGACATGAAGTGAACTGCAAAACATATTTTGTATTTAAAAAGTGAGAGGAGTCTGAGACTTTAAAAATACCTTATGAAGCCACATGATTAATAAGATTGAGGATGCAATCTGCCCTTAGGTTTCATGTTTATTCAAGATCCTGTGCTCTTACACCTAGGGAAGCTAAAGAGCTCTGAGCTATATCGAGGTGAGTATGTAGTACAGGCCAAAAGAGTGAGGGTGGGAGTCAGATTCCCTTGTCTCAGATCAGTAGAACAAAGAAGAATGTTCTAGAGCTAAGATATGCATTATTTGGAAGTCTTCTTGCCTCTCATATCACTTTCATACTCACATAAATCCCAAACCCATTAATTCTATAACTAGAATTCCTAAATTATAATTTTAGCTCTTGATGTTGGGTTGGCTACTTATTTTGGGGGTCCCAGTGTTTGGGGGTGTACAATGGTAGAAATTATGTCATTTGTCTTATAGTTTTACTTTAAGAATGTTTGATAGATAGATAGATAAAATTTTTGTAAAACACTTGGAATAGTGCTTACCTGCAAATGATAGAGTCCTTATTTTATTATAATTCTCAAGGTCCAATTTTTCACACCCATTTTGAAACTGGATGAGCAAGCACTAGATTAAAGACTCCTTCCCAATTTTTAAATTAGACCTGTGGCACTAGCTGGGGTTTCTTACCAAATCTTCTAGAATTAAATATGTGGCCTCTATACTTCTCAAAGAAGACCCACACATAGCTTTTCTGGTCCTATAAACCTACTCTGGTTACATATTCAGCTTGCAAATTCCAACCCAATAGTTGAGCTTTGTTGGGATAATGAAACAAATATTGCATAGTTTGCTATACCTGATCTAGCCACCATTAGCTCCAGTACCCTTAGCACAGGAAGAAGAGAATGAAGCCTCATAATTTGGCATGTTAGATAGCATGTTAGTTCTCTATTTCCTTTGCCATTCTCTTCTCTCTTACATCCTATGCCCATACAAGCCACGGGAAAATCAAAACAAAATGATGTCCCAGCCTCCTTTTCCCCCCTAATTCTCTCTACTTTCACTCTCTCCAAGGATTAAGGGATTCTTGAGCAGAATCACAATAGAGAAGGAAGCCAGCCCAAAGTACAGAACCATCTCCCTACCTGCTTGAGATCCCTCTACCCTCTGCCTGTACCTGAGGCTGTCCTAGGAGCACTAGGGGCAGCAGCAGTAAAGTGGGCAGAAGAATTAGGACAGGCTGCATCTTGCTCCTCCTGCAGAAGTGCAGTAAGTCCTTGGGGCCCCCCCTCGGATTTATCACCAGTGAAAATGAATAACCTCAGGAGGAGGGGACAAAGATTTCGACATCTGAAAGTGCTGAGCACTAAGAAGATACAGGGAGGCTGGATTGGTTGAGAAGAGGATTATGACAGACTGGTACCTCCTCCAAACATGAGAGGAAATAGGATCCCCACTCCAAATGGGGCCTTCCTTGTTCATCCCCTGGCTGAGCTCTGTTCCCACCCTGCCAGGCCCTCTTCTCCAAACAGATTAAGAAAAACCTGAGACATCCCGGGGGGTGCCTGGCATGGGTCCTTTTCAGGAGGGATTGTGATCTTTCCCTCAACTTTAAAGACTCTAAAAGGAAATGCAACTCTACCTGTTCAATCTTGAGAACAAAAACCATTTACTTAACTTTGTGCCCTTGTATCAGTGCCAAAGTGGAGGGCCAAAGGAAGACCTGGGGTGGGAGGGGTTGCTTCAGCAATGCTGTGCTGGAATGCTCTGTCATATACCCTCCATCACCTCTAGTAATTTGCCTCCTCCATTCTCCTAGGTACTCTAAATTTTCCATCCCACTTCATTATTCAGATACTTCCCTAGTTCCCTTAGTCTTGATGCTTTCAGCCTCTACTGTCTGTCCCCCAAGAAAATCCCCAAAATATTTTCTAATCTGCTGCAGGAAGTTATTGAGCCTCAAGTCATCTGGCCTCCAAGTCCTCTGGATATCTCTAAAGAAAAGCAAGAGTGTGGCTCCTAACACCTGGACAAGGTATCATGGGTCAGTTTTCTTAGTGATGATTGCCCTAAATTACTCTCTCATCCTCTACCATCTCACATGAATACCTCTTTGGCACTGAGACGTGCAGTGGGGATGCCAGATTTCCTATGAAAGTAGGTATTTCCTATGAAGAGTGTATGTATATCATCCCAGTTTTCTTTTCTTTTTTCTTTCTTTATTTTTTATGGTACTGGGGATTATATTCAGAGGCTTTTAACCACTGAGCCACATCACCAATCTTTTTTTTCTTTTTTGCCAAGACATAATTTTTTATTTATTTTTTAGTTGTAGTTGGACACGATACCTTTATTTATTTATTTTTAAGTGGTGCTGAGTATCAAACCCAGGGCATCGCACATGCTGGCGAGCGCTCTACTGCTGAGCCACAACCCTAGCCCAAGATATACTTTTTAAGTGGGTACAATATAAAATACTTTTTGGTCAGTTTCCAACTTTTTATTAACTTGTATTTAATATATGCTTCCCTTTGAGACCATAATCTCCACAAAGGCAAGAGTCTTTTTTATTTGACCCTTTCAAATCTTTTCTCCATTCCCTTGCCATCTGCTTGGATACAATCAATAGGAGCACCGCCAGATCAGATGGTAAAGAATGACATCTAGGTATTTGTTCTCCCAGGTTTTTTTTTTTTTTTATGTATGTGGTTCAGGGATTGAATCCAGGTGTACTTTACCACTGAGCCACATCCCTAGCCTCTTATTTGTTTTGAGTCAGGGTCTCACTAAGTTGTGGAAACTGCCCTCAAACTTGCAATCCTTCTGCCTCAGCTTCCAGAATCAGAATTGCAAACATGCACCACATCCAGCCCAGTTTAATTTACCAAAAAAAAAATAAAGGTTCTATTTTATCACACTGGTTCAATGTTAATACAGTTGTCCCTTGAATTGGTTCCAGGATCCCCTGCAGACATACTATATTTATTGGTGTGCTGGGGATTGAACCCAGGGCCCAATGTATGATAGAAACATGCTCCACAACTGAGCTACTCATCCCAACCACTCATATACTTTAAATCATCTCTTCACTACTTATATATAATAAAATTTAAATGCTAAATAGTTGCTATACCCTGTTAGGGGATGACAAAGAAAAAAAAAAGACACAATTTCTTTCCAATTATTTTTGATCCTGGGTTGATTGAATACCCAGATATAGAACCCATGGATATGGAGGGTCAACCATATTTATTACTACTGAAATTAATATGATTGTAGGGCTGGGATGTGGCCCAGAGATATAGCTCTTGCCCCAAATGCATGAGGCCTTGGGTTCAACCTATGGCACCACACACACACACAAAAAAAAAAAGATCCTTTTTTTTTTTTTTTTTTTTTTGCAGTATTGGCCATTGAAAACACAGGGACTACTTAGCACTCAGCTCTCTCTCTACATATATATATATATATATATATATATATATATATATATATATATATATATTAGTTTTAGATGGACACAATGCCTTTATTTTTTATCTGGTACTGGGGATCAAAACCAGTGCCCCACACACGTGAGGGAAGCGCTCTACGACTGAGCTACAACCTTGGCCCCCTTTTTGAGACAGGATCTCAACAAGTTGTCAAGGCTGGCTTTTAACTTGTAATCCTCCTGGCACAGCCTCCAGAGTAGCTGGCATTCCAGGAATGAGCCTCCATACCCAGTTTCAGTGGTCTTAATCATCATGAATTTGTGTAAAGCTATCTGACCACAGCTGGAGTTATGATAAAATGATATGGTAACCTCAGTGACTGACAAACAATAGATGGAAATAATGGGAATAATCAAGAAGTATTTGAATTTATTTGATGGGAGGAGAAAAAATAGATTTCCACAAGTTTTATACCAACTTCTTACACACACAAACACCTCACTTTTACTCTCAATTCATGTAACCGTTCAAAGTGGCTATGTTAAGTAATATCTTTGTAGAAAATTTCCTTATTTAAAATATTAAAACCCTGATATATATCAAAAATAATAAAAAAAGTTTAGCCCCCTGCCATCCTCAATGTAAGTTTTTTCCTTAGCATATGAACAAATCATAGTAAGCTTTACAAGGAACTGTTATCTACCGAGTCATATTTCTCTCTAAGTTTACTCAATTAAAACAATTATTTACAATCTTTATTAACAATTGGAGAGGGCTGGGGCTGTAGTTCAGTGGTAGAGCACTTGCCTAACATGGGTGAGGCACTGGGTTCAATCCTCAGCACCACATAAAAACAAATAAAGTTTAAATTCTTAAAAAAACTAGATTTTACTATCAAAAAGTTACTTTTCCTTTTGTTCTTCAAGGATGCCTTATAAAACTACTTGATAAAGGAGTTATATAAGATACTGACATTCCACACTGACAGATTCAACACTGCTCACAAATCTAAGGAACATTAGCTGGAATTTTAACTCAAGAAACCAATGACAACAAAATCAATGACTTTTGAATTACATGACTATCAGCGGAGGAGAGGAAAAATAATTTTAGATCCCCATTTCATAAGGACTTTCTTAAATGCCATGAATAACTTATTTGACCAATAGATAGGCTTCATGCAATAAAATTAGAGTAAAACAATAAAAGGCATATTCAATACATGTTAAATATAGATATATATTCCATGTATATACACTGTGAAAAAAATTTTAGTTAAAAAATTAAAGACTAAAAAAAAATTAAAGACTGGGGCTGCAGATGTAGCTAAGTGGTAGAGCACTTATTTAATGTGTGTAAAGCCCTGGGATTGATTCTCTAGCACCACAAAAACAAACTAATTTAAAGACTAATCATTTAAAAATGAAATTGCCTAGTTTTCACTGTTAATTTCATGAATGTACAGGAAACAACTGGAATTTTAATTTGATATAGTCAACAGACAACTCTGTCTCACACTTATGTTTATTAAAAACTGACAAACAAACAAAACCTGTACAAAAAAATCTCAAAGTCATTTATCACTTTCAAACAGTAATCAAGAGACACATTATCACCTAGGGCCCCCTCTTCCTCTTCCTCGGCCTCGGCCCCTTCCTGCAACAGCTTCCCTTTTCTTAGATTTCACCTTAGGTTCAACATCCACAAGTAGTGTATCCAGTGGTAAGCTGTCTGGCAGAATAAAGTATCGAATGTTATTTCCCTGAATACTCAATGTTTCCAGCTGTACAGGTTCTCTGTTCTTCAGGGTCATTTTCACAGCTTTAAGATGTGTATTCATGCTGACATCTACACCTGTAATTGTTCCATGGACCTGTGTTCCATTCTTCAATTCAGTGGTTACAGTTTCATGACTCAATTTCATCAAAAATCTCACGAGCTTCATCCTAGCGGCGCTGTTACCCCCTTGGTTCGATAGTGCACAATATTAGACAAGCGAAGACCCACCAACTAAGAGTTATGAATGGCCAGAAACGCCTACTCCAGAGGTTCCAGACGTAAAGAGTGCCTCACCAGTCTTATATATATAATTTTCTTTTTAACTTAGAGACAGGATCTCACTAAGTTGCTTAGGATCTTGCTAATTTGATGAAGGTGGTTTTGAACTCGCAATTCTCCTCCCTCACCTCCTGAGCCACTAGGATTACAGGCCACTGCACCTAGCTCATCCCTGTTTTCTGTTGGGGAATATAGTTTCTATAGCTCTGCTATGCTATTTGTTGCTTCTCTTCTTTTCATAGTAACCCCAACTTCAGATACTATAGCCACTTAGCACAAATGTCCTCTGCTTATTCACATCATCATTTGAGATTACCTCCCTGGCATATGATTAGTAGGAAAAAAAAAAGGCATATGGATCCCATACTTCCCTTTCTGGGAAAGAATTGAAAAGCTTAGGTGAATATAAGACCACAGGAAGACAGACTCAGGGCTCTTCTTGGAAATCCTTGGTGAGAGATATTTCCATCTTGCTTTACAGATTCTCATCCTCTGAATCCCAGCCCAAGGCCAGAGATTCATTTTCCATCAATTCTTCTAGCCCAGGAAGACAGACAGTGGGTTGGAAAACCTAAAGTGTACAGAGTAGGAAACCTGTCCATCAGTGTCCAGGCAGGTGTGACTATATCTGTGGCACCTTATGGAGGAAGAGATGGTAGGAAGGAAAAGAAGGAGAATAGATAGAGCATGGAGCATGACATCAGGTGTCGGAGTCATCTTCCCATTTATTACCAACTACAACTAGTCCGTGGCACAAAACAGGAATAGCCTCAGTCTCTGATCAAAGATGGGAGACAGCTTAGGGAGATAGCCACAGTAGTGTCTACTCTCTTCCCAGATATACAGAGCCCTAGGTGGCAATCAGGTCAGAAACCAAGTGAGTTTTTTGTGTTCCATTTTATTCAGATTGTACCATTTCTCCAGCCCCTCTCATCTTCATTCCATCAGCAAGCATGGAATTCCCATTTAGTTCCACACACTGTACAAAGGCCCCACTTGAATTGCTTCGCACTATTCTGGCTCTGTTTGGGTAGAATAATGGAGAAAGGCAAGATCCTCCACCACAGGCTGAGCCTCCTTGTCTGTCACAGTTCAGGCCTGACTTCTTCTATACGTTTGGGATCTATCTATGGAGGTGAATAGAGTCATAAAAAGTGGAAGTAGACTTCAGGTAGAGCCAAGCCTGCAGAGGTTAGTCCGGTGTACTCATGCCTGGGAGGTGAAAATGGGGTAATGGGATTGGCACAAGTAAAGGGCCACCTAGGGGCAGAAGGTGGAGACGCCTTGGTCAGAGATGAGTCCTGTAGCACTGTTTGGCCATCTGAGGATACACTGTTTGGCCATCTGAGAGAGCACCTTCATTCCTGTGGGGATACCCTCTCTCGGGGTCCACCTTCCTCACTGCCCCTGCCCAGAAGAGCTGAAGCAAGTGCCTAAGCCTCTGAGCAATCTGCTGGGTCCGTACTCCATAGACTACAGGGTTAAGGGCTGGGGGAACCACCACGTAGAGATTAGCAAGTAGGATGTGGATGTGGCCAGGCACTGTGTGGTGGCCAAAACGGTGAGCCAGGAAAGAGAAGAGGGCAGGTGTGTAGAAAAGAACAATGACACTGGCATGTGCCCCACAGGTACCCAGGGCCTTGTAGCGGGCACCATGGGATGGCAGGCGGCAGACAGCACGGAGAATAAGGACATAGGAAGCACCTATGAGCCCTAGGTCCAGGCACGGGGAGAGCAGTGTGGTGGCCAGGCCATACCAGATGTTGGGGCGTGTGTCACCACATGCCAGGCGAGCCACACCCATATGCTCACAGTAGGTGTGAGGCAGGGCCCGCTGCCCACAGTAAGGCAGTCTTTGAAGCAGAACCACAGGGGGCACCATGACACAGGTGCCGCGAGCCACTGCAGCTATAGCCACTATGCCTACCACACGCTGGGTCAGCAAGGCCCCATAGCGCAGAGGCTGGCAAATGGCCACATAGCGGTCCACAGCCATGGCCAGCAACACTGAGGATTCAGCAATGAAGGCCACATGGGCAACAAAGAGCTGAGCTAGACAGGCCCCAAAGGAGATCTCACCTGACAAACCCCAGAGCACAGCCAGGGCTTTGGGCACTGTGGATGTGGCCAGAATCAAGTCAGCAGCTGCCAGAAGCCCCAGCAGTTGGTACATGGGAGCCCGGAGTGCCTTGTCCACTGCCACCAGTCCCAGTAGAAGGGCATTCCCTACCAAAGCTGCCATATACAGCAGGCACACAGGCACAGACAGCCATGCATGCAAGGCCTCCAGTCCCGGCACGCCCAGCAGGACAAAGGGTCCAGGGGCAGAGACTAGCACAGTCTGATTGACAGCAGGCAGGGCAGGATCCAGCTCCATTTCCTGGTTTCATCAGGCTCTGTACCTGCAGGGCACAAATGGGGCATGTGAGAGGCAATTGCCAGTGTTACTGAGATTATAGTGAGGTAGGGGCAAGGATGAGGGATTAAGATGCTGTAGCATTTTCTGAACTCCAAATCAGGCACTGTTGTGGGATTTGTCATACACTGAACAACGATTTCCTAGCAATTTTGTGGGTTTGCTAACATTCTTGTATGATTCATGAAAGAATTTGGATTCTGAGATGTTGACATACTCCCAGTCACACAGGTAGAAAATAAGAGAGCTAGGATTTGAGCCAAACCTCGTCTGACTAAACATCCTGCCTCACTCACATCCCCACATCCTGACTCCTGCAGAGATGAGGCACATCCAAGCACAGACTAGACTTTCCCACCAGAGAGTCTTATTGGTTTAGGAACCTGAGCTTCCTTCTGAAGTGTGAGGTTTTACCTAGTCATGGGGCCTGGCCCTGCCCTGCTTACCACAGGGCCATACTGGCTCCTCTAGTCCTGGAAACATTTTGTCATGGCCTCACAGGGGAGACTATCTTATGAAAGTCCTTTTTTCAGGATGAAATGTCCCCACATCAACCTAGACACATGGGAAGTCATTCATGTTATCTAAGTCTAATCCATGCAATGGTAGCACAGCACCTGTGTTCCCTGCACCCTAAGGGACATGTAAGTCAGGGGGAAGGAAATAAGCTATGGCTATTTTTCAATCCATTCACTGACAGATGCTCAGACAAAACTCTTGTTTCATGATTCCATGATCCATTTTTGGAAGGTTTTGTGTGTTTGTTATTTGTTTGTTTTAGCTCAGAAACCACTCTCCCAAACATTATGTCCCTCCCAGTTTGTCCACGACATTTTCCAGTTGCCCATGACACCCCTCCCTCTAGCTGTAGGTACCTGCTTCATGAAACTTAATCCCTTCTTTGACCAATATAGACATCCACCCTCTGACTCAGTTTCATGGCTCCCTTTTCCTCTGCTCTTTGCCCATGGGAAGATACTTCTGGTTCTACAAAAATAAGCCTGGGAAAATTTGATGCCCACCAAGGATACAGAGTATCAAGTCTGGGCTGCAGAGGAAGGGACAGAGATCAGATGCCACAGTGACAGTGCCATTGGCGGTCAGGTTAAAATGTGATTGTGGGAGGGAGGGCAGACTTTACTGACCTGGTTTAAGTGGATAAATAAAACAGGCTGGAGAAGGATCTGAGGTAAGATGGGGTTTCCATGCTCTATCTGAGGACCACAGATTTGTCTTTGAATTTCTTGAGACTGAGGAACCTGGGGCAGGTGAGCAGAGAATGGGTGAGGAACTAAGCTCCCCTCAGAGCCCGCCCTGCAGCACTGCTTCCTGTGCCGCATCCACATCCCCACACCCTGACTCCTGCAGAGACACCTCCAAGCAGACTAGACTTCCCATGGGGGAGTCATATTGGTTTAGGTACCTGAGGTTCCTTACAAAGGGTGAGGCTTTGTCCAGTCAGGGGCCCTGGCCCTGACTTGCTCAAGACAGGGCCCTTCTGTCCTCTCTAGACCCTGGAAATATCCTGCCATGGCCCAGCCTACCACAGGGCAGGCCCAGTCTTTAAAAGTGAAAGAGGAATCAACTCCCTCAGCAGCTGGGAATGCCTCTTCCAAAATCACAGGGCAAGCACAACCTGCACCCAAACAAGGGCCTCTTAAGAAAGCCCTATACCTAGGTTGTGGATCTACTAGCACACTTCCCATTGGCAAAATTCCACAGATGATTACCCTAGTTCCTCCATGTCTGTAGCATACATTTCTTTAAATTTCCTCCCATAGCCTGAGGGAAGTGGGGAGAGGGAAGGGGGGGGGGGGACCCTCCTCACACCCTCCAGCCTCCACTCTGCTCCCTATCTGGTTCTCTGCAGGCACAGCTGCATCCTCCTCATCTTCTACCTGCCTGCTCTGTTCTCCTGCCTCCTACCCCCTCACTGTGTCCAGACCTTACCAGCCCAGCATCCTCTGCAAGTCACAGTTCAGACAGGGGCATGTTGCAGGAGAAGTAAAGAGGCATCTCCACTCTCTCTGAGCTGCAGGGCACAGGACTGGCTGTGGGCTGTGGCTCAGGGTCTTGGATCTTCTCCATCATGGTAATGTTGCTACAGATGTGTTATGTTATCTTGTGCTTCTTCCCAGGGTCAAAAAACCCATGCACAAAAAAGACAGAGTCACATAGAGCTATGACCAAGAACAAGATTTCTTGAATTCCAGTCCAGGACTGTTCTTTCTCCCAGGTTCTTTGCCTCCGTCCTCATGTGACAGCATCTTTCTTCTTCAGAAGCAGATGCTTGTGCCACTCACACAGACACTAAATTGCCATATGCCTCTGGGTTTCCATTCCTACTCTAAGGGTGTCTTTTTGTTCTAACTCTGCTCACACATGAACTCCTTTTTACCAGCCTCGGTCCTTGGAGCATTGACGGTAGACAGACCTCTAAGAGCCCATGCAGACTGAGACTTGTCCCTGACCATCTGTTACCTCTTCCCCACAGGGTTCAAGGCCAGAGCACACAGTGAGGTCACCATCTATCTTACCTTTCTCCAGTTTATCCTTCGCAGAATGAGTTTTTCTCCTTGGAGACATTCTACTCAGAGTGGCTCATATACTGAGTCCTGTCTAGAAGGCTTGAGGGAAAAGGTATTCCCTCCAGGTTAGAGTAGAACATCAAAGAACATATAGTAAATGCAGCTAGTTACACTAGGAGAAAAGAAGGAACAGAAAAAGAATGCGTAAAATGAATTTGGGATGTATCAATTAATCACTTGGAACCATGATTTAGTCAGAAGACATAGTCTCACCTTGATTTCAGAATAGGTAGGGTACTGATGAAAACAGCATGAAGCTATATTTTTTTGTTCTTGTTTATTCTTATTTTAGCACAGTTATAAAATCCATAGTAGAATCTAAAGCCAGATTATCTAGGCTCAAATCCTAGCTCTGCCACATAAAAGCTGTGTGACTTTGGATATAATCCCCAAATTCTCTGGGCAAAAGTTTTCTCATATCTAAACTGGGGATACTAATAAATGCATCTACTTTACATGGAAAATTTCAAGAATTAAACAAAATGACATATTAAAGTAATATGTGGGACTCAATAGTGCCTGCAATACAGTAAATGCCCAACACATGTTAAATGTTGTTATTGTTATAATTTGGATTTTTATTATTCCCTGAATCCACCCATAATCCGATGAACAGACCTTTAATATATCTTAAATTTAAAAAAAATATGAGTTGAGTACTGATGTACATTTGTTTGGAAGTAGAATGATCTTGAATGTAATTTTTTTTTAAATGGGACTAAAGGAAAAATGAAAGATTCTGATTAAATCAGATTGCATTAAAGAAAATATTTCCTTTGCAAATAGAGTTGAGGAATTACACTGATTATAAGACTATTTCTAAATAAGATGGGGAATATGGTGGTGGCTCCACACCTCACATTTCCTCCTCACTCCAACCTGAGACAATGATACAGAGAAAGGAAGCCAGGTGACTCAGCCTCAGTCCTTACAGGCAATGGCACATCAGCCTTCCACCTCCTACTCTCCACTGTGAATGTAAACCTGAGCTCAGACAGGCTGAGGAGAGTGTTCAAGGTGACCCAATAGTGGAATTTTATTCAATGTTCTCTGCTTTAGTTGTTCCTTGAAAAAAAGTATGAACAACTCATTTTATCAATTCAAAGAGAGCATCTTCTCCAGTACTGGCACTTATTTGGTTTGTTTTTTGCTTTTTTTAGTATTGGGGATTGAACTCGGTGCACTCAACCACTGAGCCCCACCCCCAGCCCTGTTTTGTATTTTACTTAGAGACAGGGTCTCACAGAGTTGCTTAGTACCTCACTGTTGCTGAGCCTGGCTTTGAACTCACAATCCTCCTGTCTTGGCCTCCGGAGCCGTTGGGATGCGCCACCGTGCCCAACCAGTACTGGCATTTTTGACCACCTGTGTTGGGCTCAGTGTGGAGTAAACCCAGGTAGGGGTTAGGAGACACTTTTTCAGGAGTCCCCAAACTGTGTCTGGGGTGTGACTGATATTTGTGAAGGAATTACTACTACCAATGTGACAAGGACATCCCACTTCTATGCTGTAGAGGTGGGATTAAAGATGAGGAGTGAGCATGCTGTCTCTCTGCAACCAATCCTTCTCCAGACCTTGCTCCTCGAGCTTAAACATTGAGCTAGTTGTACACCTGGGACCTAGGAGACTCCAAAGTAGCTCCTGTGGCAAGCTTGGGAGAAAGCAGGTATGGAAAAATGGAATTTATGGGCTTCTTTTGTGAGTACCTTAAGGATCATGGACCTGAGCCCCTCCAAGGACTGAGCACCTACTGGACTAAGAACCTAACTAGTCTCAGCTGAACTGTAAAGGAGAACTGAGCAGAAATCCAAAATTATCTCTGTGGGCTTTCCTGAGGCCCAGCTTTATGTGCCTGGCATGCTCAGGGCCTGGAGAAAGGTAGATACCAGACAGGGAGGTCTCTGCAGAACCACTGGATAGTGTAGCAGCAAAAGCAGACAGAGACTGGCTTTGCTCTACACCAAATGACAAACCCAGTTACCATCTGAAAACTGACAGCTACCATTCTTTAATATTGTTTCCACCTCTTAACCCTATAAGAAGTCAAAGACCCTTGGTGAAAAGAGGCAAGCCTTTTGAATAAAGATTCACTACTATGTAGCCTTAGGTATTCTCCTTAATCCTTGGGAGCTTAGTTTTCTCTGTACAATGAAGATTAGTTTATCTTCCCAAAAAAAGTAGTTGTAAACCAAAACAAGGGAGGTTGGGGAAGGGAATAAAACCATTGGGTTAGACAAAAGAAAATGGAGGAAAGGGAAAGGAGAGGGGAATAGGAAAGACAGTAGAATTAATCATTCATAACTTTCTTGGCCTTATATTTGAATACACAATCAGGGTAGCTCCACATCATGTACAACCACAAGATAGGAATCCTAAATAGAATAAGTTACATTCTATGAATGTATAATCTACCAAAATATATTTTATTGGTATGTATAACTAAAAAGAACAAATAAAAAATTGCAAGTTTGAAAAAAAAAGTAGTTGTAAAAATTAATGTACCATGCACCCAAAAGAGTGCCTTGATATAGTTACCCAAGATACAGTTTGAGACTCCTGAATAGGTACCCTCCAGCCTCTACCTGGATTTATTCCACACTGAGTCCAACACAGATGTTCAGAAGTACCAGTGCCTGAGAATTAGCAGGAGAATTAACACAACATTACATGTAATTTGGGGAGAGTCAGCTTAAAGATATGCTGCCTATCCAATGTGCCTGCTGCAGCCACACAGAAAAACTTCTGTACCTTAATAATAGACACATTAGTTACACAGTACCTCCCAACCCTCCCATTTAGAGCAACTTAATAGCTTTTAAAATGAGTAACCCACAGTTTATATCTGTTTTTAGTCCCTAGCTTGAGTAAAATTCTGTTTTCACATACACTCACAGAAGAAATTCACAATTTATCAACAATAAAACTGTTCTTTTTTGGTACTGGAGATTGAACCCAGGGGCACTTTACCACTGAGCTACATCCCCAGTCATTTTTATTTTTTATTTTGAGGCATGGTCTTGCTAAGTTGCTGAGGCTGACCTCAAATTTATGATCCTCTTGACTTGGCTTCCCAAGAAGCTAGGATTACAGAGGTGTGCCACAGTAAATATTCTTATGTAATTATGGCCATGTGTTTTGATATTCCAGAATGGCACAATAATCCCCTCTCCTGTTGGGCCTTATCCTTGTGAAGTGTGTGTGTGTGTGTGTGTGTGTGTGTGTGTGTGTGTGTGTACACATTATAATCTAGGGAAGTAATTATTCCGGTAGATCCCAGGGATTATAAGCAGCAAGCCCACTATGTGTATCTATTGATTTAGTCCTGAGGTCCTCAATGAAGAATCCAGCCTGAGCAACTTTTTTTTTTTTTGCGGGGGTGGGAGGAGTGGATATCAATAACTGCTAAGAATTTTATTGAATAACATAATCAATATTTTCTATAATATAGCTTCAGTGGCCAATATTATTTCACTGTGTGAATGTGACAATGTATTCAGCCAATGTCCTCTAATTTTACTGCTAGAAATGACACTGTGGAAAACATCTTCTAGAGGAAAAGAAACAGGTAGGGGAGAACTGCACAACTTCTTATTGTTACTTCTAGGCTGCCTTTCTTCTAATGACAATATAACTTTTTTTCACATATCTAGGAATTAGTTCATGCTATGGAAGTCAAACTCACAGAACGAATAAAGTCCATAAAGCATTTTTCATTGCAATTTGTTAATACTGTTAATATAATTATTATTTTATTACATATGTGATTTGAACAAGACACTAATGAAGGAGACACTAATAATCCTCCTGAGGCAGGAGGATTTCGAGTTCAAAGCCAGTCTCAGCAACTTAGCAGGGCCCTAAGCAACTCAGTGAGATCCTCTCTCTAAATCAAAAGGGGCTGGGGATGTGACTCAGTGATTAAGCACCTCTGGGCTCAATTCCTGGTACCAAAAAAAAAAAAAAAGGAGAAGTTAGTTTTTCAACTCACTTGCCAAGCCATATGTAAAATTAGGAAAAAATTAGGAATTATGCACTGTCAACAAATGTAATATTTAAATTTGATAGGGTTATTTGTTCTGATGGAACAATGACAGGCACAGGTAAATATTCTTCACTGGTTAACTAGCAAAATTGAAGAATTTGCACCAGAATGTAATAAAAAACTCTAATATAAAAAAATAAGTCAACGAAACTTAATAATGTATTTAATGCTATAACCAAAGTGGGGAATCATATAAAGCTTTATGTGTTAATTTCAAGATTATTCCCTTTATTGTGTGATAACATGGAAACTGATTATAAAAAAAAAGTTAGTATCTGATAAGGAATGTTGGTTGTTGAAGGGAAGATTACTACTGAGAAGTTAAACCTGTGAACTGAATTTTTAGTGTTTGTAAGAAAACTGGCCCCAAATTTTAAGAATGTAACTTGGATAGCTGGATTTTATTATTTGGCTACTTTTGAGATTCTTAATTTTTTTACTACTGTCATATAACATGTTCAACAGGATTGTTTTAGAGGAAAATATAGAAGTTAGAAGTTTGAAATATAAGAAGTTCTACAAAATAATCTGACATATTTTATAAAATAACAATAGTTAAACAAAAATTGATGAGTAAAACAATGAAAACCCCATATTAAAAGCCTAGATGCATCTTTTGATGGAGTACCACATATATCAATATTTAGATAATGTGCCAAATGAGCTTGCATCTTGCTTTTTAGATTGACAAAAATACTCTATTAATTTTCAATAAAATAACTGATATGTTATATATTGCATATCTGCAAAAAAAAGTTATCACTGAACAACCTACCAATTTAGTAGAATGTTTTGTTTTTATTTTTCATCAAAAAGAAAAAAACAGGAAATTTAAGAATTTGGAATCTATTTCATTAAAGTCAATTAAAGTTAACTAAAAATATACAAAATAAATTGTTGGAACTGGCCACTAAGAAACATTGAGGGTAAATAATGAAAATATGGAATTTATTGACTCTTTTTGGATAAAATATTTCTTAAAAGTCCTCAAAATGATAGAATTTTTTTAAAAAATCATTTCTTTCATCACTATCCATAGATCTTTGTGAGACAGGATCCCAATTCTTAATAATAGCAAAGCAAAATCTAACCAAACGAAACATATGAACAAACTAATTGAAAGAGAGAACAAAAAAAGATGAGAGTTTAATCATTAACCTTCATATACCAATGATGCCATTAAACTACAGGATGTTTTACAAACCTCTTCTGCTGATCTTCTGCTCAGTTGCCAATATTCACTAAGAACTTTGCTTATGAGCACCACATTTCTGACCGCTCAACCCCTCAAGCAATGCCATTATTGATAGGGACAATGCTTCCATTACCCATGATGGGCAGATCTCTAAAGTACATGGCTTTCCACCAGAGCTCAGGCAATTCCTTCTGGCTGTCAGGTCCCATCTGCTTTATTTTGAGGCTCAACTTCTTTGTATTCTTCAAGATGCATCATAGAAATGGGATCTTCCAGAAAGGATTCCTTGACTCCAAGAAATAGAGTATGCTTCCTTTTTGCTTCCCTAACATCCAATCTCCAATCATTGCAGTATGAAAAGTGATATTACCTAGGTAGGTTATCAGCAGATGCTGTTTACTCATCTCACTAAGTTATAAGCTTCTTAGCTGCAAGGAGAGTGTTCACTGGCTCCATTTATCTACTCAGCTTGCACATATTTTCTTTCATGCAATAAATAAATACTTTATGAATATTGTTGGACTGAAATTATGACAGAAAAATTATCTGTAGATTTATTCTAATAATCTAGGTTCAAAATGTAGACACAAGACATAAAAATCATCAACTGCCTCCTTTATTATAAGGTAAACACTATAAATCTTTTCTATTACTCATTTAAAATAAGCCAAATCATTCTTCTGAACACAGAAACTACATCTAGTTGACATTGATTAGGACATAGAGCATATATGCAATATTTGGTCTAGGTATAAATTGGAAGTATCTGGTTTAAGCTAGAACAATGGGACAGGGTAACAAGATGAGTAGAAATAAAATCCCAAAGGTGACAAAAATGAAATAACAAAGACCCAAAATGTGGTTAATGTAGAAAATCTGGAATAAAGAGTGGGAGGGACACATTTGCTGATCCCCATTATTTGTAGAAAACTATACAAAGTTCTGAGCATGGGAAGATAAAACAAGTCAAAATTCCCCGTTGGTATAGTCTCTATTATAAGAAAAATTTGCACAAAGAAAATACATATAGGATTAGACAATTTGTGTATAGGAAAGTTACCTGCTAGTGCTTGTATAATTATTCTCATTTCACTTATTGTTATTTCATTTGTGATCTGATGATGACCAGGAGATCAGCAACCAACCTCCACAGAAAAGCCATGACAAGTAATCATGAGTCTGAACTTGGAGCAGGAAGAAGAGGATAGGCCTATCAGCTTTCTCCTCCCATGAACAGTAAAGAGGAGAAGGATTTTAAATGAAAAAAAAAATGATATGTTTAGTTTTAAACATGGTGGAATTAAGGTAAAAATGGAGTAGTAATTATTATAGATAATGACATAGCAGCTAATATTAGAAAAACATCTTATAATTTGAAAAATACAATCATCTACGTTTTCCATTTACTAGTGAACCTGGAGATACAAAGCAAACACTAAAATTATTAAGAAAATGAAATATTAAGACTAAGAACTAAGGGCTGAGGGCATGGCTCAGTGATTTGGCTAGCATGCACAAGGCCTTAGGTTCCATCCCCAGTACCATGAAAAAACACAAATTAAAATATATATGGGCTGGGGATGTGGCTCAAGTGGTAGTGCGCTTGCCTGGCATGCGTGCGGCCTGGGTTCGATCCTCAGCACCACATACAAAAAAAGATGTTGTGTCCACCGAAAACTAAAAAATAAATATTAAAAAAATTAAAAAATAAAAAAATAAAATATATAGAAAGTACCAGCAAAGAGGCCATATAGATACAGAAACATGAATGGTCCTGGGAAGAAGAGTAGGAAAATGATAGCAAACAATTGGGCAAGACATAAAAAAATGGGAGGAGGAAATAAAGCTGGTATGGGCAATGGTTTCTTTGTTTTGATTTGGTTTGATTTTAGCCCATTATTCTTTCATCCATTATTCATGCATGTTGATGAATAATCTTGTGTTTGAGATCTTCCTGAGATGAATAGAGTGTATACTTTCAAATTATCTCAGATCAGAATCTATTATTTATATAAGCTTTAAAGAAAAAGCAGCTCTTAGCTAATCCATGTTCTCAGCAAGGTGGAAATTACCAGAAAAGAATAAGAGAACACTAGAAAATATTCTAGTAACTGTGAACATTTTTAGCAAGCTGGCACAGAATCCTCACACAGTCTGATGTGGCCTAATTTAGGATAGCCAGAAATCACATAGAAGTAGAGTGGAATGGTGGTTACCAGAGGCTGGAGCAGCAAGTGGCAGGGAAAGAGGAGATGTTACACAAAGGGTACAAAGTTTTAGTTCCACGGGAGAAATAAGTTCTGGTGATTTATCACACAGCATGGTGACTATGGTTAATAATAAGCTATTGTATACTTCATAACTGCTGAAAGAATAGATTTTAAATGTTCCTATCACAAAGAAAAGATAAGCATGTGAATCCTGATTTAATCATTCCACAATGCGTGCATGCATAATAATACAATATTTTATTTTATTATATATGTATACACATATATATATGTACACACAATTATTTCACAATTAAAATTAAAAATAACTTCAAAAACTGAATTTTAAAAAGATAACTACACTTTATGACAACAACATGTGGGGGGCTGGGGTTGTGGTTTAGTGGTAGAACGCCTGACTAGGGCAAGTGGGTTCTATCCTCACCACCACATCAAAATAAATAAATAAAATAAAGGCATTGTGTCCAACTACAACTAAAAGCAACAATTTAAAGAAAAAAAACAGGTTGTGATATTTGTAAATTTTTTTTCTTTCCTTTGAAGTCTATTTCCATAAGCATGAGGTTTATGGATATTCATTGGGATTATCACCGAAAGAGGAGATAGAAGAATTTATCCTAGTTTTACATTAATAACTTTCTTGCTGTGTGCCTTGGAAAAGTCTCCGTGTGCCTAGGTGTTCTCTTGTGAGAACAAGGTTTGGATAATGCCAGTTCCAACAGGTGTAGTCCTGTTCTTCTTCCTCACTCCTCTCCTGTACCCTCCCCAAGCTCACTGGGCTATGACCTTGTTTATGTCCTCAATTCATGTCAAGCCATTTCCAGTCCAGAGTGACTGTATTTGCTCTCTTCTCTACCATTGTTCTCCTTGCCCATGTTCAGCTTTACTTTACATTTTTTTGTCCTTATTTTAAAGCAATGATTTTTTTATTTTGTTTTCTTGCTTAGTTGTCACTGTCCCTAGAATATAAGTTCCGAGGAAGCAAAGCAGAGCATCCTTTGCATTGTCAACCCTCCAAATCCTTTATGCTTAGAGTAATAGCTAGACCAAAGTAGGCACTGACAAATATTTCCTAACAAAATGGATGATTTTCAAAACAAGATTTATTGCAAAAATTCTATTTTTCAAATAGATTCTTAACTAAGCACTCGATGATGGCAGATAATCTAAAAACTAGATAATGGAGGATCTTCTGCTGTGGTGTAGAGAAAGAAGATAAGAAACACCTCCCCATACCCATGAGCCTCAAGATGCCCTAGAGCAACCTCTTAGAGCCCAGATCCTTAGGGGAGGGATCAGTCAACTCTACATTGCCTAATGGTCTTTGAGTATGCTCCTCAGATCCCTTTTGATCACAACAAATAGCATTTTCTAAACTATAATTTCTGAGGAATTTGAATGCAGCTTACTAAAAATATTACTGTATGGTTCGGTCCCCTTCATCAGTCTCCCTCCTCAAAATTAAACTGCCTCTCATAGTTGATTTTTTTCTTTCACCCACAGTCTATAAAATAAATCTCTACAAAACCCTTCAAACAGCAAGGTTAAATTTTTCCTTTAGTGTCTAGAACTGGGTTAAGGTCTATGGACTGGGGAAGTCCAACCCTTTCTTCAGATCTCTAGCTATTTTCAGGGGCTGTGCTCTCCTGGCGCTAGTTCAACAATTCACCTTTTTCAATGTGCCTTCGCACCTGGAAGCTCCTCTCCTCTGCCAACACCACCTCCCGGGCCCTGGCATTCATATGTATGCTATTTACCTCATTCCCTGGACAGTGCTGCTGATAGAACTCATTAATAGCAGACTCCGGCTGAAGGGCTTTGTGGGGAAGGTGGTGGAGTGAGATGAAAAGGGTATTACAGTGAAGCACAAAATACACAATAGTTAAAATATTATCATAAATGTCCTAAGTATCCTTCTGCGAATCTCTTAAATGAGAACTTTCTCACTGATCTTTCTGCTTTTTGTCTTCTTCAGTGTCTGCTTTAACCCATTTCTCAATCATTATCACTGCAAATCTCAATTTCCAATTTTTTATTGCCTTTTTCATTTACAGTAACTCAACTCTGTTTTCACCTCCTTCCTGATCATGTCCTGTACAATTCTGTTACCTAGGTAATTAGGTCATCAAAGTTTTTTTTTTTTTTTTTTTTTTTATGCATAGGACGTTCTCACATGTGTCATGGTATACAAAACAGCTACAAGCAGTCCTGATTTTAAATAGCATTTGCTTTTTATTCTTACTACATTTATATAAAGTATTCACTTATCCTGGCAAAGGTGATGTTTCACTGCCTGGTGCAACATCATTCTGTGCTTTTAGTGGAAAACAAATGTATGACCTTATCTCTGATCTGCTTGGTCTTCACTCCATAGACAATGGGGTTGAGTGCAGGTGGGACAACAATGTAGAGGTTGGCAAACATGATGTGAAATGTGAGAGAAACATTGTGTCCAAAACGATGGGCAAGGATTGAGAAAAAGGCAGGTGTATAGAACATGAGGATGACACAGACATGGGACCCACAGGTGCCAAGGGCCTTCTGGCGTGCATCTTGGGAGGGGAGGCGAAAAACAGCACAGAGGATCAGGGAGTAGGAGACAGCAATTAGGATCACATCTGAGATGACGGTCATGATGGGAACACAAAAGCCATACCAGATGTTGATGGAGATATCAGCACAAGCAAGCCGGGCAACACCTATGTGCTCACAGTATGTGTGGGGTATGATGCGTGTCCTGCAGAAAGGTAGGCGGGTCAGCAAGAATACATCTGGCAGGATGATGCAGAAGCTCCGAAAGGAGATGACCACAACAATCTTGATGATGGTCTTGGGAGTCAAGATAGTGGTGTATCTCAAAGGGGAACAGATGGCCACATAACGATCAAATGCCATGGCCATCAGGATAGCTGAATCCAGGACAAAGCTATAGTGGAGGAAGAACATCTGTGTCAGGCACCCTGGAAATGTGATTTCTTGAGCTCCCAGCCAAAAGATGCTGAGTGTTTTGGGCACACCTGCTGTGGACAGGATAAGATCAGTCATGGCCAGCATGGAGAGAAAGAAGAACATGGGTTCATGAAGGCTGCGTTCCACAGTGATGAGATAGAGAAGGATACAGTTTCCCATTACAGCTACAATGTAGATCATACAGAAAGGAATTCCAATCCACACATGGAATTGCTCCAGGCCTGGGATCCCCACCAAAATGAAGGGTCCTGGGTTATAACTGCTCAAGTTGAAAATGATCATGGCAGACGAGGATGGCACAAATCTCAGTCCTGAGGCCAGGGGATGATAAAGGAGAGTTAGTCACTCTTACTTCCAAACAATCATTATTGACTCCTGAAATTAGAGTGACCATGTAATCTATCATGCAAAGGAACCTCTCTGAAGTGAAAAAAGGTTAACATTAATAATGACGGCAGCAACATGCATAAACCAGGATTGTCCCAGACAATTGAAGATGTATGTTTATTCTTTCTAAAGAGAATATCCCTTCTTTTCAGCACCCAAGTTTGCATAAATTTTTCCAAAAATCCCTCTAGACTTGTATACTCTTTTCATTACACATTGTCTTGGATACAAGTTAACAAGTTAGAGGACATAGGTTTTTTGGGGCTAGTAGATTGCAGTCTGTGTCACTTTATGGGCACCATTGGTTAAGGTCTTCTTGCTATATCATTGTAGCACAATGATCTCTGCCCTAAAACAGCTACTTGCTACCTGATGACTGTAGTTCTTAGATTTGTGAAGTTAACACCCTTTATTGACAAGCAGTAATCAAATTCAGTTCAGTAAACACTAGCTGCACTCTGACACTATGCTGGTTAACATGTGTGACTCACATTTAAGTTGAAAAATTCTCTCTTATAGCTGAAGCTCAGGAGCCTTTTCTATACAAAATAAAACAAAAAATAAAGAAGGCAGAAGAAGGGGAGGAGGAGAAAAGAAAAAAAAAAGATTTACCGACACACTGTACACTGCACAAGACCTTAGATTTAGTAACACCGTCAGTCATAAGAAGGATTGTTTCATTGTGAACACAAATTCTGTATGAGACTTATAGCCCCAAGACACATGCTCTCTCAATCACACACAGACACTCAACACTCACATTCTCAGACATACCCCAAACCATACTCACACGATCTCATACATTTTATCATCATACATTCACTCACATTTACTCTTTCAGTTATGAACTCCACGTCCACACACACACACACACACACACACACACACTCGCACTCGCACACACACACACACCCCAAAGAGACTAAACAAATTATTTCATGGATTTTTGCACTGCCACCTGCTCTGCTTTGTACATCCCAGAGAACATTCCTCTGGAATTATTAATTATTATTATTATTATTATTATTATTATTATTATTATCATCATTGTGCTAGGGATTGAACCCAGGGCATTGTGCATTCAAGGCAAGCACTCTACCAACCAAGAAATATCCCCAGTCCTTGAAATTATCTTTTAAAGATTAGGTTCTATATCTTCTTCCTTCTCTAATAATGCCTCCCCTGCCCTTTGCCTTTACCTGGAAAGTCTACTTATACTCTAAAGGTCACCAAGTGCGCAACAGTGCCAGGGACTCCCAAGACCAGCACTAAGATCAGCACTAAGAGGCTTGTGATAGTTGTGTGCTTCATGTTCCTAATCTGGCAAGGCCAAAACTTAGGTTCAGCTTATCCCTCTCTCCACTTTTTACCTCCTTCTATCCCCCAGACCAAGGCTTAGATTACCCACTCTTCTGCTTTAGACAAAGAAGAAATGGAATATTCTCTCCCTCTCTCTCTCTCTCTTTCTCTCTCTCTGTCTTTATTTCTCCGTTTCTGATCATTCCTCATATGTAAGTAAAAGCATCTTTCTTAAAGCAACCCAGACCTTCTCTACAGTATCTTCACAATTCCTAAATTCTAGGTTCTGAGAACACAATTCAGAGTTTGGAGTGTGGGTCGTAGTCCAGCCCCCATCTGCTGGGGATCCCTGTTCTCTGGATTATTTGCCTTTATCTCTCTTATTGAGTCAACTTCATTGTGACTCCCATCTCCAGGGGCTAGAGTTCACCTATTTATACTACATACTTGCCTAGATTGTTCAGTCTTAATGCTGAAATCCCACTTTTCACATTTCTCACATACTTGAACAACACATGACATCAGCATTCAAACATATGCCTTGAATCACAGCTGTCCAAGATTGTCTAAGGTCATCCCTTAGGCGTACATACTCGGAAAAGGTCTTCTCTAGTTTTTTATATTTTCATCAACTCAAATATAAGAGATGTTCATAAAAGCATTCACAAGCACACATGGACACACAGATAGAAAGTTAATTACCAGGCTTGTCATTCTACAATCAGACAAATCCACAGTATGCAGCAATCCAAGACAGTTTGCTGGGTTTTGTTGTTTTTCCAACAAGTCAATGCAATTAACAGGTCAGAGGAGTCAGATAGGAAGAGCACATTTCTGACAAATAATGTAAAAAACTAAACAACCAAATGCAATGTGATTCTTGATTGGATTCTTTTTAAATAAACTAGGTATAGAATGTAATTAATAACAGATAAGTTGTTTCATTTTTAATTGAAAATTAATAATTACATGCATATTTAATGGGGAAATATGTTTTATATGTGCTTACAATGTAAAATGATTGTTAGACTAATAAACAAATCTATTACCTCACATACTCACATTTTTTATTGTGCTGAAAAATTTTGAATCTGTTCTTTCAGTTACTTTGAAATACCCAATGCACTATTGTTTATTATAGTGACAATTCTCTCCACAGATCACTAAAGCTCATTTTTCCTGAATGAACAAATTCTATCATTTGTAACAACATGGATGAAACTGGGTAACATTATGCTAAATTAAATAAGACGAGCACAAAAAGACCAATACTGCATGATCTCTCTTATATGTGGAACTTAAAAAGAAGGAAAATTTAGATGTGAACCATGGGTTTGATAATATAAAGGAATTGGTGTTAGCTTTATTGGGTAGGATTAGAGTACTATGAGAGACACACATGTGGGTGTCTACAATGTCCTGGTAAAATATTGGTGCAGAGTATGTGCTCTGGAGCCAGCTGTGTTGCACAATTTAATTTAATCTTATTCCACAACCTACTAGCCAAGTGAATTTAGCAAGTTGTTTGAACCACATGATCCTTGTGTTCCTTGCTTTTTAAAATAAACTAATATATCTACTTTTTGCAGTTATTATTATGACAAAAAGAGACACACAAGAAAATAGTCTTTAGTGCAGTGCCTGGAACATAGTAAACATGCAACAAGTTCACTTCCCCTTATTAGATTGTGTTTCACATTGTTAGTATTGTCATGAGCAGTGAGAACACATGAAGAAGAAAACAGAAACAATGCAGGAAAACTAACAAGAGTATCCCTGGGAACACACACATACAAACTAACACACTCAATTCTACATTTTAAGTTATAGTTATGGGTCCTTGTCTCGTGCCTGACACAGAAAAATTCTGAACAACACTAACCATGGTCATACTTAATACAGTTGTGTAACTGTCCAAACAGTAATGGACAGTTGTTTAACTGTCCATCCACTCTAGTATTTTGATGCCCATTTGATAGAGCATAAATACAAGGATTGCAGACCATGAACTTAGTTTATAACTGGGAATTACTCAGGGAAGAAAGTTGTAGTTCCCAGTCCACAGCTGCAAAGAAATGGAGGGTTGAGCTTTTCATTCACTCATTCTTTCTCTCCAAATCCAAGTTCCAGTCAAACCCACTTAAACAGCCAATACTCACCTAATATTGAGGATTAGGCCAAAGGGAAAGAAGAAAAATATGGTGCAGACTCACAGAAAATCTTCAAGGGCAAATAAGCCAACCAAGGAAATGAGTGGAAGGGAAGGAACTGGTGGAAAGGTTGCTTCCTCCCGCATTTATTTTCTCTGATCACTGCTCAATCAGGGAAAGAGATCATCAAAACCCAGAGGGTGCAGGTTCCCTATCTTCTCACCCTCAAGGGAAGAAAATGAAGAAGTTCTATTAACCCACACCACTGCTTCAAGGTGCAAGATGCTTTTTCTTTATTTATTTTGCACTTGCCTTTGTATGTAAATTGATATGCATGTGGGTGGAAGGTCATATATGTATGTGCTTAACTATTATCAAGTTCATGTCCTCACCAGAGAAAGTACCTTGACAAGTTACTTAATCTCCATGTAAAGGCAACACTATTAGTAGTAATATTAGTACCTACTCCTCAAGATTGAATATTGCATAGAAATTACAGATTAAGGTCATGTATGTGAAAATATCTAGAGGCAAATGCAGAGTGGCAAACTCATAATATAGATCGATAGGCCAGATACAGGTTAAAATGAAAATTAAAAGGCCCACTTCAAAGTATTCTAAGCTATTTCTCAGAGAGGATGTTCTCTAATCTCTATTTAGAAAGCAGTACAATAAATTTGTGCACACTTTATTTTTCTCTGGGTGACCAGGATATATGTGGGTGTGAGCAGAAAAGTTGGAAGGCAGGAAAGTCAGTTGGAACTAACTCTATCTATTGGGGCAGAAGTAAAACAAGTCTTGGGCACTGCTTCCTGTCTGAGGCTGCTCCTGATGGACACTGAATAGTGACTTTTCCAAAATATCTTTGGCTTAAAAACTCTCCTGTCTGCCTTACCTGTTCCTTTCAATGCCTTACTACTCATGGATTTTGTTGTTGTTGTTTTGCCAAACTCTATGGCTGTTTCCTCTTAAATATCTTCTAAATCCATGCTTTCTCTGTTTCCATTGCACAGCTACCTTCATTTCTTGCCTAAATTACTTTGATCACATCTTACAAGATCATCTTATTTCCATTTTTTGTCTTCCTCAATGTATTTTTGTCACTACAGACAGAAGTTCTTTCCCACGTAAATATCTGATTGTTGTTTCTTAGCTTAAATCTAATTTTGTTCCCACCTCAGATTTCTAGCATTTGCTATTTCTTCTACCTTTATTTATCTTCATCTAGATCTTTGAGTGATTGCTACATTTTTACTATTAGAGATAAAACAAAAATTAAAACCTCATTATATATTTTCCATTAGTAAAAATGATATAAGTAAACAAAATGTATTCCTTCAAAAAGAAAGAACTCCCTGTTGGTACTGTTAAGAATTTCTGGAGATTCAAATCTTACTTTTCACCTAAGAAGCTTTTATCCCACAAATCAAACAGCCAACTCAACTTCCCTGAATGTGGTAACTCCTGTGTCTAAGGCTGTTGTGTCCACAAAAATTTTCACCCATAACCCTAAGAGGTAGGGTCCACAGCTGCAGATTTTTTTTGCTTCTGTCTCATCCATAGGCAATTTACTTCTGAGTGGAAAGAATAATATGAATAACTCGATTTTCACTGGCCACCTCTTTATGCCAAATATTTCAAGATCCACAACTTATTTAAAATGCCTACTTGCCAGGAGCGGCGGCACTCATCTGTAATCCCAGCAGCTTGGGAAGCTGAGGCAGCAGGATCACAAATTCAAGGCCAGCTTCGGCAACTTAGAGAGGCCCTAAGCAACTTAGCAAGACCCTATCACAAAATAAAAAGGACTGAGGATGTATCTCAGTGGTTAAGCACCCCTGGGTTCAATCCCTGGGGGTGGGGGAAATGCCTATTAAGGGCACACCACTGTTTTGCTTAGTATAAAACCTAAGGTTTTTTTTGTTGTTGTTGTTGTTGTTGTTGTTGTTGTTGGTTTTTGGCCAGGGGGACAATCATTTTTATTGGAAGAGCAGGCAGGCTTTAAGACACGGAAATTTACAATTCTTACCTTTGCTATACTTTCTGCTCTTTATGAAATAATTTATCTTTCTTTGTCCATTGCATGGAAAAGAAATTGTGTCCTGGGTAATTTATGTGAATTTTACATGAATACCTAGTACATGGGTTTAATGTTGTTATAAGAACCCTAGTCTAATAGAAATTATTTTATGGTGAATTATTCCCATTGAACTGAAATAGAAATATGCTCTGATGCCTGGCCTTCTTGGTCTATGATTTACATGTTTAAATTATGAATTTGTCTGCATTGGTAGCTCAGTGGTAGAGCACTTGCCTAGTAATATGAAAGGCCCTGAGTTTGATCCCCAACTCTGCAAAAAAAAAAAAAAAAAAAAAAAATTAAAGATATATCTTCTACCCTTCATCTCACTTTTTAAAAAAAGTATTATTTCACACATAAATATCACAGTTCTATTAGCCTGATCTAAGAGTGATGCCTTAATGCTCAGCTGCTATCTGGTTTTCATGAATGAGTTCAAATTAAATATTTCAAAATGGAAGTTTCCACAATTCAGTTACTTACATGTAAATCTTGTCAATGTTTTTTAAGGATTAATTGAGTATATGATTAAGATGGTAAATTTTTGTATCTATTTTAATATTTTATACATGTTAATTGTGACTCTTGTCTAGTCATTTGAACTCCCACTGAGTTATTTTTAACCACACAGAGTCTGTTATTTTACCAGAACTCAGTCCCACAGACACTTACTTAATCTAATAGTTCATTTCTAATTGAAGCTGAGTTTGTCTTTCCTTCAGGATAGTAGAAAGGATAGATTTTTCTTGGGCACAAGAAGCTGCCCAGCCTCCCAACAAGGAAATCAAAGTGAAAGGGCAGTTTAGGGTGGCTGCTGAACCCATGTGCCACATCAATCAACTGTAGCAAAGCAATAGATTTATGAGTAACATTTTAAAATACAAAATTGGACTTTGTTGCCATTTTGCCTACAATCTCCAGGGCTTCCATTTATTCTTAGACTACTAAAAAAACTCCTAAAAATGATCTGAATTCTTCCATGGTCTACAATCTTACCTTTGCTGTTATCTCTTCTCAGCTCTGTGTCTTTACATACACTAATTCCTCTTTCTGAATCATCCCTCTCCCACTCTGCCAAATTAAATATACTGGATTTGAAGAGATAGTTTTATATATATATATATATTTTACTTGGGACTACATTTCTATTGAAGTTCAAACTTGAAAAAGAGATTTGGGAGCACCAGGGCTTCCAAGTGGTCCAGTCTTCAACACTCATTTTAGTTTGAGCATATTTTTCCATTTCAGAGGCTATGGGAACTTAGCTCCCTCCTTTTATTTTTGTTTATTTTTCTCTCATACTGAGTGAAAAATCAGTTTCATGTTTTAGCATTGTTTTCTTCCTTTGCCTAAGGGAAAAAAATCTGTATTCTTAGTTTAATAATTTGATGATTATTTGCCATTTATTTGATAAACATTGCTTATTCACCTAGTATGTGCCAGGACATACATGGGATGCTGAATAGAAATGAAATCCAGGTCCTGACAGAGTCACCACAGCCATAACTCCCTACCCTACTATGATTATAAAGAAATAATATGATCCATAAATCTGAAAAAAAAAATTCTGATTCCTTAGAGATACCTTTACTATGAAAGTACAATACTAGTTATTTTATTGTTTCATGAAAATTTTTATATTACCTTATAATAACCATAAGAAATTGCAAAGATTTTTTTTCCACAAGTAAAATAAATATTTATTATTTTCTAGACTCACAATTTATTTTCCTATATCTGGAATGACTGAACAGACTTCTCCCTAAAACAACAAAGGAACTAACATACTTAGGAACTTTCCCCTGATCCCCCAGAATACAAGCATCTATAACTGGGACCTCTTGGGAAAGAGCAGAAGAATGACTTTGTCCCGGATCTGCTTGGTCTTTACTCCATAGACAATAGGGTTGAGTGCAGGTGGAATAATCACGTAGAGGTTGGCAAACATGATATGAAAGGTACGAGGGACATTATGTCCAAAGCGATGGGCAAGGATGGAGAAGAATGCTGGAATATAGAACATGAGGATGACACAGATATGGGACCCACAGGTGCCAAGGGCCTTCAGGCGTGCATCTCGGGAGGGAAGGCGAAAAACAGCACCGAGGATGAGAGTGTAGGAGACAGCAATTAGGATCACGTCTATAATCACTGTCATGATGGGGACAGAAAAACCATACCAGATGTTGATGGAGATGTCCGCACAGGCAAGCCGGGCAACACCTATGTGCTCACAGTATGTGTGAGCAATGATGTGTGTCTTACAGAAAGGTAGGCGATTCACCAGGAAAACACATGGGACAAAAACACAGAAACTTCGTAAAGAGATTCCCACAGCAATTTTGACAATGGCTTTGGGGGTCAGAATAGTGGTGTATCTCAAAGGAGAGCAGATGGCCACATAGCGGTCAAATGCCATGGCCAGCAGTATAGCTGAGTCTAGGACAAAAGTGTAGTGCAAAAAGAATAATTGGGTGAGACAGCCAGGAAAACTGATTTTCTGTGGACCAAACCAGAAGATGCTAAGGGTTTTGGGAACACACGTGGTAGACAATATGAGATCTGTCAAGGCCAGCATAGAAAGGAAAAAGAACATGGGTGTGTGAAGACTGTGCTCCACCACAATGAGATAGACAAGAATACTATTGCACACGATGGCCACAAAATAAATAAAGCAGAAAGGGATGCTGATCCAGACGTGGTACTGCTCAAGTCCAGGGATGCCTGAAAGGGTGAAGGGGCCTGTGTTGTAGCTACTCAGATTGTACATGGCTGTTGAAATCCAATGCATACTTCTGTGTCCTAAAAATGAATTGTTATAATGAAGATGAGAAAATTGTATGGTTATTATTTCTCCATCTCTTCCTCAGATCCAGTTCTCCTCTTTCCTATATTTGAAGAAAGAAATTCCATTGTTTTTAAGAACAGTGCTCATCATTTTAAGAAATAATCCTTAGACCCCAGTACTCCTGGCCTTCATCAACAAGTTCCTCTGGAACCTTAAAATACATAAAATGCTATTCCCACTTAAATTACAAGTTTACCCTAAGTCAATATATTCTGTGTTGCTGTATAGGTATGTGTGGTGAGAAAAATAATCTAACTACATGCAAGAATACAAACTAAGAGAAATGGGTCACAATTAGGAAAATAAGGTCATTATCAATTATAGACTCCTACTATACACCAGGTTCTTATACAAATATTATCTTTCTTAGAACAGCCTTTGGGAACATGGATTTTTAACCCCTTCAGTTTTTTATTTTTATTTTTTATAGAAACTGAAATTTTGAGAAATAATCTGACCAAAAATGATCTCATCTTTAGTAACTTGCAGCATCTAGATCATTAGTTTCCACAGCCAACACCTTTCAGGCCACTGTCTCATGCCAGGTGACACTTTTACATATTGTCAGATGCCTGGAATTCACAAAGGGCATGGGAGTGTAGAGAAAAGTGTGAAGTCCATCACTGGAACCACAATTTGTCCAGCACACCAATGCTACCCACGTTTTAATGACTGTCTTGAAAGTCCTTAGGACTTGCAGTCTGGAATGTCCTCTTAGACTGTCATGTTTAATCCCTCACATGGAGAATGTTACCAGAAAAGATGTGAGGCTCAATCTCCAGTCCACTCTAAGGAAAGGAGGAGGAAATCTTGTGTAAGAATTAAGAAAAAAATCAGTTCTACTGTGGTTTTTATAATACAGAGGTGACCTCTAGTGGAAAAAAAAATAGAATTTATATATTCTGAATTCTGGATCATGATAAAAGCAAATAAGCAAACTTTAGAACAAGGGCTGATACTTTTTAAGAATTTTGAATGTACAACAAAAATTGAAAAATCTTCATATGAAATCAATTTTTAATACTATTAACAATCCTATGAGATAGGTATTAATATTATCTACTCTTCCTGAATGCAGAAAATGAAGAAGAGAGAAGGATCTTGTATCAATAGCCACACAAGAAGGAAATTATAAACTGGGCTTGGTGTCACACACCTATAATCCCAGAGATTCTGGAGTATGAAGCAGGGACACCAAAGATTGGAGGCCAGCTTGGGTAACTTCAGTGACAGCCTGACTCAAAATAAAAAGTAAAAAGTGCTGGAAATATAGCTCAGTGTTGGATTTCATCTGGATTCAATTCCCAGTACCACAAAAATAAAGGGGAAGAATGAAATGATAAATCTGATTCAAACTAAAGGAGACTTTTCCTAAATTCCCATATATAACACCAAACTTCTCTATAGAACCAGTAGACTATAGAGAGTATATATGATATCAGTCTTACAAAAGACCCAAAACTAACTCATATAAAGTTAGTAAATTAAAAGTCTAAAACAAGTTAACATCATAAAATCAAACTTATAATAAATATAGATTATTTAAACTCCCCTATTAAAAAAGCAGAGCTATTTTTTTTAAAAATACAATTATATGTTACTCATGTAAGACCTAAAACAAAATGACCCAAAAAGGATAAATTATAAGGAAAACGTATAATTCAGAAAAATTTAAATGTAAAGGAAGAAAATTTACCAAAATGGAAATCAGAAAAAGTAAAATTTCATTCATAAAGCATTAAGTATAATATAAAGAATGCTCCTTGATGAAGATGTAAGTCATGCCAGTGGCAGACAATTCTTCTTAGAACTCTTATTTGAGATAGTTGTTTCCTAGCAACTTCATTTGCTCACTTTTTCTATGTTTTAATGATCTTACACAATTCTCCTTGAAATTCTTTTTAATTGTTTAAGACATGTCTAGACATTAACTAGAGTAAGTTTGGAATTCCTATGTGGCTCACCTATCCAAAATGTTGTTCTCACAGGATGGTTTTATATGTTATTGAAGTATAATCACCCAATTCCAATGCTATACCATAACTCAGTACCATTGATCAGCCCCATAAATAAAACATTAAGACATTCCACTTTGGATCTACTCAGTAATGTGATTCAGTTATCAAAACTTTGGTCTTTGAAAACCTCTAAGATATTGACTTTCTCACTTCTACTCATTTAGACTCTAGGCATATTTTCATTCTTCTCTAACCAGGTGAAATTCTGATTCATCATTTCAATTACTCTCTTACCAATATTTTGCTTGCCCTTGCTCCACTGACCTTCCATCATGTATGTGTGGCAAAACTTGATTCCTAGATTAATTAACCTAGTAATTTCTCTAGGTCATGGAAAACAAACTTGCTAACTTTTTAAGGAGGCCTATATGCATCCCCATAACTTCATGACAATTAACCTTCAACTTCACTCTTGATGCTGCCCAATGATCCATCCATGTTCAAATCCATCTCCTTCCATAACTTTTTTCTCTACTTTCCTCAATCCCATCTCCATCCAACTTCCCCATCTCCCTCCAACTACATCTTTAGACAGCAACTTTTCATTTTATTTCAAAGAGAAATTAGAAGTCAGTAGATGTGAAATCATATATGACTGAGGCCTCACATTTGCATTGGCATCTTTTCTCTACCCTTATTTTCTTGTTATAGTTGGGGAAAAAAAATGCCCCTTGCATATCTGAGGCCAAAATCAAATCTGTACCTTCTATTTCAAGTTTTCCCTCCTTGCCAAGTATCTTTCATTGTCATTCATTCTCCTTCTGTCCTTTGTCTTCAACATGGCCCTTTTAAAATTTGTTCATTTAGCATTTAAACAATTTAAATGTGCGGAAACATTTTCTTCTAGTTTAAACAACTGAAAACCAAGGGCACTTTCTCATTCATAGGTGGATATGTAGTTGTCTGCATTATTTATCCTTATTTCCTCATCCCCTGCTTATCTGGTTCCCACTAGTCCACTGAAGCTGCTTTCACTCAGGACACCAATGGCATAAGTGCCCCACCTTGGTAGCCTTTGTTTGACTTCTCAGCAGCACTTGACACTGTTGATCATCTCTCTCCATCCTGATGCAGTCTCTTACCTTGAGGTTGTGTTACAACACTCTGAGACTTTCTTCAACTTCTCCGGCATCTTTTCTCATCCTTTGCTGTTCTTCCTATTCTGTATCTCTTATATCCTGATATTTCTCAAGGCTTTGCCTAAGTCCCTTTTTATTCTCTCCACACTTTTTCTGATCTATATCATTAGCTCCTAAGTTCCCAATTAATAGTTACAATTGACATGTTCCAATTCTTTACCTCTCATTTAGATCTTGCAAGACACATAGATCCAATGTCTCCCTGGATACCCTCTTTTGGATGTCTCATAAGTACCTGGAGATTATTTTTTCAAAAAATTCAGTACTCATACTTCCTCAAAGCCTGCTTTTCCTGGCTTTGTCCAATATGTCAGAGCATACTAGTGTTATCCACTCAATGACCCAAAGCAGAAACTTCAAATTCAACATTTATACCAGCCTATATTTAAAGGACCCATGTGCAATGAAATATATTGAGCCAATCTTTTTTTAATAAAAATTTTAAATCCTTAACAAAACTAAAAAGGCCTCAAAATCTGTTCTTGCTTCATCTTTTGAGCCATTCCAAAAATGTTTCTAGAAACATCTTGAATTTTCTAGAAATCAATGTTTTAAAAAAATTTCCATTAAAAAAGCATCGTGGGGCTGGGGTTGTGGCTCAGTGATAGAGTGCTTGCTCAACAAGTGTGAAGCACTGGATTCAATTCTCAACACTACATATAAATAAATAAAATAAACTTCCATTGACAAGTAAAAAATATTTTTTTAAAAAAAGAACAATTAAAAAAATAAGCATCGTGATAAATTTACCTATCATTTTATTCCCCACATTCTAAGTATGTAGTTATTTACTCTTACATTTTCACTGAAGTTTTCACTAAGGTGCTTATATTTTCTCTGAAATGATCAGAAACGAAGCCACAAATAGAAGAAACCTATGTGATGAAGCATAAGGCCACTGTCCTTCCTTTAGTTTGAGCTGTTATACTGTAAGGCATTCTGAACTGGGACCCATGCCTTGATTGATCATACACTGAATGTGGCTCCTTCTTAACAATTGTTATAAAAAAATAAATCTAAACACAAGGTGTGTTATTCCAAATATTTGTGAGGTAACACGTGTTCTATTGGAGCCAAAGTCTCCAGACCATGAGGCTATCTGCAGATTTCTCCCCTTGATTTAGAATAATTGTTTCCATTCCTTCTCCTGCTTTAAAGCAAAACTAAGTTCTATGTATCAGTTAAGTCTCAGACAAGCCCCCTTTCATTCAGTTTAATGATATTTATATGATACTCCTCTAGGAACAGTTTCTAAATCTCTTTATATTAGAAATTATATCTCCTTTTTTATGAAATTCATCATACTTACAACTAATTGTTTAATATTTATTTTCTTCTGGCTCGACTACAATCTCTTCAAAGTCAAACAGCATGTCACTTTTGTTCATATTTTGTTTTGATAATGTACTCAGTGACTATATAGAGATGCCACTCAATAAAACTTCAAAATTGAATATCACTAATGAGTCCAGACAAAAATGAACATTTACATTGTCTCAGTACCTCTAAAAATATATTTTAATTTATTAAGTATGGATTATTTTATAAATAAAACAAAATAAGCCCATGCAAACTGATAGCCACTAATATGCCAAGCCAAGAAGATGCTAAAATAATTACTTTTAAAGTTAAAAATGAGATAATAACTATCTTTTTATTAACACTGTTCATAAAAACTTCATTAGCAATATAAGGCCGTTTTAGGGATTTCTTACTTTTGCCTGTCCTTTTTATATTGGTTAGGAGAAAATTTTTTGAAAAATTGTTTTAACTCCCAAGACTGAATTAGGTATCTCTGTTGAACACACTCACAATGCCATATATACTCATCCCCTGTAGCAGCACTTAGTAGTTTATTGCATTTATCTGTAAATCTTCTATCTTTCTTGAGATTAGACATTTTCACATTCATAGCCTTATCTTCTCATCTTAAAACACTTAATTTTACTGAATAAATGAATGATGTTTAAATCATGGCTTACAAGCTTCTGTTTGATATGGAACATAGCTCACCTGTAGTCTCCTTCTATTTTTCTGTATTCAACTAAAGTTAAGCTTAATGAATGAAGAGCTAAAATAATTAAAAGATGAATAAGTGAGTGAATAAAAACATAATACCATTAAAAATATACCCAGGCACATACAGATTCACAAAATCTACAGTCACAGATTAGATAACTGCTTAAAAACCAATTTTGAGTATTTTGAACTTGTGTTTGATTGTGTTTCTTATTTGTTTTATACTGGATAAGGTAATTTATTTCTCTAAAATGACTGTTTCCTTATAGATGTTATGTGGGGATTATATGAAAAAATTCTTAGCTTGGATGGGGCTGAGGATGTGGCTCAGTGGTAGAGTGCTCACCTAGTATACATGAGGCACTGGATTCAATCCTCAGCACCACGTAAATGTAAAATAAAGATATTGTGTCCACCTAAAACTAAAAAAAAGAAAAAAAGTTAAAAAAAAGATTCTCAACTTGGTACTTGAAAAATATCAAACCATTCATAAATAGCAACTAGTATGTAATGTCATTGTTACAAACATATGCATGTACCTACTGATGCAAAAACCCACAAGAGGACAAAGTTGCAGATCACACAGAAACCAGAGAGTTGGAGTATATTCTTCTAGATCCAAGTTCAAATCCTTTGGTCTGGGCTGTCAGATTGTGTCCTCCATATATAGCCTCAGTTCTACTTTGCCCATTTAACTATAGTCATTCCATTCTCTGAGCTGCAGGTTTTATTTCACAGAGAAAACTAGTCTAAGTTGTCTTCTCTTAGCCTCCCCTTGATCTTTGTGCCTTTCAGAACCTGAGCCTGCCCTTGACTTCCCAATGCTGGCTGCCAACACTTACCAAACCCCTGAACCCCGATGGGGACTGAGGGATGAAAAGAAATGGCACTCTTAAGAAGAATTCCTCTTATTCCTCTTCCTTGATTTTCAGAGAGGGCACTCAGAGCCTGCAGTCCCCTGAGGATCCATGAACATAAACCCAGTCAATGAATTGTGGATTGCACACTGAAACATTCCCCAAGCGTCCAGCTCCTAAAGCACAGAGGTCCCAAGAGCTATGGTGAGCTGAGTCCCTGCTGGCTCAGATCTTCCCAGACAAGTAGTGTCTTGAGAAAGAAGAATTCTCAGAGGCTTTAAATATTCCAAGTGCTCTGTGCTCTCTACACTGTTGCTAGAACGATCTACTGGGAAATCTGAGTGTTTATAGTATGTGTATATTTGAAGGAATCTGAATCTGAATTTCTCTAAGTGGCTTTTTTGTTTGTTTGTTTGTGGTACTGAGGATAAAATCCAGGTCCTCACACATGTCAAGCATGTGCTTTACCACTGAATTATGCCCACAACTTCTCCATGTACTATTTTATTAATGTTGTAAATATCCAATCATTTATTCATTTTAATATGTGAATGCAAATGGGTAGATGAGAGGAGAAATACAGTTTCTTTCTGGTTCAAATTAAAGATGATTTGGAGAATACCATGGTTATCACAAATCGGTATTGATCAAACAGTGGAACTTTCCTAGAAAACTCTTTATATGTACTGTCACATACAATCCTGTCAATTCAGATAACTTTAAAATCACTTTCTTTCTTCAGTCATTGTTCTATCCCTTGTCATTTCTGCTATTGGGCTCTGATTAATCTAAAGATTTCAATCCCATACTCTCCTCCAAAGCCATAGTAATCTTCCTAAGAGAGAAATATGAGTATTGTTTCTGCAGTTTACAGAAGTGTTTAGGGTAAAGCAAATCTTCATTAGCAAAACAAATGAGGTCTAGCAATTTCAGACTCTATGTCCTCTTGCCATTCTACCCTGAGGTATGCCATAAATTCTAGATTAACTTTAAATAGATTAGAATCTATTCAGAGCCCCAATTGCATTATAATTTCTCAAGCACAGTCTCCTTGCATATGTTAACTCTTCCTGTTCTTTTCTGCCTGACCCCTGTGTTCACTGCCTGATAAGCTGGCACTTATCAAAATGTCTTGTAATTACTTGTTTGGCTGTCAGTTTCTGCTTTCAGAATATGAGTTACACAGATCTCACCCTCAGTCCAGCGCTGAATTTCCATGGTTGTTCAGAGTGGGCATGAAATTTGTGTTTTCAATTAGTGTTATTAATATAGTAGTAGTAACAGCATTATTAACACCTCTATTTATATCATGTTTTATTTATTGAAGTGTCCTTAGAACAGGGAGTCTGACTTCATTCACAGTAGAAGAAAAAAAAAGGTAGTTTTAATGCCTTTTATGGGTTAGTCTCAGATGCATTATTTCCATTGCAAAATTCACAATACACTGTAATAAATCTTCCAGAATTATATATGCATTTTAGAAATATACATGGACTGTAGTTAATCTATACTGACATTAATTAATAGTAATATAATAATTTGTTTCACTGATTATAACAAATATGCCCCACTAATGTAAGATATTTATAGTATTTTATTACTAATTAAAGGGAAACCTTTATAATATCTTTTTACTGTGCCAGAAACTACTAGACTAAATTCCTAGAAGACTCAAATGCTGATTGAGAGTCTGCTGGTGCTAAAATCTTTTAGCCAATGTGTGGGGGAGTGGCTTGTGTTTTAACTTTATGGCTTCCTGAGACCATGGATAAACACTGTGATGAATAGTAAACTAACCAAAAAGCTTAATACACAAAGCAGGAAACTGAGTTATCCAGAGGAGCTTTGAAAAGGACTTAAAAATCTCTAGGAATATAGAGTGAGGTGTAAGCAGAGCTGTGGGAGCCCCAGATTTTCACCTCTTGCTGACCTTAAAGACTGCAAAAGCCAGGAAGTGAAGGCTTAGAAGGTTGGTTATAAACTAAAAGGCTGAGTGTTGTATGTGTCCAAAAATGCTAACAGAGCCCCTCAGGAAAGACTGGAAGATTTACTTTTTTCTGGGGATTTAAGAAAATCTCTGTTTATTCATTAAATGATCACTAAGATAACTGAATAAAGAATTCAGTAGTGACACATAAAAAAAAAGAATGCAAACTTTACAAGAAATATTTCCAAAAGTCACTTTTAAAACAATTAGCAATAACAGTGAATCCTGGAAAGTGGGAAAGACTCTAATTTCCAGTGTTACCACATTGCATTGTTTAAGTTTTCCAGCTTTTATTTTATATAAACAAGCAAAAAAGGAAAGACATAAAACATATGGACCATCACAGAAAAAGAAAAATCAACCAAACCTATCCCTGAAAGAGCCCAGATGTTAATACAAAAACAAAACAATAAGAACAACAACAACAAAAATTAAATAAACTAGTTAAAATATGTTCATAGAAGTAAAGGAAAGCATGCCTAGAAAAGGAAAATATCACACCAAATATGAAATATCAAGAAAAAGATAGAGGGGCTGGGGATGTGGCTCAAGCGGTAGCGCACTTGCCTGGCATGCGTGCGGCCCGGGTTCGATCCTCAGCACCACATACCAACAAAGATATTGTGTCCGCCGAGAACTAAAAAATAAAAATATTAAAAATTCTCTCTCTCTCTCTCTCTCTCTCTCTCTCTCTCTCTCTC
Organism: Spermophilus citellus; assembly: GCF_964194105.1. Lineage (NCBI taxonomy): Eukaryota > Metazoa > Chordata > Mammalia > Rodentia > Sciuridae > Spermophilus > Spermophilus citellus. The sequence continues at coordinate 197,787,802 of NC_138183.1, forward strand.
TCTCTCCTCTCTCACTCTCTCTTAAAAAAAAAAAAAGAAAAGAAAAAGATAGAACTTGTAAAAAGAAACCAAGTAGAAATTCTTATGTTAAACATGTACCATAACTAAAATAAAGGTTCACTACAGGAGCTCACAGACAAATTGGTGCAAGCAGAAAAAAAGCAGCAGCGAACAGGAAATCGATATATAGTACCCCAAACCAGTATAGAAAGCAAAGAATATAAAAAGGGCTAAGGATGTAGCACCACTGGGTTCAATTTGCAGTACCTAAAGAAAAGGGCGGGCAGGGGGCGCAAAAATAAAATTTATGAAGCTTCTAAAAGAAAGTATAAGAGCAGATCTTCATGATCCTGAATTTGGCAACATACTGTTACATGTGACACAAAAAGCTTGAGTGATAAAAGAAAATGTAGATAAATTCAACTTGATCAAATTTTTTTAAAAAAAAGGTTTCAAAACACACCATCAAGAAAGTGAATAAACAGTCAGGCACAGTGCTACACATCTGTAATTCCAGCATCTCAGGAGGCCATGACAGGAGGATCACAAGTTCAAAGCCAGCCTCAGCAACTGAGGGAGACCCTAAGCAACTTATCAAGACCCTGTCTCAAAATGAAACATAAAAAGGTCTGGATAGGTGACTCAGTCATAAAGCACACCTGGTTTCACACCCTGGTACCAAAAATAAATAAATAAATAAATAAATAAATAAATAAATAAATAAATAAAAACAACCCTCAGAATGAAAGAAAATACTTACAAATCATGTGTCTGATAAACATCTTGTATCTAGCAGAAATAAAGAATACTTACAATTCAATAATAAAAACTCAAATGTCCAAACTATAAAAATGAGCAAAAGACCTGAATAGATATCCTCCAAAGCAGATACACAAATGACCACTGAGCACGGGCACAGATGACCACACACTCATCAGAGAAATGCATATCAAAATCAAAATTAGATCACCAGCTCACATTCTAAAGTGTCTAGAAACTTTAGACAAACTTTCAGGTAGCATCAAGCTTCGATGAAGATGGGGAAAACTAATCCTTATATATTCCTGGTGGGTGTATAAAATGATACAGCCACTTGGAAACAGCCTGACAATTCCTCAAACAATTAAGCATAGAGTTACCATACAACCCAGCAATTTCACTTTTAGTTATACTTAGGAGAAAAAAAAAAACAACATATCCACACAGAAGCCTGAACACAAATATTTATAGCAGCACTATTCATAACAGCTTCCAAAGGGCTAGGGATGTATCTCTGTGGTAGAACACTTGCCTAACATGTACAAGGGCCTGAGTTCAAGCCCTAGTACTGCAAAAAACTAAAAACCACAAACACAGTAGCCCCCAAATGACAAAAAAGTGGATAAATGAAATGCACTGTGTCCATGCATTAAAATATTTGGCTATGTGGGTGAGCAGAAGAAAAAATGAAAGGCAGAGAGGGCAGATGAATGGTGAATGACATAATCAATATATAATCTATACATATGAAAATATCATTGTGAATCCCATTCATTCCTACAGTTAATGTGTATTAATAATTATGATTTTTAAGCCTTAAAAATGTGCCTACACACATTATGTAAAATTGTGGATGTGTAACCGACGTGATTCTGCAATCTGCATTTGGGGTAAAATTGGGGGTTCATAACCCACTTCAATCTAATGTATGAAATATGATATGTCAAGAGGTTTGTAATGTTGTGAACAACCAATAAAAAAAAAGATTAAAAAAATGTGCCTACACAAAGGAATGAAATAATGTCACACACGACAACATGGATGAACACTAAAAGCTGTTATTGCTAAATTAAAGAAGCCAGTCACAGAGGCCAGATAATCCTATGATTCTGTTTATATAAAATGTCCAAAATGAGTACATCCCTAAAGACAGAAGAAAAATTAGTCATTTTTAGGGGCTCAGAAAAGTAAGGTATAAAGGGGCCGGGGATGTGGCTCAAGTGGTAGCACGCTCGCCTGGCATGCATTGCGGCCAGGGTTCGATCCTCAGCACCACATACAAACAAAGATGTTGTGTCTGCCAATAACTAAAATATATATATATATATATATTAAAATTCTCTCTCTCTCTCTCTCTCTCTCTTTCTCTCTCTCTCTTTAAAAAAAAAGAAAGAAAAGTGAGGTATGAAATGTGACTGATGATGGATAGATTCTTTGTGAGGTATAAAACAAAGTTCTTACTAGATGGTGCACCATCTAGTAAGTACACTAAAAGTAAATTAATTTCATACCCTAAAAGGGTTAATTTTATGGTAAGTGAATTGTACCTCAATTTTTTAAAAGACTAAGAAAAATCTAGCCCCAAAATGGCAGTCATCCTAAATTTGGAAGATGCTGAGACAGATGTACCCTATTTCCTGTCTTCCTAAATACTACCCTTTAATATTTCTGCTTTCTTTCTGCTGCTCTAGTTCCCCTGATAACCCTTCATCTGAATTCTCCAAAGCACTAATTAGTATCACCATATATTTTATTTACAATATCTTTTCATATTCCTTGCCTCAGTGGCACAATAATCTTAGACACACATACACACATATACACAATTTTCAGTCCCAGCCACAATATGACACTCTGTGAAGGCTCCCTAACCATAGCACGTAGAATTATCCCCCTTCACTCTGGGCTCCCATAGCATGTTTTAATCACAAGTATTACAATCACTGGTGGTCTATTGACCTCGAATGCTGACTGCAGAAGGGATCGATTAAGCTTTGTTAAATGTATAAATGAGCGAGACAGAATAATCCCTATGCATCCTTTTCTTTAGGATGACAAAGAATGTAAGAGATACTTATGAGTAGTGGAGGGGTGAAGAGAAGGCTAAAGTAAAAAGAAATGTGGGTTTGAAGGCAGACACTAGAAAGGTAATGAATGAAATAAAGCCCACAAGGAAAATGCTTTCAAGAAGAGCAATGGGAAGAGAAAAAAAAATGTGGGATTGAAGGCATAGGAGAGAACAAGTATTGGAACAGGAAATGAAAAGCAACTCAGGCTGAGAGCCTCTGAGTTGTTGCTGAGCCCTGCCCTGCCCCCCAGATGACCCAGAATGTCTGTCAATAGAGCCCTTCCATTTAGCTCTGTGCCCAAGCATGTACCTGTGTGCCTTTTGTCACTGTGTTAAACATGGGTCACATTGACCCAAACACTGCTGGAGGGAATTGGGACTGAGAAAGGAAATGTTACACAGAGGCAAGAGAATCTCAGCTCCCAGAGGAGAAGAGATTTTAATAAACATTGAGGCAAGACCTGAGATTCTGTTCTTTATATTAAGGAAGCCTGTGCTCCCTGTGAAATATTGAATTGAGAAAATCAGAGTCTGAGAAGGTGGCATCAGAGAGATAAATCTGAGTCAGATACTTTTGAGGATGGAAAAGAGGTATTAATACAAAGGAGAGGTGAGAAAAGGATACCAAATGAGTGCACAGCTCTGTGGCAGTGTTCACGGAGGGGCGGGTGGCTGAAGAGAAGAATGGGCTGGGGTAGCTGGAGTCACTGTGTTTTCCTGGGGAGTGGAGTGGGAGAAGCGCAGCTTAGGAGGTCATTTTCCAGGTAAGGATGGAGATATTGGTGGGTAATTGATTGTTGGCTCCTAAGGAGTGTGCATGATTCATAAATTACACTTGGGTCCTATCCCCAAACATTGAGGAAGGGAAGAAGGAAAAGTCTAACTCCTGTGCATGGGAACCGTGTGCAAAGGACACAAGGGTCAAGCTCCTTGACAGAGAAGTCCAGTAAAGAATTCAAAAACAGGTGATGGGAATATACTAGAATAGTAAAATGGATAATTTATCCACTAGAAAGAAGAAAATTAAAAGACAGAAAAGGACATCTAGAGAAGAAAGAAAGAAAGGAGTTTGTGTTTGAAGATCTGGATTTCTTCTGGCAGAGATAAACCAGAACAACCCAGTATAGATTTGTTGTACTGGAGCTTGGAAGAGAGAGAGAAGAGAAGCCTTAGAGACAATATCATGGGTTAAGAAACCACTAAGGAATGAGTCAAAGGATAACAGAGGGGTTCCAGGGAAAACTGCCTAGATTTGCAATTGTGTGTGTGTGTGTGTGTGTGTGTGTGTGTGTGTTTAAAATAACTTAAGAAAGGTTGTCAATGCAGAATTATTTTTTTTAAAAATCATGTTATAAGTATATATATACCACAGATAATTTCGCCTTTATGCATAAGGAAAAAGAATCAATCAAATAAATAAATAGATGAGTGAAAGGAAGTCTAGCAGAGTAGAGGAAGGAGAAGGGGGGAGGGGTGGGAAGAGGAGGGAAAGGGGGAAAGAAAAGGGGGATCATAAACTGAAATCAAATTCTATGCATCTATGAGTTTATTGGTATGAACCCAACTGCTATGTATAACTATAAGGGTCTAATTAAAAAATAGACAGTCAGGCACAATGGCACATGCCTGTAATCCCAGGGGTTCAGAGGCTGAGGCAGGAGGATCACAAGTTCAATGATAGTTTCAGCAATTTAGTGAGGCCCTAAGCAACTCAGCACGACTCTGTCTCTAAATAAAATGTTTTTAAAAAGGGCTCTGGATGTGGCTCACTGACTCTGTAGTTAAGCACCCCTGGGTCCAATCCCTGGTGTGTGTGTGTGTGTGTGTGTGTGTGTGTGTGAGAGAGAGAGAGAGAGAGAGAGAGAGAGAGAGAGAAGGCCTGTGTTGTGTGGGGACATAGCTGAGAGGTAGACCATTTGCCTAGAATGCATAAGGCCTTGGATTTGATCCCTAGAACTACAAAAACAACAACAACAACAAAAAAAAAAACCCACAAAACCCTTAAGGATCTTATATCTAGGTAAAATAAAATATATTACAATGTGACAAAGGAAACATTGAATAGCAGAGAGACATTAACACCACTTTCTTTCAAACTGAAAAATGGATACAGAGATTAAATAATTTATAGGAGGAGAATGATCATATGAGTTGACTCCTGTTTAGTTTTGAAGTCTGCTATATAGGAGAAAAGTTCAATTGAGAAACAGGATTTGGACAGTGATAAGAATAGCATATTTGTTGTGAGAATAATTTAATCAAACTGGGGAGGGCAGTGTTAAGTGCCCTCATACATCATCTCCATTGCATCCTGACCATGTGAGCTGAAGAGAGCACTAATTAGACTGAGTTGAAGCCTGAACACATTCAGGGGTAACACAGCAGAAACCCACAGAGACTGAGAAGTTTATGATCCTGGCAGAAGCAATGAACAACTGCTAGGGATAGAGAAGAAAGTTAAAGTTTCTATCGCTGGTTCAGAAACATTAGAATCAATCTGAATCATAGGGAGTGGGGTCTTGCTTAAACACCAGTTGCAGTTCTCCAGCCCAGATTTTTTAATTTAGTTGGTTTGTAGAATTCACAAGTTCCCTGGGGATGTTGATGATATTAGTCTCAGAGCCATACTTAAGAAGCATTTTCCTTCCCACTCCAGACCACATTTCACAAGACCACATTTCACTAGACTTGGGTTCTCAGAAAACATCGCACAGTTTAGTAAGACTTCCACAGACAAAAATTTAATTTAATATACTAACAGGATAAAAATTATGCTCATTTTAAATACTAGAAAATTGTTACTCAGAGAATATAGTGACTTGTCCAAGAACACACTGTCGATAGCCACAGTTAATAACTGAGGAAGCAGATCTCTGACTAGGCTTTTTTTTACAAGCTCCCCGGGTCCTTTCTAACTGCCATAGCTGTTTTCACTGCCTCCACTCATCAGAGCATCTGTGCCTGGGGGGAAAGAGTGCAGGATCTGCAATGCCCACCACCCTCAACCCTATTTTTCTATTCTTCCACAACATCTGCAGAGGCTATTGTCCTCTGTTGTAGGACCACAGTCCTCTGTGTAGAGCCTGAGGCTATTGCAAAGCTTATTACAGTCTGCACTCACAGAGATTGTATTCCTTTGTTTATTTGTTTGTTTTTGCTTTTTTTTTAACACAATGCTTTTATTTATTTTATTTTTTTTAATGTGGTGCTGGGGAATGAACCAGGGTCATGCCCATGGTAGGCAAGCACTCTCCCGCTACAATCCCAGCCCTGTTTTTGCTTTTTGATGTGCTGGGAATTCAACCCAGGGCCTTCTGCATGTGAGGCAAGTGCTTTACCACTAAGCTACATCATCAGCCATATATATATATATATATATATATATATATATATATATGCTGTAGATGAACACACAGTATCTTTATCTTTATTTTATGTGGGACTGAGGATCAACCCAGTGCCTCACACAAGCGAAGCAAGCACTTTACCACTGAGCTACAGCCCCAGCCCTAGAGATTGTTTTTATTGCAATAGATGTCAGTGTTTTTCAGAACTGGGGCACTGTGCAGAGTCTGTGATGTATTTGAACTCTGTAGATTTCCCTCTTACAGCTGTGTAGAGAGCTCCTGAATAAGGATGCAGAACCTATCTGTGGGAAGGACCTATGATTGTGTACTTTGTGCAGAGCCAGGGTGTGACTGTCTATAGAAAGTATGCCTTTGTGCTAAGCACTTAAGTGCTGTGGGCCTGTGAGTATGTGCAGACCTTGTGGTTGTTTGCAAGTTTGACAGGAGCTCTGTTAGTATATTCAATGTCTGAAGCTGTTTTTCCCCTGTGATACAGTCTGCAGAACAATCGTGGCTTTTTCATCTGCTACCGGCATAGCGGCTGTGAACCTCTCTGACACTCGTGTGGCAGGCTGCCTCCTCACTGGCATCCCTGGACTGGAGCACCTACACATCTGGCTCTCAGTGCCCTTCTGCACCATGTACATAGCTGCCCTGGCAGGCAATGGCATTCTAATTTGCATCATCTTCTCCCAGCCAAGCCTGCATGAGCCCATGTACATATTCCTGTCCCTGCTGGCCAGTGCTGATGTCCTACTCTCGACTTCCACCATGCCCAAGGCACTGGCCAACTTCTGGTTGGGTTCTAGCCACATTTCCTTTGATGGCTGCCTCACCCAGATGTTCTTCATCCACTTCCTCTTCGTGGCTGACTCCGCTATCTTACTGGCCATGGCCTTTGACCGCTATGTGGCGATCTGCTCCCCTCTGCGATATGCCACAATCCTCACGAGGAAGGTCATTGGGCAGATCGTTGCTGCCACCTTGACCCGCAGTTTCATCATTATGTTTCCATCCGTCTTTCTCCTCAAGCGCCTGCACTACTGCCGGATCAACGTCATTGCACACACCTTCTGTGAACACATGGGCATTGCCCGTCTGTCCTGTTCTGATATCTCCATCAATGTCTGGTATGGACTGGCAGCTGCTCTTCTCTCCACAGGCCTGGACATCATTCTCATTGCTATTTCCTATATCCGCATCCTCCTAGCTGTCTTCCACCTCTCTTCTCAAGAAGCTCGGTCCAAGGCCCTGAGCACTTGTGGATCCCACATCTGTGTCATTCTGCTCTTCTATATCCCTGCACTGTTTTCTGTCTTTGCCTACAGGTTTGGTGGGAAACATATCCCACGTTATGTCCACATCCTGCTGGCCAACCTCTATGTGGTCATCCCACCTATGCTGAATCCCATCATTTATGGAGTGAGGACCAAGCAAATTCTGGAAGGGGCTAAGCAGATGTTTTCAAATCTTGCCAAGGAATTTAAATAAATGCTATAAACTTGGCTTCACCTTAATCCCTTTCAATACGTATCATTTCTCCTGTTTTCACTACATCCTCATCTCTACAGTTTCCAATTATCGCCATGTTATTCTAATCCATGTCCCAACTTATTTAAATATGTTATCTAGGCAAACCAGATTTCCTTTCTTAGAAGCCTATTTTAATACTCATCCCACTATCTTCTAATATTCAAATGCATTCTTATCTTCCATCACTTCAATAAGAACTAGCAAACCAGGGTTAATGTAATAACTTACAACAAATTTACCATGCAAATAGGACTTTTCATGGCATCAACTTGCAGTAATTCTCTAATATGTTCTTAATTTCTTGCATACAATTTTCACATTTATTTATCAGTTTAAAATCTTCCTCATGGTAACCCCTGAGAACTGTCATATCTAAAAGCTTACATAGTTTCACAGGATATTTGTGTTTCTTACCATCTCCCTGACACCACAATCCCCCTTCCCCAATTCAAAAATACCAACACACAACAGCATGCATAGATAGACATACCTGCTTATCACTTTAAGCACAACATATAATTTCAAAAACTCTCATAGAGCCTGTATTAGTGTGACCTGTTTTCCTGAACTGGTGTGACCTGACAGAGTCTAGATAATAGGAAACGAGTACTCTTTTCCATCCAAATATGCTTTGTATTTAAAAATTATATTCATCATTAAAATTAGAAGTCAAAATACCTACTCAAATATGATAGCTACAGATTTCTGCATGCTTTAAGGAATAGTTAAGGAAACAATAAACATTCATATGTAATATAATAACTAGTTCACATTCACTAATTTTTAACACCAGGATTCTACCTAAGCAGCTGTTCTCTGAGGTTAAGAAAAGCAGATTATGGGGCTGGGGATGTGGCTCAAGTGGTAGCGTGCTCGCCTGGCATGCGTGTGGCCCGGGTTCGATCCTCAGCACCACATACAAACAAAGATATTGTGTCCGCCGATAACTAAAAAATAAATATTAAAAAATTCTCTCTCTCCTCTCTCTACTCTATCTTTTTTTTTTTTTAAAAAAAGCAGATTAGCCTGAATTTCAGCCTAAGATCAACTCATCCTTGAAAACAGTTCATATCTCAACTGTTCCCACTCCCTCACATAGTGAAAGATCCACCTTTTGAGATTTTGCACCACCTTTCATCTAAATCACTATTCTGTTGGTCATGACTATATTCTTCCTTGTTTTATTAGAAATCTTTTCATGAATGTATCTTAAGTCCCTGTGTCAGGGCTGGGGATGTGGCTCAAGCGGTAGTGTGCTCGCCTGGCATGTGTGCGGCCTGGGTTCGATCCTCAGCACCACATACAAACAAAGATGTTGTGTATGCCAAAAAAAAAACTAAAAAATAAATATTAAAAAAATTCTCTCTCTCTCTCTCTGTCTCTCTCACTCTTTCTTTGAAAAAAAAAAAAGTCCCTGTGTCTAAACTGTGTATGCTTTAGGAGAAAATATTATTTTGCAATATTATTATTGCCATGGCCCAAAGCAGGACAAACTACTCATGAAACACAATGTGTGTGTATGTATACAGAATTCTTATTAAAATTTTTAATGTCACATTTCTTCTCTCCATTCATTCTTCTTTGAGAGAATACTAAGTCCTGGGATTCAGTGTAACATAGACAAAAGAACAGTGCTAGGTGCCAGAAGATGTGAATTTAAAACCCAGATATACTAGTAACATGGTCAATGAGCTTAAAAGTTTGTACATCAGTGAATTTACTTTTCTACGCATCTGTAAAGGAGATGAGAATGATACATCATTGTATACCTATTGTTTAGTAAGCATTCAATAAATGTTCAGTATAGTTTTTCTTCTTTCTTCCCACAAAGCTCTTTCCACATCTTTATAATGATGATAATGAAAATTAGAAAGAACAGATATTAGCATTCTTACTGTGTGAATGAGAAAACTCTACAGGAGTAGTGGCCAGTTTTTAAGTTCTAAATCTTTTTAGAGACTCTATCTCTTGCATTTACTAACTGTATGACTCTGGACAAGCTGCTTCACCTCTCTGTCTCAACCTTCTTATCTTTAAAAGGCAAGCAATTAATAGTACCTTTCTCTTAATGACTTAATGAGAGAGAAATTAATATATACATTTTCCTGAAACAATTCTTGGCAGGTATATAAATGCTCTACAAATAAATGATAGCTTTATTTGTATTGTTGTTTCAATTATTGTTAATCAAGGGCTCATTTGCTGACTCACAGTTAAGCAGATGGATTATCTGGTCTAATATTCTGATTTCATTTCTAGAAGGAGAAACAGGAAAAAGAAAATAATTTAAAAAAACAGAAAAAATGTTTTTTACTTCATTGTTTATAATAACCGAATTCAGTCAAATATTATTTTAATATGTAAAAATTAAGCATATTTTTTTAAATGGCAGACATTGCTTTAAATACAGCCATGCCACTCAAGACACACAGGCTTTCCTGCTGTTTTGCAAGCATGCCAAGCTCCTTTCCCCTTCAGGCTCATACTTGTTATTCTTGTCGCCTGAGACATAGCTTCACAGGATTCCCCCCCACACACACACAGCTCCCTTCTTCCATTCAGCTCTCTGTTTATATGTTTCTTCCACAGAAACATCTTTACAATCTCCCAGTAAAAACAACAAATGTTTCCCTTTTTTTCATGACAAAAAATAAAATAAATGTAAAAGCATTATAAGCAAAGAAACAAAAGTCAATGACAAACTAGGAAGACTCATTTTCAGATTATGTTACAAATGAAAGACTCATTTGTCCTACTGTAGAAGAGGTCCTTAAAACATAGAGGGAAAAAGTAATCAAAAGTTCGATGAACAAAAAGGGAAAAGACATAATGTAAACAATCCTAACTTATCATCAATTAGAGAAAATCAACCAAGATGTCATTCCTTGCCTGTCAGATTGGCAAAGATGAAAAGCATTAACCTTCTGTTGCCCATAATGTCAGAAATCAGGTCTTCTCATACTTTGCTTATGGCTGGAACATATGATTGTATTTCTCTTCAATTTGGAAATATTTCACAAAATTCTTATACATTGTTCCTTTAACTTACAAATCACATTTATTGGAAATTATATTTCAGATATGTCTCCACATGTACAAAGTATCATGTTCACAAAGTTAGTCATTATGGTAAAATTTTGTAGCATTAAAAATATATAAGACATCGAAAATGGAGTCTGAATTTCTGGATTCCAAATTTACATGTTAATGCTTACTAGAAATGTAAGAATTTGGTAATTTTACCCAGGTACTCAAAAGCTTTGTTGGCACACAGACTTGGGTTAGTATTTTAGTACCCATATTCACTACATACTAGGTAGCTGTTTGTCCCAGTAGAATATTTTTAACCTTTTTAAACCTCAGTTTCAGCCAGGAACCATGGTACACACCCGTAATCCCAGTTTCTCCTGAGGCTGATGCAGGAAGATCACAAATTCAAGGCCAGCCTCAGCAACTTAGCAACTAAGACCTTGTCTCAAAATAAAAAATAAAATGGGCTGGGGATGTGGCTCAGTGCTTAAGCACCTGATACCAATAAATAAATAAATCATATAAAAATAAAGACAAAGCAGAGTTTAATCTTAACAGAGTAAGATACAGTCTTCAAAAGAAGGAAGCCAAAGTTGAAATATTTATAAAAATTTGAAGTCTTGTTTAAAATGGTTCTTTCAATTCAAGGGCTTGATTAGGATTAATAAAGATAACAGTTTAGAGTTGATGAAAACAGCAAAGAACATTTAAATAGGGTGCTTAAAATTTTCTGAGGAATAAACTATTATTTGTTGCTATCTGTTGAAGAATTGAACAAGTTGTGCTCACTTAAATGTATTTATGGGTTGAATAATAAAGTTATTAGAAAGTTACATCTTCTTATTCAAGAGCTTTATGAAATCATCTTGACAAATCAGTGGGATAGTAAGTTTTTTTGTTTGATTGTTTTTTTTAATGTGAGAGGTAGACGATTTAATTTTTTAGTCTTGAAGTCACATTTTTACTTGAGCTGATTCTAATATGGTTTCCTCATTAAGATGATTTTATTCTAATATGGTTTCCTCATTAAGATGATTTTATCTTGGTTTTAAATTAACAAGAGAGAGAAGATAAGGAAGTGGAGAGAGGATACTAAGTAGCAATGCAGACTCACCTGAGGTTTGTGATTATGAATTTAAAGTAAAAAGAAAAAGTGTCAAAAAAAAAGAAAAAGTGTCTGTGTATGTGTCTCCAACCTGGGTTGAATGACAAGAGAGAAATTTAAATACCCAATTTAAATAATCTTGACATTTTGCAAGGAAAATCCAATGAAGATGGAGAATGATAGGGTGTTTGAATACATATGGCAAAGAGTGGTTATAGTACTGAAAGTTAAATTGAGCAAACAGGAGCAAGTGTGGACACCGTGGAGGTGCTGTGGACAGGAGAAGGTGACAGGAGCCAGTAGATTATAAATCCTCACAGGTTAGAAGAACATTGGAGTGATGATAGTACAGAGGGAAGTTTAACGGATAAAGAAACATAGTAAACTATATGAAATTAACATTACTGGCAGGTTGTAATTACTGGTGATAATAGGGGTGGTGCATGACTGTTGGAGTTAAAGACTGAAAGGAGGATGAAAGACACATTCATTTTAGAGAAAATGATGACTAGAAGTGACAGAATAAGCAAGAGTCCCAAAGTCATCAAGAATCATGATAAAAGAATTATGGAAAGAGAGACTAAGAATCAGAACAGAAACTGCTAAGGAAAGAAGGGGAATGTCAACCATGAGCAGATAATTGGCCTAAAGACAATTAGTGAAAGCTGTTAAATAAAGAATTGAAATAAAGATATGGGGGGAGGGTATGTTTTGTTTTAAGAGAAGGGAGGAAATCAGTGGTATATTACAGGGAGAACAATTAACCCCAACTCCAGGACAAGACATTATAAGAAGTGTGGGGGGAAATAAAGAATTGTCCTGTGGAAAGCAAGAAGTCAGTTAGACCAAGAAAGGAAAAGGAAAATTCCAAGAAGATTTTGGCCATACAGGGAATTTTGTTGATAGCTAAGTCAGTAAAGAAAATCAAAGGTGGCAGAGGAATGGCATATGGAATTGAATATAGGGATACACAGAGCCTTGTGGATGGAGATCCGAGCAATGCCTTTGAATCTTGAGCTTCCTGTAACTTAATAGAGATAAACTGCATAATTTCAGGGTTCCCTGTGGTCTCAAAGCAGTGAGTGGCAGTATCATCTGGAGGGAGGTATGAGCAGAGTGGCAGGAGAATCCACTGCTTTTTGCTGCAGCTGATGGAAATGCTAAGGCTGGGGAGGTTGGGGCATAGTGGTGGGAGCTGGTATTCTCCGGAGCAGGAAAGTGTTCTCCTGATTCCTGGGGCATCCCCCAACATTCCTCTTTCCTTTTGGGTAAAAAAGAAGCTTCTCTGTTCTTCAGAGCATAGTCAAGTACTCCCTAGGCCTTTTCTTCCCCTTAAGCACACAATGATAGGGTTTCGGGACTTATAAAAATATTTAAATCCTTAAAACAATAATATACTGACCTCATGGAATGATGGGATGTTTTAAAACCAAAATTAGTGAACGCTTACTATTTAGTAAGCATATTGTTATACTTCAGTTCACTTTCCTTGCTAATTATTAATGTGGGTATGTGTATGTATATATTATTTGTGTTTATTTGCTTTAAATTGTGGGAGAAAAGCAAACACTACTGACGTTAAAACCCCAACGCCGGCATCCACTGAACTCTAGCTTTTCCTTGCTTTGGTAATTGTTTCTTCAACCTCCCACCACTCTAGGATGGGTGTTGCAGCATCCCTGAACAAAGCACAACTGGGAATGACTGGATCTACTTGAACTTGGCCCTCTGGGCAGGCTTTTCTGGCCCCTAAATCCCTTCAAGACCCTTCTGCATCCCATCTGTCTCCTTTCCCCTCCCCCACCCTAGGATCTTTCCTTGTCCCATCCAGATCTGCACAACCATCAAAAGCTATGGAAACCGGGCACCTCTCACATTCTTTACTGAGAGTTTCGATTCCTCTACCTAACCTCAGGAATTTGCTGGTGTTTGGTGAAGAAATGTAAGAATATGGACAGTTTAAAGTGTGACCCAAGCTTGGGGAGGCAGCACAGGAGAACTGATCTTGGACCATGAGGTGGCTGTTAAAAGGCTAGTGCCCAGCAGAGCCTGCTGCAGGAAGCTAAATGAGATGAGAGAGGAGGCACTGAATCCTTGGATTAGGAGGATTCCCTTAGACCAGGATGGATTCAGACCAGCAGCCCACATTACCCCTTCCCTTTCTGCTCCAGGAGATGAGAGCGATTTCTTTCTTTTCTTCTACATAAGAGCTTTTCTCCAGATATAATTTACATAGTATACAACTCACTTTTTAAATACATACAATTCCATTTTTATTTACAGAGCTGTGCCACCATTGACACCATCAATTTTAGAGCATTATCATTACCCGACCCCACAGATGATATCCTTTTAGTATTACCATGTATCCATATGTTAACTGGTACACATTTCGATTATTTCTATTATGCTGCTATGAACATTTGTTTACAAATTTTTTGTGTGGAATTGTTTTCATTTCTCTTGGTTATGAGAGAATAACCAAGAAGTGAAATTGATGAGTAGTACAGTAACTATGTTTCCACTTTTAAGGATCTGCCAGGCTGTTTTTCAAAGTGATTACACCATATTAACTTTCCACTAGAAGGTGTGAAGATCTCAATTTTTCCACTCCCTCTTCCAATCTTATTATTATCCGTCTTTTTGATTCTAGCCTTCTTAGTGGATATAAATTGGTATCTCATTTTGTTTTTTTTTTTAAGAGAGAGAGAATTTTTAATATATATTTTTTAGTTTTCGGTGGACACAACATCTTTCTTTTGAAAAACCAGCCTCTACCTCAGAACAAAGCCTGTCCAAGAAAGGGACATGACCTTTGTCCTTGGAAAAACCCACAGAGCACTCCTAGGCACATTCCCACCCTGCTCAGTTGTTTATCTACAAATAATAGGAGAGATCTGCTGCCCCAGGTGTCCCTGACTCAGTCAGGCTAGGTGGGGACCCATAGCAACCCCCTAGCAGCCACCAATCAGCATGAGACAGGGAAATACCTGGGATGCCAGATGACCCTCCCAGGAGTTTATGGTGGTTGATAACATATTGGGAAACCATGTAGTTCAGCACGTACACCCCTCTTGGCTCAAACCAATCAGTTCAAACCAATACCCCTTTTGCTCTGACCAATCACCCCTACCCTACTTGTTCCCGCCAGTGAATGTGCTAATCATGTTTTAGAGTTGTTATTTGATTTTCCCGCGGTGTGTGATGATTTGCTATGATGTATGTGAAGTCCCTGCCCTCTCCAAAAAAAATGTATAAAAATGCTGCAAACCCTGGGCTCGGGGCCTCTCAGCGTCACCAGTTGCTGTATGTGCGCGTGGAGGACCGAGCTAGCTCGCAATAAACACCTCTTTGCTGCTTACATCGATCTTGGGTCTCTGGTGGTCTTGATCTTGGGTCTCTGGTGGTCTTTGGGGGTCCTGAATTCGAGCATAACACTTTGTATGTAGTGCTGAGGATTGAACCCTGGCCGCACGCATGCCAGGCGAGCGTGCTACCGCTTGAGCCGCATCCCCAGGCCTCATTTTGGTTTTGATTTGCATTTCCCTAAACAGCTAACAATGATAAACTCAATTTCTTTCCAGCTCCCAGTTGGCCCTCATTCAAACCCCTGGAAATGGAAGTATACATTTAATGTTGGAAAGATTGGAGTAATGGAGAAAATATGTTAACATAAATCCAATTCAGTTAGGGTGGTGGGTGCATAAGACTTCTGTTTTATTTCTCCTGTAGCCAAGGCCAAGTCCTGCTTTCTCAGGTCCCAATACATAGCCTCCAGGCTCCCTCTCCGAATTGGAAAGGGAAATTAAATAATTGCTTAAAAGGTTTCTGTTGTTTTTAATCACTATGATGATGAATTGTATGGGTCAACTTGCCCAGAGCACCCAGTTATGTGTGTGGCCAATTCTGGATCTTCCGGTGAGGGCATTTTAGATGATATCAGCATTTAAATAGGAGGGATTTGAGTGAAGCTGACTGCAGTCTGTAATGTGGGTGGACCTTATTCTGAGGTCTGAATAGAACAAAAGACTGACCTCCCACCAGGGAGAGGGAATTCTGCTAGCAAACGCCTTTGAATGAAAACTGCAGCATCACCTCTTCCTGGGTCCGCAGCCTGCTGGCCCATGCCACCAGTTTTAAACTTGCCAGTCTCCATAATCACAGGATTCACTACCTTAAAATAAATCTCTTTCTATATATATTTGTAATCTTCTGGTTCTATTTCTCTGAAGAACCTTGACTAAGGCAGTCACATCAAAAACAAGTCCAAACTTTGTGCACTCAGGTTTCTTGTACATTCGTGGTATTCATGTCATTAAGCATCTCTTCCTTGTATTTTCCAGACCAGGTTTCTTTGGCTATCTTTTATAAATGCTTCATGACTCTGTGAGACATATCCCCCTAGAAAACATGCTCAAAATCATTAAGTTCAGGATAAGTTCTCTGTGTGCTCAATGTATCTTTTTAAATCTGAAAGCTAACTATAACAATTAGTTGGTTCTTCTCTTGTTAGCCATCAAAGTCTTTCAATGATGATAACTAAATCTTGTGTACCTTTCTGGTTTTATTTATTTATTTATTTATTTATTTATTTTTATTTTATTTTTTTATTTTTTATTTTTTGCACATTCAATTCTGATGCCAGAAGTCATCCTAGCTTTCCATTTTCCTTGTTACATTTTCCATTTTCCTTGTAACATTTTCCTTGTCCCCAATATATCTTATATTCTTAAGGTTTGGGTGAATATACTTCCTCAGTGATCCCTTCATTTCTAAATTTTCTCCCCTCAGGTCTTTTCCAAATTTCCTTGACTACTATCTGATTTGGCTTTCAAAATACAAATCTAAGCCGGTCTCTGTGGCTCACACCAGTATTCCTAGTGCCAGGGAGGCGGAGTTCCTACATCTTGAGTTCAAAGCCAGTCTCAGCAATGGTAAGGTGCTTAGCAACTCAGTGAGACCCTGTCTCTAAATAAAATACAAAATGAGGCAGGGGATGTGGCTCAGTGGTCAAGTGCCCCTGAGTTCAATTCCCAGTACAAAAAAAAAAAAAAAAAAAAAAAAAAAAGAATGCCTATCTAAAACCATCACTCCTTGAAAAGCTTCCAATTAGGGGCTGGGGATGTGGCTCAAGTGGTAGCATGCTTGCCTGGCGTGCATGCGGCCCGGGTTCAATCCTCAGCACCACATACAAACAAAGATGTTGTGTCTGCCAACACTAAAAAATAGATATTAAAAATTCTCTCTCTCTCTTCTAAAAAAATAAAAGCTTCCAATTATTTATCATTCTTACCATGAAGGCAAAGACTGTTGTGACTTCTATGTCTAGTCTGTGTCACACCTGCCTCACACACCAGGCACTGTCAGCCCTTACTAACACAGAATAGAATTTTTTCCCACCACAAATCTTGGTACATTCTGTTCCTTCTCTCCTGCACACAGGAAAGTCCTGTTCATTCCTTATATTCTTCTTATATGTCACCTCCCAAAAAAGACATTCTCTAACCCGGAGATTATGCTTATGATATCACTTACCAAATATAGTTATGACCATATGATTTAGAAACTTAATTTATTTGTATGATTTAATGTATATCTGCTCGCTGTACCTACCCCCAGTACTGTGCACTAATTATTGTTTACCTTTGAATTAAAGCAATTTAAAACTGCAAGTTTGAGTTGGATTTTAGATTCAGTTCTAGACTTGCCGTTAAATTAGTATATATATATATATATATATATATATATATATATATATGTGTGTGTGTGTGTGTGTGTGTGTGTGTGTGTGTGTGTGTATTTTTTTTTAACCAGTGATTAAACCAAGGGCCATTTAAACCCTGAGCCACATCTGCAACTCTTTTTAAAAAAAAACATTTAATTTGAGACAGGGTCTCACTAAGTTGCCAAGGCTTGCCTCAGCCTCTAGAGCCTATGGGATTACAGGAATGTACCATTGCACCTGGCAATTTAGAATAAAATTTTGAACAACTTGTTTCATAATTTCAGTCTTCATTTTTCTAATACATGGATAAAATTTTTCTTTTGTTAAAATGTAGGTATAGTATATTTGGACTAGTTATTCAAATTCCCCAAATTCATATGTTGAAACCCTACCCCCCTAAAAAATGGTGTCAGTCAAGAGGTGTGACTCTTGGTAGGTGATTAGATCATGAGGGCAGGGTCCTAAGTAAGATTCATAGTTTATGAAGAGTCTCAGGTTAAAAAGCAATCAGAGTAACCACTAGAGGAACAGGTCCTCACAGATGCCCAATCTGCCTGCACATTCATTCACCTTGGTCTTCTCAGTCTCTGGTATGTAAGAAGTGAATTTCTGTTGTTCATAAGCCACCAGGTTGGGGTATTTTGGCAAAGCAGACTGAGTGGACCAAGGTGCTTTGTCTAAGAGGATGAACTATTCAACTTCTATTGGACAAATACAGTTCTCCACTGAAGATGTTGTGCTTCCCACAGTCTGATTCCAGAAACGCTAAACTATTCTGAGGGCAAAATGAGAGTAAGTCAGGAAGAATGATCTATTACCTACACAAGATTTGCATAGAACCTAAATGTATGGGGGGCAGATAGGAAAGAATAGATGGTGCAGAATGTTGCCCATGGGAGTTTCTTACTTTAGAGGAAAAAGTTTGGTGTGGAAAAGATGGACTTTGATGTCAGCAGTGTGGTTAAGGTAAATGTAAGAATAGAAAGGGGAGTTTCCTTTAATTTCCTTTCTAATGCCTTGCCTCAGTCTCTCCTTTGTTGTTGTCTGTTGGTTTGTACTTTTCTTGGGCAGCCAGTGCCCCTCCTTTTGTGTATTTTTCAATGACTTCCTTTTGCTTCTTGACTCCTCTGATATGTTTAAATGAGAGTCCCAAAACAGAGTAACTCTAAAAGTGAAACCTCATCAACAATGGTGAAAAACTTACAGGGGAAGACACCTCAGACAGTTCTAAAGGGACATAGAAAAGAAATATAATTTTTTAAAATACTTTTTTAGTTTCAGGTGGACACATATCTTTATTTATTTTTATGTGGTGCTGAGGATTGAACCCAGTGCTAGATGAGCACTCTACCACTGAGCCACACACCCAGTCTAAGAAATATAAATGTTATGTGAGGAGACAATACAGTCTTTGCTCAGCTTGTATGAGATCCTGCAAGCATCAGGGAATATATGTGGTCCCTATGGAATACGCTATTCACTACTTGAGTCCCGCATACATAAAGAATTCTATCAAGGTTGAAACTTTTCAGGGCTTTCTGAGCAAAGGATGGCCCTATGGGTCCAGAGAGCATGTCATGGTGAGAAAGGCAATGGGAAAAATGGGTGACATTCTATCTGTAAGAACCTGTTTTCCCCATGATCCCAGGCACAGTGGAGTTAATGCTGGGTATTTCACTCTCTGGGGCAAAAGCTAAGTGTTTCTTCTAAGATCTCATGTAAAAAAAAAAAAAAAAAAGATCTAATTCTAAGGCCCACCTCATTCAAACCATCCTGGAATATATGTAAGCAATAGAACTAAATCCTGAATGAACACTGACATAACTGTTCCCTGCAGAAAAACCTCCAGGCAGCTTTGGAACAGTAGAGGACAGAACAGAGAATGAATTCAGAAGTTGAAGGTTGCTATGATAAAGAAGAAGGCATTCTAAAGTAGGTTCTTGAAATAGTTTCAGAGAGTTGTGGAATCCAATTCTGTCTGATTTCAAAGTATATAAGACAAAGGGTTAATATGCTGACTTTTTAGAGATCGATGCTATCAAGATGCCCTTTCAAATGGTATTTGGAGCTCCCACCCAGTGAAAATTAGTTCTATATTTTCTTTACTAAAAAAGTGTTGCTACAAAAAAAAAATTACAAACAGACAACGAAGTTAAATTTGGATATGTTGTTGATTTACATTCAAGCACAAGCTCCTTAATTCATTATTTAGGAGTAACAATTTGTTACTGCTCAGCAGCTGCTCAGCAAGCCATGCTTTGAATTCCCCTGCCTTATTAGACCATCCATCCTTATTCTTCTTTTCTGTCTTTTGGGGAAACTATATGGTGAGAAAGGATCCTCATCAAACAAGGGATTTAAGAAAGACATAAGAAGAAACCTTGAACAGTGACAGTTCCTGCTTTCCGGATTTTTGCTTCTATCTAAAGAACTCACATTTAGAGCCATGAAGACTCTGTAGGTAGGAGGTGAGAAGGATGCAATAGGCATTGACTTAGGACTTCCTGAGACTCAGAATTGAGAAGTAAGCACAATATAGAGAAAAACTTATACTCAGGACTTGCTGGTACAGAAACTAAGGTCATTCTAGAATCGACCTCTACCCTCCCCTTCCTGAGCTGAATGTCCAGCTTAACCATAGAGAAATGGTACAGAAGGAAATTTTAGAGACACATGGGTAAAGTGAGAAGGTGAAAGGAGAGCAGATTACAGAGGAGAGACTTCTTCTGTAAACCTCTCCAGGGTATGAATCCTCTCCTCCTTGACCAATATATCTTCTCCCTCAGGCTGACTGCAGAATCTGGCAAAAACTGTGGGACGATAGATCTTTCATAATTTGTTCCAGACACCGTTTAAACAAGAAGGAGCAGAGGTGGTTGTAGGAAGAGTAGAGAGTCTGAGAATTCTGGAGGCAGTGTAAAGGTAAAATTTCTAAGCTGATTCTAAGCTGCAAAAGTCTGAGTTAAAGTGTAAAAGACCGGGCATTGTAAAGTCTCTAAATGGCGAGGCCTGGACTAAAAAGTAAAAGACAAGGCATTGTTACAACTCCTCTGCTACCCCCGGAACCTGTAATCTCTGTAGCTGTTAGGACAATACCTGAACTGCCCAGTAAATATTTCTTCTGGTCCCCTGGTTGTTCAATAGCTAAGGGCTCCAAGTAGCATGGCATGTAAGCATCTAGGCTCCAGAACCAATCAGTTTAAATGTGTACCCCACTTAGAAGTGACCAATCACCCCTGCCCAAGCTGTTCCCGCCAATGAATGTGCTAATCATGTATCAGAGTTGTTGTTCAATTTTCCCGCGCCTCATGATGATTTGTTCTGATGCATGCAAAGCCCCCCACCCTCTCCAAAAAGTGTACTTAAGCTCTGCTTGACCTCTGCTCTGGGCTCTGGGCTGCTCTCCCTTCTTGAGTGAGCACGGAGCCCCAGCGCGCTGGAATGGATCCCCAATAAATCCCCTTTTGCCAATTGCATGGAGCCAGTCTCTTGTGTGGTCTCTTTCTCCGCTGGACCCTTACAGCAGCTGTCGCCCAACTGATCCAACTGTACAGGGAGCTGGATGAGCTGATTAGAGACGAGGGCAAGCCAAGTCCTGGGTTAGCCTGGGTACTGCTGCAGGTAGGATTAAATAATACTCTTCCATCAATTATCGAGGAGAAAGCAAATGACTGAAACTCATCCTTTCTGCGTCTATGGGTCACATCCTAAGGGAAAGTGGAAAAGATTTTTCCAAGCCCTGCATATCCTTTGTGGAGTTGACAGCATTGAAAACCCTGAGAATCAAAACTTAAATGCTGAAGATTTATTTTCTTTTAATCAACTTAACAAAGAATCCAATAAACATGGGCTGGGGATGTGGCTCAAGCGGTAGCGCGCTTGCCTGGCATGCGTGCGGCCCGGGTTCGATCCTCAGCACCACATACAAACAAAGATGTTGTGCCCGCCAATAACTAAAAAATAAATATTAAAATTCTCTCTTTCTCTACCTCTCTCTACCCCTCTCTCTTTAAAAAAAAAAAAAAGAATCCAATAAACATATGTGTTACTTTGGGGAAAAAAGTTTAAGACATCCAAAATACCATGCTGTCCTAAGGCATTATTCAGATCACACAATAGGAAGGCCATTCTTGGACTACTCCAGTTGGGTTTGTCTTTGACTTAGTTAGCCTTGGTCCCAGGAACCATGTTTGAAGTCTGTAAAGGCAGGGTGAGAACCATGAAGTAGGAAAACCTGTTTCTAAATGTTTGTGTGTGGCTCTGGGAAAAGGATTCCAGAGATCAGAGCAACTTAAGAGATGAGCAGTCATAGAAATAGAAAAACAGAAAGAATTTTTCTGGGGAGAGGGAATAGATTTATTAGAACATGATTATGGAATTTGGAATGGGCTGCTCCACTTGACAAATTATTATTATTATTCTCATTTACATATTCAAATTTTGGTTTTTTTATGTTTTATTTGTTTTAATTAGTTATACATGACAGTAGAATGCATTTATGCACTTTGACATATCATACATAGGTGGGATGTAATTTCTCATTTTTCTGAGTTTACAAGTTGCAGAATCATATTGGTCATGTAGTCACATATATACATACAATAATAATGTCTGTTTTATTCTACTATCTTTCCTAACCCCACATACCTTTGCCTCCTCTCCCCTCCCATCATTTCCCTCTACCCAATATAAGGTAATGCTATTCTTCTCTAGTGCACCCCACCTTATTGTGAATTAGCATCCGCATATTAGAGAAAGTATTCAGCCTTTGGTTTTGTGCGATTGGCTTATTTCGCTTAGCATGATATTCTCTAACTCCGACCATTTACTGAGAAATGTCATAATTTCACTCTTCTTTAAAGCTAAGTAATATTCTATTGAGTATATATACCATATTTTCTCTATCCATTCATCTATTGAGGGACACCCAAGTTGGTTCCATAGTCTAGCTATTATGAATTGAGCTGCTATAAACACTGATGTAGCTGTGTCACTATAGTATGCTGATTAAGTCTTTGGGGTATAAACCAAAGAGTGGAATAGCTGGGTCAAATGGTGGTTCCATTCCCAGTTTTCTGAGGAATCTCCATACTGCTTTTGATAGTGGTTGCACCAATTTGTAGTCCCACCAGCGATGTATGAGTGTACTTTTTTCACCACATCCTCGCCAACATTTATTGTTGCCTCTTCTTGATGATTGCCATTCTGACAGGAGTGAGATAAAATCTCAGACTAGTTTTGATTTACATTTCTCTAATTGCTACAGATGTTGAACACTTTTTCATGTATTTGTTGGTCAATTGTATTTCTTCTTCTGTGAAGCTTATGTTTAGTTCCTTAGCCCATTTATTGATTGGGTTAATTTGTGTGTGTGTGTGTGTGTGTGTGCGTGTTAAGTTTTTTGAGTTCTTTATACGTCCTAGAGATTAATGCTTTATTAGAGGTGCATGTGGTAAATATTTTCTCCCAATCTGTAGGCTGTCTCCTCACATTATTGTTTCCTTTGCTGAGAAGAAGCTGTTTAATTTGAATCCATCCCCTTGATTCTTTATTTTTAATTAATTATTTTTATTTATATTTGACAGCAGAATGTGTTACAATTCTTATTACACATATAGAGCACAATTTTTCATATCTTTGGTTGTATACAAAGTATATTCACACCAATACGTGTCTTCATATGTACTTTGGATAAAAATGTCCATCACATTCCACCATCATTTCTAACCTTTATTGATTCTTGATTTTACTTCTTGTACTTTAGGAGTCTTGTTAAGGAAGTCAGATCCTAGGCCAACACAGTGGAGATTTGGTCCTACTTTTTCTTATACTAGGCACAGAGTCTCTGTTCTAGTGCCTAAATCTTTGATCCATTTTAAGTTGATTTTTGTGCAGGGGAAGAGATGGAGGTTTAATTTCATTTTGCTACATATGGATTTCCAGTTTTGCCAGCACCATTTGTTGAATAGTATATCTTTTCTCCAGTGAATGTTTTTTTGCAACTTTGTCTAGTATGAGGCAACCATATTTACGTGGGTTTGTCTCTGTGTCTTCTATTCTGTACCATTGGTCTACAAGCCTATTTTGGTGCCAATACCATGCAGTCTTTGTTACTGTAGCTCTGTAGTATAATTTAAGGTCTGGTATTATGGAGGCTCCTGCTTCACTTTTCTTGCTAAGGATTGCATTAGCTATTCTGGCTCTCTTATTTTTCCAAGTAAATTTCATGATTGCTTTTTCTATTTCTATGAAGAATGTCATTCGTATTTTAATAGGAATTTCATTAAATCTGTATAACGCTTCTGGTAGTATGTGGGTTTTTTTTGGACAATATTAATTCTGCCTATCCATGACAAAGATACATCAAGTAAAGAAAACTTCAAACCATCAGGGGATGAACAGAGATGCAAAAATTCTCAATAAAATTCTGGAAAATCGCATACAAAAATATATTAAAAATATAGTGCATCACAATCAAGCGGGATTCATCCCAAGGATGCAGGGTTGTTTCCATACATGGAAATCAATAAACATAATTATCATATTAATAGACTTAAAAACAAGAATCATATGATTATCTCAATAGATGCAGAAAAAGCATTTGACAAAATACAACACACCTTCATGTTCAGAACACTAGAAACACTAGAGACAGTAGGAACATACCTGAACATTGTAAAAGCTATATATGCTAGACCCAAGCCAGCATCATCCTAAATGGAGAAAAATTGAAAGCATTCCCACTAAAAACTGGAACAAGACAAGGATGTCCTCTTTCACCACTTCTATTCAACATCATCCTTGAAACTCTAGCCAGAGCAATTAGACAGGAGAAAGAAACTAAAGGAATACAAATAGGTAAAGAAGAACTAAAATTATCACTATTTGTTGATGATGACATGATTCTATACCTAGAAGATCAAAAATTTCCATCATAAAACTTCTAGAATAAATGAATTCAGCAATGTGGCAAGGTATGAAATCAATACCTATACTCATTCCTATACATCAGCAATGAATCTACTGAAAGAGAAATTAGGAAAACTACTCCATTTACGATAGCCTCAGGGGGGGAAAAAAACAACTCAGACTCAATCTAACAAAAGAAGTGAAAGATCTATACAGTGAAAACTACAAATATTTGTTTTTGAAGTTATTTATAGATTCTTGTCTCAAATCTGATAATTTCTACCATCAAGACATATTTTTATTCTTAATCCCTATGACAGGGTCTCATTAGTTTCTCATCATGCCTCTTTTATTCTATTTAAACAACAACAACAACAAAAAAAAAAAAAAAAAAAAAGGTTAATGTTTGGATTGGATTTAGGTGACTCTCCAGCAAATTTTGACACTGTTCCCAAATGGGTAGTTCTTCTAATCTAATGATTAGGTCATGCCACTTTTTTTTTTTTTCACGTGCCACTTTTATTGATAATGATGTTTCTGGAATCTTGTAAATCATTTAATTAGTTTAAAACTCTAGATAGACATGAGGTCCATTATGGTAAGTTCCATTTTGCTTCCTCCAATGCCTCCTTAATTTATACTCATTCAAACTTTCCTAAATCTAAATGTACAGCCAGGCAACTCTGATTTAATGGATATAAAAGACACACCTGAGCATTTTCCCATTTGCATTACTGGATCTTCCCTCTCTGAACAAGTTCCTCTCTAATCACCACTCCATGATGCTACCTCTTATATATTCCACCCATATCCCTCACATTCCCTCTCTGCCCTTTGGCATCTCCTCACCTTCTAGCATCTTCAGCATCATCCTCATAACTTCATCGTGCACCTTGGAGCTCTGTCCAAATATCTGGATGCTTCAAGATGAGGGTCTCCCTTTTATGATGACAGATCCTAATGCCTCTGCCCTCTCTGATGCTGTGATGCTCACTATTGTTTGCCTTTTACCAACTCATACTCCTCCTGAGCTAGAAGCCTCACCTCTGGAGAGGGGAAGAGCACTGACTTTGCAGCCAGAGGTCCAGTGCTGTGATTTACATGCTCCACAAACTTCAGTAAGTAACTTAATTTCTTTGAAATTCATCTTCCTCCTTTCTTAAAGAAGATAGTAAATCTTGCCTAATTTATCTTCCAGGGCTTGTCATAGAAATTGAATCATGGTTTGAAAGACTGTGGTGAAATCTAAGTATCATACAAATGTCAAGAAAGAAAACCAATAGAAAGTTTGTTCAGAGGAGTGGGCTTTCCAAGTCCTCACCAGACTAGACGTTTGCTCAGCAAATGCTCAGTACAAAAGAGAACAGAAATCTCCATCTTCCTGTCCTTGCCCCAGGTTTTTAGGTCTCTGATAGAGGTGCTGGGAAACTAAAGGAAGGAGGTTATTCACTGCTTAAGAGACAATGTAGCTCCTGGTCCTACCTTCTACCTTACCTTTTCTTTACCATTCCCTTGGTCAGACTTTGCAGACAGCTCATACCCCTAATAAAAGCCCATCATCCCTCTTGTTTTTTTTTTTTTTTTTTTTTTGATTTTTAAAAAATTTTAGTCATTCTGTTCTGCTTTGATTTTTTTGAAGTGTTTGCATACAATCAGTACAAAGCCCCTTGCAGAAGTGGTTCCACTCCAGGGAGCAAAGCAGTGTTCAGTGTTCTAGATTTAAAATAGCTTTTGAATATCTGCTATAGGCCAGAGAAACTCAGAATCTTTGCATCTTGAACTAAAGTCAAGGTTTCATAGAAGACAAATCGCCTTGATTAAGGGAAGAGCTAGAAGCAGTCAGAAAACAGTTTTTAACTAAAATACCCTCAATCCCACAGGAGAAAGCATAAAAAAAAAAAAAAAACTATAGAAAATCTATTATCTACATGAACAGACTGTAATGCATAAACCTGAGTTATTTCTGATTTGTACAAAGTTATGGTTTAAAAAAACTATTAAATTTATATAAAATCTAAAAAAAAAAAAAAAAAAAAAAGAGAAAGAAAGAGAAAGAAAACCTATTATCTCAGGTACATATGACCTGAGAGCAAAATCCTAGGTGTTCCTTTAACAATGATTGAAAATAAGGGTTAGGGAGCTATAAATACCAGAATCAATTTGGAATTTGAAGAAACAAATTGGTCAGAGAACTCCTAATGCTGAGACCAGCAGACAGAGTATGACTGACAATGAAGTATATACCCCAATAACCAAGTTAGATCTGGAAGAATCACCAATACTAAGATTTCTTTCATTCCACACTTGGTGTCCTTGAGAACCCACCAAATTCTCTTGCCATAGATACCTGCTCATTTGTGCTGATCATAAATCCTTAATACCAAGGTCATTGACCCTTATCTACTAGCTGCTCAATATCCCATCTGTCCTGCTCAGTGATTCTTGCAAGGGCTATACCATACCTCACAGGCATAATGACTCACTCCTCATGCCAGTCCCACCCATGAATGTATTCCTTTTAAGGACAATATGCACTTCCTGTAGGAGAAAAGAAAAAAAAAAAAAGTTAAGTTCAGAAATCACAAAATACTGATAACTTTCAGAAAGTCTTAGGATTTAGATCATAAAAACAGCTTTGGTTCTAAGCAGATGATCCAGAGAATAACAAAGGTCATAAAAAAGATTTTAAAAATAAATTTAAAATAAGATCTCCAGCATCTAAAAGCTGAGATTCACCAGGGCACAGGGGAGATTGACTACTTTACTTCTTTAGATGCATCTGAATCCTAAAAAGGAAATAATTTCCTTCCTTTCTTTCATAACTAGTATATTCTCTATATTGTACTAAGTCCTTATACACAATGAATATAGAAATGATCTCTGACTTAAGAGTGTTGTGTGCTTATTCTCCAACCCTTGTTTCCTAATGCTCGATACATTCTCCTACTGTGACTTTAACCCTCAAGTATTATAACTTACATAAGTTATAACATGTTATGACTTAAAAGCTATACTTGTGGCTAGACTTTACTTGGACTTCAGAATTTATTAATTTCACTTGGGAGATAAACAGGAAAGGCTAACTTGATTTTTTTTAAAGAGCAAACATAGGGCTGGGGATGTGGCTCAAGCGGTAGTGTGCTTCCCTGACATGTGTGGGGCACTGGGTTTGATCCTCAGCACCACATTAAAAAAATTTTAAAAAGAATAAATATATATTTTCGCCATTAAATTGCTAATTTTCCATAAATCCCCATATTAATGAAGGACCTCATCATTCTCCCAGTAAATTAACAAGAATCTCTCTTAGATTCTTCCTTTTCCTCCTTCTATATGCAGCTGTCACTGTGCATAATCATTCCACATCAACAGCCTATTTTGGCTGCATATTCTCATCACTGGTTCAATAGTGTACCCACTGTTCTCTCTGACTTCAGAATTTTGTGCCTCCAAATCCCCTCTACTCAGCCACCCAAGAGATCTCTCCGAAGTTCAAACAATTGTACTTTCCACAGCCTATAAAAAAATAAAATCAAACCCCACCGAATATATATGTATTGCCTAAAAAGTAGGTTAGCAGACACATTGCAGGACAGTACCTATTTAGTACCTAATCTGAAATTTAACTTTAGGCAAACAAATGCAAATTGAGCTTGTGGGAGTTTCTTTGTAAAGCAAATTTCTTTCCTTATCTTCTCTGTGACAAGCTGCATTTTAAGTACAAATTTTTTTTAAAGCATATTTAAAAGTTAGGGCTGCTAGATTGTTTTGTTTTTAAGATGGGGTTTTTCAACCTTGTGGGGTGATGTCAAGGGAATAAGTTCTCTCAAGGAATACTTGTTAGTAGAACTCAAACTTTCTTAAAAAAAAAAGATGCTCAAAACAGCAGGTACGGTAGGATCTTTAACTTGAATTTTGAAGTAACTAGTCTCAGAAGAATTATAAGTTAAAATAAAAATTTAAGCTATATTCATTGACATCATTCACCAACTTTTTGATTTATTCATCTCTCTTGGTTTTTTTTTTTTTGATTTTTGATTTTTAAAAAATTTTAGTCTGATGCATGCTGGGCAAGTGCTCTACAACTCAGCCACATCCCTAGTCCCCAAAAGAGTTTTGATGCAGTAAGAGTTTGAACCAATTTCTGTGCTAGATATCACCCTTCCTTCACATCTTTCTTCCAGACCATACCTCTGCCTTTAACATCAGTGCTCCTTTGAGCTTTTCTTTGGCCCTCTGCTCTGTCCCTGTAAATATGTCCCTTCAGTGTGCTCCCCTAAATGTCACAACAGGTTTCTTACTTGACACCGTTGGTCTCAATTCACTTACCTATTCTTCTTAATGTCCGTCATTAAGATGCAAGAGGAGGGCTGTGGGGTGTAGCTCAGTCGGTAGAGTGCTTACCTCTTATGCACAAGGCTCTGGGTTCAATCCCCAGCGCCACACACACACACACAAAGATGTCAAGAGAATACTTGATGTACTACACTTCCTGAATAATAAAGTTACTTATTCCTAGTTCCCATCTACACATTGGCATCAATTGTGTGGAGAAGAAAACAATTGTTTCACAAATCTATGTGAATCTCTTTCTCTATAACACCCATTTAAATGTTTTATTGTTGTTTTTCTTTTTTTAAGAGGGAGAGGGAGAGAGCTTTTTTTTTAAAATTTATTTTTTAGTTCTCGGTGGACATACATCTTTGTTTGAATGAGGATCAAACCCGGGCCGGACGCATCCCAGGGGAGCGCGCTACCGCTTGAGCCACATCGCCAGCCCTGTTGTTTGTTTTCTTGTTTCTTGTTTCTCTCTCTCTCTCTCTCTCTCTCTCTCTCTCTCTCTCTCTCTCTCTCTCTCAGCCAAACTCAGATGTTTCCTCTTCCAGGATTTAGGCATTTTTGTTACTGCCTGGTCTCTTCACTACTTGCTATGGCCAGGTTTAAATCCACTCTAGGCAGTTTGGGCAGATGTGGGTGAATCTCAGGACAGGAGCAGACTTCAACCTTCACATCTCTGCAGGGAATGAGGAGTCAGTCATCCCTAGAACCCTTGTGATGAGAGGTGGTTTGAAGTACACTTCGTGATCTTATTCCTGAGAACCCGAGGTACTCATTAGAATAGAGACCAACGCCTATATTTCTAGTTTTGATTTTCCAAGAGGCTTCCATTTGCTAGAGGACTGTTCAAGACAATCTTTTAATACCTAATCAAGTTCTGCCCATGTTGTCCGACCTCTGTCCGGACTTTTATCTGCACATCTCTTCCCTCCTGCCCACCCCACCGGCAAGCAAACAATTTCTACAGCCAGTGACACTCATCTGGCTAGTCTCATTGGTCAGGAAGTTTAGCTTTTTTTTTTTTTTCTTGTCAGAGTTCTGAGCCATTAAAACCTACAATTAAAATTCCTAAGCTCTATAAGCTTTGCATGTCCATAGGTATGAGGACTTAAAGATTCATGGTCATGGCCTCTCAGTTATTTAAGTTAAAATTACAGATGCACACACAAGGTATATATGCATATATGTCATTTATTTATTTATTTTTTTAATTTTGTGGTGGGGGTGGAGGTACTGGAGATTGAACCCAGGGGTACTTTACCACTAAACTATATCCCCAGCCCTTTTTATTTTTTTGAGACAGAGTCTCACTAAGTTGGTTAGGACCTCGATAAGTTGCTGAGGCTGACCTCAAATCCTCCTGCCTCAGCCTCTCCAGTTGCTGGGAGTCTGTGCGACCGTGCCCGGCATATATATATATATATATTTTTTAATTGATAAATTTTAATGATCTCCTGGCAAAACATGCTGGAGTGCCAAGTGGTGGTCTTTTACTCATATAACTAGATTTTTAAAAATTTATTTAGACATTTTATTTATTAAAAGAGAGTCCAGGCCTATTGCCAATTTTATTGAACGGTGAAATCATGTTGGAAAGCTAAAGTAAACCCACAATAATTTACAAGTGCCAGCTGTGGCAGTCTGGTGTTCTCAAAAGCCTGAGGAATTGCAGTTCATCAGGGAAGACGAACAGATTTCCATTCCTGCCTTCAAAAGACATCTCGGGGTGGCCTGCCACGTGACCGGCGGCGGTGGCCACACCCTGCGAGACCGGTCGGGTCCGCAGGGTCTCACGCGGTGCTGGACAGATCTGGTCCCATTGGCGGCACCTCCGTTTGGCCCCGCCCCTTTCCCCCTGAGTCTTTCGGCTTCGGTGGAGGCGGCTGCGGCTGCAGGGCTGCGAATCCTGGGCTCTGATCTAGGCCACAGATTCCAGGTCAGTGAGCAAATCCATTTTCAGGAGAGCGCTGTCCCCTCTAGAACCGAGTTGGTTGCACCTTGCAGGTGGGGTTGGGGTTCACGGGCGGAGGAAAGGCGCAGGAGTTCGCGGCAGTTCGCGGCAGTTTTGAGTTTTGGCTCAAGTTTGGGAAAAGGAGCATGGATTCAGAGGTCAGCATCCCCTCCCCCAGCTCCAGACTTACTGCTCCAGGAAGTGACACCGTTCATCCTCCACCGCGGGAGGTCCTCCTTCTCCCAGAGGGAGGGGACCGATGAGCCACACTGCCTTCCCTGCGTGTCTGCAAAGGCCTGAGGCTGGCTGAGGCTGGCTGAGGCTGGCTGAGGAGGGAGTTCTGTCTTTCGGAAAGAAGCAGAGCCAAGCTGGTTAAGTTGGGATAAAACACAGCGAGAGACCCACTGTTCCCCAGAATTAATTTAAGACTGCCTGATTGGCTCTGAGAACTTTGTCTGATGTTGCTCACATCTGAAGCTTCTCTGAGGATGGCTACTGCTCTGTGACAGTCACTTGTGATTTCTGGAAGAGGTGAAAGAGATAAGATCACTTCACTTTCAGAAATAGAGATAATATAGAAATAAAGATAGTTATTAATAATAATAAATTAATAAATTCTTAATAATTAAGGAAACTATATTTCTAATCTTCCTTATTGGGAATGAGTTCACTGAGGTTGAGGATATTTCATTTAAGCAATGAATCAATTAGTTGAGACAGAAATGGGTGGTTAAGAGCATAGGTGCACACTGGCTGTGTGCCCTGGGCATGTTACTTGACCTCTCTGAGTTTTAATTTCTTTTAACTATAACATGGACAGAGTAATGTGTGCATCCTAGAGTTTGGGGAAGGATTAACTGAGGGAGGTTTAAACACACAGGAGACTGACTGACATGGTAAATTAAATTATTATTGACAAACTCCATACCCAGCTTTTTTTTTTTGGGGGGGGGGGTGGTCCGGAGATTGAACTCAGGAGCACTAAACCACTGAGCCACATCCTCAGCCCAATTTTGTATTTTATTAGAGACAGGCTCTCACTGAGTTGCATAGCGCCTTGCCTGTTGCTGAGGCTGACTTTGAACTTGAGAGCCTCCTGTCTCAGTCTCCTCAGCTGCTGGGATTTCAGGCCTGCGCCTCCATGTCCGGCCATACCCAGCTTTAAAAAAAAAAAAAAAAAATGCAGCAATTAAAACAATTTTTGAATGATATGTAAGGGAGTAAAATATGTGAACATGCATTATGAAGAATATGACCCCTACTATTGCACCTAAACATGTTAAAATATAAGTTCTCTCTTTTTTTTTAATCTTTTATTTATTTTATTTTTTTTAAATACACGACAGCAGTGGAATGCATTACAATTCTTATCACACATATGGAGCCCAATTTTTCATATCTCTGTATATAAAGTATGTTCACACCATATTATGCCTTTATACATGTACTTTTTTTTTGCATTACAATTCTTAATACACATATATACCACAATTTATAAGTTCTCTTTAAATAAGAAATTACAAGTGAGATTCACAATGCAGAAAGAAATACAAGAATTTTATATTATAATAAGATAATCCATTAACTTATTTAAAAAATAAGTTAATGGATTATCTAACACTGACTCAAGTTAGAAGAAAACCTGTGCAGGACAATATATTAAATTATTATAACTTTTTGAAATGTAGGTGAGTAATTTATTTGAAGATAAGCTTAAAAATATTTAAAATTGATTATGTTCTAATACAAATACATATAAAGTGCTCTTAGGTCAATTCCAGATCTTAAAGTGAAACATAAAGATTAAAAATGTGATTCTCAAAGCACAAGTAGCCCAACTCACTTCTGAGTGTAACTGCAACTGTTTTATCCCACTGGCACTAGGGCTCCCAGCTAGGGGACAGCCCTGCCCTAGCCTGAATCAGCACCATAACCCCTACTCAGTCACTGACTTTTTTCCTGAAATCCTTTCTGATATTATGTCATCTTCCACTGTAATAGATGCTTTAGATCTTAATATCACTCCATTCGTTGGCCTTCCCTCCCCATTTCTAGCTGTTTTGCACCCTAAATTATATCTACTTGGGAAAGAGGGCCTTTTCACTAAGGCAGAGCTTCTGAACTTTTAACATACATACCAATCATCTTGGAGACCTTTTTAAAGTACATTTCATGGGTGATCTGGGTGAGACAGATTTTGCATGAAGAGCTCCAGTGGATGCCAGTGCTGTTGGTTTATGGACCACATGACTTCCTTTTCCAAGCATTTGCTTCTGATTTGACTAGTCTCTCCTTGTTCTGAATTTGGCTTCTTTCATCTGCTGATTCAGCCCCTAGGACTGTGGGACCTCAAGCTCTCCTGGTCTGCATACTTCATATAGTCAGACTATACCCTCTCAACCTGTCCACACTGCTTCTGAGGCATGGCCTCTCTTCTCTTTAAGAGCCAGGACTTGCTGGTACATGAGCATGGTCACTCAAACCTGTGCTGACTCCTCCCCTTCACAATTTCTTTTCTTTACCTAGCTTCAGTGTTATTCCCTTTGACAAAACATATCAACTTGTATATCATCTTTTCTATTCAGGAATCTGTCTTGAATATCTAAAGTAGTGCATTAGATGAGGGTTGAGGGTCTAATGAAATAAAAGTGAAGCCACGTATGTAATTTAAATATTTTTAGTAGCCTCATTAAAAAGTTAAGAACAGGTAAAATTAATTTTAATGTTTTTTAATTGAACCCAATACATGGAAACTATTAAGATATATAATCAGTAAAATTATTAACGAGGTACTTTAGATTTTTTTCTTACTAAATCATCAAAATCCAATGTGTATTTTACACTTCAATACTTTTGTCTTACTATCTATACATCAAATATTCAATAGCTACATTTGGCTAGCGTATTTGACAACAGAGTTCTACTTCTTGCTTAGAAGATAGTAAGTCAAGCCTTCACCTTTTCTCATTGCATTTCTTCCTGGTTATTTTGTTTTTGTCAGTTCTATTGAATTGTAATTTATATCTAATAAGTTGCAAATTATAAGTATGCAGTTCTGTTTTGATATGTAGATATGTAGAGACTTGTGTAATACCCCCACAATCATGATATGTGAAGGGCCTTTTCTTTACCCTCCATGTTTCCCTGTGTCCCTTTCCAATTCATCCCTTCTGAGCCTGGCTTCTGCTGATATTCTTTCAAATGCTATCACTTTGCCTTTTCTAGGATTTTATATGATTGGTATCATACAGTATCTTTAGTGTCAGGCAGCTTTGAATTTATGTAATGCTTTTTGAGATTTATCCTGTTGTATGGATCAGTACTTTCATTTAACTGGTAATGTTAAACTTGACCTAAGCCGGCTTTCCTGCATTTGAATTTTTACATAAAGATTTCATCTTTCATAGTGAACTGTAACCTAACTTCTTGTGTAAACAGATTGCAACCTATCCTTCCACCAAATAGCAGTCTCAGCTAATCACAAGCAGCCAACTGATGAAACCATGTTCAAATAAGACAGGCAGTTGGCAGAACCAATCAGACTGTCTAAACCTCACTTCAGTTTTCTTCCTAGCACTTCTTTTTTTTTTTTTTTTTTTTGAGGGGGTGGTGGTGCTGGAGATTGGATTTAGAGGCACTCAACCACTAAGCTACATCCCCAGCCCTATTTTATAGACAGGGTCTCACTGAATTGCTGAGGCCTCACAGTTACTGAGGCTGGCTTTGAACTCTCTATCCTCCTGCCTTCGGAGCCACTGGGATTACAGGTGTGCACCACATCACCAGGCACCTTCATGGCACTTCTTTTTCTCTGGTTATAAATATAACTGGCCTACCTAGTAGGAAAGAGTATTCTAAACCATTTTTGGTCCAGACTGCTGCCTGATTCTAGAATTGCAAATAAAACCAATTAAGATTTGCAAATTTAAATTTATTGTAATTTTTCTTTTATTAGTAATATGCTATTGTATGCATATACAACAATTTGTCCATATACCAGTTAAAGGCCTCATAGACTTTTCATTTTGTGACAGTTACTAATTTTATGCCTTTATAAGGTTGAAACTCTTCAAGAGGATTGCGTATTCCAAGTACAGTTTTGCCTGAGATATAATTTTGTGTGTGTGTGTGTGTGTGTGTGTGTGTGTGTGTGTGTTGGGGGAGATAGGGTGGACCTTAGTAAGAATAATACTATATAATAATAATAATAATAATAATAGTAAGAATAATACTATCACAATGTTTTTTTTAACATTAGCTATTACATACATTAGCACATTTATTTCCACATTCCAGTGCCATCATCAACTCCAAATATAAGCTCAAATCCAAATATAATTTGAAATTCAAATAATATTAATTACTCTTTTATTCCAGGTGCAGTGCTAGGTTTTGGGTTACATGGAATGGTCAAGAGAGATTGGGCCTCTGTCTTCACACTGCTAATCTAACAAAGACAGTACAGCCTCACAGTGCCTGTGCTAAGTGAAATGGTGTGGCTGTCACAGGAGATATTGAAAATCCAACTTGATCTCTCAGGTGTGATTACTGTGGTCAAACAGTGTCTCAAGTGGTGGTTAAATACTATCACAATAATACGTATCAGCAATACTAATTAGGTGTTCAGGGTTCATTAATTTGTCAACAATTATGTTCTACATGTTTCATGGAGAGAAAGATTATAAAGGAGTAGTAAGAGCTCTGAGTGTGGGCTGGGGATGTGGCTCAAGCAGTAGCGCGCTCGCCTGGCATGCGTGCGGCGCGGGTTCGATCCTCAGCACCACATACCAACAAAGATGTTATGTCCGCTGAGAACTAAAAAATAAATATTAAAAAAAAAATTCTCTCTCCCTCTCCCTCTCCCTCTCCCCCCTCTCTCACTCTCTCTTTAAAAAAAAAAAAGAGCTCTGAATGTCTGTGTTCCACCTTTTCCACCGCTTAAGCTGACTTCTTAACTTCAGTTAATACAACTATGAAAGGGGGCCTAAGGGACACTCATGGTGGTGTTGAGTACATGCAGAACAATTACATTTGTGTGTGGTACCTAATAGGCTATCAATGTTAATATTTCACATTAGCATTGTTCTTACTAAGCAGGGTAGAGGGATGACCAGGTCCAGGACCTGTGAGAGCATCACAGACCACTAGGTGGCAGTACTCAAGTCCCATTTCAACTCACTGGATCTGCCACAGTGCCTCACAGTCACCTTCCTCAGCTATGCTTATGTCCTATAGCATCCCCCCCCACCCGTAGTCTGGGGCGTTTTCTAAGGCCTTTTGTTCCGATGGAAGTGTTCTTATTTCCAAACTATTTTATTCATCCAAGTTGAGGACCTGTGTTTCAGGCACATTTTGCTAGTTGCCCAGGCTATAGCTGTGAACAAAAAAGTCTGATCTCAAAGAGCTTTTATATATATATATATATATATACACACACACACACACACTTTTTTTTAACCTACTTGACTGTCAAGATGGGAGGAAATTGGTACAATTTACAGGGCCTTGTGGTCTTGGGCCCACACTGATCATGTTGCATCAGTATACATGACTTTTGCTGAGGACCAGCCACAGACAAATTATGGAATTCCTCTTGTTCCCAAAACCAGTTAGGCAAGCAGAGCAAATGGGGAAGAAAAAAAAAATCCAAGTGAAAATGATTCAGTGCTGGAAACAGTTTTTTAAAAGTCAAAACAATATTCTCAGTGTGATTTCAAATGATGGTAATTGAATTGAACAACTGAAAACTTCCAAGAAAAATAAATTGAATGTAAAGGTGGTGTTTTTCAAGAAGGATATAAGGCCTCACCTGCCCTAATGACCCCTTCTTTACACAAAGGCCCCTGCAGATCCTGTCAACAGCTATGACTGGCCTCAGTGGAATCCCCTCAATAAATAGGATCGTTCCCATTTCCACACTCAAAAAGCACTGGGTCCATGCCTGACTCTTACTGCATTTAGCACCAACTATTTTTGGTTAAAAGTATAAGATTGAGGACACAGCTTTGAACAAGGACCCTGAAAAGAATAGGCTTCTGGCAACTCTGTAACCTAGAAAATGCATGATTTTCTGAAGTCACTTAACATCTCTATTTCCTTGTTGAAGGACCAAGATTGTATTTATTTACTTATGCAGAGTTGTCCTATGAAGGACAAAGAAAGCAAGAAATCACAACTGGTAGAAGTGTTAGTTATAAAAATATTTCTTCCCCTTATTGTAGTCATTCCCGTTTCTTTGGGCTTGACTGGGAAGGTGAGCAGAAGGATGAAAGAGCTCTGTATGGAGTGGAACGTGGCAGTGTCTTCACAGCCAATGGGTTTATGATCTTAGAGATCAGATACCTGAGAGTGAAGCAAAGAGATCAAAACAAAAAGCTTGAGAGAAAGATGTGATCGATACATGGAGGGAGGAGGAGGTTCTAGATTTTTATTCATCCAATGTTGAGGACCTGTGTGTCAGGCACAATGTGCTAGCTGCCCAGGCTATAGCTGTGAACAAAAAAGTCTGATCTTAGAGAGCTTAACATTCCAGTGGGAATATTCAGACAAGGAAGATACATATCAGGCGGTGAGAAAAAGAAAAGGCTGGTGAATATGCAGAGAGTGATTCCATGGTACCTGCAATGTACATAGGCTAGACAGAGTAGACCCTTCAGATAAGGAAAATTCGAGAAGTGAGTGAGTCACACAGATACCAGGGTGAAAGGTCACTTTTGCAGGGGGAAAAACAAATGCAAAAAATCCATTTTTCATGCTTTTCACATTGAGAATGTATTTTGATGTTTTGGAAGGTCAGACAGATGATGGCTCACACAAGGCCTCTTCTCTTCAGGGTTTCCTTTTGTCCTTCCATCCAATAGGAGTAAGAAAAAATAATAATCATCACTCTGATAAGGGTGGAAACTGGTGTCTCATATGAGTTGGGGTAAAAAAGAAAGTGTTGGAAATTAGAATGAGAAGTTTGCCCCAAGTGTCAGACCTCTATCCAGCACAGGATAATAAACATCTCCTTTCTTAGCTTGAGCCTCTTCTGTTTGTTTGTTCTTTTACCTAGGATTCCATAGCAGGACAACTTTTGAAGCAGGGCTGGACAGGCAGGAGCCAGCAAAGTAGCTACAATGACTTCAACAGTTCTGGGGGACATCCGCGATGAGGTGACCTGCCCCCTTTGCCTGGAGCTCCTGACCGAACCCGTGAGCACAGACTGTGGCCACAGCTTCTGCCAGGCCTGCATCACAGAGAATAGAGAGGAATCAGAGATGAGCCAGGACAAGGAGCGCAATTGTCCTGTGTGCCAGACCAGCTACCAGCCTAGGAACCTCCGGCCTAATCGGCACCTGGCCAACATAGCGCAGCGGCTCAGAGAGGTAGTGTTGTGCCCAGGGAAGCAGCTGCAGGTAATTCTTTGTGCACACCATGGAGAAAAACTCCAGCTCTTCTGTAAAGAGGATGGGAAGCTAATTTGCTGGCTTTGCGAGCGTTCTCAGGAACACCGTGGCCACCATACATTTCTCATGGAGGAGGTCGCCCAGGAGTACCAGGTGGGAGCCCGGGATAGAAGGAGGACAGGGAGGAGCAGGGTCCTCGGCAAGTTTTAACTTGACATGATACTTTGATTTAACTTCTTTGTAGTCCACCACGCCCTCACCCTCGGTTTACCCAAAGGATGAGCCTAGAAAATGCCTTCCTGGTCAGGAGTGTAGACTTTGTCTTTTCCTTCTTGCACAAGATTGATTAGAATGAGCTCCTGGGGGTAAAAAGGAAGCCAGTGGATTGAAGGTGGAAAGTACATTGGCAATGAAAGTAAAGGAGTAAAGTTGTTTTGTGGTCAGATTCTTTGCCCTGGAGAAAGATAACTGGCCTATTCTTGTTGATCTCCAACCCTGTGTATATAAGATGATCTGGCTGTCTCAATTTTTCATCCCAGGGTAGGACAGCCTCCTTCTAAGGTCAGCATAATCTCTGCCTAGTTTATTGCATGTCTAGGTACTGAAACAATTTCGAGTTTGACCCTGTTACCCTGATGTGTTTCTTCCAGGAGATGTTCCAGGAGTCTCTGAAGAAGTTGAGGAAAGAACAGCAGGAAGCTGAGAAGCTAAGAGCTTTTATCAAAGAGAAGAGGGCATCCTGGAAGGCAAGAAAGATTCCTCCCAAGGGTATTATAGGAGCAGAGGGCAAAGGAGTCCTGGTTTTGTCTGTTCCTGAAATTATACCTAGTAGCGTTTCCCTTCACCTCATCCCTGGCTGCATCCCTTCCAGACCAGAGCATTTCCCATGTGCAGGGGGACTCAGATGGAGTTATATAACAAACGTATCAAAAGTGAACCCAGGTCTTTGAAGCAGTCACCTAGCAGAGGAACCAGGGCTAGAAGTAGTCCCAAATTCATAATTCTGGTTCTTATTTTAGTTTGGGTTCCTGGGAATGCCAATTTAGTCATAGGCCAATAATTAACGACCTTATTATCCCTGGAAGCAGAGGCTGGTACAGAACCAGGAGAGGCTAGAGAGGCTGCCCTGAAATCTAAACCTTTATGGAATTAGTCTATATCTAAAAGGCTTAGATAAGGCATCCTGGGGCTATTGGTCTGAAAACAAATGAATGGAGAAAAAAAAGAAATAGCTACCACAGATCTGTACCTGCAGGCATTTCCTGTCTCAGTGAGGCTGGCCCAGGAAAGCAGTGCTGAACCTGCCTCCCCCATCCCCTGTGGAAGAGACCCTCAGCTCACCCAACAGCAACCCCTTTTTCTTCCTTGATACTGAAGACTCAGATGGAGCCCGAGAGACAGAGGATCCAGACAGAGTTTAGTCAGCTGCGAAGCATCCTGGACAAAGAGGAACAGCGGGAACTGAAGAAGCTGGAGGAGGAAGAAAGGAAGGGGCTGAACATTATAGAGAAAGCGGAGGAGGAGGTGATCTACCAGAGCCAGTCACTGGAAGAGCTTATCTCAAATCTGGAGCATCGATGCCAGGGCTCAGTAATGGATCTGCTGCAGGTAAGACTTAATGGAGCCTCAAATGTGAGAGTCAAGAAAAAGAGAAACCAACTTTTCTTTTTTTCTGGGAAACAGAACCAACAGCTTGGTAGGGGTGAGGAAAACTAAATCCTTTGGCCCAATAGTGCCTCTTCCCTTTTGAATGGCAAAGCATAAGGTAATTATTTTATTTTATGACAGCAGAATGCATTATAATTCATATTACACATAGAGAGCACAATTTTTCGTATCTCTGGTTGTAGAGTAGAAAAATTGAGTAGAGTCACACCATTCGTGTGTTTATACATGTACTTAGGGTAATGATGTCCATTTCATTCTACCGTCTTTTCTACCCCCATGCCCCTCCCTTCCTCTCCCACCCCTCTGCTCTATCTAAGTTCATCTATTCTTCCCATTCCCCCCCACCCTAATCCCATTATAAATTAGTTACCTTATATCAGAGAAAACATTTGGCATTTGTTTTGGGGATTGGGTAACTTCACTTAGCATTGTCTTCTCTAACTCCATCCATTTACCTTCAAATGCCATGATTTTATTCTCTTTCAATGCTGAGTAATATTCCATTGTGTATATATACCAAATTTACTTTATTCATTCATCTACTGACGGACATCTAGTTTGGTTCCACAGTTCAGCTATTATGAATTGTTCTGCTATAAACACTGATGTGGCTGTGTCCCTGTAGTATGCTGTTTTTAAGTCCTTTGGGTATAGACCAAGGAGTGGGATAGCTGGGTCAAAAGGTGGTTCCACTCCCAGTTCTCCAAGGATTCTCCATACAAAGCATAAGGTAATTTAGAGTACAAATGCTATATTTTTATTTATTACTTATGAAGGGCAGTCTAAAAGTTTGTTTGATATTGTATGGAAAGACCTCCTATATCCAGTGATACTCAATTGTTTCTCAATCCCCAGATTGCCAGGGAGAACATATCAAACCCTGCCCCCACTTGAAAACCACTGTTTTTCAGGCACCTCCTGTCTCTGTTGCTATACTGGGAATTTGCTCAGTTTAGTCACAGGAAGATGCATGCCAAGCTCAGGTTCTTAGAGGATATATAATTACCAGCCCTTCTTTGCTTTTACTCTCTTCTCTAGGAAAGAATCATTGAGCAGGTTGCAGTAACAGATATTTGAACAGGTTTTGGGGCTGGCTGGTCTCTGGTCTAAGTGTGGGTGGTTTGGAAGAGTACAAGGTATCCAGTCTGGGGCTGGGGATGTGGCTCAAGCGGTAGCACGCTCGCCTGGCATGCGTGTGGCCCGGGTTCGATCCTCAGCACCACATACAAACAAAGATGTTGTGTCCGCCAATAACTGAAAAAATAAATATTAAAAATTCTAAAAAAAAAAAAAAAAAAAAGGTATCCAGTCTGGAAAGATTTGATGGAGGAATTTGAACTGAGACTGAAACTTGAACTGAGTTGAAACTTAAAACAGTTGGTTACTGCATAGTAGGACTAAAGAGTGGGGGCCAGGTAGACCTATCTTGGAACCTTTAGGCTGTCCCTTATTTTTTGTTCACCTTCTTGCTTTCCTTTCACTCTGCCTTTGCTGGTGAACTAATTATTTCTTTACTTATTCCTGGGTGCTAGCATTGGAATCGTGGAATAGTAATTTTCCACCTTATTGGAGCTTTTCCTCACTCACTGCTTCATTTCATTCTTCTTATCATTCCACCCTGTCTTTGGGGTCATTCAGGTATACACAGCAGAAATTAGAAAGTCAAATAGGAGGCAAGTGGTCAATTCTGCTGAAATGAGCCAGGAAGTGGCAATAATGAAAGTGACTGACAGGTGGCTAAAAGAAGGCAAGGGGGTGAAATGAACTGGTATGGTCAAAGAGGAGATGTCAGATGGATATATGGTGGCTTTTATGACAGTATTTTGTCTATTTTTGGGGACTAAGTGGCTGGTAGTATCATTCAGGAGGCTGGGAGTCAAGATAGTCATTGCAGTACTAGTAGCTCATTTGCTGGAAAAAAAATATATATTTATATATATATATATATATATATATATATATATATATATATATATATATATAATCTGCATGATGATTGAAGCCTCAGCAGAAGTACAGATTTTGATAATCATCAATACATAT
The DNA here is from genome assembly GCF_964194105.1 of Spermophilus citellus. Lineage (NCBI taxonomy): Eukaryota > Metazoa > Chordata > Mammalia > Rodentia > Sciuridae > Spermophilus > Spermophilus citellus. The sequence continues at coordinate 197,829,666 of NC_138183.1, forward strand.
ATGTTACAATCAAGGCATGGTTGAAGTCAGCAAAGGTCAGGTAGAAGGTCAGAGAAGATAAGGTTTGCAAGATAACCTTTTAAAAGACTCTGAGTTTGCATTTGCAGTAGCCAGAGTAGAATGTCTCTCAAGGTTAGGAATCATGACTTCATCATTCCCAAGGCACAGCGCATGGCAAATAATAGGTGGTATAAACATAACATCACACACACACATAATGTAAAAATAAAGGAATAATGACTTGTCTTTGATGTCTTCACATGAGTACTAAGGGTCAATCTGCCCTAAGTTTTTGTCTCGTTTGTGACTATATTCCTTTTGTATCATGACGTGGTAGAAATGGGCTGAGGACATGACCTGTTATGCCTTGGCTTAAACTGTCTTTTTCTTTTCTAGGATGTGAGTGATGTCATGCAGAGGTATGTGTAGAGAACATGAGCTGTTTCCCTTGTGATTTTTATTTTCTTTCTCGTCCCTATTTTCTTTCCTCCTCCTATGATACTAGGGATTGAACCCAGGGACACTCTACAACTGAGCTACACAATCAACCTTTTTCATTTTGAAACAGGATCTCATTAAGTTGCTGAGGGTCTCGATAAGTGGCTGAGGCTGGCCTTGAATTTACAATCCTCCTGCTTCAGCCTCCCAATTTTTTGAGATTACAGGCATGCATTGCCATGCCCAACTTTTGATTCTCCTGATTAACAAAAGATCCTACTCAGATTTGTATTGTAGTAAATGGGAAAGAGGGGGGGAAAAGTCTCAGAGAGGGAAGATTTAGTACTGTGATGTCTTGAATCACTTGTCACATGAAAATTTGGGGATCGCAAAATAAAGGGAGCAGATTCCATGATAGGAGAATTTGAATGATGGGAGGAAATAAAATTGTCTGCCATTGAGAAGTACTGTTGCTGACAATAAAGGGTTATAGTGTCAGTGACCCCTGCATACTCTGTGTCACATGACTCCTTTTCCACAAACCTCTGTCTCTGCTTTCATCCCTGGTTAAAGCTACCTCAGCATGCACTGGGATGTTCTTTGCCTCTGCATTTTATTGAGGGAAATTTCCATCTGTGTTGTTTGCATGGGTTTGAGCGTTTGCTCTTGGGGCATGAGCCTTAAATTTGCCTTTCTCCACTGGCTTTGGTATAGTCCAGGCCTTAGCACCTAGTTCTCAGATTTCCTTTTGTCTCAGTTTCAGTAAAAATATAGACCTGAGACATAAGAAAAAAAAAAAACAGTTTTGGTCCCAGAGCTGTTTTCTTCTCCGTCACATAGTATAGGATCTTATCCAACAAGATGACAGATAGCTAAATTTGTCCGCACACCCAGCACCTTCAGGCTCCTTATAGACAAGGAAGCACAGAGTCTGTTTTCACTCAGTTTGAAGGTGAGGACATCTTGTTTCTCCAGGTGTAATATCCCTAAAGACAATGAATCCTGAGATCCTGTTTTATTTTTATTTTTTTTTTAAAAGAGAGAGTGGGAGAGGAGAGAGAGAGAGAGAGATTTTAATATTTATTTTTTTTAGTTCTCGGCGGACACAACATCTTTGTTGGTATGTGGTGCTGAGGATCGAACCCGGGCCGCACGCATGCAAGGCGAGCGCGCTACCGCTTGAGCCACATCCCCAGCCCCATGAGATCCTGTTTTAAAAGCCTTCCTACTGGGCATCTAGCAGTGCTAGGGCCTGAGCCCACAGACTGAAGGAAGCTCTGCATTGGGCACTTCCAAAGCCCCAGGAGCAGATTCCTGGGTTTTACCTGTCTACTCTGACATCCGTAGCCCCTCCTGGTGGACCCTCTGATACAGTACTGATATTTTAAATATTTTGTATCTTTATTTTAGAGATAGCAGAGGGTTACCTAGCCAATATTCTCCTCAATTCCCCACTATCTCTAGGAAATAGGAAAAAGAAAAATCATTGCATTTTATAAAAATAACAACAGAAAAACAAAGAAACATGAGGCGTTAAGAAGTTAAATTCTGGGCTGGGGATGTGGCTCAAGCGGTAGCGCGCTCGCCTGGCATGCGTGCGGCCTGGGTTCGATCCTCAGCACCACATACAAACAAAGATGTTGTGTCCGCCGAGAACTAAAAAATAAATATTAAAAATTCTCTCTCTCTCTCTCTCCCCTCTCTCACTCTCTCTTTAAAAAAAAAAAAAAAAAAGAAGTTAAATTCTGGGCTGGGGTTATGGCTCAGTGGTAGAGCACTCATCTCGCACGTGCAAGGCCCTGGGTTTGATCCTCAGCACCACATATAAGTAAATAAAATAAAGTTAAAAAAAAAAAGCCAGAGGGAAAAAAAAAAAGAAGTTAAATTCATCAATAGGTCTGAGAGGTGAGGGAGACAGAATTGTGGAGGAACCCAGGGTCACATTATGGAGCTCATAATGTCTGTCCTCCCTAGGAGTGAATTCTGGACCCTGAGGGACCCCCCAGCTCTCCCTACCAAGCTGAGAAGTATGTTCCGAGCCCCAGATCTGAAAAAGATGCTGCGAGTGTTTCGAGGTGAGGAGATGTAAAGAAAGAGTTTGGATGTGGAATTACTGTAGAGGTAAGAAATAATGAGGATAGAGGGTGTAGTTGCTTTTGGGAATAGTGGTGAGGAGGGATGACACAAAGTGAGGGACGTGTTGTACTGAAGATGTCACTCATGCTTAAGGGAAGAGGAAATGACCAGTTCACAGCATTCCCTCGCATTCTGCTCAGTCTGGTAAAGGGAGAGATGTCAGACCCAAGAACCTTGGTTCTATTCAACATATTTCACTCTTTTATCTTACAGAGCTGACAGATGTCCAGAGCTACTGGGGTGAGTGGAAACCATGGCCTCTTTGAGTTGACCTGTCTGCTGCCCTTTCACATGTTCCACACCCTAAACAAATTCACACATTCTCTCAGGTCTGAGACATTCCTGTCCCCTATCACCTACTTCCAATTCCTCCCAACCATCTCCTCTTTCCCTTCTTTGTGTCACAGGACCCCTATGCCCATTCTCATCTGCTGATATTTGTACCTTTTCCTACAGTGGACGTGACTATGAATCCCCAAACGGCTAATTTAAATCTTGTCCTGTCGAAAAACCGGAGACAGGTGAGATTCGTGGGTACTAAGCTGTCTGAGACTTCCTGTCTGGAAGAACATCATGACTTTAGTGTCCTGGGCTCTCAGCAGTTCTCCTCAGGAAAATACTACTGGGAAGTAGACGTGACCAGGAAGACTGCCTGGATCCTGGGAGTGTGTAGCAATCCCATGGGACCTGCATTCTCTGGCAGCCAGTTTGCTAACAAGCAGAATGCCTATTCGAGATACCAACCACAGACTGGATACTGGGTGATTGGGTTACAGCATAAACATGAATATAGAGCCTATGAGGATGCTTCCACTTCCCTGCTCCTCTCTATGACAGTGCCCCCTCGCCGCGTTGGAGTTTTCTTAGACTATGAGGCTGGCACTGTCTCCTTTTATAATGTCACGAACCATGGCTTGCCCATCTACACCTTCACCAAATATTACTTTCCTACTGCCGTTTGTCCATATTTTAATCCTTGCGACTGTGTAGTCCCGATGACCCTGCGTCGCCCAAGCTCCTGAGCATTCGGCTGCCCCCACCTACAGCTGAGTAGTAACCTTCACCCCGCAGCTCATCTGCATGAGTCTCCTTTCTGATCAGTTTTCTGTGTTCTCACTCCTTTCCTGCTGAACATACACCCAGTGGTGATGTTGAACATGTTTGACAAATGTTAAAGGAAGTCAGGGGACCTTTCATTATTTTATCATTAAGCAGACGTCGTACTTGATGGACATACAGGGTCAACTTAAGAAATTCTCTTCCATTAATTGGCTTCAAGTTTTTGTACTAAATGAAAACCTGAATTCAACAGATTTCCTGTAACTATTGAGATAATTATCATTGTTACTCTGCTACCAGGGACAAGTACATCAGTTTGTTTCAGTTGTTAAATCTACCATAAATTTCTGAAATAAATTATTATTAATCATAAGAGGCAAATAAACCATGTGTCATTATTGTTAACATTTTCCTTAGGTCTTATTTTTATCTGTTATGAAAGAAATTGACCTGTAATTTTTATATTCTTATGATTTCTTTTAAAAAATGCAATAATGAGCAAAAAAAAATTACTGTAATTAAATGTGCTAAATACAAACCGTTGTGATTTCAGTGGCTTTAAATTCAAAATGAAGAAAGAAATTGTAAATTCATCCTTCCCTCTAACTTCTATCATAAACTTTAGACTTGACCTAAAAAATTAAGGATAAGCAAATAAAAAATGAAAAAGAAATATGCCTCCCAAGCAAATTAAAATTAAAAAAAAAGTTGGGGGAGGATGAGAAGAAAATTATCAGCCTAATACAGACCTTCTCTTGGAATGGGAGAAAAATGGGAAGAGAAAATATAATTAACACACTTTGAAGAAGAGGGTGATTTTTTTCCCCATTACTCCATATCCCCTTTTCTGTATGCCCAGCACAAATAGCATGTATGAGCCACTGTGATTTTGGTGGAGGGGTGCCATGTGCTTTCTTTTTTGTTTTTGTGCTATATGTTTTCTGAGTCAACTATAAACATATTATGAGGTTAATGTGGTGGTGGAAGCTGTCTGTCACCATAGCCAGGAGCCACTAGTGGAGTTGAGCACCTTGCATGTGAACAATCTGGACTGAAATATGCTGTAAGTGTAAAATGCATACTAGATTTTTGACTAAAAATAATGTAAAATATCTCACTATAAACCTTTATATTGTATATTGCAGTGATTATATTTTGGATACATTATGTTAAATAAAATTTATTATTCATCTGTTTCATTTTCCTTTTTTAATGTTGATAACTAGAAAATGTAAAATTACATATTTGGCTCACATCATATTCCTACTGGACAGCTCTGGACAGGACTCTGTGATCAAAATTTCTATCCCAAAGGGAGCCCTGGTGTAACAGCCTATGGACCAGGGTACAAATGTTCATTAAAGAGACACATTTTGACAACGACCCCTCACCCCAACACACACACACACACACACACAAAGGAATTATTATGAAGGGTAACGGCAGAGGAAAGAAATTCTCAATATATCCCAAAAGTCAACTTTTGAAAGATGATAGTAAGGCAAGAGAATATTAACTACTGTATTTGGCCCCTGCCCTTAGCCTTAGGTCTGTTGGGCACTTGGAGCTCCTTCATGGATTGAGAAAATACTAATTCACCCTCAGGACCAACTCTGATGTCTGGGATAAGAAGAATCCGCTTGTACTAGTTGGTTCTAGTGTATAGTTTCATTTGGGAGATAAATCTGTGGAAGGTCAGAGACCAGATAGATACTCCTCATCCTGATCTGCAGGTCAATTGGAAGAAATAGGAAGGAGATAAAGAGTGGGAAGACCAGCGCCCAAGGGGCTGGTGGAAGTTTAGGGAGTAATCTCCCTCAGTAATTGTTGCTCCCACTTATTTTCCCATGCAATAGCTCCAAGATAAAAGGATTGACCTGCTCTGCTCTACCTACATAGTAAAGCTTAAATTCACGTGGAGAACCAAATTAGATCAGTCAATGACCTTAAATAATTATAAAAATAGAAGTAGTACCTGAGATTCTGGGGAAGTTTTGCCCAAATAGAAAATCATTAGGGTAAGTTGGCAACAATGATCCTTCCCTGTATTGGGGGGAAGAGGTTTTCCTGACCTTTGCAATTTTTGGTGTGTTAGAGTAGGATAATGTACTCTAAAAATAAAATTTTATTTATGTATAATGGATGAAATACTGAAGAAATTTATTTCTTGCTCATGTAAGAATTCTAACATGAGTGTTAACTAGTGGTGAGTGTCATTGTTCCATGTGGAATTTATGAACCATGTAGGATTTCTTTCATCCTGTGGCTCAGTCATACCCAAGGACCATATTGTTAGCATTAATATGGTGGAAGGGTTAATAAAATTCAAGGAGGCAACTTGCTTTTTAAATGCCTAGTTCATATATGGGAGTCATAATTTCTACTCATTTTTTGTTGCTAAAAATAGTCATGTGGCCATGCCTAACAGAAAGAAGGGTTTTCTTTCTTTTTCTTTCTTTCTTTCTTTTCTTTTCTTTTTTTTTTTTTTTTTTTTTTTTTTTTGTAATCATATATTATCAAATCTCAAAAGAAGGAAAATTTTTGTTGGAGACACAGTAGTCTGTCTCAAGGGAACCCTAAACTTTCTTATTACTGAGGACTCAGGATCCCAGTTCTTTGTGGAGCTTTGTTCATTCCATCCCACAGCCTATAGTGTAGTTCTTTTTTTGTTTGTTTGTTTGAAAGATGACTAAATTAATTTTTATTTGTTTTCTTTGCTAGTCTTTTGATCAAGCAAATATACAGATTTAAAGGCTTCTTTTTTATTTTATTTTATTTTTTTTTATTGGTTGTTCACAACATTACAAAGCTCTTGACATATCATATTTCGTACATTAGATTCAAATGGGTTATGAACTCCCAATTTTTACCCCAAATGCAGATTGCAGAATCACGTCGGTTACACATCCACATTTTTACATAATGCCATATTAGGCCAGAATTCTAGGCAAGTGACAGTTTTCCTAATGTTTCCTAATAAGTGAGTCTTGGCTATAACTGGTATTTAAATTTGATTCAACTTAAAAGGATAGATTGTGAGTGTGTGTGTGTGTGTGTGTGTATAAGAGGAGCTTTCTTAACATCTTTGTTTTGATACAATTTAGGTACTTTTCACATATTTTAAGTATATAATTTGATAAGCTTTAACTGGTGAAATCATGACCACCAAGACAAGAAAGATATCCATCACCTTTAAAAACTTTCTCCTACTCTTTGGTAATCCCTCCATCTCTCACCCCACCATACTCCTATCTTCCAGCAAACACTTTTCTTTTTATCATTATAATTTGCATTTCCTAGAGTTTTGTATGAAGTGAATCACACAATTTTATCTGGTTACCCCTATTCACCAAGCTGTTGTTTGTATGAAGTCAAATTATTGCCAAGTAGTGGATAGACAACAATTCATCTATTTATCTGTTTTGTAAGTGTAGGTTACTTCTAATTTTCGACTGCTACAAATAAAACTGTGATAAACATTTGTAATAAAAGTCTTTCAATAAACGTGATTCTTATTTCTTGGTTATATAGTAAAGCTAATGTTTGGTAATAAGTATATAGTTAATTAAAAAAATATTGTGGAGCGATTTTGTAAAGCAATGGTGCCATTTTACGTCTGTCTCAACAGCATATCGACTTCAGTTGCTCTACATACTTGCAACCACTTGGTGTGATTTGTGTTTGATTTTGAATATTCTTCCTTTTTTTTTAAATATATTTTTTTAGTAGTCAATGGACCTTTACTTATTTATTTATACATGATGCTGAGAATCAAACCCAGTGCTTCACACATGCTGGGCAAGCACTCTACCACTGAGGTACAACCCCAGCCCAATATTCTAATAGAAGTGTAATTTTCACTTCTTTAATAACTTGGGATATCAAACATTTTTTATGTGCCTTTAGCCATTTGCATTCCTTCTTTGGTGAATTGTTTCTTCAAACTCTTTGCTCATTTTTAAAATGTGGTTGTTTATTTTTTTAGTTTTGAAAGCTTTATACACTGTTGTGACAAGTCGCTCATTAGATAATGAAATTTACAAATATCTTCTTCCAGTTTATGGTTGCCCTTTAATTCTCTTAATAGTGTCATTCAAAGAGCAAAAATTTTTGATTTTGATGATGTTCACCTGGAAGATTTTTTTCTCTATGGATTAGACTTTTAGTGTTTTATCTAAGAAATCTTTCCTAATCCAAGGTCTCAAAGAATTTCTCTTGATTTTCCTCTAGAAATTTTTTAATTTTAGATTTTACATTCAGACTATGGCTTGTATTAAGATAATTTTTTAAAAATAGTACAAGGTGTAGAATGAAATCCACCCCCTTGTATGTATAGATGCACTGTTGCATTACTATTTTTCAAAAGACTGTTCTTTCTCCATCAAATTAGCTTTGCATCTTTGTCATATTGCCACTGATCCTATGTGTATAGGTCTCTTTAGACTCAGTTCCATTCATCCACTTGGCTACCTTTGCACTGGTACCACATGTGCTGAGTACTGTAGCTGCATAATAAATCTTGAAATCAGAGAGTTGTTTCATTTTGATGTTACTTTGTATTAATATGTAATTTAGGATCAGTTTGTCAATTTCTGAATTATAGTCTGCTATAATTTTGTTTAAGATTGCATTGAACTATTGATTAATTTGAGAATTGACATCTTACAAATCTTGAGTAACCTGATCTATTAACCATGTATTTTTTCTACTTATGTTTTTTTCTTTCTTCAGCAACATTTTATAGTTTTCAATATATACATTTTTATCATCTTTATCCCATTTCATATTTTGATGCTATTGTATTTGTTCAATTTCTAATTTATTATAACTTTCTAGAAATATAATTATGTTTGTATGCTGATTTTACATACTAAAATCTTGCTAAAACTCATTTGTTAGCTTTAGTAGTTTTTAACACTTTCATAGAATTGATTATATAGGTAATTATGTGACATTTACTCATATATATAATTTTCTTGGTGAATAAATGTCACCTAATTACCTATATAATACATATAATATTATATATAAAATTTACATTTAATATATTTATATATTTATACTATATATATTTGTTTCTTTGGTGCTAAGGATTGTTTAACCACTGAGGAGTCACATCCCCAACCCTGTCTTTTAAATTTTTTTATTTTGACACAGGGTCTCTCTAAGTTTCTTAGGGCCTCACTAAATTGTTGAGGCTAGCTTTGAACTTGCGATCCTCCTGCTTCAGTGTCCTGAACCACTGGGATTACAGCATGCACCACCATGTCAAGCAATATACATAAATAAATCATTTATTTACTCATTTATTTTTTGAGATGGGGTCTTCTTATATTGCCTAGGCCAGCCTTGAACTTACGGGCTCAAGTGATTATCCTGAATCAACCTCCCTCCCAAATAGCTGGGACTATAGGTATGTGCCAATGTGCCTGGCATATGTGTGTGTGTGTTGGGGGGGGTGCGTGTAAGGTGTAGATATTTTATAGTCTGTTAGTGTGCTACATTATATTACTTTATTTTCAAATGTTAACCCTACTTTCTATCCCTAGAACAAACCCCACTTTGTCATGATGCATTATCGTTTCCATGTGTTGTTGAATTTGATTGCTAAAGTTTTGCCCATTATTTTTGCATCTGTGTTCAAGGGGAACAGTCTGTAGTTTTTGTTTGTTTCTTTTTTATGTCTTTTTTCTGGTTTTGATATCAGAATAATGCTGGTCTTGTAGAATGAATTATGCAGAATTCCCTTCTCTTCTATTTTATGAAAGAGCATGTCACCTTCAGCATTTTTTCTTTTATGATTTAAAAATTCCCCATTATGTTTTATCACAAGAAGTATTTTAATAGTGAGAATCTAAGTTGCTTTTATCCTAGTAAAAGTAGATGCTAGGTTCTCTACAACTAATTATTTAATATAATCTATTTATTTATATAATTTAATATGCTTCTCAGGACTTTGTGTTGCTGAATTAGGAGCTGAAAATGTTTACAAGAATTATTATAGACTCTCCTATAATTAAAACTAAGAACATTGTTGATACTTCAAACACATATAGTATTACCACCTAACTGAAAATTCTACAACAGGAAGATTTGAAATTAAACGGCTAAAAATATGACGTAGTAGCACCTACAGAAGTATTTAGGAATATTTTATTAGATTCTTAATTTAACTATTATTAATTTAACTATTATTATTATTAATGCTCAAACTGATTATCACGCACACAAGGGAGTTTTTGCCTATGCCACTGGCCAGTTTCTGTTAAGCAACATACAATAACTGAAATCCCAGGAAGAACGTCAGTAGGAAGAGAAAATTCTAGTGGCAGCAGGGAAATCTAGTGGAAGGCAACACTGCTGTCCTTCACATTCCATATGCACTTGTTACCTGTGCCAGAGGGCATATAACTGACAAAATTGTGTTTACATCTAATTAATTTGAAGTTGCTCCATCAGTGTGCCTGTATTTAGAGAACATAGAAAATCCATGTGACAATTCTACCCTCTAATAAGTACATAATCCATGTTGATTTATTTATCCATTAGCTTATTTACTCACAAATATTTATCACACAGATATACCAAGCATGGTGCTAGTTTGGGGAGATATGCTAAGAAACTCACAGAGTGTACACACTTGAAGAGAAGACAAACTTTGAAAATGAAGACATTACTAAGTATTTGGCACTTGTGATACAAGTTATGCAGATTCGGAGTGGGTTTTCTTTCTTTTTTTCAACATTCTGTTATAAGGGAGAATCTTGATAGATTACAAGAAGACAAGGAGATTGAGTTGTATTTTTCATTAGTGTCTGTCAAGCCTCAAGAAGTTTTTTTTTTCTTTTTTTATTCCATGTCATGAAACCGTATTCTTCTAGAAGTATGGTAGAAATTAAATAACAACAAAATGTTTGAAAAACTTGCAGTTGTAGTTTATGACTTTACTAACCCAAATATTATCTGTCTTTTCTGGTTTATATTCTCTGTGACTTGAAAGGAATAATTTTCAGAATATAAATCCTGATACTTTAAAAATTATTACCAGGTGGGGGTTGTAAACCAGTGATGGAGCAGGTGCTTAGCACTTATAATTCCTTAGGTCCAATCCCCAGCACTACCAAACAAAACAACAACAACAAAATTTGGAGTGTGTTTTGTCATGCCTGTAATCTCAGCAATGTGAGAGGCCGAAGAAAAAGATTGCAAGTTTGAGGCCAGCCTCAACAATTTAGGGAAATGCTATCTCAAAATTTAATTTAAAAGAGCTGAGATATATCTTTGGTTTAATCCTCAGTACTTAAAAAAAAAAGAAAAAGAAAAAAGTAGGGCTGGGGATGTGGCTCAAGCGGTAGCGCGCTCGCCTGGCATGCGTGCGACCCGGGTTCAATCCTCAGCACCACATACCAACAAAGATGTTGTGTCCGCCGAGAACTAAAAAATAAATATTAAAAATTCTCTCTCTCAAAAAAAAAAAAAAAAAAGTAAAAGAAACAAGAAAGGAAGAAAAAAAAGAAAAGAAAATCATCACTTTATAAACAATTCTATTGTAAAACAAAATTTTATTGTGATCCTATTCCCAATATTTAAAAAAAATCTCATTGACATACTAGTTTAAAACTGATTTGAGTTGCACATGATTAGTATGTGCAAGTCCCTGGATTCAATAACAGCACTAAAACACACACAAAAAAAAGATTGGATAGTCTTTTTCCAGATGTAGTTTTTATTTGTTTTAAAACAACTTATTCTCCCTGATGCAGTGGTGCATACCTATAATTCCAGTGAGTTGTATTTTCAGGAGGCTGAGGTAGGAGGTACAAGTTTGAGGCCAGCCTCAGCAAATATGTGAGGCTCCAAGCAACTTAATGAGACTCTGTCTCAAGATTAAAAAAAAAAAAAAAAAATATATATATATATATATATATATATATACATATATATATATATGTATGTAAAGGGTTAGGAGTGTAGCTCAGTGATAAAGCACCCTTGGGTTAAATCTCCAGTACCAATCTAAATAAATAAGTAAAAATTAAAATAAAAAACTTACTCTGATTTGTGTCCTTTCTGATGTTTGATTTAGTGCCTGACAATGTTTTTTGAAAATTATTTGCCGTTATTACTTTAGATATTTCTTCTGATCTTTCTTTTCAGAATGCAAATCCTGATACTTTAAAAATTACTACCAGGTGGGGGTTGTAAACCAGTGGTGGAACAGGTGCTTAGCACTTATAAATCCTTGGGTCCAATCCCCAGCACCACCAAAGAAAACAACAAGGGAGTTTTTGTCTCTTCTCTTCAAAGTATTCCATTATGCATATTATATCTTATGAAATTGTCTCTTCTTATATTCTCCATTTCATTTTTCTCTTTACATTTCAGTGTAGAGAATTCTAATGGACATCTCTTCAAGTTCACTGATTTTTCTTTGATCAGGTCCAGTCTTTCTTTCCTTTCCTTCCTCCCACCCACCCTCCAGTCCGTCCTTTCTCTCTCTTATTTTCTTTTTTATTTTTTTGAGACAGGGTCTCACTGTGTTGCCCAGACAGACCTCAAACTTGCAACTCATGACCCTCCAACCTTAGCCTCCCCGGTCTCTGGGATTATAGTCATGCACCACCATGCCTGGCTTGATGTCTAGCCTTTTGATGGGGTTTGGGCCACAATCCCAAAATATGCAATCCTGTGTTTTAGAATAGTGATAGACATCAAAGGTATTTTTCACTTCTGTTACACTTCAGCACTTTCCTATCTCAGTTTCCATCTCTCTGATTGCATTACCTGTCTGTTTTCTTCATGGGCTTTTTACATTATATTCCTTGAAGTACTACTTAATTATTTTACGTTCCCTGTCTGATTATTCCAAAATCCATGTGAGATCCCGAATCCTATTGATGCTTAGTTTGTCTCTTCAGTGTTTTTTCTTGCTTTTGGCAAGCCTCCTATTTTTGTTGTTGTTGTAAACCTGATATAATGCATCAAATAAGAGGAATTTAAGAAAAGGCCTTTTTGTGTGAGATTATATGTTATGTGACTAGGAATGGACCTGCATTTAATGTTGGTTATAGCTGTAGGGGTGCTAAAGACTTCCGATTCCTTTCTTATCCTTGCTGTTTGTTTGTTACTGTGGTAGTAGGGACTGAACCCAATGCCTGGAACACAGGAGCTACATTCCCAGCCCTTTTATTTTATTTTCAGACAGGGTCTCACTAAATTACTCTGGCTGATCTTGAATCTACCTCAATCTTCTCAGTAACTGGAATTGCAGGTATGCTACAGCCTGTAATTTAAACAGAACACATGAACCTCAGAAATGGTGCCTTCTACTGTCAGGATGATGAAGCCCGGAAATTGCTTCCTGTTTTTCTGTTTTAAGCAAAAAGACCAGAGAAGAAAAGGATCTGGGCTTAACATAAAAAGTCCAATGGATTATTTCACTTAGCCTGAATTTCTCCATTTCCACGTGTAAGCTAACGCAAAATAAGGAAAGACGGAAGTGGGGGAGGGGATGAGATATCATAAAGACATAGGGAAAATCAGTGGAGTAAAAGAAATAAAAGAATGAGAGAGATAAAGGAAGGAAAAGAAATATGGATTGAATCTAACAGAATCATATCCAATACACATATAAATGTACCATCGGGAATTTCACCTTTATGTACATGTAGAAAGTACTAATGAAGAATAAAAAAAAATAGCTGGGTATGGTGGCACAAACCTGTAATCCCAGAAACTTGGGAGGCTAAGGCAGGAGGATTGCAAGTTTGAGACCAGCCTTAGCAATTTAGAGAGGCCCAAAGCAACTTAGTGGGCCCAGTCTCAAAATAAAAAATAAAATTAAAAAAGGCTGGGGATGTGGCTCAGTGGTAAAGTTCCCCTGAGTTCAATTTGTAGTACCAAAATAAATAAATACATAAGTTTGAGGTGCAGGACAGGCTGAGTAAGTTGTCTGCAGGGCATGCCAAACAAAGTTAGCTGCAGGGTGACCTGGCCACTCAAACCCTCTGTCTGGTTCTTTATCACCTATTTGCTTCAAGCCCCAAAGCCCCTGCTCAAGGCTGAGCACTCAACCCCCCCCCCCCCAGGCCGAACACTTAACCCCCTTGTGTGCCAACAAGGCAGCTTGCAGACCCAGAGACCTCATTAAATTTGGGCTATAAAAACTCCCTCCTGCAGGGCCCCTCTCTCTCTTGCTCTCTCTCTTGCTTTCTCTGTCTCTCTCTTGTGCTCTCTCTTTCTCTCTCTTCTCTTTCTCTCTTTTCTCCTCTGTTGCACTGCTGCAATAAAGATCTCTTGGTTGCTCTGAGTGTTGTGGTCACTTTTCTTTCAATAAGGAATGAAAAGAAGATCAGTAGAATAGAGGAGGGAGAAAAGGCAGAAGGAAGGAAAAGGGTGGGGGAATGGAGATTGAAATCAAATTCCTTGTATATATAATTTTGTCAAAAGGAACCCAGATACTATGTATAATTACAATGCTCAAAAAAAAAAAAAAAAGTGTTGGTAAAGATGGCACCCGGAGTGCTTCTCTTCTGGGAGCTCAGGTCCATGACGCACTGAATGGTGAATGGTGCGAACTTTGAATGGCGCACCTCCAATCCCTGAAGTGGCTCGAACTCTCAGCCAATGAAGAAGTAACAGCTCACTCACCTTACTCCTCCTCATCCTGTGTTAAGCCCATAAATATCAACAGGGATATTTTTGTGTATAAAACTGCTGCAAAACCCTGGGCTCTTACCCTCTCTCTCCTCCTCTCACCCTCTCTCTCTCCTCTCTTACTCTCCCCCTCCCCCCCTCTTACTCTCTCTTCTCTCTCCCCCCTCCTTTCTTCCCCCTCCTTTCTCTCTCTCTTCCCCCCTCCTCTCTCTCTCTCTCTTCCCCCTCCTCTCTCTCTCTTCCCCCCTCCTCTCTCTCTCTTCCCCCTCTCCTCTCTCTCTCTTCCCCCCTCTCTCCCCCTCTCTCTCTCTCTCTGACTCCCTTCTCTTCTATGACTGGCCACTACGGTCCTGCTAATAAAATCAGGTAAAGGGTTGTTTTGGCTTGTTGAGTTTAAGGAGCTTTTCCATTGTCCTTTACAAAAAGTCCAGCAGGTACCCAGTGTGGGCCTTCACCATCCAGGAATCAGTTCCTGGACTTTCCCTCAATCATCAACTCTGAAGATCTCTGTGGCAATCATGCCATCCTGTATTGCAGGGTTTTAGGACTGTGTGGGTGAAAAACCAGCCTCTACCTCAGAGCAAAGCCTGTCCTAGGAAGGGGGCATGACCCTTGTCCTTGGAAAGACCCACAGAGCACTCCTAGGCACATACCCACCCTGCTGAGTTGTTTATCTACAAATAACAGGAGAGATCTGCTGAGCCAGGTGTCCCTGACTCAGTCAAGCTAGGTGGGGACCCATAGCAACCCCCTAGCAGCCACCAATCTGCATGAGACAGGGAAATACCTGGGATGCCAGATGACTCTCCCAGTAGTTTATGGTGGTTGGTAACATGTTGGGAAACCATGTAGTTCAGCATATCCCCTCATGGCTTAAACCAATCAGTTCAAAGGAATCTCCCTCTTATACTAAGCAATCACCTTTACCCAACTTGTTCCTGCCAGTGAATGTGCTAATCATGTTTTAGAGTTGTTTTATGATTTTCCCATGGTGTGTGATGATTTGCCAAGAGATGCTATGATGTATGTGAAGTCCCTGCCTTCCCCAAAGAGTGCATAAAACTGCTGCAAACCCTGGGCTCGTGCGGAGGACTGAGCTAGCTCGCAATAAACACCTCTTTGCTGCTTACATCGATCTGGGTCTCTGGTGGTCTTTTGGGGGTCCCAAATTTGAGCATAACATGGGGTTAAGTTTGGGTAGGTTCAGGAGAATCTCCAAGCATGAGCAGTCTTTAACTTGAAGGATGGTTATGGGCAATGTGAAGGCAGCAGTACCCAGAGCCATCACCAGGAGGCGAACAGAAGTTTCTCAGCCCTTGGATTTTGAGTTGGTATACAGGCATCATTTATATGAAATTCTAGAGATTTTCCATTTTTGTGAGAATAATGCTGGGTAATTCTTGATCCTAACTCCAGCCCCATATTTATTTTTAAGATAGGTCCCCTCGCTAAAAGCATGCAATGGAGGAAGGATAGCATCTTCAACAAATGGTGTTGGGAAAACTGGAAATCCATATGCAACAAAATGAAACTGAATCCCTTTCTCTCGCCATGCACAAAAGTTAACTCAAAATGGATCAAGGAGCTTGATATCAAATCAGAGACACTGCGTCTGATAGAAGAAAAAGTTGGCTCCGATCTACATATTGTGGGGTCGGGCTCAAAATTCCTTAATAGGACACCCATAGCACAAGAGTTAATAACAAGAATCAACAAATGGGACTTTCTTAAACTAAAAAGTTTTTTTCTCAGCAAGAGAAACAATAAGAGAGGTAAATAGGGAGCCTACATCCTGGGAACAAATTTTTACTCCTCACACTTCAGATAGAGCCCTAATATCCAGAGTATACAAAGAACTCAAAAAATTAGACAATAAGATAATAACCCAATCAACAAATGGGCCAAGGACCTGAACAGACACTTCTCAGAGGAGGATATACAATCAATCAACAAGTACATGAAAAAATGCTCACCATCTCTAGCAGTCAGAGAAATGCAAATCAAAACCACCCTAAGATACCATCTCACTCCAGTAAGATTGGCAGCCACTATGAAGTCAAACAACAACAAGTGCTGGCGAGGATGTGGAGAAAAGGGTACACTTGTACATTGCTGGTGGGACTGCCAATTGGTGCGGCCAATTTGGAAAGCAGTTTGGAGATTCCTGGGAAAGCTGGGAATGGAACCACCATTTGACCCTGCTATTGCCCTCCTCAGACTATTCCCTGAAGACCTTAAAAGAGCACACTACAGGGATACTGCCACATCGATGTTCATAGCAGCACAATTCACAATAGCTAGACTGTGGAACCAACCCAGATGCCCTTCAATAGATGAATGGATTAAAAAAATGTGGCATCTATACACAATGGAGTACTATGCAGCAATAAAAAATGACAAAATCATAGAATTTGCAGGGAAATGGATGGCACTAGAACAGATTATGCTTAGTGAAGCTAGCCAATCCCTAAAAAACAAATACCAAATGTCTTCTTTGATATAATGAGAGCAACTATGAACAGAGCAGGGAGGAAGAGCAGGAAGAAAAGATTAACATTAAACAGAGACATGAGATGGGAGGGAAAGGGAGAGAAAAGGGAAATTGCATGGAAATGAAGGAAGACCCTCATTGCTATACAAAATTACATATAAGAGGTTGTGAGGGGAATGGGAAAATAAACAAGGAGAGGAATGAATTACAGTAGATGGGGTAGAGAGAGAAGATGGGAGGGGAGGGGAGGGGGGATAGTAGGGGATAGGAAAGGTAGCAGAATACAACAATTACCAATAGGGCATTATGTAAAATTGTGGATGTGTAACCGACGTGATTCTGCAATCTGCATTTGGGGTAAAATTGGGGGTTCATAACCCACTTCAATCTAATGTATGAAATATGATATGTCAAGAGCTTTGTAATGTTGTGAACAACCAATAAAAAAAAAAATCAAGGGAAAAAAAAAAAAAAGATAGGTCCCCTCATCCCTTCCCTTCCACAGTACCTCTCTTTGAGGTCTTCATCCTCCCTATTCCAGTGAATCTATTCTCCCTGTGGTGGGAAGAGGGGAATGGTTTTTCTCCTTAGGCTTGCTTTGCCACTGACACCATACACTTGTGTTCCTAGATCCTAAGTGTTGGAAATCATTCTTGGGGATATTGAAAAATGCTTCTGGGCATACCCATGTTGCACTGGGCCAAGTTTACTCTAGGTCACCTAACAGAGTCAGAGTGGTTCCGTAACCTGTGATCTTGCCTTGGTTCTTTGTAAGTTTTTCCAAAGAGTTTTAACTGAAACAAACAAGAAACAAGTAACTACTTTGAAGATAAATTTTATTTTGAAACAGTGTCTCTTTTAAAGGAAAGACAGCTTTCTCTTCAAGTGTGGGAGTTTGTTTCTCATGGTGACCATCTTGCTTAGTGCCCCTCATTTAGCTGCTAAGACCATCGCATTCCACCCCCCACCCCACCCCACCCCACCCCACCCCCAGCTGTTTCCCCTGAGTCATTCAAATTATCACTAGCTGGTATTACAGGTAGAAACAACTGCACAATTTGAAGTTTAAAAAAATAATCCCAGCTCCTTCTGTCTCTAAATTGCTGTGTGTGACTCCCGCCGCCCCCCCATACAGGGGAGACTTCATTTTTTTTTTTTTGATAGAATATATACTAAAATAATTATTAGTTTAAGTAAGCAAACATTTTAAATATTTTTAAAGAAGATAGAGAGTAGCAAATCAATAACATTGCAAATGAAAAAAAATGGTTCATTACATATAATTAAACTGTTAAAAAAAAGTACTGTACAGTTCTGTGCTAATAAGCTTCAGAAACTTCCTGGAAAATAGTTATATGAAAATTAAAATGTCCAACCAAAAAAAATCAGAAATGTTTCTAGAGGAAAAATAATTAAAAGATGTATAAAATTATTTTCCACATATGTAAATTCCAGACTTCTGAAGCATTTTTGCAAACAGAAGCCAGCTGAGAAAAGAGCCCTGTACCATCCTGCTCTGGGAGAATTTGGGGATTGAGCAAAACAAGCTAGAGGGACCTGGGAAAGCCCAGGCTTTTCTTCTGCACTAGTGTCAGTAGATAAATCCCAGATGTTTCTCTGTGCCTTGGGGATACATCTCTTTTCCCCTCTTTCAATCTCTTCTCTATTTAACCATAGCTCCAAATATAACCTATGGAATACTTGCAGATTCTTGAATGGACCAAACTTGCTTATTTTTATTTCTGGATCATTTGTTTCTCCCAGAATCATGATTCAGTTGAGAGTGAAGCAGCAGAGGAACTGTTGATACCCCAAAAGTGATAATTTTTTTCCTTTAATATTTGTGAGTGGATAATAATTAAGAAGATAACAGAAGCTAAAGATAGGACATGGTTATATGTCTGTTGAATTCATAGAAAAAATGAATTTAAAGAAAAATAGAGGAAAAAAATACTGAACAGAATAATTTTTGGTTTTGGTACTGGGGATTTAATCCAGGAGCACTTTATCACTGTGCTACATTCCCAGCGTTTTTTACTTTTTGTTTTGAAAATGGGTCATTCTAACTTGCTTAGGACCTCACTGAATTGCTCAGGCTGCCCTCAAACTTACAATCCTCCTACCACAGGCTCCAAGTTTCTAGGATTTCAGGAATGTGCCACCCACCACACCCAGCATGAACAAACTAGGAATGAAAAATTGGATGTCACAGTGAAGTGGGACAAAAGACACTGGACACCTGAGGAATTTTCAGGAAGCAGGCTTATTAATTGTAGGGTCCAGACGGGCTGTTGCCTAAAAATTCTCCCCTGAACAATGAGGATAAAAATCCTTTGAACTTTATACCCCAGTTTTGGCAGGGGTGGGGAGCGGGCGAGGGGGAGGTTCATATGACAAGCACTTTTCGTTCTATACTCTAGACATTTTATACTCACACATTTTTTTTTTTCTGCAAACCTGACATGTATAAACAAAGAGGAAGCTACAAACCACAATACCTTCTGTAGATTTTTGCTGATAGCTGATGTTCTGTCCCAAAAGCTCTCTGATAAGAAGAGGAACTAACTTACTTGCCACAAATATGGTGGGGGTTTCTGCTTAATTACGGTAAGTGTTTCTGGGTGGGGGTGTCTGGCCTGCTTTAATAGAACTCATGGGCTTAGTTAGTAAACACATCTCAACTAATGATTTAACAAATCTGCCTAATGATTAACTATCTAAATGATATGAGTTCCAATATTGAACTAAGGAGTAGAAACTGGAATGGGAGAATAATATTTGACTCCATTAATGTGAGCCAAAACATATGTCCAACTTTTTTGGATGCAGATTTTTTATTTATTTATTTTTTATGGGACAGTTGCTAAATTCCCAACAAATTTGTTATCGTCCTTCTCCCTGGGACTTTCTTTGGGTCCTAAAGCATGAGTGAGATTATGAAAGAGCCCAAAAGGACAACTATGCCTCGTCAAGCAGTTTCCAAAGGTAGCACTGTTCATTCTGCATCAAGATCTACAGGAGGAAGGAAGCAAGGATTTTCTCAAATAAAACATAGAAAATGAATCCATCAACTTAAATTCTCTTCATGAAATCACAATGTGCTTGCATAATCCTGTATACAAGAGGGGTGATTTTTCCAGTTCAGGATTCCTCCCCATCAGAAGTTTCAAGCTTACCTCATTTTCAAAGCACTCCTCTTGGTCTAGGGCCCAAAAGATCAGTGTCAGTATGAGAGGCCAGTAACTCTCAGCCTGATTCACATAAGAATCACGTAGAAAACTTAATTTTCTTTCATAGTCAAGGTTATCCAGGCACATGTTGAAGCCAGATTTAAAATTAGGTAGTCAGTGTAGTTAGGTAAATCGGGTCTAATATCGAGTAAGATCCAAAGTGAAGGCCATGTTGAGAATGAATTCTGGGAAAAGCTGAACAACTCTTGGGATGTTAATGAAGTCCGAGAAACGCAGGACAACTCATGGAATGTTAATGTCCCCAAGGCCCAGAGCCTATCCCAAAGAAGTGTTAATGAAACAGCTTCCAGCAAACTTGAAGATGCTGACTCAAAAGTCCTTCCTGCCCAGATTACTTCTTAGGCCCACCTATGCCCCACCCTTTGGGCCTTCCCACCTACATTCCATCACTGAAAGAACTATAAAAAGGGGAACACATTCGACCTTCAATGGATTCCACCTCTTGGGTCCCCTTCTTCCTCCGGGAGAAGTCTTTTCTGCTGTCCTTTAATAAACTTCTATTTTCCACTCTGACCTTGCCTTGACGTGCTTCTCTGGTGTTATTCTTCAACATTGGGGAAGCAAGGACTCGTCACCGATCAACAGAGGTAACATATTGGAGGTTCCCAACCAAGATTCTACACCGAGGTAAGCGCCTCTCCACGCACCCCATGTCTGTCTGAGGTGCATCTTTCTTTCTTTCTGGAGGGTAAGGTGGGCACTCGATGGCTACTTAAACGCAATTAGTGCAGCGGCTTCAAGACTTCAAGACTTGGGTGAGAGGTTTCCTGGCCTAGGCAGCTCTCAATCACCTGTTCAATACAGAGCAGGCATGTTGGGTTTTACCAAAGCCGCTTCCAATTTTTCTGTCTAGGCCCAGAGAGCAATTGGCGTGGGTACACAGTGTCCCTAATCCCAATCTGCCTCGGATGCGTGGAGGTGGAGGAAGGAGTTTGGAACAACTGCGGAATTCCGGTCTGGGCTACACTCAGTTGTATTCCTAAGGTTCCTTTCTCTTGAGTCCCCTCCTGACAGCCCTAAGGGGTATCTAGGGTGATCGGTAGATGAATGGCACTGAGGGAAAGCCCCAATCATATTTGCCTCTGTGTGGGCTACACAACACTCCCAACCTTGCATCCATTCCTTCCTGGATGCTCCCCTTCCTTCGAGGGTCAGAATTGTTAGCAATTCAGGTTGTAGGACTGAGAGAAAGGCATGGGATAATTAGTAAAAGCTGCCCAGGTTCCCTAAGGTGCATAGGTAACTTTCACTAGTCTGTTTTACCGCTCTGATGTTTAAAATGTGTTGTTCTCTTTAAGCTGCTAAAGGGAGGCATTTTTAGAATCAATTCTTCCAGTAGTCTCTCAGATAGAAAGCACTACCTTACAACCAGGAGATTTGCCTTACCCTCAGGGTAAGGGATACTGCCCTTGATGAGTTCTGCTTCCTCACACGTTGAACTTTGAACCTTAGAGAAGCACGCCCACGCCAAGGCAAGCATACAAAGCTGGGTTTTATTTAAAAAGGGGTAACATAGATTTCTCCTGGGAGGGAGGAGGGGGCCATAGCTGGTATCTTGGTATCCCCAGAAACAAGGTGTTCTGCCCTTTTTATATGTCCTAGGTATCCTTTGTTCTCCTGCCCTCTTCCCTTCATCTCTTTTCAGCTTACCAGACTAGGCCCAGGAATGCTTGGTGGGATGGCCAAAAGGTGGGAAACAGGTGGGTTGAAGGGGGAAGGCCTGGATGGAGCAACTCCTGGACTCATTAATTAACAACCTTATAGCTTCCTGTAGGGAGGGGCAATTGCTGGGACAGGTTACCTTAGCAACAGATTAAGGTGGGGGGTAGGTTTTTGATAAGGGTGAAAGAAGGGCTCTGAAGGAATTAACATTTCAATTCCTCAGGGACTGTCTCCAACTTCCAGGACTCACTCAAAATTGGCCTCCTTGATCTGGCCTGACCTACCTAGGCTGACTGCCTGTCTAATTCTGGCTTCACCAGTAGCAGCCTCTGTTATGACAACCAAAAATCTCTTTGGAGTTTGAGAATTTCCCTGCAGTGAACATTTCTCTTTGTCCCGTGGAGAAACACTGTTAATCCATCACCCTCTCCCCAGTGGCCAGAAGATCTACAGGTTCTTTGGCCCAGAAACTTCTTCCCTGTTCCTCTTCCTGTATGCCCCAAGAATTTCACTTTCATTTCTCAGCCAGCTTTTGGGAGGGAGGGACTACTTGCAGCTGAGCAGCTTGCGGTGAGTGAATCCTGCCCTGACTTTTCTCCACCACTTTAACCAGGAGTTGAGATTTCCCTGCTGGGGCCTGAAGGTGTGTGGGGGAGGCTTGGTGGGGCAGAGGGTGGGAGACCCTGGGAGGAAAGTACTAAGTGAAGTCCGTCGGGGGAGTTTAATTCCTGCTTAGAGACTGGTCTGCTCTGAAGGGAAGTCAGGAGTGCAGACAGTCTTAACTGCCTTGAAAGAGAGTGATGAGGAGGCCGAGGTCTTGCTTATTTCCTAGAGGAGTGCTTGTTTCTCAGGCCAAATCCATCCCTGTTAAACAGCCTTCCTGTTCTGTAGGTTTGATTTTTCTACCTCATGAGGGAAAATGGAATCTTCTTGGC
Source organism: Spermophilus citellus (assembly GCF_964194105.1). Taxonomy (NCBI): domain Eukaryota; kingdom Metazoa; phylum Chordata; class Mammalia; order Rodentia; family Sciuridae; genus Spermophilus; species Spermophilus citellus. The sequence continues at coordinate 197,852,294 of NC_138183.1, forward strand.
CTGTTTTTCAGAGAGAAACAGAAGGCTTCTTCATTTGTGTTCCACTCTACCTCCTCAGAGGAGAGGGGGTCCCTGTATTTCAGGGACCCTGTATTTGTGAAAGCCCAAGTTCCTGAGGTGAACTTGTTAGCAGCAGATAGAACACAGCCCATGGCAGATGGAATGTTGCTTTTCACCTGCCTCCTGGCAACCACGGAGAGGCTTTGGCTTCCTGTCCTGTCCCTAGCCCTTGGCCTACCCCAGGACAGCTGGTTAGATGACCTAACTGCTGTCTGCTTCTTTGTCCCCTTTTTATTTTGTGTCCTGGAGCTCCATTCGCTTGTTTTTCTCAGAATACAATTGATTACTTTGATGTTTTGTTTCAGTGCTGGGGAAAGAACCCAGGGCTTCCAGCATGCTAGACAAGTGCTCCGCCCCTGAGCTGCATTCCTAGCCCTTTCTATTTTTCCTCGAGTCAGGGTCTTGCAAGGTTGCCCAGGCTGGCCTTCAACTTGGGACCCTCCTGCCTCAGTAGCTGGGTCTGCAGGTGTGTGCCTCTTCACCTGACTTGCTTACTCTTACTTCAGAAGTGCATGTGATCCTATATCCTCCCCTGCCTTGGAAATTGTTCATCATTCTTTCTCTTGTGCACACCTATCCTGGGAAAAGAGATATAACCAGAAGAGAGTCCCAAGGAGTTCTCAGAGAGAGAAGGAAACTGTGCTCAGGACCAGCGGGGTCTTTGGTATAAGTGATAGAAAAGAATTTCAGCAGGTGTCAGTAGAGGCACAAATATTTATTGAGACTAGGAAGGGTTAGGTATTCAAGGGAAAATGTGGGTCACTTTTACAGTGAGAGATGGTTTTGGGACTCCAGCTCTTTTTAAGGGACACTTTGTGAGAAGTGGAAAAGGGAAGGTATGTAGGAATGATATCAGTATGGTGATCTCAAGGAGATTATAGCAGTCTGGTCAGTCTTAGGATCCTCATACTGACCTAGTCTTTATTATCTGATCAATATCATAGTGCAGGAAAGTCCCCCTAAAAAATTACAGGTTTCTCAAAATACCCTCTCTCTTTACCTAATCCATTTATTGGTGGAGGGAGTAATTAACAGTGCTCAAGATAGTCATCACAAGTAAATGGACGTAGGCTTAACTTTAAGATGTAGAGATTTCCTAGGAATTTGGGAGTGACAAGCTTGTGAGACAAAAGGTGGTTTAGAGAGTGACAGCCTGGAAAGGTATGTGCAACTTCTGAATTAAATTTTCATTTCCTTTATGTCCTTTTTTTTTTTTTTTTTTTTTTTAAATCCTACCCCACACCTTTGCATTGATTGTTACCTCTATTTATTACTGTTTTCTTTGCTCGGAGCTAATTATCAAGAGTAGGTTATTTTCAGGAAGAACCTAAAGTTGCAATGGTCTTGCTAATCAACTTGCTGTCTGTTGACCCTGAGTATTTCCCATTTGAGGCTCACTTGTGAACAATTGGCCTTGATGGGTGTTAGGTGCATTCTGAAACCCACCATGCTGTCCCACACTCCCACTTCTCAGAGTTGACTGTACCTGCCTTGCTATGAGTCTGCCTAACTCCTGGGGAGGGTTTGCTTCTGCCCAGATGCTGATCTAGCAAGATACAGGCCAAAATGGACTGACTTAGTTATAAAAAGCTCAATTTGAAGGAACTAAAGCAGGTTGCTGATGTGAAAAGCTTCAGTGACCATGCATTCAACTTTTTTTTTTTTAAAGAGACAGAGAGAGAGAATTTTAATATTTATTTTTTAGTTTTCGGTGGACACAATATCTTTGTTTGTATGTGGTGCTGAGGATCGAACCCGGGCCGCATGCATGCCAGGCGAGCGCGCTACCGCTTGAGCCACATCCCCAGCCCCATCCATTCAACTTTTAATAAATATGAAATACATATAGGAGCTTACATCCTAGTTAGGGAATGAAAACAAACAATAAGTAATTAATAGAATATACAAGAAGATATATAAGAATATACAAAATATATTATTCATATATACATACATATGTGTGTGTGTGTGTATACACACATAAGAAGATAGAAGATACAAAATTACCGATATTACAGGGTTGTTTTTTTTTTCTTTATTTGTTCTTTTTAGTTTTACATAACATTAGGATTCATTTTGACAAATTTATAAAAGCATGGATTATAATTTGTTGTGATTCAGTCCTCAGTACTTCTCCTTTCCCTCTATTTCTCCCTTTGCCTGTTCCCTTCCCTGTACTCTACTGATCTTTCTGCTATTTACTTAGTTTTTTTTTTTTTTTTAATTAGTGTCTTCAAAATGTACATGATAGTGAGATTCACTGTGGGATACTCATATATGAACATAGGAAAATTAGATTAGATTCACTCCACTGTTCTTTCCTTATCCCATACCTCCTCCCTCTTCTTCAGTCCACTTTGTCTACTCCATTGATCTTATCTCCCACTAGGTTGGATTAGCTTCCACATATTGTAACTGAAAGCTCAGTCCCTGTCCCCAAAGCCTATCAATGCCAATTTAATAATGAGGACATGGTTTTGAGAAAAAGGAAAAAGAAGTTTTATTGCTTTGCTAGCAAAGGAGGAACACAGGGAACTTCTATCCCAAAGGCTGTGGTTCTATTGCTCAGGAGGGGCTGTGGGGTTTTAAAGGAATCCTTCAAGGGTTATGTTCCAGGTGTGCTCTGGTAGAGGGTCCCAGGGTACCCTGGTGGCCTGTTAGGATTCCCTTGTTAATTTGGAAGATATTCACTTCTCAGATCCTCAGCAGTCATCTCCTTCCTATAGTGGGTGTGTTCAAGGGCAATGAACACTTTCTCCCTAATCTTGTTAGGGAGGGGGAGAGAAAAGCAGAGAGAAAAAAACATCAAAACAAAAACAACAACAACAAAAACAGCCTTAGAGCAATGAGGGCTGCATTCAGAAGGTGAAGGGACCACTGTTACAATATCAGATAAAGCATTTGACTTTTGATTTTTTGAAGACTGGCTTGTTTCCCTTAGCATGATATACATAAACATGTGCTATGTATGTGTCTATATGTATAGATACATTCATTCATCTGTTGAAGGGCACATAAATTTGTTCCACAGCTTGGCTACTGTGAATTGTGCTGTTTTATGGGCTCAAAAGAGACCTGAAAAAGGCCTTTCAAATTTAAGTAATTTTTCATCTATCCCTCCTTGTAAGAACTTTGAATAGAATCTGAAGAATGTGAGGAATTTAAACTCTTTTAATACAGGCTAGGATTTTCTCAGACATTGAAAGTAGGACAGGGTTGGTTGGGCAAGAGTTTGCAGTGAGAATAGCAGGTGGGCTCAGAGGGATGCTGCTGGGAAAGGAGAGGTATAATCTAGCCCTAACTGGACCATCATCAAAGCTAGGTTTGAGCAGAGGAGTGACTTGATTGTCATCTGCTTTTAAGAGGCTTCCTGCAGTCAGTATCCTAAGAATAACAGTGAAGAGAGCCCAGTAAGAAAGACAATGAAAGTATTAGGAACACCAGCAGTAGACAATTTTCTGGAACCCAGGCAGAATAAACAGGTGGCTTGTAACAGTGTGGTGGCAGTGGACGTGGTTGAAGTGTTTTCTTCCTCTCAACTTATTCTACTGGACTAGACAAGAGGAAAGGACAATACTAGGGGTTGCTAATTGAAAATGGTACCATAGTAAAAAGTGACTTGGGAATTCATTGACTGTCTAAAAACTTCAAAGGACAGTCTTCCCTAAAGTTCACTTTTTAAACACACTCTAATTTTACTACTTAACCTGCAGAGAGACATAGTTTGCATTTACACTAGTGCAGATGGTAGGGGAAGACTCAAGTGTTGGGTGCAATCACTTGACACCCGTGTAGTGATAAGGAAAGACTTCTGAGGTGCCCTAAATTTAATTACAAAGTGGAGTGGAGGTGGGAAGAGACAGAAGGTGGCAAGGAGGTTAATTAGTTACAAGCTACAGGCCACAAACACCAAAGCACCATTTTACATTCATGACAATTAAAACCTTAAATCCTCTCAACCCTTCAAGGTTCCATACTGCCCACCTATCCCAAAGGTGGTGTAAGCCCGCCCTTCTTTTTAATAACCCATGTAGATTCAGTGTAAATAACCCCTCTCTGCCTTCCTTCCTTCCTTCAGTTTTCATTATAAAATTCTCTGACTTAGATCTGGCAGACATTTTTCCAACTGCCACCTAGCCTTGTTGTTCAGGTGGCCGAGGGAACTTGTCCTGGGACTGATTCTTGTTGACCAGCATCTGTAATGGCTCAATAAACCTTTTTATTTCAGAGATCTCTGTTTCAGGAGTTCCTACTTCACAGTAGCCAGGTGACCTGGGAATTCTATCAGAAAGATGCCGCTCTTATTTTCTTCTCTACTTCCCTGCATACTGCTGGGCTTGGGTTCCTCCTGGGCAGCAGTAAGGTCATTGCCCACATGCGGGAATCTGACTTCTCTGTACCTTCCTCATTCTTTGGCTGTTAAGGTGGCAGCTGCTTTGTCAGCAACTTGTAGCCCAGCTGTGGAGATGTGGTCACAGCTCCATGGCAGAGGCATTTTCCACTACTTCCTCCTCTGTAGGTCCTTGGGGTTTCTAAGTTTCCGTAAGATACTAAGAGGAAGCAAAGATAACAGAGAATCCCACCTATATGATCAGTTCATAGCTTTAGTCATAACAAGTGAGTATATATATATCATGTAAATCTTGCTAGTCATGAGAGCCTGGTATGACCTATAGGTAGTTATTGTAGCCAGCACCTAACAGCATTTGTCCTTTAGATGACTTTTAGTATTGGACTATTGTCTAGATTAAACCCACCAGCCCAATTTTAATCTTTCTTATTAGGTTCATTTTATGGATGAGGTTGAGGGAGCAAGTTGGTCCCTATGCCTGAAATATCTCTGTACATCCTTCATCATGCTCCATGATTCTTTTGAAGAGCTGGGAGATAGTATTTATTGGTTATCACATATTGCAGGTCTTACACTATGAAACATTTTTTTTCTTTTCTTTTCTTTCTTTTTTTGGTAGTACTGGGTTTTAAACTCAAGGGTGTTCCATCACTGAACTACATCTTCAGACAGACCAAGTTGCCCAGGCTGGACTCAAATTGGCGACCCTCCTACCTCAGCTACTTGAGTCACTGGGATTATAGATGGCACCCAGCTCAAACCTTTTTAACTGTATTAGTTTCCTAGGGCTATTGTAAAAATTACCAGATTTTAGATTACCTTAAACAACAGGAATTCATTCTCTCAAAAGTTCAGGAAGCCAGTAGTTCAAAATCAAGTTCATAGTAGACTTGGTTCCTTCAGGAGGCTATAAATGAGAATCTGTTTTATACCTACTCTAACCTCCAGTAGTTTCTAGCAATCTAAGCATTCTTTGGCTTGCAGCTTTATCACTCCAAATCCTGCCTCTGCTTCGTTATGTGACTGTGTGTCCCCTTCTCTACTCTACAAGGATGCAAGCCATTGGATTTAGGACCCATCCTATCTTGTAAGACCTCAACTTGATTACATCTACAAAAATCTTATTTCCAAATAAAGTCACATTCACACAGCTGAACATACCTTTGTAGGGGACTGTTTTAGTCAGTTTTTTCATTGCTTTAACCAAAAAACCTGACAAGAACAATTTTAGAGTAGGAAAAGTTTATTTAGCATTCATGGTTTCAGAAGTCTTATTCCACCACAGACTGCCAACTTCATTGCTCTGGGTCCCAGATGAGGCAGAACATCTTGGTGGAAAGTTGTGGAAGAGGAAACTCACACATGTTAGCATCACATACATCCAAGTTCATTTGCTTAACAAGGGGATACAGGCAGGGACATACAGCATCCAGCACAGAGAGGATCCTCACAATGATGAAAAAGGATTCCATCCCTCTGTTGAAAGATCTTTTTTTTTTTTTTTTTTCTTTTTTGGTACTGAGGATTGAACCCAGGGGTGCTCAACCACTGAGCCACATCCCCAGCCCTTTTTTACATTTTGTTTAGAGACAAGGTCTCACTGAGTTGCTAAGTGTCTTGCTAAGTTGCGGAAGGCTAGCTTTGAATTCTTGATCCTCCTGCCTGAACTTCCTGAGCAGCTGGGATTACAGGTATGCGCCACCATGTCCCACGAAAGCTCATTTTTAAAGAGAACAACTATATGTGTTGGAAAGTTTACAAGTATATGTAAACTAATGTAGCTTACATAAACCTCATTCCAACATACTGAGTACCTTGTTAGAGTCAGAACACAGTTTCTAAGGACCTAAGGGGTCCATATATATATATCACAACTCTTTTGTGAAAACAAGGTCTGCGCTTGCCGAAAAAACATAATTTAAAAAAGAAAATACTAGGAGCAGGTAATCCCAGTGTCCTTTGTATTGGAAGTAAAGACCTTATGCCTAGGGATAATCCTTTTCTTCCCTCACATGTCCAATTTAATTCCCAATCTTCTTTCTTTTACCTCATCATATTTCTTCAGTTTGGTTTTTTTTCTGCTTCTGTTTCCTCCATTGACTTGTCCTCCTTCCTCCCATCCAATGATGGAAAGAGGGTGTTGCTTTTGGAAATAGACCATCACTTTCACTTCACTCGGGAAGTGTCAGATAGCCGGGTCCTGCAGGATTGCTAAAGGCCTAGCTTATTACCTTGTTAGATGTGAGTTATTTATATACTTTCTGCCCACCAGCCACAATTGCAACTTGAAATTTGAGATGCTGTCTTCTTTCCACAGGGCATTTACCAATGTGATTCCATTTACCTAAAAATATTTCTCCTCTTCCTCATTCCATATTCCCTTCTCATCATTCAGCTTTCAATTCACCTTTTATATATCTTGGATATTCTTGGAATATCTTGGATATTCCCTTTGGCACATTATTGGATTTCCTCAAAGCATATACCTCTGTATAGTAGTGCTTATCCTACCTGTAATTTTATACTTTTACACCTTTGTTAAAGATTACCACTGAGCCACCATCCCAGCCCCTTAAATAGAGTGCTCACCTAGCATGTGCAAGGCCCTAGTTTCGATCCTCAGCACCACATAAAAATAAATAAATAAAATAAAGATATTGTGTCCAGTTATAACTAAAAAATAAGTGTTAAAAAAAAGATTATTTAACTAGCTTCTGTCTTGTTTAGTTGACCACTAAGTTTATTATGGCCAGTGTTACCTGTTTATGTTCAATTTTGGACTTTTGATTTTAATCCATTTTCTAGATTTTAATCATTAAAGACAATTTATCTTCAGTGATAATTTGTTTTGGTGAATGAATATATAAATAACTCACATCAAATATATAAATATGGATTAAAATATCTCTCCATGCTGTGGTCTCCCTTTATAATATTGAGACATCTCTCTTCTGACCAACAGTTATCCCATTGGAATTTATTTTCTTAGGTATCAGAGATGAATATGATTTATTTATACCATCTCCTCAAACCTACAAATATACATCTTCAGGTTCTTGTCAACATCCCTGACATATTTTTAGACCAAGATAAAAATCCCATCGCCTACAAACACAAGACTCAACACGACAACTGGTCTGGATTCCTCCACTTCTACTCTAACTTAGAACTGGGTATTATATTAGTCATGTTTGGTTGCTGTGACCAAAATACCAGGAATAACAAGATAAAGGAGAAAAGGCTTGTTTTCACTTATGATTTCAGAGGTTTCAGTCCACAGTTGGCCAGCTCCATTGCTTTGGGCCCCAGGTGAGGCAGGTGGAAAGGCATTGCAGAGGAAAACTACTCAGCTCATGGTATCCAGAAAGATGACAAAGATTATGAGGGAAAATCTAGGGACAAGTTAAGTCCCAAGGACATACTTCCCCAACCAAGCCCTACCTGCATATAGTTTCCACCACCTTACAGTGGTTCATTCAGCTATCAATGGATTAATCCAGTAATGAGGTCAAAGCTTTCATGATCCAATCATTTCCTTAAAGTGCCAACTCTGAATATTGCTGCACTGGGTGCCAAGCATTCAAACATATAAGATTTTGTGATGGCTAATGTGCATTCATTCAGTGATGCATTTGTTGTTCAATAGATGAGTTAGAGCAGTCCTGTCTAATGAGGAACCATGTAAGGAGAGAGTTGAAGGAAGTATAAAAGTCATGCAAATATCAATAGGAAGATCAGCAAAGAGCAAGGACAAAAACCCTGGGGAATCAGTGGCTCAACTGGGCCATTGAATTTCATTTCTGATTTCTCCCTCTCCTTTTTTTGGTTCCTCAAGAGTGTGGTCTTGATCAGTCTTTAAGGTGTGCACAGTTAGAATCCTTATTCTTGCCATTCTAACACCATCCTTTTTTAATTTGCCTAGTCATCCAGAAGGATTTACACAAGAAAAGCATCGGGAGTTATGACCGGAGGAAGCCAGGGAAGAAATGCGATGGCTTCAAAAACCCTGGTGAACACACAAGAAAAGGCAAAATGTCCCATCTGCCTAAAGCATTTAACAGAGCTACTGACTCTAGGCTGTGGTCACAGCTATTGCCAAACATGCATCTCTAGGAACAAGAAGTCTGTGACCAGCCCAGGAGGGGAAAACAGGTGTTTCATATGTAGTATCAGGAACTTATTTGGAAATACCAAAGCTAATCAGCCTCCAGCTGACGTAGCAGAAGGACTCAGGGAAGTCAAGTTGAGCCCTAGCACTGTGCAAAATGCAGACTTATGTGCACGCCATGGAGAGAAACTCCTACTCTTCTGTGTGGAGGATAGGAAGGTAATTTGCTGGCTTTGTGAGCGTTCTCAAGAGCACCGTGGGCACCGAACGTTACTCATGGATGAAGTGACCAAGGAATGTCAGGTAGGTCCCTTGATGGAGAGAGAAAGGGCAGAAGGTGGTCCTGAGTAAGAAATCTCACTTTTCCATTTTTCTTTACTGATGTTGACCCTACATTCAGTTTCTAATACCTGGAGTCTGTATATTCCCTTCATTTACATAAAGGATGATCCTAGGGTCTTAGCCAGAGTAGATTTGGTAGTGGTGGTGGTGGTGGTGGTGAGTCTTCCTTTCATTGTAAGTAGAGAATTCTTTCTCAAATTTAGCTGTAACTGCTCCTCTCAGCAGGATGATCGTGGGGGGAACATTGTGGGTTGAATGTGGTTGAATGTGCTGTAGAGTCTGTACTCACCCTAAGAAAAGAGAAGCAGGCTGCTGTTGGTGAGATCATCATTTTCGTCCCCCAGGAATAATGAATACATTCACTTCCAATTTCCTCCCATGTCATAGATTTTAATCATCAATCTCACAGCTTTTGTAAACTCTATTGTCTTCTGAGGTCAACCTGGTTTTATCCAGGTTCATCCTCTGTCCAAGGGTGGAGAAACCTCCACGCTTGATTCTGGTGATTCCTTTCCCACAGGACAAGCTTCAAGCAGTTCTCAAGAGGCTGGGGAAGGAACAAGAAGAAGCTGAGAAGTTGGAAGCTGATATCCAAGAAGACATCACTTCTTGGAAGGCAGGAGAAAACTCTCCCTGAGAGATTCTTACACAGGAAACTTGGGCAGGACCTTTGGTTCTAATCCAAGGAGCCCTTTCATCTTTGTCCCCCGACTCAGAATAAATCCAGCAGCCATTTGATTAGTTTCTTGTTGTGGGGGAGGGCTGGAGAGTGGATATGTCACGGTACACAAAATATTTGAAATTGAGCACTGTGATGGACTGCATGGTGCAGAAGCCTAGAGAATACTGTATTCCCTTTTTCTTTTCCACTGAAGCTCCTACACTTTGTAGGAGGGCACTGGGCAAAAGACCAAAGATTTCTTCAAGGTTCAAAAATGAGGAGCATGATAATGGGTAGTCATGAGTATCCGGGGTAACAGTTTACAAGTCAAGCCCCAATGAGTGTGGGCCTAGAAAATATTGTCTGAGGTCATTGCTTTAGTAGGTACTGAAAGGAAAATAGTAGGGAGAAATAAAAACCAATTCCCCCAGAATTGCTCTCCTGCTTCTATACTCCTGGCTCGAAGTTCCTGAAAAATGTTTGCCTCCTGGCTCCTAATATATTACACCGTAGACCCTCAACAGACTCATTGCATCTCTCTCTCTCTCTCTCTCTCTGCCTGTCTTTGCAGTGTCAGGTAGAGACTGAGAGAAAAAGGATACAAATGGAATTTAATCATCTTAGAAGAATCCTGGACAGCGAGGAAGAGCGAGAGCTACAAAGATTGGATCGGGAGGAGAAGACGACACTGGATAGCTTGGCAGAAGCAGAGGATGAGCTGGTCTATCAGAAGCAGTTGGTGAAAGAGCTCCTCTCAGATCTAGAGCGTCGGAGTCAATGGTCAACACTGGAGCTACTGCAGGTAGAGGAATCACCTCATCTGAGGTTCTGGAAACAAGCCTGTTACTTTATTTTTATAGCTAATAAGAGTCTATGTTGAATAGGAGTGATGAAGGCATTCATTCTCACCTTTTTCCTGATCTTGGGGAAAAGGCATTCAGGTTTTGACGATTTAGTATGGTGCTAGCGCTAGGGTTTTGTAGATGCCCTTGATCAGGAAAAAGCAGCTCCTTTTTGCTCTTAATTTGTTAACCTTTCCTCTTTTGCTTTTATCTTGAAAGCATGTGAAATTTTATCAAGTACTTTTTTTTGGCCTCCTTGGGGATCATCATGCAGTTTTTATTCTTTATTCTATTAATGTGAAGTATTACATTGATTCATTTTCTTGGCTGACCATACTTGCATTTCTGAATTAAATCCCATCATGCTTAGAGTAGTCATGACTTTTTTCCTAGATTTGATTTTTTTTCAGTAGTTTTTTGAAAAATTTTATGTCTATCTTCATAAGGAATGTTGGCTGGGGGATTGTTTTTTGTTTTGTTTTAACTTGTGATATCTTTGTGTGATTTTAGTATCAGGGTAGGGCTGGCCTCAGATACTATGTTGGGAAGTGTTTCCTCCTCTTCTGTTTTTTGGAAGAATTCGTGAAATTGTTTTAGTTAAAGCTTCGTCCTGGGGTTTCATAAACTGACTTCCAGACCACTCACATATAATCAAATCAAGTCTTTATTGAAGTACACTGGCGACTGACCAGAACATAAAGCTGTTCCCCTGATCAGCCCTGAACAGTTGCAAGGGCGCTCCTTATAAGTCTGAAAACTGCAAAAGGGATGTTCGGGGGTCTAGCCAATGCAAGCAAGCCAGGTTATAGAAGTGGGAGAGTGCAGTCAAGCGGCGGGAAGCCTAACCAATCACAGTTAGCCCAGTCACCCCAGTTACAGAAACAGAGCCCCGTTATCCTAGTTACAGAAACAATGCCCCATTAGGTAGTTCCATGTTCTTAAAGGTTTCTATAGCAAAAGGAAAAGAACATCTTGCCCCAGTCATGACCCTTCTACTTGGCATGGTTGTTTTACAGAATGGAGTTACAAAATATTGACTTTTTTTTTTTTTTTTTTTAAGTCTCCAGCAGAATTCACCAATGAAATCATCTGGTGATTTTTTGGTAGAAAGTCTTTTCTTTACATGTTTTGTATCTATATTTTCTGTCTTCTTCAATTAGTATTGGTAGTTTCTGTATTTCTAAGATTTGTTCATTTCATCTAGGTTATCTAATTTATTGGTGTAGAACTGTTTATAATCTACGATTCTTTTTTTGTCCCTGGCGCTGTGGATTAAACCCAGGGCCTCACACATGCTAGGCAAGCTCTCTACCACTGAGCTACACCCCAAACCCCTTACACTTTTTAATTTGTGTAAGGTCAATAGTGATGTCCCATCTTTCATTCTTAATTGGTAAATTCATCTCCTCTCTGTTTTTCTTCATATGTCTAGCTGAAGGCATGTTCATTTTGTTGATATTTTTAAAGAACTGTTTTGATTTGTCTGATTTTCTTTCATATTTATCTATTCTTTCTTTCATTAATCCTGCTGTAAGCCTAAAGCTTTTTCTTTGGGTTCTGGGGATTGGACTCAGGGATGCTTTATCCCCAACCCTTTTGATTTTCTGTTTGAGACAGTGCCTGGCCAAGTTGCTAAGGGCCTTGCCAAATTACTGAGGCTGTCCTTGAACTTGAGATCCTCCTGCCTCAGCCTCCTAAATCATTCGGTTTATAGGCATGAACCACTACCCCCAGTTTAATCCTAATACTTTTTTTCTTTCTCTTTTTTATTTATATATAACAGCAGAATGCATTACAATTCTTATTACATATATAGAGCACAACTTTTCATATCTCTGGTTGCATACATAGTATATTCACACCAATTCGTGTCTTCATACATGTGCTTTGGATAATAATGATCTGATTTCTATATTTTCTCTTCTTCCTAGGATACAAGTGGAATCATGAAATGGTACATATGGGTGACAACGAATAGTGCTTTTATACTATAAAGGAAGGTTTGTAGCCATTAGAAACATTTCAGTCAGAATGAAAAAATGTCCCATGTCAGGGAAATTTGGATGCTGCATTATCTTCATTTGTTGGCTATAGGTGAGGCTCTGAGTGTTCCATATCTACTGAGAACTGAACAGATTCTGTTGGCGAATTTGGTGGTTGGAGTTCAGAGTTAGGGTCAGAAAGTTTATTAGGGGTAAGGAGTTCCACACTAGGACTCCTGAGTCTTCCCTCATTTCACTTGGTCCCTGCACACAGTTCTGGGTCCCTTATTTCTCAAGTGCTATCTTACCGCAAAAAGGGCTCTGTCAAGTCCTAAAATAGACCATAGGGAATATCTTTTTTTCTCCTCCTCCTCCCCCACTCCTCCTCTTCTTCCTTTTTCTTCTGGTACTAGGGTGGTACTTAGGTACTAAAGGTACTCAGGTACTCAACGGTGCTTTACCACTGAGCTCTACCCCAGCCCTTTTGAGACAGGGTCTCATTGTATTGCCAAGGCTGTCCTCAAACTTGAGATCCCCTTGCCTCAGCCTCCCAATACTCTGGGATTATAGGCATGCACCAACACACTTGGAAGGGACAGTTTCTTATATTTTCTTTTCCTACATGGGAATAGAAGGAATCAGGTCATTCTATACAGTTCTCACTATATTTCTTAAGACAGAACCAAGCCTTGGAGTTAGTGGCTTTGACCCATGTTGCCAATAATTAATCTCTTTTTGTTTATTTGCTTTAGAAACTCATATGAAAAAAACTTAGTCCTTGTGTCTGTGGTTGCCAACCTACCTGGTGGCATCAAATTCTACACAAACACAAGAAATTCTGACCATATTCACTTCGGTAATCATAGCTTCTTTGCCAAGTGTTTGTAACTTCCCCATAGAATCTGAAATCTCTAATGTGGACTCTGGGATTCAGGCTCTGGACTGGTACACACAGAGTACCCATGTTACAACCAGGACCTGCAGCTTCACTGTTGATTGCTCAGGCATCCACGTACCTGGCCCTCCCAGAGAGACCCACTGAAGTGAGAGGACTTTTCCATATCATGTAACTTTTTCAGAAGTAGCAAAGACTTTTTCTATGCATTATTTCATCTAATTTTGAATTATTTCCATGAAGTATCAAGTATTCCATTTTTAGAAGAGGGAACTATTGCTTTCAAGAGGTGCAGATCCTCCCAAGGTCACACAGTGGGTACGTGGGAGCATATTTCACACAGTGTATTTTTTCTGGCTCCACTTTCAAAGCTTTTTCCCTTGGGTTCTTTAGGGAAGAGGTATCCATGATGTGGAAGGATAAGAAGGCAGTGGTGTTGGCGGGACACAAGATGAAAAATGTGGGGGTAAAGATATTCTGTCATTCCTAGGAGTGAGATCTGGACTCTGAAGAAACCAAAAACTGTCTCCAAGAAGCTAAAGACTGTATTCCGTGCTCCAGATCTGAGGGGGATGCTGCAGAGCTTCAGAGGTCAGTAGAGCAGGGGAAGAGTATGGATAAGGAATTTTTGTGGCATCAAGGGTAGCAGGTCTAGTCTAAGAATGAGGATGGAAGAGAGGAGGGAGGTCAGAGAAAGGGTCTTCTGTGACAGAGGATATGATCAGGAGTGAAGGAGAATGGCCAGGCGTCTGGCTCATCTTCTCATTTGCAGTTCACAGCTCCACCATATGCCCTCCCTTGCCTCTACTTTGGATAAGAGATAGATATTGGTGCTTCTAGTTTTCTTTGCTTCTAATCAAATCATTGCATCTTTTCTCATTTCAGAGCTAACAGATGCCCAATGCTACTGGGGTAAGAAGTTGCAGGGTCTTCTGATCACTGTATTTGGATCACCTCAGAAGCTTGTGTTTAATGAGATCTTATCATCTGAGCCTCATGTGGTCTCATGTAGACATTTCTCTAGCATTCCACCCCTCCCCCAATCCATCCACCCAACTTTGCTCCAAGTGCATTCCCACGTGCCCTCTTCACAGTGAGACCAGATAAACCTGTTCCATGTCTGTCACTGATCTTTTCTTTTCGTTTTCCCTTGCAGTGGACTTAACATTGAATCCAGACAACTTAAATTTGAATCTTGCACTTTCGGAAGATGAGAGACAAGTGACAAGCGTGTGTATTTGGCCACTTAAGCATTACGATTGTGGCATCTTAAGCTCCCAACATTTCTCTTCAGGGAAACATTACTGGGAAGTTGACGTATCCAAAAAGACCAGCTGGATCCTGGGAGTACACTGTAGAAAACGTTCTGCAAAGTATGCTGAGAGGAAAGACGCGGATCATACAAACGTGTCCTCCACATACAGACCTAAGTACGGCTACTGGGTTATAGGTTTACAGAATAACTTTGAGTATATCGTCTTTGAGGATTCTTCCAGCTCTGATCCTAAGGTGTTGGCCCTCTTTATGGCTATTCCTCCCCGTCGTGTTGGGGTTTTTCTCGACTATGAAGCAGGCATAGTCTCATTTCTCAACGTCACAAACCATGGGTCACTCATCTACAAATTCTCTAAATGTTATTTTTCTCAGCCTGCTTATGCATATTTCAATCTTTATAAATGTCCAGCCCCCATGACACTGTGCCTACCAAACTGCTGAATTTTCTTATTCCCTCATCTCCTACTTTTGGATTCCTTGTCTAGAGGCTCCTCTCCTGCTTCTGAACACATCTGCACCTTTCCTCCTGTGGTCTTTCATCCCTGTGGTCTCCCTTCTCTACTTGAGAATTTCTACTCATCCTTGAGATGAGATACACTATGGTGTATCTGGTTTAAGTTAGGAGAGATGCTTTTGTACCCATTTATTCTTCCTCATATTCTCAAAGTTAGACATCGAATCCCTTGTAAAGATGGAGAATTGTTATGCTGAGCGTGGTGGCACACCTGTAATCCCAGGAGCTCTGGCTGAGACAGGAGATAGGAGGATCACAAATTCAAAGCCAGCCTCAGCAATTTAGCAAGATCCTGTCTCAAAATTTAAAAAACAAAAACAGGGAGTTGGGGATGTGGCTTAGTGATTAAATACTCCTGGATTCAATCTCTGGCATCAAAATAAAGATGGATCATTGTTTAAAATATCCGTGCCCTCCCATTTCTCCATATTTCCCTGCCACTGATCTGAAGAGAGTAGCAAAGCCTCTTGGCCACCCATTTGTGTTATTTAGAACAATCCACACAAATCACTCCTGTGACCAGGATGACCAAAAACTGAAGAGTCTTTGAGCAAATGTCAGTTTGCCCAGGATACCCAAGGTTTATTGGGCAGTTGAGGAGAGAAAAACATCCACTATAGATTTACCCAGAGTGAAGAGTCATCTTCAGAGGAT
The DNA here is from genome assembly GCF_964194105.1 of Spermophilus citellus. Classification (NCBI taxonomy): domain Eukaryota; kingdom Metazoa; phylum Chordata; class Mammalia; order Rodentia; family Sciuridae; genus Spermophilus; species Spermophilus citellus. The sequence goes on from NC_138183.1 coordinate 197,867,978, forward strand.
TTAATTCAAATCTTGTTTCCTCTGTAATAAATTGTGAAAAAGGTAAAAAAATATTATGGTTCTTTTTTCTCAAATACAAATTGCGATTTCAAACTGTACCTTAGTTAAGATCATTATGTGAAACTAAATGTCAATAAATATAAAATGCTTAATTAAGTCTCTTATACATAACAGTAACTAAATACATGCATTTGTGATTACAAAAAATTTAGTCTATGTTAATCTCCCCACCAGTTTGCACTCTTCAGATTAGTAATAATTGTTTCTTCTGAATTTTCATTTTGCAAATACCCAGAGTCTGCTGTTAAGACCAATTCAGTTCTAGTTTTGTTTTATAAAACTTTTTATTATTGAGGCTGGTATTATTTTTATTAAAAGAAATACATTTAAAGACTGCAAAACAAACCTGTGAGCTTCTATAGTTTGTGCAATACAAGGAGCCATGTCTAGATATAACTGTAATGTGGGACAACCATCTGGTATTTAGGGCTTTTCCTTGTGGTAGAAGACTTGAGTGTTCTATTGTTAGTCGCCACTCCATGCATCTTTTCTTTTCTTCTTTTGTTTTCTTTCTGTGGAGTAGAAAGGAGAGCTGGGGAGATGCTGGTCAAAGGAGCCTACAGCATTATAGGAAAACCTTAGGTACAAGAAAAGTTGAAATGCTCAATCCCTGTAGCCATTAATGAAGCAAGAGCAGGTCAGGGTGAACTGCTTCAGGCCAGGGTGCTCTTGCAGGTGACAGATGTTTATGCTGTGGATCGGTAAGACCCTGAGCTTTGAATTCAGTCAGAATTTCATTATCATAGTGGTGTTGCTTCTTCCCCTTAACTAAGTTAACTAAATTAATTGGACTCAGTTTCTCTTTGGAAATAAATTTGCCGAGATTTACCCCATTGTGATATTGTAGTAATTTAATGATATGTTTGCAATAACTTCTACGTTTCCTAGCACATATGCCTTGATCTAGATGTCCATTTCCTATGTGAGATGAAATAATGTTGAAAATAAATATTAATGTACTTTAAGTATTACTGTTGTTGATTTGTTTCAAGAAACAGAAAAACTTAAGAATCACCAATATTTTAAATTTCTTCATTGCATCATAAATGTTTTCATTATACAAACTGCTCTTATCTTCATATGGGGATTATTTCATTCTTATTGGCTCATATTAGTTATACATAACATTAAATTCATTTTGACACAATTATAAAAGCATGGAATGTAATTTAAATCAGTCCCCAGTACTTTCCATTGTGCTTCTTCTTCCCTCCCCTGATCCCTTTTCTCTACTTTGATCTTTCTGCTATTTACTCGCAGTATTTTTTAAAATTAGTGTCTTGTGGATGTACATGATGGTGAGATTCACTGTGGTATATATGTACATAGGAAACTTAGGTCAGGTTCATTCCACCATTTTCCCTTATCTGATTTGACATCCTTTTCTATTTCCACAGTGATTCTCTTTCATTGGAAATCTCTATATACTCTGCCTCATCCCTATTTTTTTTAATATTTATTTTTTGATGTAGATGGACACAACACAATGCTTTTTTATTTTTATGTGGTGCTGAGGATCCAACCCAGGTCCCGCCCGAGCTTGGCCAGTGCTCTACCACTGAGCCACAATCCCAGCCCCTCATTCCTGTTTTTTTAAGTTGCCAGTTCACCTTACAGCTTATAGTGATAGAGGAGAAGTCCAAAGTCCAGATGGTCCACCAATTATGATGGTTCAACTTAATAATTTTTGATTTCATAATTCTGCAGAAGTATAGCCATACAACAATTCTCAATTCTGTTTTTTTTTTTTACTTTCAGTATAATATTCAGTAAATTACATGAGCTGGGTGTGGTGGTGCATCTTGTAATACCAGTGACTCAGAAGGCTGAGACAGGAGGATGATAAGTTAGAGGCCAGTCCTAGTAAGCAACTTGGTGACACCTTTCTCTTTCCTTCACATCCCCACCAATTCTTTTCACCTTTCATTTTTTTTGGTAATTGCCAGTCTAATAGGTGTGGGTGACTTCTCATTATGATTTTGATTTGTGTTTCCCTAATGATTAGTAATATTGAACTATTTTAATGTCTTCTTTTAAGGAATGTCTATTCAAGTTTTCAGTCCATTTTTATATCAACTTATTTTCTTCCTGCCGAGTTACATGCATGGTTTGCAGCTATTTTTCCTCATTCCATAGGTGATATCCAAAAATTTGGGGGTCCTATTAAGAAAGTAGTTGCCTGTGCCTATGTGCTGGAGGTTGACCCTAAATTTTCAACTTGATAATGTGAATCTATATTGACTATTTTAATTTTATTTGTCATCCTAGCTGGGCCATGAGATGTGCCAATATTGGGTCAAATGCTCTAAATGTTGCTTTGAAGGATTTTTGTTTTTTAAATGAAATTGACAGTTCAAACAGTAGTCTTTGAGTAAAGCAGATTACTCTCTATAGGGTGGTAGGCTCATGCAAATAGAGGTTCTTCACAAAAAGAGGCAGTTTTGTCTCCAGACTGCCTTTTATTAGAGTGGAAACATCCATCCTTCCCAGTCTACTCTGCAGATTTTTGACTTATCTTATTGCGTATATGTGAGAGAGTTACTTAACAACAAATATCTCTTGACTCTATTATAGAAGAATAGTAGAGTCAGAGATATCAAGAATGTACCTAGAGAGTCTCAGAAATAAAGCAATACTGAGAAGAAAAAGAATGTTCCACTTCTTTTGCCAATAAGACTTGAGACCTTGGGCTAGGAGGACATACAATTTAGTAGAGTCATGACAGAGGGGTGTAGTGACTGCAGGCACTGAAAATAAAAATGTACCTGGCATTGGAAAACACGGGGATATTTTAAATCAGAATGCAGAGACTGTGCAGAACTGTGTTTGGGAAAATTGGAAAGTCACTGGCATCCTGTGCAGGTGAGTGTAATGTCTATTGCAATGAGGACCTCAGAACCCCAGGTAGACAAACTTCTGATCTCTATTTGTTGACGGCTCAAGGTACACAGCCTGCACATTGTCCATGGATAATTCTACTAATTGAAGAGCTCATTTAGTCCTCTCATGGGACCTAATTCTTGGCACAGTACAGTCCTAAGACATCAGAAATGCAAGAGAGCATGAATGCTACTCAGAGATTCAGAGGTAATGAGAAAACCCTAGAACGGATACACAGATGGACAGCAGTCCAGTTGCTTTTCACTGGACTATGTGAGGCCAGGATGCCCCTCCAGCCTCTTACTAAGAAAGACTGAAGCTGAGTTCATTTAGAGGCTTCCTATTCTTTTCTGCAGAGGTCTTCATTTCTGAGACCAGGAGCCTCTGTCAAAAAGTAGATAGATACCCTGGAGTACATCTCTCTCTCCTGTTGTTTACACAGTTTCTGGGTTTTATTTCCTTGTAACTGTAAACATCATTCTGAACCGGGGTACTGGGTATTTCAATACATGGAAAGACATGGACATCCTTGGAGAGTCACTTATCAAGAACTTAAGATAGTACCAATTGTTTCCAGTGACTGAACACCTCAGTCATCAGAGCAATGGGGTGACAGGAAGGCAAGATTTAAGGGAAAATTCATAGGTGTGATTTTCTCCAGTTTCCAAGGATGAGTACTGAGGTGGACGTGTGTGCCCGTGTACATAAGCGCACACACACACACAGCAGTTGGGCATTGCCTATCTTGGACTCTCATCAAAATTCACCCAAAGATGAAGAACTTGGGGATTCCTATGTCAAAGAACGGCTGAGAACAGATACTACTTGACAAAACAGCCTCCCTCTTTTTTTTTTTTTTTCCAACTTTTGTTAGCCTAGAGTTCAACTGGAGAAGAAACAGAAACAAAAAATGTCAAAATATATAGGGCTCCCATGGGACCCTACATAAACATTCACCACAGAAACAATTCTCCTAAGGACTCACTGAAGAACAGGATTTTTTCTTTATCACAATAAGGACAACAAACAAACAAACAAAAAAACATCATACTACTATTGAGAAATCCTCAAATATGCTTCTAATTCCTCTATCATTGTAATTAATATACATGAAAATTTATTTTAAAACACAGAGATAAGGACTTTCAATGAAACAGAATTACTACAGAAGTATGAAGAAAAAAGACTAAACAGGTGTGAAGTTAACATTTTTATACAGAAACACTTATTTACAATTTGTTTAAAATTTAAAAATTTGTGATCTTTTAATCTAGTTATTAAAAAAATCATTTATTTAATCATTATGAGAAGGATAAAAAAGAATGGAATGGACACCAAGCTACAGTATTACGTTTTCTTACTTTTTTGGGGGGTGCTGAGGTTTGAATTCCAGGGCTTTGCACGTGCTAGGTAAGACTATCACTGAACTACTCCCTACCAATGGATTACTTCTTATCAAAAACAACATAGGTTACCAAAGATATCCTGTTGGTTAATTTTCACAATAATACATGGAGTGAGTTTCATAAGGATTATTTATCTATTTCTTTTAAATGGTAATCTGAATCCCATACAATTTAGTTTCATTTACTTGATAGAGACCAACATGTGGCATCACCAGAATTAGAAAAAAAAAAAAAAACAAATAAACAAAAACCACCTGTAATTTTGAAAAAGTAAAATACATAATATATACTTGGCACATAGGTGGTCTTGGTATTAGTATCTAGGACATAAAAATGAGACTCCAGTAAAAAGTCAATCCTAGCTCCCTTTCACACAACCTGTTTCATGGGATACTGATACCACTGATACTTTCTGGTATTTAACAGAAAAATACTCATTGAGACACTTCAGAAGATACTTTGTACTTCATTTATTTTCTCACACCGATCCAAAGTATCAGGTACATTCTTTAAGCCAAAATCATTATTAAAAAAAAAAAAAAGGCACATCCATTTTTGTTGTTGTTATTCAAGGTTATACAGCTGATCTGTAAAGGGACAGAATCTGAACATAGATACTCCATATACAAAACAACTACTGTTAGTATATACCATTTAGGACACGTCTTCTTAACTCCTTGATTCCTTGATGAATAAGAAGCATCATGGGTAAACTGACATGGGTTAAGGGGTCATTCTATAGAGGTACTCCTATGCATAGCCCTCAATAATATAGAAAGGTGGTAGAAACTCTCCTTCATCTTCTGTCAGTAGCAAAAAAAGAAGAGAGTTTTCAAGATTTGGCAGAGGTGTTACCTCAACAATGGGATTATTTAATGAGGATTATTTAATGGTCATTTTGCCTTGGAAGCATGGGAGATGATGGAGGGATAAATCCTCATACACATCTATGACTGAATGACTTCCTAACAGAAATGCTGAAGACAGCAAGGACAGGTGGATAAAATGGTGCAGGTGAGCTCAGGAGCATGGGATACACAAAAGGGCCAGAGGCATTACACAGATGGGATGAGAGTAAGAAGTTTCAAGAGCTTGGCCAGTGTAGTGTCATGGGCTCTGGACATGTCACAGGATTGAAATAAGGAAAAACTTCCTTAGAAAAGGAACAATTGGAGAATTTATAGATAAGAAACCCATGGTTTGTAACATTGTAAAAAGAAAGTTCACGAGCCTCATAATCTAGGAAAACCCCAATATGTTGTGGAGGAACAGTTACAGAGAGGACCAAGGTCAAAGGATCATAGTGAACATCCTCCTCAAAAGCTTTATATTCAAATATGGGAAGCCTAGCATCCTCCACAAAAGGATTATATTCAAATGTGTGAAGCCCTATAACCCAATAGCCACATTTAGGTTGATAATTTTTACTCTGTCCTTGGAAATTTGAGGATTGAAAATAACTTCTATCACACAACCCCAGATACCAGGCCTTCTTCTTGGACACATCTACCATCCAGTAATGTTTTCCTGATGTGATAGGTGGGTAGCCCAGAACACCTTCATGATAATTCCCACGCTTGCGCGAGTGTTCAAATACAGGCTTGCGTGAGTAGTGAGTTACATATCTTAATTGTCTCTGGTCCTTAGAAATGACAATATTTGGATTGTTGCTTGGAGACAGTGTCAGGTGAACTGTAGAAAAATTAGAGTTACATGACAGCTACGATTTAGCTTTATTTGTGATCTTACTAAAGGAATCCTGAGAAGAATTTAAGAAGTGGAATAAATTCTGATCAGAAGTCATAGAGAGGGCTGGAACTGTAGCTCAGTGGTAGAGGGCTTGCATAGCATGCATGATGCACTGGGATCAATCCTCAGTACCACATAAAAATAAACCAATAAAATAAAGGCATTGTACCCATGAACAACTACCAAAAAAAAAAAAAAAAGAAGTCAGAGAGAGAGAACACTGAAGAAACAAGGTATGTGAGTGACTGTTGGAAGGAGCAACATGGACCTTAAAACATGAGAACTATCAGAGAAATCAATTCTGAAAGACGTTGAGAAGACTGTGGCTTATGATACAGTAATTTCTGCTTACCCCAGTAGCGTTGAACATTTGTCAGCTCTGAAATGAGAAAAATTCATAGTGTGAAATACAAAGGTGTCAGCACTGAAATCCATTCCCTTTCCAGATTAGGAAAAGGAGGAGGGATATCATAGGGCAGTAAACTGGCAAGTGAGGATGAATGGCCACTCCCCATTAAATATGACCACATGGTGAACACACAGAGTCCACTCTCCCTTACCTAGAAACCACACCTTCTTCCCCATCTGTCACCTGCCACCACTAGAATCACACACTTAACCTAGCTCTTCTCACCTTGAGACACCTGCAGCATCCCCTTCAGATCAGGAGCTCGGAATACTCTTCTATGTTCCTTGGGGAAAGTTTCTGGCTTCCTCAGTATTAAGTCCTTACACCTAGGGATGGAAAAAGTTGACCCACACTTCAGACCTTGTGGTCCCCACCCGACAACAACGATTTCTTCCCATCATTTCACCCCATTGATGCACTTGAACTTTCTTCACCAAGGATCCTGAGAAGGGAAGGGAAGATTCCTAACTCTGAACTCGTAAGAAATATTTCATGGTCACCTCCCTATTTACTTTCTTTGTGATCTTATGAGGGTCTTAACATCTCAGAAGCATAATTTCTAAAGTGAATCAAGTTGCCCCTCTCTCTCTACCTCCTAGAATGCATGGTCAATGGTGAAATATTGGATTTTACAAAACTCTGGTGTCTAAGAAAAAAGAATATGAGGAATATCAGTGCTATGAGTGTGTGTTCTCAAGAAAATGTTCAGAAACTAAGACTGCAGGTCCTGGCTCCTGGGTATTTGAGAAATAAGAAATGTAAGAATCATACCTGGAAATGTTCAAAGCTTATTACTAATAAGGAAGCCCTCAGGTGACATCTGAGGTTTCATATTCTCTGGGGAAAATGTCAAATATTTGGCAAGGACAATACTATGAACACAAAAGTCATAGTAGTCTGAAATCTATGTTTCTGAAAATATGCACCTTTCCCAAAGTATTCGATGCACATGGATCAACTGATTCTGGTGTGTTGCTATCCTTGCACACCAAGGCAGTGCCTTCTGGCACCTTCAACTTAGTTCCTGACGGTTCAGCCTCCTTATCATGCAACTGGAAGATGCTTGTACATACAGAAACTCTTTCATACACTTTATCCCTGATAGACCAACTTCAACTTCAGTCAAGATTTTTAATTATCCAGAGATTCTAGTTTGTTTGTGAAAATCTAAATAGAGATCACAAAGAAGCCCTTGGTCTCCTTTATTCCCAGAAGAAACATACAAACATCCAGGAATTGTCCCAAAGAGTAATTCTTAGTACTTATCAGACAAAGAAGAAAAATCTTGCCTACAGTAAATAAAGCAGCCATTAAAACTGCAGCCAGAGCTAGAAGTAGGCACATGAGGGCAAGAAATGGTGGTGCCACAGGGGGTCTAATGTTAGAACATCTTATCCCCAGGACAACTACTGTTTCAAACTCTGACCTCCACAACCCAAGTCCCCATCATAGAATCTGTCTAGTCTATACAATACTCAAATCGTGATTTGTGACTATAAATTTAAGATAATACTATATCTAAATTTACCTGACCTGGGAGATGTTGTATTCTAACTGAATGCCAGATAATTCTACTAACTACAAATCTCTTCTTACTACACAAAAGGATCATCCCTGGTATCGCACACGTACCTTCTCATGACATCATTCATATCCTAGAAAGAAGGGGGGAAAAACACAAGTTAAGAAATCACAGACTGTCCTCACTGACCAAGCTTCATCACATTGTCACCAGCCCCTGCTCTGCTGAGAACAGAGATGCTCACAGTGTGATGAACAAAATAGTAAAGATAAATTCAAGGGCTGGGGATATAGCTCAGTTGGTAGAGTGCTTGCCTCACATGCACGAGGCCCTGGGTTCAATCCTCAGCACCACATACGCACACACACACACACACACAAAAAGATAAGTTCAAGCCAGTCATTCCATGGCTCCCCATGAGATAATTTAAATAATGCACAATTCGTTCACTTATTCAATATTTACATAAACTGATATACTATTATTTGCCAAGTATAAGCAGACTCTGGATAACCAAAGTTGAGTAAAAGACTGAAAGAAAGAGGAAAATGCCAGAAATCCACATAAGGCAAAAAAAAATTCTTCAAAAATGAAGGGAAATAGATGTAATACCAGAAGAGAATTTAGAGTGTGTTGCTGGCACATGAGCTTGATGATTTTTTTTCTTTTTTAGGATTTTTTTTGGGGGGGCCGCGGGGGGCCCACTGGGGATTGAACCCAGACACTCCCTCAGTTAGTGAGACTGACCTTGATGGAACTTACGATTCTCCTGCCTCAGCCTCCCAAAATATTGGGGTTATGGCATGTGCCAAGGTGCGTGGCACAATATTTAAAGATGTTCAGTTGCAACTAAAATTCCTTCAACACGTGGGTCAAATTCATAGAAAGAAATAAACTATAAAAAACTCTATAGTTCATTTCCCAAATTACTTCTTAATAATTTGGAAATATATTAACACAATAATTAAGTACTACTTTGATAATTTATATATGTATATTGTGTGTGTATATAACAATAAGATCCCAAAGAAGGAGGAAGGAAATGAAGTATTTGTGCCAAGTTTCTATATTTTGCAGGAATTAAGGTAGTATTGATGTGAAGTAGATTGAGACAGAATAGGGTGCATTTTGTTATCACCAGATCAAGCACTAAGACAACAAAAATACAGCTAGAAAACCAGGAAGACTAAATTTCTATCCTGGAATATATTTATTCAACAACAATAACAAAAAAAGGCACTTAAGAAAAATACCAAGAAACTTCAGAAGAAATATAGAACACAAATAACAAAGTAGCAAATATAAACACAATTATATCAGTGACTGCACTGAATTCTATGGTCTCCATATCCTTATCACAATAGAGATTGTCAAAAATAAATGACATAAAAAGGCTAACAATAGATGAATTAATAAAGGTGATCAAATGTAACTAAACTGACTAAAGAAAGAAAAAGAAAGGCCAAGTGCAGTGGCACAGTGGATCACAAGTTCAAAGCCAGCCTCAGCAATTCAGTGAGGTCATAAGCAACTTAGTGAGACCCTGACTCATAATGCAAGGATGCTTCAACATACAAATTTTAACAGAATGTAATATTAAAACCATATGATGATTTCAAAAGATACAAAAAAAGCATATCATGAAGTTCTATATCCTTTCATGATAAAAACTCTCAAGAAATTAATTACACAAGGAATATACAATAAAATAAAGTCCATACATGACAAACTCAGAGGTAATATCATAATCAACAGTGAGATGGTGAAAACCCTTCTTCCAAGATCAGGAAAAAGCCCATTTTCACCACTTTTGTCAACATAGTACAGAAAGTCTTAGCCCAAGCAATTAGGCAAGTAAAAGAAGAAACAGATATCCAACATGGAAGTTAAATTTTTCCTCTTTGCAGACAACATGATCTTATTGAAAACCTTACGGATTTCACAAACACACACACAGAAATCTTAGAATAAAAAAACTAATTCAGTAAAGTTCTAGGATGTAAAATCAATATACAAAAGTTAGTTGATTTTCTATACTAACAACTATCCAAAAGAAATGAAGAAACCCCCACTTATAATAGCTATAATAAAATAAAATACTTAAAGTTAACAAGGAAGTGAGAAATCTATATACTGAAACCTATAAAAAAGTTGATACAAAAATTGAAACAGACAAAAAAAGTGGAAAGATATCTTGTGTTAATGGGTTGAAAAAACTGAAAGAGAGAAACATTAAAATATTTCAAATTCAGCTAAAGGAGCAAAGCGGGAGGCATCACAATGAGTTTAAAATCTATAACAAAACTATGCTTTTTTTTTTTTTTTTAATAAGCACCCTACTGACAAAGCTATATTCTCAGCCCTGATCTGTAATCTTTTTTTAAAAATTTTTTATTTATTTTTTAGTTTTCGGCAGACACAACATCTTTCTTTGTATGTGGTGCTGAGGATCCAACCCGGGCCGCATATATGCCCGGCGAGTGTGCCAGCCCCAACAAAACTATGCTAATAAAGACACAAAACAGATTCACTTGTCAATGGAAAACAATAGGGAGTCTGGAGGTTGGTGGGAGTGGGTGTATTTATGGTCAGTTGATTTTTAATACGCTGCGTACCAAGAGTACACAGAAGGTTCAGGCATAGTGGCAATGCCCACTAAACCAGTGACTTGATCATATGTTCAAGCCAGCTTAGACAACTCAGCAATATCCTGTCTCAAAATAAAAAATAAATAAATAAATAAAAAGGGCTAGGGATGTACCTAAGTGCTAGAGTTCCCCTTGGGTCAACCCATAGTGCTGGGGGTTAAGTACGGAGAAGAAAAAACTGTCTCTTGAATAAACTGCATTGGGACAACTGGATAATTATATGCAGAAGAATGATAATTAAGAACATATTGGGCCTGGGGATGTGGCTCAAGCGGTAGCGCGCTCGCCTGGCATGCGTGCGGCCCGGGTTCGATCCTCAGCACCACATACCAACAAAGATGTTGTGTCTGCCGAGAACTAAAAAATAAATATTAAAAAATTCTCTCTCTCTCTCACTCTCTCTCTCTCCTCTCTCACTCTCTCTTTAAAAAAAAAAAAAAGAACATATCATACCACATACAAAAATCATTTCAAAGTAGATAAAAAACTTCAACATAACACATGAAACTATAAAACTACTTGAAGAAAACATACTGCAGTACTCCATGTCATTGGTCTGAGCAATGATATTTTGACTGAACCCCAAACCCTGGCAACAAAAACAAAATTAGAAAAATGGTATTACACCAAACTGAAAAGCTTGTGCACAGAAAAGGAAATAATCAACCAAATGAAAAGACAGGCTACAGAATGAAGAAAACATCTGCAAAGCATATGTTTTTAAGGGGTTAATATCCAAAATATATAAAGAACACATATACACGTATAATTGAATAGCAGAAAAACAAACGTCCAATTTAAACACTGGCAAAGGACTTGAACAAACACTTCTCAAAAGAAGACAAACAAACTGTAGGTATATGAAAAAAATGCTCAAAATCACTAATCATCAAGGAAACACAACTTAAAACTACACTGAGAGATCCCACTTCACACTTGGTAAGAAGACTATTATCACAAAGGAAAGGCAAGCATTGGAAAGGACACGGAGAAAAGGAAACCTTGGCACAATGTTGGGGGGAATGTAAATGAGCACAGCTATGATGACAGATAATATGGAGGCTCCTCAAAAATTTAAAAATGATCCAGCCACCCAGCAACTGGGACTATATCCAAAGTATATGAATAAGTATGTTCATGAGATATCTCTCAGATTTACTAAAACACTATTCACAATAGCCAAGTTTTGGAATCAACCTAAGCACCCATCAAAGGATGAATGGATAAAGAAAATTTCTCTCTCTCTCTCTCTCACACACACACACACACACACACACACACACAATGGAATACTATTCAGCTTTAAAAAAGACAGAAATCTGTCATTTGCAGCAACATGAAATGAACCTGCAGGAGATTACACTAAATGAAACAAGCACTAAGAACAAATGCTGCATGATTTCATTTAAGTATGAGGAATGGGCAGAAAATGATCGCATATAAGTAGAGAGTTAAAATGGGGCTAGTCAGGAGCTAAAGGGCAGGGAGAATTGGGCACATATATGATAAATATATACATTTTCTGTAAATTAAAATAGTCAATACATAGACACATAGACATTAAAAGGATTACAAAGAATTCTTATGATTAATTAGGATTACATATTTGAAAATCAGATGAAATTAACAAATTCCTATAGGATATCAATGACCAAAAACAGACTCAGGAAGTATAAATCTAAAACAGCCAGACACCAATAAAAAAGTTTAAAAATTTGAAATGCACTCGATAAAATAATAAAAATGGGATTTTTTCCTTGCTATTTACACATTTACTTATTCCATAAGCTTCATAATTGATTTGGGAATGAGGCACTTCAGGGCCCAGAGAAGTTGAAATCTTACCTGCAGCATCTCAACTGTTGACCCTTCCAACCGATGTTCCAGATCTGAGATGAAATCTTTCACCAACTGGCTCTGCCGGATCAGCTCACTTTCAGACTCTGTCAGGCTGTTCATAATAACTTCCTCCTCGTTCTTCAGCTTTTGGATCTCCTGCTCCTCCTCGGATTGGAGGATGTCTCTCAGTTTTCCAAACTCTATCTGGACATTTTCCACCTCACTCTGTATTTTGTTCTTTGGGATGAGAGAGAGAGAGAGAGAGAGAGAGAGAGAGAAAGAGAGAGAGAGACTGGGTATAGGAACCATAAAAAGAACTATTTTACCTGGTGAGTTCTCACAGGGTAGTCTTGGAACCAAGGGAGAGATTCTGATCTTTCCCTTTCCCTTCCTTCATGACATTCCAAAACAATGACCTGAAGTCAGCATTGTCCAGACTCAACCTGAGCTGTAGTGGGATACCTGGGTGTGCCTCAGCTTCAGCTATTCAGGACACTCATACCTGCTCCTCATTTCACTTTCTTTTCTTTCTTTTTTTTTTTTTTTTAGTATAATAGACTTTTTTTAAGTCACTGCCTATGTACTGAGACAGAAGATGGTATTTACATAAGCAGAAGAGGTAACATTTTACAACTTCTAAAATCAATCTCAACAATTACAATGACCTTGCATGTCAACACAAAGGGGAGGCATAAATGTTTAAATCTATGAAATCAAATTGGAATACTTATTGTAAAGAAAAATTAAAAAGCTTTCGAATAAAGGCCATTATTATTATTATTATTTTGGTACTAGGGAATGAACTCAGAAGCACTTGACACTGAGCCATAACCCCAGCCCTATTTTATATCTTATTTAGACACAGGGTCTAATTGAATTGCTTAATGCCTCGCCTTAATGCAGTTCACATTGAACTTGCCAACCTCCCGTCTCAGCCTCCTGAGTCACTAGGATTACAGGCGTGCATCACCACAGCCGGCCTAAAGGCCATTATTGAACCTACATGAAGAGCACAACTTGTACTTTTGAATTCATTCATCTTTTAAAGCTCTCCTCTGAATAACTTCAGTTCTAAGCATGGAATTCAGTACTGCGACTATTCCTTGGATTGAAGTTTGGCAATAATGTAGTCCAACTGCCTCCTTACTTCACACTGTGGGAAACTGCTCATGTCATAATATTGAGGGGCAATTTTCAGCAGCCATTCTGGCTTGATATCTGTACATGTCCAGATGTAATTCTTTGTTGTTAGAACTAACTCATTATAAAATACCCATTCAGCCTTGTGGTCAAGAACTCTAGAAGGATGCAACTGAATGACCTGGTTACCTTTCACAGTTAAGTAATGGCCTGTTCCTTCTAAATGTGCCACCTGCATAAAATACCCAGTAACCAAAGCTTTTCTTATGTTACTATAATGGTCCCTGCTGATAAAGTCTGTCCATAATTCGAGATAGCTCTGGCGTACATTGTCTGTGGATATCGGGGACTGGTAGTTGATGAAGTTGCCATAACACCACTGAACCGACCCATGATTTTGTTTAAAACCATGATAGACATTCAGCAGGGTCAGATGATCTCCATCTATGTGGGCAAATCTCATCTTGGCCTCGTCTGCAGCTTTCTTGGCCTCCATGGGGCAAACAAAACACTGTGGGACTGACAACATAGCAGTAATAGATAGGACCTCAATAGAACAATTGTAGTTGCAACTTGCAATAACTATTTTAGCAAGCTGTGGATCTAGAGGAAACTGCCATCATGGATCCCAATTCAGTCAGAGCTCCATCATCACTTAAAGCACCCAGATAATGCAAAATTTCTAGGGTTCTCATCAGAGTTTCAGGAGCTGGTGGATCCATAAAATCAAAATGCACCAATTCATCAAAACCAGGTTTCTTCAACTGTAACACCACTGATGCTAAATTAGAATGCACAATCTCAGGATATTATCCTGCATTCCTGTTTTATAAGTTTCTCTGTGTAAATCCTGAAGCATTTCCTAGGTCTGGTATGTCTAGTCAACCAGCTCTGAAGCTGATCTGAAGCTGCTCTAATAGCTGTCACCAAAAGAGTGACAGTGATGTCAGTGATGTCCTGCAATGTTAGTTGACACGACCACCATTCTTCTAATTACTGCATTTTATTTATTGGGAGGTGGAGGGTGCTACTGCTGGAGTGGACTGCAGAGAAGGGTGGAATGATTTTTTTTTTAATATATTCTTGAGGATAACACTTAGATAAACTGAGAAGAAAATTTAGACAAGTCTATGGCTTTCTCAATTCTGTACACTGTTTTAGAAATACCTTATCTTGATTTTTTAAAAATTTTGGTTTTTATTCTAATTTGTTATATATGATAGCAGAATGCATTACAATTCATATTTTTTGGAATAACTTTTTTAAAGTATTTTTTAGTTGTAGGTGGATACACAATATCTTTATTTCATTTTTACATGGTGCTGAGGATCGAACCCAGTGCTTCACAGTTGCTAGATGAGTGCTCTACCACTGAGCCATGACCCCAGTCCAGTGGAATAATTTTAATGTCACCAACTTCAGAACACATAACATCAACCTCATGCTTTATTCTTTTATAGGCTTTATCAATTTCTTCTTGATTGGTAAAGAAAAGTAGACGATCTCCCTCCTCCTCTTCCTACATATGTATCTGGATCACTGTTTGAATTGCTGCTTCAAGATAGTTTCTCTCTTGGGCTGGGGATGTGGCTCAAGCGGTAGCGCGCTTGCCTGGCCCGGGTTCGATCCTCAGCACCACATACAAACAAAGATGTTGTGTCCGCCGAGAACTAAAAAATAAATATTAAAAATTTCTCTCTCTCTCTCTCTCTCTCTTTAAAAAAAAAAAGATAGTTTCTCTCTGGTTCTGGAGTATAAAAGATCTCAACAGGATGTATGAGGCTAGGCATAATTAATAGTGGACAGTGATCAAAGTAAATCTGAATTTTCCCTCATGTAGTAGTATTCGTAACTATAACCTTTAAATCGAATCGATGTCTTACAACTTGCATTGAAACACCCATGAGAATATATGTAGCCAGTGTTCTTTCATGAGCCTCATTAACGATTATTACACCATATTGCTCCAGGAGGGGATCGTTAATGGCTTCATGAAGTGACATCTCATCAGTCATATACTTTTTTTTTAATTCTTTTTTTTTTTTTTAAAGAGAGACAGAGAGAGAGAGAGAGAGAGAGAGAGAGAGAGAGAGAGAGAGAGAGAGAATTTTTTAATCTTTATTTTTTAGTTTTTGGCGGGCACAACATCTTTGTTTGTATGTGGTGCTGAGGATCGAACCCGGGCCGCACGCATGCCAGGTGAGCGCGCTACCACTTGAGCCACATCCCCAGCCCAGTCATATACTTAAGTATAGTTTTTGCACTACTGCAGTCTTCAAATCAAATGGAATAACAAACTTCCTGGCCCAACGTCACCTCTATTTCATCAGCAACTCTCTGAGCCACGCTCACTGCAGCCACTCTCCTGGGCTGGGTACAGGCAACTCCTCTCTTGGGTCCTGGTGAAGATCGCACATACTCCACACACAACTGTTGTCTTACCAGACCCAGTCTCACCAACCAGAACAAATAACAAATAACCAGCATATCTGTAAACCTATTCAAACAAAGAGCTGAAGTCATTTCTTTAGAATATCATAATCATCAAGGTGTATGGGGTAAACTGGTGAGTGGATTAATATAATGCAGAAGTGATTTGTGTCCTGCATGTCCAGTGTGTGCTCTGAATGAGCAGAATGTGTTGAATGAGATAAATGAGAAACTTTTAAAGGTCGTAATACAGCACTGATAAGCATAACAATTGGTCGAAGCTCACAATTCCTTCTGGCTTTTTTTCTCCCTCTCTTGCTCTCTAAGCCCTCTATCACATTCTCAGTCCTTCTTTCTCATGTTTCCTGCAGGCTTCTGGTTGGAGGAGTTATCCTCCTGTAGGTCTAACCAGCGCTATTTGGGCATCTTATTCTTTGAGCAAGTGGTTTGGAAGGAATTAAAAAGAAAAAATGTGGCGACTGTATTGCACAGTGGAGAAGAACCACTTAACTCTTGGGGATGCCCACGCTCCAGCTACAACTTCCTCATTCCACTCTTGAACCTCTGCCAAAAGCTGAACATTGAAGACAGAGCCATGACCCATTGCCAAAGTATTCCTTCAGTAGAATCAGAGTCTCAAAAAGCACCACAGCAACAGGATGCAAGCCAACCTCACTGGAGTGCCTCCCTGTGAACAGCTCTCTCCAAACAGCTGTATTCCTTTGTGTTGTACCCACTCTCCAGCCTCCACTCCAAAAGGGAAAAGGGCAAAGAGGATTATTCAAATGCTTTCCACCTTATAGACTGCCATGAAATAAAGAAGAAGATCCTGCCCAGAGTTCTAGCTAATTCCCTCAGAAAGTATTTCCTCCTACCTTCCAGAAAGTTCTCTCAGTTTGGATGTCAACTTTCCACTTCTCAGCTTCTTCCTTGGATCTCTTCAGGTTTTGCAACATTTCCTGAAACTTCTCCTGTGAGAAAAGAACCACACCAGAGTCAAGGGAAGAATTTTCTTAGCACCTAGAGAGAGGATAAACCTGGAAGAAATCAGGTTGCTCTCAGAAGAAACTAGAGCTTTCAGAAACTGTGTGAACAGACAATGGTAATCTATGAACTGGAAGAAATCCTGTGGTGGAAGGTGTCTTCTCTAAGTCTCTGGTAATAATGTTACCAACCTCTCACCAACAGTAGTCTAAATATTTTTGCACTAGAAGAGGAACTTGATTTTGCAGCAAGGAAAGAACTTATATATCAACCCTTCTCATTCACTCTTCTGCTGAAAGAGCTTTTCTTGGACTCGAAATCTCTACCCATCTAGCACAAGGCCGCAGTATTTTTATGCTCCCTGTCCAAGAGTTTCTACTCCAGGCTTAGCAATTAAGTGAAGGTAAAAATTCATCCTTTAGGTCTCAGAAGGTAAGCATAGCATAGCATAGAAACAAATCACAGGCATCGGTTCCATGACACAACGTAATTTTTTTTTTTAAAGAAAGAGTGAGGGAGGGCTGGGGATGTGGCTCAAGCGGTAGCGCGCTCGCCTGGCATGCGTGCGGCCCGGGTTCGATCCTCAGCACCACATACCAACAAAGATGTTGTGTCCGCTGAGAACTAAAAAATAAATATTAAAAATTCTCTCTCTCTCTCTCTCTCTCCTCTCTCACTCTCTCTTTAAAAAAAAAAAAAAGAAAGAGTGAGGGAGAGAGAGAGAGAGAATTTTGATATTTATTTTATAGTTATCGGTGGACACAACATCTTTGTTGGTATGTGGTGCTGAGGATCGAACCCGGGCCGCACGCATGCCAGGCGAGCGCGCTACCGCTTGAGCCACATCCCCAGCCCCGACAAAACGTAATTAGAGTGTAAAGAATAGATATCGTCTCTGTCCTCCCCCCACCTGATCTCTTACCTGGTACTCCTCGACAACCTCCTCCAAGAGGAACGTGGAGTGTCCACGGTGCTCCTGAGAACGCTCACAAAGCCAGCAAATGACCTGCTTATCCTTCTTACAGAAGAGTAGGAGTTTCTCTCCATGGCGTGCACAGTGATACACCTTCTGTTCCTCCTCTGGGTTTAGCTTGACGCCCCTGAGCCTCTCCACTATGTTGGCCACATGCCGATTAGGCCGCAGGTTCTCAAACTGGTAACTGATTCTGCACACAGGGCAGCTGCTCTCCCCTTTTTGACTCATCATGGACTCATAGTTTGATGTGATGCAGGCCTGGCAGAAGCTGTGTCCACAGTCAAGGCTCAGAGGCTGTGTCAGGAGATCCAGGCAGATGGGGCAGGTCACCTCCTCCTTTACATTCCCCAGGATTGCTGAAGCCATAGCATCTGTTTTCCTGCTCCTGCCTGTCCTGACTTCTGAGATTCCTCCTACTCAGATTCCTACATGATTGGAAGATCAAAAGTGGGCAGAGTAAGAAAGGTTGAAATAGAATGGATACTGACTATGTAGAAATGATAATAGACCCAGACCAAAATTTTTAAAAAAGAGGAGAAACAAAGAACAGAGTTTGGTAACATTGTGTAAGATCTTTTCATAATAAATATCAAGTAGGTCACGTCACATGATAAATTTCATATATGTAACGACTATTATTTCCCTTTACTATTACTGGAAAGGCAGAGAAATAGAGGCCTGTTCTAGCAAGAATTTTGTGTAACCTACCATCTATCCTTGCCTGTTTTTCCCCTGGCCAAAAACACATCCTCAGTGTTAAAAGCACCAAACAACTCATGCCTCAGGCATTTCACCCTTGCTCTTTCCCAGTATAGAAAGCTCCCTGATATTAGTATGACTCCTTACCTGTTATCTTATCACAAAGAGCTGCTCTGACTACCTTACCAAGAGTTCAAACACCATCATCTCTGATACTTATGCAATGCTATTTTTTTCTTATCAAAAGCACATAATAAATAAAAATGAGTGTGTGCTCCTGGGAGTGTGTCTGAACCTCATAAGTTATAATACTTTCACTAGATGTGTGAAATACACATAGAGATACTAAGTGACTTACTATTTTCAATGTGATTTATCTTCAATACATTGAGGTGAGATGAACTTATTCCATTTAGGGTCCATTTAGATGTCCCCTCTCTACATTACAGTTAATCCAAGACAAAAGAGCTAACTGCATAGTTACCTATTGGTCTTGCAATCATTCTACAAAATGTCACTGACTTTGTGTTAGCAACTAGATTAAATATCAAAAACGTAAGATGAGCCCAAGCACAGTATAAACAACTAGGGATTAATCAACTGGACAGGCATAGTAAATTAAATAGCCAGAAGGAGCAGACATGAGAAACACTACTAGAGAGATGGGCAAGTTGCTGCAAGACTAAATAAAAGGGGCAAATAGAAGATTTTCCAAGAATTCCAAGGTGAAAACAAAGGTTTAACAAACCTAAAAAGCATGAAGGGGAATATGGGATGAAAAAGGGGACAAACATGTTAGGTAAAATAAATCACCCTTATGAAGAGCCTACTCATGTATGACACAAGCTCTTCAATGTTTTTGAAATTGCTAGCATAGGCTGGTGTGGTGGCATGTGCCTGTAATCCCAGCACCTTGGGAAGTCAAGGCAGGATGATCGCAAGTTTGAGGATAGTCTCAGCAACTTGGTGCAGACTTAAGCAACTTGTTGAGACCCTTTCTCACAATAAAAAATTAATAAAAGGGCTACAGATGTGGCTTAGTAGTTAAGCACACCATGGTCCAATTACCAGTACCTAAGTAAATAAACAAATGAACAAATTGCCAGAATGCCTGATGTACAGTGAGTTGTAGGGCTTTGGTATCATATAAGTCTGCAGGAAACAGAAAATGTGATACTTCTCAATTATATAACACTTAAGGACTATTTTCTAATAATAAGGAGAAAAATATCAGTCTAAAAAAGTTCCTGTGTCACCCTAAACAGAGCTTTGCCTGAATCATGCAACTGTGTGTACTGGGGCCAATCTGACAGTGTGCCTACCTCTCAGGGAAGCAGAGCTCCCATTGAGCTAGTCCATCCTGCTCTTCAGGCCAAAGAGCAGAGGTGCCCTTCTTCCTCAGAACCAAATTTGCACTCTGGAATCAGAGCTGCTGTGGCACCCAGCCTCCTGGGAGTAGAGTCATCTCTGTGCCATACCATCTTTGAGGCCTGAACTGCTGTGGTGCCCCATCTTCTCAGGACAAGGTGTTATCACTGCACTGTTCCTGAGATGGGAAATGCAAGGCCTAAGCCACAGCTGTGGCCCACATTCCTAGGTCTTTGCTGCTGCTGCACCATGGCCCCCAGAGCCTGGGCTTCCTCAGAATCCTAATGTCTTGGTCCATATTTGTGCTGCTACAAAAAAATACCTGAGACTATGTAATTCTTTAAAAACAACAACAACAAAAACATTTATTTCTTAGGTTGTAAGGGCTAGAAAGTCCAAGATTAGAGATCTATGTCTGCTGAAGCTTTCTTGGGCATCATCTTGGGGCAAAAAGAAGTAAAGCGCATATATGAAAGAGACAGAATATGAGACAAGTGGGAAGGAAGCCAAACTCATCAGCACCTCACTCCCATGCTAACTCTCTCCTGTAATAACAGCATTAATCCATTAATGAGGACAGAAGCATCATGACCTCATCACTTAGAGGGCCCACCTGTCAACAGCATTGGGGATTAAGTTTACAACATGTAAATTTTAGCATAGATTCGAGGGTTTGCCCCATTCCACCCCATGTCAGAGCCATAGCTATATGTCCTCTCCCTGGGCCTCAGCTGCTAGGGTACACCTCAGAGTCTCAGGGTAGGGTTGTAAGGGTGACCTACATATACCCTGGTTAATGATCTCATGAACCAGAAGTTCCTAAGTGCCACAGAAGTTGGTTCCACAAGTCTCTAAGTCCAAGATCCTGGCTCTGCAACTACTCTGAACATATGTACCCTGGAACCCAAGTGGCATCTAAAAGCTACAGACAGGACACCAGCTGTGTTGCCATGGCTGTTGCCACAAGTTCTTGCAGTGCAGGCCACTGAGTCACATTCAGACTTTGCACATTGATTACAGCTGACAGAGCTACATGAAGACTCCTCCATTATGCCTACCTAAAACCAGAGCCACCCCACCCTGTTCAAGTGGCACTCTTGTAGTCACCTGAAGTGAAAGTCTTTCCCTACAAAAGATAATCTGCAAAGTTAACATGCAGACAGCCACATGTATACTCAAGAAGTGTGAAGAAGCAAAGAAAGAGGAATCTATCAAAGGAACCTCCAGTAACTGACCCCAAGGAAATGAAAATCTACAAACTGCACCCAAAGCAATTCAAAATAACAAGGAGCAAAGGAGAAAGTCAGCAAACTTAACAAAAGAGCCACAGGGAAATATTGGAACTGAAAAATTCTACAAAGGAAATTCAAATTGCAGGAGAGAATTTCAACAGTAGATTAGCTCAGGCAGAAGAAAAAAAAAAATCAATGAATTTGGGAACCTGTGTATGGTGTGCATGCCTGGAGGCTGAAGCAGGTGGACGAAACTTCAAAATTAGCCTGTGCGACTTAGTAAGACCCTGACCAAAAATATAAAGGCTGGGGATGTAGTTAGTTGTAGAGTGCTTGCCTAGCATGCACAAGGCCTTGGATTTGATCTCTAGTAAAGCAAACAAAGAAACAATGTCAATAAAAACAAAACACAAGTGGGATTTATCTGTGGCATAAAAAACTAGCACATACAAATCAATTAATAAGACACATAATATTACAGAACAAAAGATTAAAACCACATGGTGGCCAGGTGTGGTTGTGCAAGTCTGTAATCCCAGTGGTTGGGGAGGCTGAGGCGGGGGGATCTGGAGTTCAAAGTCAGTCTCAGCAAAATTGAGGCGCTGAGCAACTCAGTGAGACCCTGGTCTCTAAAAAAATACAAAATAGGGTTGGGGATGTGGCTCAGCAGTAGAGTGCCCCTGAGTTCAATCCCTGTTGAAGGGCTATGGAAAATAATATTCCTACAAGAATCCCCACCCCCAAACAACAGAGGGACAGTGTGACTCAGGAGAAGGAAAGGAAACTAGCCAAACATTAAACCTCTCTTAGAAACAATGGGCCCCAAGGTAAAAAAGCAAACTTTCATCCCTTCCTGGGTTCATCCCCAGCATCTCCACCAAAAGCAAACATTCATCCCTTCCCAACCACAATCAATCCTGAAAGGAGGAGGCCTGTATTGAAAAGCTAGGCCCTGGACTTTTACCCTTTCCCACTGCAGATGAGTTCTGGAAGGTAAAAAGCCAATAGTGAAACTCTAGGTAACAATGGGTCCCAAAGGAAGGAAGATAAGCAGTGAACATGGAAAAAAAAAAAAAAAAAGTTCTGAGCTTTTCCCAGTGACAATGAGTTTCAAATTTTTGACAACTGTCTTCATGAGCCAAAATTTTAACCTGCACAACTAGGTCCCTGATTGTTCCAATAGCACCTCTATAGTCTCCAATGATTAATTCACCCTCATTGTAAATTATAAAACTCAGACTCCTTCTGTAATCCGAAGGCCATTTCTATAACCAGAAAATGAGCCCTCTCATGCAAAATTGATTGACTGCCCTGTAGAATAAAGGAGAGCTTGCTGATCTGTTTGAGGTGGGCTTCAGTCCTGGTTATTTGTATTTTCATTATGGTGCGGAACCATGTTGGTTATTTTTGCTTACACCTGGTAGCTTCCCAACAAACAAACTAACAAACAAACAAATCTGACAAAGTACAACATCCTTTCATCATTAAAAGCTATAAAAATTTAGGAATCAAGCTGTGCATGGTAGTGCAGACCTGTAATCTCAGCAGCTAAGGAGGCTGAGACAAAAGAATCACAAATTCAAAACCAGCTTCAGCAATTTAGCAAGGCCCTAAGCAACTCAGTGAAACCCTGCCTCAAAATAAAATAGAAAAGAGAGCTGGGGATGTTGCTCAATGGTTAAGCAGCCTTGGTTCAGTCCCCAGTACAAAAAAAAAAAAAAAAAGGAATAAAAGAAAAATTTCCTCAGGATAGTAAAGACCATATATAAAAATTCCATAACTTATAACATAATTAATAGAGGATAAAAGCTTTTCTTTGAAGATCTGATAGAGAACATGTTCATATTTCTCATTTCTGTTCACCATAGTACTGAAAGTGCTGCTGAAAACTCAGTCCTTGTCCCTGATGACAATCCAATAACGAGGATATAGTTTTGGAAAAAAAAAAACAAAAAAAAAAAACAACAAGAAGGTTTATTGCTTTATTTGCAAAGGAGAAACATGGGGGATTCTTGCACCAAAGGCTGTGATTCTGCCTGTCAGCAGAAAGGGGGCTTTTAAAGAGGTGATTCAGAGGCTGCATTCCCTGTGTGCTCTGTGAGAGTTGTAATTTACTTGTTAATTTGGGAGATAGTCACTTCTGACATCTTCTGGTACCACCCCCAAAGTCTGAGTTACTTCTTCCTATGGTGGGTGTGTACCCAAGGACTGATAAATCTGGCTACCAAGGGGAAGAAAGGTAATGCTATTTCCCATGAGATTAAGGAAAAGGAAAGATTAGGGAGGAGCAGGGAGAGAAGAAGAGAAAGAAGCATGGACATTTTAAAAGTAAGTTGCAGTGCCAAAGCAGCAAGGGCTACTACATTCAAAGCATAAAATGGATCACTGTTATAAAAGTACTAAGAAGAACAACCAGATAAAAGCAAGAAAGAAAACTATACAAATGGGAAAGGAAATGGTAAAATGATATGTATTTTGCAAATAACAGAAAACTCCAAACACTGCACAAAACCTCTTAGAGCCAGTAAATTAATTCAGCAAAGTCACAAGACACAATATCATCATAGAAAAATCAGGCTGCATTTCTTTGCACAAATAATGATTACCCACCTACACACCCAAAAAAGAAATTAGGCTGGGAATGCAGCTTGGGATGTGCAAGGGCCTAGTTCCCATTCCTAGTATTGAAAATTAATTAAGAAATCATTCCATTTATAAAAGTGAAACCAGACTTGGGGGATGAGACTAGATTTTCCACTTTACCAAATTCCCAAGTTTTGCAGAATAAAATCCACAGATAATCACAGAAGGGAAGTACATGGAACAGGATTTATTTAAGTGAGAAGAAATACAATCCCACTTTGTGCTATCTTCGGAGTTTATATATGGTTCTAGGGCAGAGCATGGAGCAAATCTATGCAAACTGGGTATGGAAAACGGCATCCAAGGTTCACTTCAATCCTTCTTACTGTAATCCATTCTCCTTCCTGTAACTTCCATTTGGTTCACCTCTACCTTCCATTTTCTACCTCTGGGACAAAGAAGTTGGTGGTAGGTATACTCACAGGTGAGCCTTCAGGACTTTTACATTTGAAATAGGCCTTAACATGTGCATTCATATGTACACTGTTGTACCCCTTAGCCTCCAGGCGTGGTTGAAGGGGGCCCATTTTCTTGACTGCCTGGCCATTTTACTGATCTATTTTATTCTATCCTCATTCAAAAGCATAAAAAATAAAAATAGGAATAAATGTAACTAAAGACATGGAATATTTGCACAATAAAAGCTAACCTATTGAAAGTAATTGAAAAGGGCACAAATTAACATAAAAATGTCCGGTATTCAATGATTGCAAGAATTAACATTCTTAAAAAAGTCCATACTGTCTAAAGCAATACTCAAATTCAAGGTAACCCTTATAAAAATCTCTATGGTATCAGTCACAGAAATAGGAAGAACAAGACTAACATTCATTGGAAATGACAAATAAAACTTCAAAAGGTCAACCCTGAGAAATTTCAAAGTATGTTACAAAGCAAAATTACTGAAAACAGTACAACTGACATAAAAATGTACACACAGATGAATGAGCAAAGTAGAGAGCCCAGAAATAAATCCAAACGTATATAGTCAAATAATTTTTTGACAGTGGAACCAAGGAAAAAACAATAAGGAAAAGACAGTTTCTTTAATAAACAGTACTGGGAAAAAGAATTTCCAAATGCAAAAGAAGGAAAGTTGACTCTTATCTTAAACTCTAGAAAAAAAATCAACTCAAAGTCAATAAAAGATCTAAATGTAAGGAATGAAACTATTAAAAAGAAAACAGAGGAAAAGCTCTCTGACATTGGCCTTGGCAATAATAGTTTGGATCATAATAAAAATCCAAGCTATACTTAGCATTATGTACTCTAGTTCTATCCATTTACCAATAACTGTCATAACTTCATTTTCCTTTATGGCTGAATAAAACACCCTTGTGTACATGTGCCACATTTTCTTCATCCATTCATCTGTTAATAGGCACTGAGCTCACAAAGTCAAGGATTGAACATTTTCTCTCACATGCAGAAGCTAGACCAAAATAAAGGGGAAAAGGTGGGGAGCATTCCAGGAAAAGAGACATCAGTGCATCAGTGGAGTAAAGGAAGAGAAGATGGGGGGAGGGAAGAGCACAGGAAATGGGAGGAATCATGGAATGAAACTGACAAATGGTTCTATATACATAAAGGAATATACTACAGTGACTTTCACCTGCAGAAGGAAGACCAGTAGAGAAGAGGAAGAGGAACAGAAGGGAGGAGAGTGAAAGGGGAAGTAGTGGGGACTGAAATGGAACAAAATGTTTTTCCATGCACATATGATTATGTCAAATGAACACCACTGTGATTATAATTGTAATTATAAAATTATAATTATATATTATATGAATTTTTTAAAAAAATCCAGGCTACAGGGTGATGTTCTGGGTTGGATTCCCAGCACCAGAGGGAGGCATGGAGCTCAGATTTCAAAATCAAAAAATAATCATACAGAAAAGGTTCTGCACAGCAAAGGAAACAATCAACAAAATAAAAATGTCTTCTGATTGGGAAAAAAATATCTGTAAGGCACAGTTCAAATAACTGGTTGATATAAAAAATACACGAAGAACTCATACAAGTCAGGAACAGAAAAACCTGATTTTAAATATGGATAAAGAAACTGATGGATATTTCTGCAAAGAAGACATAAAAATTGGCTAAGAGGCATATCTTTAAAGGTACTAGACATCACTAATCATCAGGGACATGCAATTCAAAACTACACTAGACATTACCTTATACCAGGTAAGATGGCTTTTATAGACAAGATGACACATAAAAAGTATTGACAAGGCCATGAAGAAAAGGGAACCATTGCATACTTTTGTGAGAATGTAGTCATGTGACAATATGGAGACCCCAACAAAATGAAAAACAGAACTACCAAATGGCCTGGTAAGTCTTCTTCCTGGGTACATGTCCAAAAGGGATGAAATCATGTTCTTATAAAGATATCTGTACTCCCATGTTCACTGTGGCATTATTCACCATAGTCAAGACTTGGAAACAATTAAATTGTCCATTGGTTGACAAATGGATAAAGAAATTTTTATGTCTGTTTGTCCATCCATCCATCATCTATTAATGATACATAATTCAGCCTCAGAAGAGGAGTCCTGTCATTTGGCACAACCTGAATGAACCCAGAGTGTAAAAGATTAAGTACTATTAAGTTCCTCTGTTACACCCAGATTCCTGATATAGTTAAGACAACGCCCTACTGGCCATTCAGCCTAGGGCCCTGTGCAGTTCGTCACAGGGCCCGAACCAATCAGTTTGAATGTGTACCCAGTTTAGAAGTGACCAATCACCCCTGCCCAGCCTGTTCCCGCCAATGAATGGACTAATCATGTATCAGAGTTGTTGTTCAATTTTCCCGCGCCTCATGATGATTTGTTCTGATGTATGCAAAGCCCCCCACCCTCTCCAAAAAGTGTACTTAAGCTCTGCTTGAGCTCTGCTCTGGGCTCCGGGCTGCTCTCCCTTCTTGAGTGAGCATGGAGTCCCAGCGCGCTGGAATGGATCCAATAAATCCCCCTTGCAATTGCATGAAGCTCGTCTCGTGGTCTCTTTCTCCGACGTTTCGCCTGACCCTTACATTTGGTGCGTTGGCCGGGAACTGCGCATCGCCGGACAGGGAGACCTACGAACTGCTTCGGGGGTAAGTAAGGCGCCTTTCTCTCTCTTTCTCTCTCTCTCTCTCCCCTCTCCCTCTTCTCCTTCTCTCCCCCTTGTTCTTCTTTCGCAATTGCTCAGGTGCGATCGCTCAGGTTTGGTCTCTGGCGGCTCAATGGTGGGCGTAAGTCCCCAAAGAACATAATTGCTCAGGTGCGATCGCTCAGGTTTGGTCTCTGGCGGCTCAATGGTGGGCGTAAGTCCCCAGAGGGCATAAGCTCTCAGAGCCTCGGGTGGGGTTGGCAGTGTGTGTGTGTGGCTGTCAGTGGAGAGCGTAAGCTCCCCCTGGCGGTGACTGGCAGACGTGCCTCAGGAGTCACAGGCCACGCCCCCAAGGGACGCTTTGGGGGACTCGGGGGGACGGAGGTGCTCCCCATCAGGTAGAGGGGCGAATGAACCCTCGTTGGTGTATTTTACTGCCAACCCGTCTGGTTTTGCCGGCAACTCTTTCTGTTGAATTCACTGTCTGTCTTTAATTTTTGCTTCTGAATTTGTGTTAAACGTTTACTGTGTGTCCACGTTTGCGTCACGTTTGTGTTGTCTCCCTGCGCTTCAGAGTGGCCCACCCTCGGAGTTGAATGGCCCCCAGGAGAGTCCCTCCCGTTTCAGCAGGGGCCTCATGGCCATCCAGATCATGGTGATCTAACCTTTCAGGACCTCTGCGAATCTCCTCCTGTATCGGTGGGGTCCGAGCAGTCCGCTGGGAGGATTCCACCCGGCGGTATGGCGGATCTGTCCTGTCCCTGTCCCACCTGTCCTCTCTGCCCCCTGGCCGTCTCCCCTCCCGGGAGGGGAGAGGGGAGAGGGGTGCTCCAGCAGGCGCGGTGGACGGGCAGACGGAATCGGGGGTGAGGTCGGCGGGGGACCGCCCCTCCTCCCCCTCCTCTGCCGGCAACCGGCTGCCACTGGGCGTATTTCCACCACAGTGGGGAGGGTGGGGTTGGAGTAGGAGCCCGCAGGGGACTGCGTCCCTCCCCCCCTCCGTCCAGCTGGCGAGCAGAAAAAAAGCGGCTCGGGGGCACCCGGCCCTCTCCCTCCCTTGTGGGGGTAAAGGGACCGGGTCCCCAAACCCCCCGAGTGTTACAGCCCTCCCTGGCTGCAGTGATCACCAAATCCCGGGGCAAAAGAAGCGAACGGGTCTTCCTAGAGTCAGGCTGCTTGCCCAAGGCCGGATGATAAATTCCATCTAAGGCTAAATACTGAGACTAGGGAAGCGATGTTTTCTTTCCCTCCTGTAATGGGCTTGAATGCAAGTAGAGATGCCTGCTGGGGATTTAACAACTTTGACATCTTGCTTTGACTTTTCTCAAAGCCCTGTCCTCTTTATTAAATTGGTGTTAATCGGCTTTAGAGATGGGAACCAAATTTTCAGTCACAAATTTGAGTCTCCACTCAGCTTTCTTGGGGAAGCCTAGCACTCGAAACAACTGTAAGCAGAGGATGAGCTTTTTGGGAGCTGGCTACTAAAAAGTTAGGAAAAAAAAAAAAAGCCTAGTGCCTAAGGTCAAACCAAACTGGAGGAGCTAATCTTGCAAGTGAAAGGGAAACTGAGGAATTCCCAGCAGCTGCCAGAGCCATTTTCGCTTTGGGGAAAATTTCCTCATAATTTCCCTGCACTTAAGGATTACTCCACCTAAATGCAGTAAAGTCAGTCACACTGAGACCCTTGATTTTATACTTATAGTTGCCCCTATGTGAAAATATCTGGTCCACTCGTGGGAAAGTCTATGGTGCCACTGATGGGAGTCATAATTAAATGAAAGTTCAAAACTTGGAGGGATATATTCTTATCTGGTTGTCTGATTGTTTCTTAAAGATAAACTAGGTTAAATGTGTGTCTAAAAAAATAATTTTTTATTGTAACAATCTGGTATCTGAATGGGTTTCTAAAGCATTGCACTATCTTGCAGTTAAAAGTTGGGTTTAAGCAATTGTTTAGTTTGATTTCAGATAGTTCTAAAGAGTTTCAATTTTTGAACTGGGTAGCCTAAGGAGATTTCACTAGGTATACAGTGCATTGATTTGGGCAAGGATAGTAAATTATGATTTGGTATCTGTTTCTCTGTGTAAGATTTAGAAAAAAAAAAGTGTTGAATTAAAACGTTGGTCTGGCTCATTAAAATAACCTTAAATAATTAAATAACAACAGTCTTGGAAATTCTCAAAAGCTTAATTTCAGATATGCATGGTAGTGTGTGGTTCTTTCTAAAATTTTTCAGGCAAATTTAATGTAACTTAATGCTACTTTAGGAACTTCAGAACAAGGAAAGTGGCTTAGAGGTCTTAAAGAAATTTCTTCTGATGGTAGAGATCCTATTTCCAGTTTTATGTAAGCAAGTTTTTCTAATGTAAAAAGATATAAAATTTTGGGAATTGCTTCTTAAATTTGTATCATAATTTTCAACATCCAAACCTGGAAATATGACTTATGGCTAAAATGCCTTAGGCCTAAAGTATCTGTTCAAAATAGCAGTTTTTCCCTGCTCCTTCCAGACCTTAGCCAGGGCTTAAGCTGATATGCAAACAGAAGCAGCTTGGAACTCAGGCCCAAGGAAAAAAAGGTAAAGGTATCTTTTTATGGGAACTCAAACTAGATTAAAGGACTTTTGCCCTTTTCTTAGATTCTATGTTTTTTTTTGAGCTCATGATTTTTATCCTACAGACAAGTTAATGTTTTTCTGATAAGTTCTATTTTTTGATCAACTGGAGTTTTTTTTTAAAACATTGCAATGGAGATTTCATCTGCGAAAAACTACGAGGCCTTTATTATTGTTATGTGTGCACACTCTTGTTATGTGTTGTATGTCGGTATGTCTGTATGTGTGTATGTCCATATATCCTGCAGTGATATGACAATTAACAGATGAGGAGCGCTCATAAAAAAATTAAAAATGGATCCAAATATCTTTGATTCACGTGATTCAAATGGTTCAATTTAAATTTGGTAAACAGATAAAAAAGGAGGTCTTAAATTAAGCTTATAAGTTTTTCTAGGTGTTCAAAAAGGCCCTAATAAAATGTTAACTCTGCTTAAATTAAAAAGTTTACAAGTATTGTTTCAAGATGTGAACAGAAGGGGGTTAACAGATAGAAAAGAGAAACTAGAAGGTTCTAAATATGGATTTAATAGAAGGAAAATGTGTTTCTGGATAAGAGAGTCTAATTAAGAGGGTTTAAGTAAATGATAAAAAAGGTCTGTGCAAGTTGGTTATAAATAAGTTTTTGAGCAAGTAATCTTAAAGAAATTAAGCAACTGGTTAAACAAGTGCTATTGTTTTAGAGAATTATGCTATGTTATTTCTTTAAAAGCCAAACTTGGTTAGCATAAAATCATCAATGTAATTGTGATGTTACTAATGTGTTCATATCTTCCAGGTATACAAGTCTGTAAGGTAGAAGCTTTACAAGCTGGTGTTCTAAAGTTGTATGGTAATTTTAGGTTCAAAGAAAAAAAAACATGTTGGAAATTTATTTATATCACTTGTGTTCTATAACTGTACTTATTATCAATAAGTTATGTAAAGTTCCATGTTACTTTTTACACTGAGATACAATTTAAATGTATTTTTAAGTCAATGAGAGCCTAATCTGGGTGAAGGTTTTATTGTGAGACACAGAAATACTTTGCTACTTTCCAACAAGAGGTTAGAAGCTTCCAGCCTTCCTTTAATTCATGTTTTAGATGTGATATTATGTTGTGTTAGCTAATATTCATGTGAACTTGAGCAACAATTTATGTAAGTTTTGTAAAATGATTTAAGACTTATGAAGAGCCCCGCCTTACTTGAGATAAGGCTCTATGTCCCAACTCACTGCATGTGAAAGTGACTATGAAAGAAGTAGGCCAGATTTTAGTGCATTTAAAGTTGTGCCCAAAAGTTGGTTTTTGTCACGATTGCCAGGATATCAAACAGGGGATGTACTCTGCCAAAATTCTAGGTAGCTATTACATAGACTAAATATGTTTTTACCCTAGTTAGTTTTGTTTTGTAGTTTGCCTATAGATGGTTTAAGAATCGCCTGTTAATGTTTTAAAGAGGTACTGCTTTAAGAACACAACCTGGGTTAATTTAAGATAATGAGTTATAGGGAGTTGCCACCTACAGGATAGAGAGATAGACATTAAAGCCCAGTACCCTTAATATAAGGCTGTTAACTTATTTTGCTGGATGTTTAAGATCAAGTTTTAAAATTAAAAATTTGGCTCTTGCCCTCTGAGTCAGTCTGAATCAGGGGATAGGGAACTTTTTCAAAGGGCTCTGCAACTCTAGGCCACATAACCTCCCGATCAGGGAGATTAATGAGACCAGTGGAGGACAGGAAGCCAGTCAGTGCATTTGCTGTGAAGAGGAGGGTCATCAAAAAGGGAGACATCCCTGATGCTTCCGAGGTAAGCCGTATGGTCAAGCAAGGCCTGGACCCATCCTAGCGCAAATGGCACTAAGCTGCTGTGAAGTTCCCGAGGACTTCCCAGAGACTCAGCTGACTGTTAACAATAGGTAGAAACAGAAGTCAGTTTGACTTGCTTCATCTTAAACACTTAGCAAAGACAGTCAAAGCCAAAGCACAGCTGTTCCTGGACATCTTAAATGATAATAATAGTTAAATGTAACTTCCATAAATAAGTAGACTGGAGGCTACAAAAGAGATTCTTAGACAGAAATGCCTGATAACTGTCAAAGGGACTGCTAGAGTAGTTTTAGTCTAAGGCTTTTATTTCTAACCAACACAGGTAGGCTTGATGTTAGTAGATGCTAGTATGGTTATCCAGCCCTGAGTAGCAGAATTAAAGATTTCTCTATTAGACACAGAGGTCATACTAGCAAAGGATTTTGAAGGATCAGATGGCATTAGATTATTAGACTATATCTTAAGGGAAAAGACATCTGTAACCCTAAATGTTGTGTTGACATCCCTGACATTTCTGACAATGTGACAAATATCTTTAAAGATTTACATGCTCAGATGGAAGCCATGTCCTCAGCAAATTTGTTGTGAAAACAATATCTTAGCTCCTAGTTCCTGGTACTGCCTTATTGGAAAACATTGTTAATCTTTGTCTTGGTCATTATACTCATTGGCATATTTCTGTGCTGTGGCATTTCTTGCTGCATCAATCTGGTTCCAGTACTAATGAATTCTTGTTTCTCTTATAGACCACCTATCACTGGAATGGCCCTCCAGCCTATTACTTCTCAATTGGACTTTTAGCATGGACCACTCGATAGACCCGATATTTCTAAGGGGGACTCCAAACTGCTTGCCCCACACCGTCCCTTTTCAGCCTGAAGAAGCCAGAGAGATCCTCTTCGTCCCCCTTCCTCACAGCAGTAAGGAGTTCCCAAATTAGAGGGGGGAATGAAGCCAGATTTAAAGTTAGGTAGTCAGTGTAGTTAGATAAATCAGGGTCTAATACCGAGTGAAATCTAAAATGGAGGCCATGCTAAAAATGATTCCAGGAAACACAGGACAACCCATGGTAATCAGAAGGCAATATGCTCCACCGACAGAGATGAAAAATGAGACTCCCCAATAATTATGATTCATTACTTTTAAGATTAAAAGTAGTCAGAAAAAGGAGTGGGGAATGAAAGGGTAAAGTTTCTAAGCTGGAAACCTTGAATTGAAATGTAAAAGATTAAGTACTATTAAGTTCCTCTGTTACACCCAGATTCCTGAGATAGTTAAGACAACGCCCTACTGGCCATTCAGCCTAGGGCCCTGTGCAGTTCGTCACAGGGCCCGAACCAATCAGTTTGAATGTGTACCCAGTTTAGAAGTGACCAATCACCCCTGCCCAGCCTGTTCCCGCCAATGAATGGACTAATCATGTATCAGAGTTGTTGTTCAATTTTCCCGCGCCTCATGATGATTTGTTCTGATGTATGCAAAGCCCCCCACCCTCTCCAAAAAGTGTACTTAAGCTCTGCTTGAGCTCTGCTCTGGGCTCCGGGCTGCTCTCCCTTCTTGAGTGAGCATGGAGTCCCAGCGCGCTGGAATGGATCCAATAAATCCCCCTTGCAATTGCATGAAGCTAGTCTCGTGGTCTCTTTCTCCGACGTTTCGCCTGACCCTTACAAGAGGACAAACTAGGTTTGTAAAAAGCTAAGCAACATAACAGAACTTTCTTCTTTTGTGATTGAGGTAAACTGTTTCTCTTGGCATGATGGAAGTACTGATGTTATGTAGAAAGGATTACTTTCTCTAAAAAGGCTGGGAAAATAAAATTGAATTATACTTCATTTGCTAAACACTGTCATCTAGTATCCGTAGAGGCCTTAAACTGAAAAATAATAAGTTAATTCCAAAATACTGTGATATATGGCACGACAGATGTGCAACGTGTAGGTTCAGAAGACTATCGCGTTCCACTCACTTCTGACACATGCCTGTAATTCTGAAGCCAGAATTAGACAAGCAGTCAGGATAGATAGGCAAATCGAGTCAGGTCCCATAAAGGAGGCCATTTTTTTTTTATTGGTTGTTCAAAACATTACAAAGCTCTTGACATATCATCTTTCATACATTTGATTCAAGTGAGTTATGAACTCCCATTTTTACCCCAAATACAGATTGCAGAATCACATTGGTTACACATCCACAATTTTACATAGTGCCATATTAGTGACTGTTGTATTCTGCTACCTTTCCTATCCTCAACTATCCCCCCTCCCCTCCCCTCTTATCTTCTCTCTCTACCCCATCTGCAGTAATTCAATTCTCTCCCTTGTTTTTTTTCCCCCTTTCCCCTCACAACCTCTTATATGTAATTTTGTATAACAATGAGGGTCTCCTTCCATTTCTATGCAATTTCCCTTCTCTCTCCCTTTCCCTCCCACTTCATGTCTCTGTTTAATGTTAATCTTCTTCTCCTGCTCTTCCTCCCTGCTCTGTTCTTAGTTGCTCTCCTTATATCAAAGAAGACATTTGGCATTTGTTTTTTAGGGATTGGCTAGCTTCACTTAGCATAATCTGCTCTAATGCCATCCATTAAGGAGGCCAATTTTGAGTCCTGGAAGTTGGAGTCTGTCCCCTGAGGGATTGAAATGTAAATTCCTTCAGAGCCCTTCCAGCACCCTCATCAGGAACCTGCCCTTGCTCCAACAGGTTGCTAAGGTAACCTGTCCCAGGAATTGTCCCACCCCACAGACAGCTATAAGCTTGTTAATTAATGTGCTGTGAGCTGCTCAATCCTGCCCTTCCCCTTTCAACCCACCTATTTCCCACCTTTTGGCCATGCCACTGAGCATTCCTGGGCCTATTCAAGTAAGCAGGAAGGAGAGAGATAAGGGGAAGAGAGCAGAACAAAGGAAGCCTAGGACATATAAAAAAGCTGAACACCTTGTTTCTGGGGATACCAGGATACAAGCTATGGCTCCCTTCTTCTTCCTGGGGGAAGTCTATGTTACCTCTTTTTAAATAAAACCCTGCTTTATATGCTTGCTTATGCATGTTTCTCTAGTGTTCAAACTTCAACATGCAATGGAGAACTCATCTTGTATATAGGTGGCATTAATTCCATTGACTATGGAGGCAAAGAAAGGAAGATCACATGTTCAAAGTCAACCTAAGCAAATTAATGAGACTCTGTCTCAAAAAAAAAAAAAAAAAAAAAAAATATATATATATATATATATATATATATATATATATATATATATTTAAATAAAGGGAATGGCGATGTGTGGCTCAGTCAGTGGTTAAGCACCCCTGGATTCAATCCCTGGTATTAAAAAAAAAGATGACATTTTTGTAATTTTCCATGTCGTTCACCAGTTCTGCTTTTGGCAGATATGGCTCAAGGGGAAGTAAGAGCAAGGGTGGTGACTTCTTTTTATTGTTTAATTACATAGAGAACAATGAGTTTCATGTGACATATTTATGCATGCATGTAACAAACTTCATTACAGTCCATCCCAAGTAGCCCCTTCTCCCTCTTCCCATTCTCTCCTACTTTTACCCTACAGCTCTCTCTTCTCTTTTCAGGAGATCCTTTTCATTCTCCTTAGAGTCAACATGTGAGAAAATACACAACCCTGGACTTTCTTTGTTTTTAAGGAACTGCAGTAATTCTGTGTCTGGGTGGGGACTGTGAAATAGGCCTGGCGAGTAGATAAGAGGCCACAAAGCATCAGGGCTTCTGAACGCAGGCCAAGGTGATGGGAATGGATCTGTGTAGCTGCAGATCACATTATTAACCTGACGGGTATTATGCTTTCAATTTTAAAGATCTCTCCAGCTCTGCTACAGTTGTTGCGGGAGGGAACATCTATCCAAGGAAAAAAGGACTCTGGCACGCTTTACCAAGGTGCAATTCAAAATTCCAGACCAGGAGGGAGACAGGGTTAGGTTCGGCGTGGACAATTAAGGTCCCTCCAGGAAGCCAATGCCTTTCATCCCTTTACTCCCAACTTCTTTCACAGCACCCCTCCCCCAGGCTGCTATCAGCAGGGAATCCCCGAGCTGGGCCAGCGGGCCTTCAGAACAGCTTCCTGGCAAGAAGTTAAACTCACCCAAGCGAATCCGGGTTTTCTTCTAAAGTCTTCCAAACTCTGCTCTCTGCAAATTGGCTCTCCACCAGGGCGTTCCCCCTGAGCTTAGTGCACCACCAGAGAAACGAAAGTTAAGTTCTTGAGGGCGGGGAAGAGAAATTGGGCCAATGTGCTGCCTTCACGTAAGCCTCTTGGTCCCCCTCCACACCCCAATTAGTGGGCCCCAGTGCAGGCCTGCCTTCCCCAGGAGGAGGGGTGGTAAAACGAAGGGGCACGCCCCCCACCCCTTATCCATTCAACTTGCTATTGCCTGGCCACAGTTCAAATTACTGTAGCTCTGAAGTATGTTGGCTGTTACCTAGCATGTTGCCCTCTGTGTATCTTTTGCTCTGCTGTTGAGTATTTTATTTCCCAGATTTTTTGAAATTATGATTGCATGTCAATTATATAAATTATGGGTTTGATTGTGACATTTCCAGATGTGCATATATTGATTTATTCATGTTCACTCACCCTAGTGTCTTCTTTTACCCTCTTGTCTCTTCCCCCTTCTTTGGTCCCTTTCCCCTTTAAAGGATCTTGTTATCCTGTCACTTCCAACATAATCCCTGTTAACCCAACATAGTACTGAAAGTTAGAAAAGGTGCTCCTAATGGAAATTCTTCCCATGTGCTCCTCTTGTTCCTGATACCTTAGCTGGGTTGTGCTTTCAGCCAGCTGATGTGGCTCATAGAGAAGGGTATACATAGTTAAGGATATTTAGAGTACCGACATAATTCCTTGAGTCTGGGCTTGGGGGTTTTACAAGATGAGTAAACCATGAAGCCACAGATCATTGCAGCTGCCACACCATTGAGAGTTCCATACTCAGAGGGTTTGATGCTAGAAATTGACCTGGAAAGCCATGCAGAAATATTACAATATTACACTTACAACAGTTAAACCGTGAAGCCTCAATGAACTGTCCATCTGCCCCTGAGGTCTTCTCCAAGTATTTCATGCTTGAGAAGGGCCAGGCCTAATTCTCTTCTGCTAGTCTCTATGGAACTGGTCCAGAAGGCTGGGCTGTGGCCCATAGACCATTCATAGCTTTCTAGGATGATCACTGGAACAAATATCTAGCAGAGGTGAAGATTCAGTCAGTACCCTCTGAATTAGGAAATGAAAATATGTGAGGAGAGGGTGATGAGAAGAACTGCTGTGGGCAGCTGCTATCCCTCAAGACCATCATTAGTAAATCCATCCTCCTCTCCACACTGTACCCCTCAACTCTAAATTTCACAAAGTCAGGAAGAGAATTTCTCTATTTCCTCCATTTTTTCATATTGACTACAAAGTCATGCATATAAGAATGACAGTTAAATAGATATTCAGATATATAGTTATAAGAGTAATTTCTAGTTCTGTGGTTCAAATGTGAATGAGAAAATATTAGAGACATACCCCAAAAGGATATTTAATCTGGGTACTCCCAGAGCAGTTAAGTTAATAAATAAAAATAACCTTGTGTATACAATGTAAATCAGGGCCATTTGTGTCACTGCTGGAATTCACATAAAGAGGTATAGAAATAAGGAGGAATAAAACAGCCATGCTGGATGAAGACTACTGGCTCAGGATTGATGAATTCATATACACTTGTGCATAGTTTTGGGCAAAGTCCCTAAAGACACAATTCCAAATATTAAACTCGCAAAAGATCAAATCCCCAAAGTCTAATATCCTGAAAAATCAAAATCCCAAGAACATATTCTGGAAAATATTTAAAAATTCTTTATAAGTCATCTGTGCACATTTTTAAAAGGAGATTATTTGAGAAACAGAACACTTCATAACCTCTTCACATATTAAGATATGCAATGATCTCATACATATTTTTGTAAGCATGAACATTCAGGCATATGTACAGCAGTTGGACAGGTTTAACAGTGATGGGAAGATGAAATATAGATAGGTCCTGGTCGACCTTCTATAGTTATTTTCTCCTGCCAACGCAGATTGGATGGTGCCAGCCACAATGGACCTTACCCATCTAGGCCACTCATAGTCATACACTCATGTCTCTAGAAACCCTCACAGACTCAAAAATAATGCTTTAACATGTTTCTGGGTTTTCATTTCAACTAAAATGACACAAGAATCCTGCCTACAACCCAAACGCTAAGGCTTTCCCCACAGTTTGATTTTTCCCTTCCTCTTGTATAGCCTCCCCTCCACTGCTCACAGAGGGAATTGCAGCTTTCAGAATTTCAGCTTCCAGGATTCCACATTCAGGGTTTAATCTTTTGAGATTGTGATTACAGGATTTTAGACTTCAGAGATTTTAATCATTTAGGTTTTCCACTTTGAGGATTATGGTGTTTGAGATTATGACATTTGGGATTGTGTCTTTCCAGATTATGTTTGGCAATTGTCACACAAATTCATATGTGCACACATACTTATATACACATATAATAGCGAATATAATTAAATGTAAATACATAAACACTTTCCCAGTTACTCTGTTAAAAGCATCAGAAGAAGGACACATTTATATAAAAAAGGTTAAAGGAATTTATAAACAGAGTTTCTCCTTATGCTCCTAATGCTAAGGAGCAAGAGAGGCAGATTAGTATTAGGTCCATGTTACTCCAACATCAGTGCTCATTTCTCTGCACCAACTACCATGGAGGAGGCAGCAGCCTGATTCTGAAGGTTCTGGGGGCAGAAGGGGCAGCTCAGGAAGTACTGAGCTGCAATAGGAGCCTGAGTTATCTTAAGCTAAACCCTGGAGACCAAGAAATATAATTTGACATTCTGAATCCATGCAGCCATAAATGAGGCAGGAGAGGGTCACGATGATGGATAATTTGCTGAACCACTTCATGCCCAGCATGCTACTGAAGAGAACATGAAAAAAATTAGATTGTTGAATGCTTGCACTTGGAAAACAGAATTGTGCATGAGGATATCACCACATAGTGGCCGGTATCAATTTAACTAATTTCTATGAGGTTCAATTTCTTTTGAAATATATACATAAATATAAGTATGAACATATATAAGTATGAACATAAATAAACACAACAAAACTTACCTGAAGTAATATTGTAGGAATTAAATAATAGAATATTTGTAATAAGTTCTGCTATTTCTTGGCAAATAAGCATTGACACAGAGTTGTACCTATTATTTTTTTCTTGATTTCTCTGATTTGAAATAAATATTTTAAAAAATGAATATTTACTTTTAGTTTTTTTCATGCTTTAAGGTTACTAATTTTGTTTAATGAAATAGAATAATTTGTGTAAGAGTCACAGCCCTTAATATTTGTTACCAAATTATAAAATAAATATTATATCACTGTAAAATATCTTTTTTATTAACATATTCAGAGCCATATAATCTGATTTTATAATTGTAATAATATCTTTAATACCAATCAATATGGTAGATAAAGGCTACATTAGTTTTCTATTGCTGTATAAAATGCTACCCCAAACTGAAGGACACAGGAGGTTTTGGTTAGCTCACAGAGTCTCTCCCTCAGAAGTGTTGGCAGCAGTTTAGAAGGGTTCTCTCTTTCAGAACCTCAGCAGTGTGCAGTGAAGTTGTTCACTGGGCCACATTTTCATTTGGAGGTTAAAGGAGAAAAGGGTCTGGTTCCAAGATAACTCAGGTTAGTGGTAGAATACAGTGCCTTGTGCTTGTAGAACAGAGGCCCTCAGCTTCTGAAGACTGTCCAAATTTCCTGGTCCATGCACTTCTCCATGGGTAGTGCACAGGATGGCTGCTGCTTCTTGAAGGCCAGCAGGAGAAAGGGAGCTACTGCTCCAGTAACACGGTGTCAGATCATAGGGCACAGTCACAGTGCTGGCATCTCTTCACCTTGGCCACATACTGTTAGTTACGAGGAATTGAGTAGTTCTGTCCACGCTTGGGGTGGGGAGGGAATGCACAGAGGCAGGAACATCAGTGGACAGGAGTCACTGGGGGAAGAGGGGAGCTTCAACACACAGGGATTTGGAGACAGATGGGGAAATGGTGCCCTAGCCACATCTTAGATCCATCTGCCAATGGGAATGGCCAGAAGATACTGCTCAGGTCCCAGAGCAATAGTTATCGAAACTTCAGAGTGAGGCAGAAAGCATGTGGATCCCCTTTTGAGATCACTTTGCCCAGAAGCCTGAAAATGACCCTAGAATTTTATTTAGATCCCCTGCAGAGGTAATCTCCCTGTAAGCAAGAGTGTCACAGTGCAGGGTCTGTTACAGCAAACCTCAGGAGTGCCCTGCCAGCAACCCACTGCCCTGAAGACAGAACACAGCAGCCAAGACAGGAGCAAAAGCAACAGCAGCAATAGCAGTATCCACATGTCTCTGGGCACTTGGAGGAACACCTGGGGAGGAACACCTGGGGAAGCCCTGCTCAGCTCCAACAGGTTGCCCTGCATAGTCCCCAGAAGTCCTGGCTGTGAAACACCTGGGACACTACTCCACCCAGCTTTCCAATCTGTCCCTCCAACCCAGAAAACGTGTCCAGATCCTGATAGGCAACTCGTGTTGACTCACCTGGGTGCTGTTCCTTCTACCCCACCTGTGCCTTGCCCTCCTTGATCGGCCAAGTTCTCATGCTAAGAGGTCCTCCTAGCCATGTGACTGCCGGGAGGTCTTATTGTTAGGAAAGCTTGAAGACATTTCTCTGGCAGTTCTCAGTACTCAGTGCTTTTCACTTTCTAGCTCTTTCCCCTTGGGCTTCCCCTGCCCCTCCAGATTCATAAAGTTTCAGAAGCCTTTTTTCAGGGCCCCAGTGAGTGCTGATCCATCCAGCAACTAGTGTACCTCTCCTGAGGAAAGCAGAATGGGGAGGAGGCATTTCCTCATGGTTTAACTTCTTATTTATTTATGTGCTTATATTTTTATTGGTTCTTTTTAGGTTTTTTTTTTTTGTAACTTTAGGATTCATTTTGATCTAATTATGAAAGTATGGAGTATAATTTGCTCTAATTTAGTCCCCAGTACTTCTCCTCTCCTTCCCCACTGCCCTCTGTCTCTTCCCTTTCCTCTACTGATCTATTTACTTTTTTGTTTTATTTTAATGTCTTAATCATGATGGTGAGATTCACTGTGGCATATTCATATATGTCCTTAGGAAGGTTGGGTCAGATTTATTCCACTCTTCCTTCCTTACCCTGATCCTTTTCCCTCCCTGTCAATCCTCTTCCACTGATATCTTCTGTTTTGATGGAACATCTTCTCTGTCTCTGTCTCTCTCTTTCTCTCCCACTAATTTTGCACTATCACAAAAAACATTCAACCTTTGACTTTTTGAGTCTGGCCTATTTCACATAGTATGATAGCTACCCATTCTATCCACTTATCAGTAAACGACATAATGCCATTCTTCTTATGGATGGTTAATACTCCATTGTGTATATATAACATTTTCTTTATCCATTTATCTGTTGAAGGGTACCTAGGTTTGTTCCATAGCCTGGCAATTGTGAATTGTGCAGGTATAAGCACTGATGTGGCTATATCCCTACAGTATGCCTATTTTAATTCTTTTGGACAGATAACTGAAGAGTGGGATGGCTGGAACATATTTGGTGGTTCCATTCTTAGATTTTTGTTTGTTTATTTTCAGTACCAGGGATTGAACTCAGGGGTAATTAGATCTAGACACATCCCCAGGCCTTTTTATTTTATTTTATTTTTTAATTTTTATTTTGAGACAGGACCTCTCTAAGTTGCTTAGGGTCTCAATACATTGCAGAGACCAGCTTTGAACTTGAAATCCTCCTGCTTCAGGCTCCTGAGTTGCTGGGATTACAGGAGAGTACCATCACACTCAATGCATAGAAAATATTTTCATAGTATACAGAATTGTGGACTAATCCTTATTTGAGTTTTCCTTTTTTTTTTTAAAGACATCAATTTCATTATTTCTAATTAGAGGTTGTGTAAGTTACCTTTATATCACTATAACAAAATGACTGAAATAATTAACTTATAAAGAGAAAAAGTTTATTGTGATTCATAGAGTTAAAGTTTCAGTTCATGATTAGGCAGGCCCATTGCTTTTAGGCTTCTGGTGAGAATTAGGATGGCAATGGTGGAAAGTGGCATGAAAGAGCAGAGCAAAGGTACTTACCTCATAGCCAGAAAGCCAAAAAAGAGGAAGAGGAAGGGGCCAGGGCCCTCAGTGCCCTTTGAAGGCAGGACCCCAGTGACTTGTGGATGTCCACCTTCTAAAAGTTCAGTAATCTCCCAATAGCACTACCTTTCATTCATTGGCCTTTTGGGTGCTAATCTATTGATTTTTTGTGTTGTTTCCTAGGGCTACAGTCAAATTTTTCTCAGAACCTTTACTATGATGTTCTTGATGGTAGCTTTCTTTGTATTTATTCTTCTTGAAGTTGTCTTTCACTAACCTAGGACTGTTTCATTTGAGGGCAGGGGGGACAGCTAATATCTCTTTAAATATATTTTGAAATATTTACTTTTCCTCTTCTTCCTTGAATAATGTGTGTTATTCCTTTGATATTGTCCCTTTTGTATTTTTTTCTTTCATAATCTAAGTATATAGTTTTTAGGCCAGAGAATATTTATTGATTTACCTTTAAGTTGACTTACTCTTTCTTCTGCCATCTTTAATCTTCTATTAAATCTGTTCAGTGATTTTAAAAGTTTTATTTATTATTTTTATAGTTTTCTAATTTTGTCTCAGTAGATATTTGATATCCATAAATTCATCACTGGATCAGGATCTCAAATCACTATACTAAGCTTAATTTAGGTTGGAATGTCTAGAAGAATAGGTTGGGATATCTGGAAAGGTGAGCAGAAGGAGGAGGTAAAGAAAGAGAAGTCAGTGTGAGCCACCTTCTCACAAAGCATCCTTCAAACCACCAGGATACCTGAAAATAAATCCACGTATCTATATGACAAAATAGCTTGAATAAGGAAAAATTTAGAAGCAAATACAAATGAACAACAATATATGCCATGTAAGTGCATCTAGTATTACTGATATATCTAGCATAGTAACACTAATCAAGAGTAGTGAATTCAAGCTGGGCACAAAGGCTGATGCCCTTAATTTCAGCTACTTGAGAGGCTGATGCAGAAAATTAAAGTTAAAAGGTCTAGGGATGTAGCTCAGTGGTAAAGTGCCCCTTTAGTGACTGCACTTTTTAACTCTCTATTCTTAGTGCCCCCTCGGTATTAAAGAAAAAAAATAGTGAATTCAATGTGTATAATTTACCAACTATAAAACTACAGACAGAATAATGGTTCTACAAAAAAAAAAAAAAATAGCCTTATCCTAAACCTAAGAGCCTGTAATAATGTTAAGTTCCATGGCAAAAGGGAATTCAGATTCACATAAATTTCAATTGCAGTTCAAATAAAAGTAATCAACATTAATATAGGGACATATCTTGGTTTATCGAAATAACTCAAATGCAATCACAGGATTCTTAAAAATGGAAGAGGAAGAGAGAATTGGAGAATCACAGGAAAAGGTGACTATGGTAAAAAGGCAGAAGTATCATTGCTGATTTTGAAGACCAGTGGGCTTCTTGTGGCCAGAAAAAACAAGGAAATGTTTTCTTTTAGAGTTTCTCAAAAGACATGCAACCATCTCAATACATTGTTTTCAACACTGTAAGATGAATAGTGGACTTGTAAACTGCAATAAATCATCTGTTTCTACTGTTTAAAGTCAGGAATTTAGGGGAATTTTTTTAGAGTGGCTACTTGATACAAATATACTCAGCATCCAAAAAAATGTATATTTGTTTTTTTAAGTACACATAAGAATTTTAATCTATTATTGGGAAAATTTTAAAAAACTACATTAATAAGGAGATGTATTACATTTATAATATTTATAGAATAAATATTCAATTTTACAAAAGTGTCAAATATTTCTATTTTAACATATTGATTCAATGAAATCAAATAATCCAACTTGTGTATGTGTGTGTGTGTGTGTGTTAGTTATAAAACATAGCTTCTAAAACTTTTATGTCAGTGCAAAATACTGAAAATGGTTAACAAAATTTTAAAGACAAAATTGCAGGACTTAAACTCCAATGTCAATAATCTAGAAAGTCTTAGTTGTATTAGAATAGTATTGGTGAAAGTATACATAAAGACTAACTAAAGAATATTGGGAAAACAAAACTATTCTTAGGCTTCTGAGAATGCTGTCCCAACTGATGTTGTGGGATTTGTCTAGAGCTGAATATCCTGTGGGTCCAATATCCACAAGCTATTAAAACCCCAGTGACATTCCATCTCAAGAGAAATTACTTATTATGTTGACTTTTATCCCCTATGACGGAATGGGAGTGGAGGGGCCCATCTAACCTAAATGACCTGGGAATATGAGCAAATGCATAAATGTTTTCATTTACTTCTTACGACAACATTTCCTAGTTTAAAATCGTACTCAGTTTCTTCTAAATAGATAGTTCCTACTAACCCTGTTCACCAAGCGACAGAACTCAAAGTCTGGTGAGTTAAAAAGTGCAGTCACTTAGTGAAGAGAAAGGCCTTCACTGGCTCTGTCATTTCATCAAACAATGCAGACTCCCTTTACTCAGGGTCCAAGTATGGGCTGAGCCCTGAAGGACCTGGCCCTGACAGAAAGGGATTCTTTGGCACCAATGATTCTAT
This sequence comes from Spermophilus citellus, assembly GCF_964194105.1. Taxonomy (NCBI): domain Eukaryota; kingdom Metazoa; phylum Chordata; class Mammalia; order Rodentia; family Sciuridae; genus Spermophilus; species Spermophilus citellus. The sequence continues at coordinate 197,912,238 of NC_138183.1, forward strand.
GACAAGGAGTTAGAGCCTGAGGAGACTATTGGCTTCAAGTACAGACCAGCAAATATAGCTGGTTTGTACTTAGAGCCAGGAATAGATGGATCCAGGAATTCACAAGAAAAGGGCTCTCTGGGCAAAAGAAATGAAGTTTTCACTAAAGCAGCAGATCTGAGTTTGGATGTTTTATTTTAGCTTACCTTTGTAGTAGTAATGATTATTGAGTTTTCTTCTCCTTCAGTGTTGTCCTGAGGTGGGGTGTATGTGTGCAGCAATTCTGTGCTATAAGTGGCATTCTCTCCCAAATTCCTGAGATGCTGGGAGCTTTCACTGTCCACCTGCTTTTCAGGCCACAGGAGACCACATGACCATCATTTTAGATAGGATTTCATGGGGACTCTGTTGCTGTACATTCTCCATAGAAGCTCAGTCCCTGTAGGAGTTTAGTTTGCATCAGTTCTGAAGATGGAACTTATAGCAGGCATTTATACAGGGAGCTGTCTTGGACAATGGGAACTAGTTACTTTTCTCCTAGGTAGATATAGTGGTTTTGCTTGGGCTGACTGAGGACTCTGAAATTCAAAACTAAGCGAGAAGTGTCCTTCTGTAAAGCTTTGACTGGATGGGAGGGGTGGGGGGACCTAGAAGAGTTGAGAAGTGTCACAAAATCCTATGTGGTTTCTCCCATCTCTTCTTGTATATAGGACAATGGAGTCCTGACAAACACACTCATGCAAGTTGTGACTTTTGATGGTTTTGCAAAGTCCACTTCCTATACTTAAAAACTTTTGAATGATTTTGCAAAAAATTTTTTTGGTGTGTGTAAGGTAAAACTAAAACTTCTTTAAAACTCATGTAAGGATGGCATATATGCTGCGGGGCCTCTCTAGTGTCATACCTACTTGTGTCAGTGTGCCCATTTCCCTTCCCTTCTCATTTCAAAGTACTCTATAAAACAGATCACAGAAGTGGAGTTAAAGTGTGAAGGGTAGTTTCAATGTAAACACCACTCCAAATGTACTATTTTCTACACAGATGGAGCTTTTCACATAGAGTCCAAACACTGGCATACGGAAAAGAAAGGAGAACTTTGAGGAAAAGAATACTTTTTTTTTTTTTTTTTTGCAAAACTTCTTAGTACCTCTTTGTTTTAATTCCAGTGCAGTAGAGTCGGCTGTGTTTGATTTTGCCTATGACACATTGCACTAGTTGTTTTCTGTTTTGGAGGCATTGTGAGACTCACTGATCATCACTGATCTATAAAGCTATCTCCCCAACTAGCAAAGGGAACAGAGATCCTCTAAGGTTTCCAATATTGCCTGTGAAGTCTTAAATCATACTCTGAGCTCACTGTTTGTTGAGAAGGGGGAATGTTGTTCCCTTGTCCCTGAATGTTCTCTGGTAGATGGCATCTTAATAAATACACCTCCAAATTTGAACCATATTTCAATCATTGAAATAAAAGTTCCCACATCACCCCAGCCCTGAAATGTGCCCCCTTTTCTTCTCTTTTTGTTATTTTTTTCCTCCTGCTTTATCCAAAGTCTTCAATTTATTTCCATCAAATTCATTGCCTGAAACATAAAATTTACTCTATGAAAGTCAGCAGTTCCTCATTCTTTACAGTATAACTTCATCATATGTAACAGTTTTACTCCTTTATTATTCTCTTCCATGTCCTCCTCTTCTAATCTCTTTTGCCTTTTTCTTCAAAATTGATTTTTTTCCCCTATGAATGAGGGCACAATTTAAATAATCCACAGTGGAAAAGAAAGTTATTGATGTGTAATCATAAGAAATTATTGGCCTCCAAAAGAGCTATACCTAGGGTTTATTAGAATATATATATATGTATGCATGTATATGTATATGTATGAATGTCAATGTACAAGACTAGTCACTCCCACAGGTGCCAGCTCATCATCCCTGGGAGAGGACATGCTTTTAATGTAGGAACCTTGAATGTGATAGTTGCAGTAACCAACTATTTTCAGCTCCACAGTAGAATTGGCAGATTTCATAATTCACACTGACAGCTGGTTTGTCCTTAGGGCTGAAGAACCAGTGGATCCCAGACTGAAGAGAGAGACCATGTATAACTCAAGTTGTTACAACCCAAGTTCCTTCATCCTTCTTGGAATACCTGGCCTGGAGCACTTCCACCTCTGGATTGGGATTCCCTTCTGTGTCATCTACCTTGTGGCCATTGTGGGCAACTGCATCCTGCTCTACCTCATTGCAGTTGAGCGCAGCCTCCATGAGCCCATGTTCTTCTTCCTGTCCATGCTGGCCAGCACGGATCTCATCTTGTCCACGGCCACAGTGCCCAAACTGCTCAGTAACCTCTGGCTTGGCTCCCAAGAAATAACCTTCTCTGGTTGTCTCACACAGATGTTTTTCCTGCACTTCAGCTTTGCAGTGGACTCAGCTGTCCTATTGGCCATGGCATTTGATCGCTATGTGGCCATCTGCTTGCCCTTGAGATACAACACCGTCTTGACCCCACAGGTGATCATCAAGCTTATGGTGAGCATTGTTGTGAGGAGCTTTTCCGTCATCCTGCCAGATGTGTTTCTTCTAAAACGCTTACCATTTTGCAGGACCCGCATCATCCCACATACATACTGTGAGCACATAGGTGTTGCTCGGCTTTCCTCTGCTGACATCTCTGTCAACATTTGGTATGGATTTTCTGTACCTCTCATGACTGTCATCTCAGATGTCATCCTTATTGCTGTGTCCTATGTCTTCATCCTCCGTGCTGTCTTTCAACTCTCATCCCTGGGTGCCCGCCAAAAGGCCCTTAGCACCTGTGGCTCCCATGTCTGTGTTATCCTCATGTTTTACACACCTGCCTTCTTCTCTATCCTTGCTCATCGCTTTGGGCACGGTGTCCCTCGGAATGTCCTTATCCTATTTGCCAACTTCTATGTGGCCATCCCTCCTGCCCTAAATCCTGTTGTTTATGGCGTGAAGACCAAGCAGATCCAGGAGAAATTTATTCTTCTCTTCACTTGGAAGAGGCCACAGTGACTGGACACCAAAGGAGAAATTTAGATTAATTGATTTTTTGAAATTTTACGTAACATAGAAAGACACAAAATGAGGATATACCTCTTAAAAATTTAAAATTTAAGCATTCTACCCTTGTAAAGAATATAAGGAAGTGGAAAAGTAGAGAAAGACAAGCCATTTAAATTTCTGAAACATGAACTGTTTTCTTTAATACCTTGCCTCTGTGTGTGTGTGTGTGTGTGTGTGTGTGTGTGTAAAAGTTGATGCTGGATGCAGCAGAGCCAAACTAAGGTTCATATTATTCTTGTTGCTAATTTTGAATATATTTGAAGAATAGATATTTCCCCAGATGCAACTCATCCTGTGGTTTTGAAATAAAAGCCAAAGTCTTCTGCCTTCCTTTGTCAGGTAGTTATCAACATTCTCTGCTATAATCAAACACTATGTTTCAAACTTTGGTCCAGATAACATACATTATTATTGCTTTTTCTTAAATTCTCTACTTGCTTTATTTTTTCCTTCCCATCTGGGAAAGCTTAGAGGTACATATTTTTGTACCCATTTTTCTTACTTAAATGCACAAAGAAATCCAACACTTTAAAAAAATATCCCTTAGATTTTATTTTATGGTTTAAGATTAATAATTAAAAGTATGTTTGAGAGAGTAATATTATTTAATTTGTTTTTGAATAAGGAGTCACAGACTTAACAAAATTGTAGAAAGATGCTTAAAGGAGGATCCAAGCACAGAATACAGATTTATATGATTCTGAATTCTGAACTCTTCATCTAATTACTTCTTGGGATTCTGCTCACACTAGTGCCTTACAAACTCTCCCATGCCGAGTCCGGCTGGGCAAAATAACCGGGAGGTGACAGGCAACTTGAAGGTTGAAGCGGGAACTGCTTTATTGCGGGGAAACTCAGCGGGAACTGAGCGGGAACTCAAGGTAGCAGGCACCCAAGGTAGCGGGAGCCGCCTTATTTCAAAACAGCAGAGGTATATATACCTAACTCATTACACACAGCTTGACTGAATTAGCATCATCCAGTTACAGCAATCAGCCAATAAGGAATCTCTACCATCTTAATGGCTTGGTGGCGTTGCCTCACAAACCACTCCTCCTGGCAAACTGCCAGGAGCCATCTTGACTTGATTTGCGGTCCCCAACACTCCTAGATTATTTTCTCCAAAAATGATCTGGAAACTCACTCCGTGTCTCTGTACCAAGTGTTCTTTCCCATCTTCCTTCATGATAAATTGCACTATTAAAAATAGGAATGCTACTGCCTTAGAACTGTGACTTGCCTTTATTTCTCTTATGATGCATTCGGACAAAATTAACTCAACATACCTGATATACAATCAGAGACATGATAAGTTGTGGTATAAAAGTGTATTAAGAATTGTAATGCCAAATAATAAGAATAATAAATTGAACAATTGAGTCTGAAGTTTCTATTATTCATTCCGGTGAATATAAACATCACTTTCTGACCTTTAGTATGACATGGAGTTTGACAGAGCTTTAGTGTATTACCTATCTCTCTGAGAGTATTTCAAAGTCTTTTTGAAGGATTTCCAACCTGTTCCTTGTAATGCACTCTATGAAAGCCATAATGAGCATTTTATAAGTTACGTGTGATTGGGTCACCATTACCTTGAAATTTTTCAGTGATTCCAGGTCCTCAGGACTATGCTTGCATATTTTACTCCTTTAAGATGATTGCAGGACAAGGAAAACTTAGATGAAAAGAGCAAGCTCTCATAAAACTCCAAGTGTTACATTTTAGTTACATTTACTTATACTTAATTTATGTTTATTTACAATTTATAGCAGTTCCTTGCATCTTTGAGAAAGTAATTCCAGAAATAATCTTTTTATATTGCCATACCCAGTGTCTTGTGATTGTACTTAATATAAAATTGGTATAAATTTCCAATGGGGTTGGGTGGAAGCCATCAATATTCCTCTTGGGAAACTGTCTTAGGATAAGACCATGTAGAACCCAAATCTCCACTCAAAATAAAGGCATGTTTTAAATCATAATAAATATATATTTAAAAATTGAAGGAAATAATGAGTAAAATTTTCATTCTGACATAAAGATCCTATTTGTATGTGTGTATTGAGATATATTTTTTTCTATCTGAAATGTTGGTGAAGTGGCTCAGAAGAGGCTCATATAGGAACTTTAATTTTGGTATTATTGAAAACTATCACTTATTTTCTTATGTGTTTTTCTATCCAATACCTGTTTCATATATTTCTTGAAGGCTGAAAGATAGTCTTTTGTATTGTTTTACACTCTGCCCAATGAAAATACCTAATGCCCCTCATGTTTTTAATGTTTTTCAAGTATATTCAAACATCAACAAAAATCTTTTCTCTCAACTATTGTTCATGGCCTTTTAAATAACTGTTGATAGCTAGCATAGATTTCACAGTACATTATTTTAGCCATTGTTTTATGTCCTAAACTCACCATCTCTCTTATATACTCAGCTGAAAAATATATTCAGGGTATCTTGGTGGAGTTAGTATTTTGAAGAAGTTGCTGAAAATGTCCCCAAAGGCTAGAATGATACAATTGTTGATAATTGAATTAAGACCACATACCCACCATTACTTGCCTAGTTTCAGCTTCACAAATATGTACAATTTCTAGTCACTGTTATTGGCTTGGTGCCTCTTATTTAGGCTTCAATTAAAAGTCCTTCCTTGCTGGGCATGGTGGCTCATGTCTGTAATCCCAGTGGCTTGGGAGGCTGAGGCAGGAGGATTGTGAGTTCAAAGCCAGCCTCAGCAAAAGTGAGGTGCTAAGCAACTCAGTGAGACCCTGTCTCTAAATACAATCCAAAATAGGGCAGGGGATGTGGCTCAGCGGTTGAGTGCCCCTGAGTTCAATATCCTGTACAAAAAAAAAAGAAAAAAGAAAGGGAGAGAAAAATCTTTCCTTGAATACTGTACACTATAATAGTATCTCTTATATACATTCCCATCACACATGCACTTTTAATTTTAGGACTATCAAAGTCCTGATGTGATGTTTACTTTTGTATTTAGTTTTTAATGTCTGATCTCCATTAGTCCTGAGGACCAAATTAGCACCTGCCTTGTTTACTATTGTATTCCTATTGAATGCAATTGTAGTAGCACATAATAGATGCTCAATAAGTGGGTTAAAACAAACGAGTTTTAGCCTGGATTTATAATTCAACATAAAGAAAAATAAAATTCCACAGCACCATGCTGATTCACCACAGAGGCAAGATGAAGAATGCCAAGCAAGATTGGCCACTGAAGAAACCATCAGAAAGAGAGGCCTCTTCACAACTGCAGAAATGCCAGGCACTGAAAAATGTCTCCAGGGCATTGTCATCTAAGGACACCAGGGGAAGTGTTTCAACTCAGTAAGTTTTGATTCTGTTATGCTACCAGTGGTATTACAACATGTTACCCTAAAGTGTGGTCTGTGGCGTTTTGAATACTTTGAAATACCAGAAATTAGAAGGGCCTCAGAAATAAGTCTCCTCTGCTCTTGTCCATTTCTCTTTTCTTTATTTCCTGTTTATCCCCAGAAAAAATGTCACAGAAACTAAAATTCTTCTTCCTCAAGGAAAGCGTAGAAACTAAAAGTCTCCCTGGAGGAAAACATAAAACCTGGAGAGGTTGCTCATCTACCTCACCTGAAAGGAGGATCTAAGTCCTTAATTTCTGAGGATGTACTTGGAGGGAAAGGAATGTTACACAGATGAAGAAGAATCTGAATCAACAGGTGTCATTCAGTTTCCCCAGCTAGTTACCATGAGATCCTGCCTTTTTTGTCCAATCACATTTCTACCCAGCTGTCCCTTCTTCATTGAACCTGAATTTAAAAATGCAGCTTTCACTGAGTCTTTGGATCTTTATTTCTGAAATCTTCCGAGACAACTAAATTCAGATCAGATTGAATAAATATGATATGTTTTCTCTTAACAATCTGCCTTTTGTTTTAGCGGTGTTGGCCATCAACATTGGAATGCATAAGAGAAAGAACTTACACATTGACATCTTTACACTGTGGTTTTGGATTCTAAGATACAAGCTTTCACTAATATTAGCAGAGGAATTAGTTCCTAGTATAGGGAGTGTTAATTTGTTTGAATCACTGAGGCTCATAGGTCTCTCTGTCTCAGAAGCCCTGTCTTCTAATTTGTCTTTCATCCCAGGAGAAGACAAGGGAGGTATTTTTGTGCTAAACCCTCTAGGCTCTGTGTTTGTTCATCTCCACTGTGACCTGGATCCCACATCTGTTCCTTTTGTCCCTCTGTCTGTCCTTCCTGAGCTTGCCACTTCTGTCTGTGGACTGCCTTTGACCTACTTTATTTTATACCCTCTGTTCCTAATCCTGCCTTTGCAAAAACAATTCCAGGACCAGGACCTCTGAGGTATGACTTTGTGGGGAGTAGGGGAGAACTCTTGGAGGAAGTAAAAGCTGGTGCAGAGGGGGCCTGAGGAAGAAGAGCAAAGGAGGTGGGGAAAGGGGAGACTCCAAGAAGTAAGAAAGGCCTAGGTTAAAACCTGAACAAAGTTCTAGAGCTTATGCTTACTGAAGAGAGTAGAATCAAAGAGGAATGCCTAGCAAGATATTAATTCTTTCTTCCTTTTCAAAATAAATTTTGTAGTAGGATTTGAACTCAGCACCTCCTATGTACTAGGAAAGTGCTCTACCCTTAATCTATACTTCCAGCCCATTTTTGCTTTTTATTTTGAGACAGGGTCAAGTGAAGACTCCAGGCTGGTTAAAACTCATGATCCTCCTGTCTCAGCCTTCTGAGTAGATGGATTATAGGCATGTGTCACACTGGAACTAGGAGGAGTTTAATTCTGAGTCCTTTACACTAAATTACCTAAACTATTTTTAGATTTTTCTGTAGGTCAAAAGTTATAATGCTAATAATATGAGAAATGTTTAAGTCACTAAGTAGTCAGATATATTTAGGACTGTCCGTACCAGACTGGGACTGGTCATCTGGAGATTGACATCTGAAAGTCCAGGTCAGAGACTTTTCATTTAACTCCTAAGTATAAGCATGTGCTTGTATTTGTGAACACGTATGTGAAGGAGTATCTGTTGTTTCTTGGGAAGATGAGGGCAAGCAACAACAAGCCCATTTCCCCATTCACACCATGGAGCAGCAAACATATAAAATGGGGTGAGGACTTGTCTTCTGGGATGAGTCTTAAAGGCAGTTCTCTGCAATTCATAGACCAACCATGGGTGCCCGTTATTTGTAAGGGGGTAGAAGTAAGATCATCATATCAGTGCATCTAAAATAAAAACCATCCATAAGTTATTGTACTTTATGTTAAAGATATTACTAAAAAACATGTCTTGTGTTTAGTGCTGAGTGGGACTGAGTTAGAAGGGGTATAGGATGTATCATGGCAATATTTTTAGTCTTGGGAGAGAAGAGAGCAATACTAATTAATCAGAGATCGATCAATAAGTAATAATGAGTAGAATATTTGCTAATGACAAAAACCAGGATTGTCTGATCAAAGGGATTGTGATCTAAGACAAAGACTTATTAATACATTAAAGAAAATATACATTTTGTGATGTCCAGGAAGATTGAGTGAGTCATGGAAATGCAAAGCTACAGATCTTTTGTTTTATGTAGAACTTTGAAGGTGGGGAAGGTAATCATTTCTCACATCTTCCTGTGTCCTTACTTCCAGACCATCTTTCAGTGGGTTGTAGTGACAATGGATTCCTTTGGTGAAAGTCTTCATCAGATTGAAGATACATGAATAAGGGAAGCAAGTTCCCATGCTCTTTGAGATCTTTTCATTTCCCAGAAACGTTTAACAGCACTGGACACTGCTCTGTGTTATTTTATGGTAGGCTGTGCAGGGACAGTTGGGAAAGAGACCTAGGTGAATGGCAGGGTAGTGAACCTGTATGAACTGTATTAATTGAATGATGAAATGAATTAGTGTGGAGTCCCAAGGACACTCCTATGCTAATTTCTTCACCCTATACTTATTGAAAACTGTTCTAAGAGAACTTACTTCTGTCCTATTAAAGTTTACTGTTTATTACATGAGAAAGCTAATAAAGCAAAACTAAAATAGTGCAGTAAGCATTCTGATTCAAGAATGCAAAAGGCCTCATGAGTTCTTAGGAACATTTCTAGTTTGAATATTTGTCAGTAAAGCTTGTTGAGGATCGTAGATCAGTGGGAGTTAGCCAGTAAAAAAGAGACAATTAATTTAGCTGAATATCAAGATCAAACACAAGTGCAGGATTTCAGACAGAAGTATTCCCAAAATGTGAAGGTTAAATTGGGGGTGACATAGTCGATGGACCAAAGTTATCTCACTTTTGACGTGGGAGAGGATTCTGTGAGCTCTTCCAATTAATACTCTTACTTGAGGTGGGCTGTTAACATGATGCTTAAGACCAAGCAAAGAAAATAACTGAAGGCCTTTAGAGTGTCATGTAGGAACTGCATCCTACCATGATGTCAATAATGCCACAGGGCCTGGTTAGGTCTAGAAGAGTTTTATGCAAATTCTTCAGGTATGAGTTATGTATTGGAGATGTAAAAAAAGTGGATGCTATTCACCCAGCCAGTATGTGTTTCCAAGTAACATAATTTGCTGCCCTTGGTGGATAGCTGACAGGTGGGCATATTTTGATAACTCTTAAATTATTTTCTAAAATTGTGAGACAAAGCAGAATCCAAGAAAAAAATAAACAAATGAGCAAATAAACAAATTAAAAAAAACTTATTAGGAAGTTCATAGAGATGAAAATGCTTCCCAAATTTTCAACACCTTTGTTTGTTATTTCTATCATCCTTCTAACAATAGGCAAGATCTACCAGTTCCATCTTTTTATATGTCAGAAGTTCAATCTCTATTGTTACCTTAATTCAGATTGCCATTATCTACTTCTCTACAACATTCTATAATTTACTGCTTATAAATTGTTTGATGGATACAAATTAAGAGTTAAATATCTCATTTGAGTGAATGAAGCATTTAGGCTTTTCCAAAATAGTTACAATACAATTTTAAAAATAAGTAGAGAATGCTCACTTTAGCAGCACATATACTAAAATTGGAACAATACAGAGAACATTATCATGGTCTCTATGCAAAGATGACATACAAATTTGTGAAACATTCCATGTTTTTAAGGATTTAAAATTCAGCATACTACAGTGATGTGGCTACATCAATATTTATAACAGCTCAATTCACAATATCTAAGCTATGGAAACAAAGTAGGGGCCCTTCAAGAGATGAATGGATAAGAAAACGTGGTGCATATACCATTAAAGGAGAAGAAATTATGACATTTGTTGGTAAATGGATGGAACTGGAGACGATCATAGTAAGTGAAATAAGCCAGTCCCTCCAAAACCAAAGAATGTTCTCCCTGATATTCGGATGCTAACTCATAATAAGCAGTGGGAAGAATATAAATTCTCTTGATTAGACAAAGGGAAATGACAGAAGGGAAGGGAAAGGAACTAAGAAAGAGTAGAATGAATCAGTCATAATTTTCCTATGTGCATATATGAATACCTAACCAGTGTAACTACACATCTTGTACAACTACAAAAATGGAAAGTTATACTCCATGTATGTTTGATATGTCAAAATACATTCTATTGTCATGTAGAACTAAAGAGAAGAAAGGGAAAAAAGAAATAAATAAAAGAAAGGAAGGAAGGAAGAAAGTAAAAAAAAGCATGCATAGAGGGCTTTTAAGCTTTCTGTATGCTTGGAAATCAACCGTATTCTAAATAAACTGTTTGCTTTTTATGAATAAGAAGATAGGGCTAGTGATATAACTTACCACTGTTCTTGTATGTGGGAAGCCCTGAGTTCAACACTCAGCCCTGTAAACCCACATACACAAAGATATATGCTTCGATTGTCTTGTTTAAATTTCTGACAACTTCTACTTATTTCATGTAGATTAGTGTATTTGTTTCTGGTTATTCAATAATCATAACTGTTATTTTTTATTTTATCCTTTCAACTTCTGTATTGCCCTTTTTCCTCTCATTAGATAGCATGGGGTGCATGTGTGGTAGGGTGTGGGAAAGGGAACTTCCACACAATTTTGTGGTACTAAGTGGGAACCCTGGATCCTGTGTTATGGGCTCTTGATGAAGCTTCTCTGTATATTGGCCTCTCCTGTAATTAAAGCTTTTGTTAATGAAGTGGAGCTTTCTTTGAGTAACACACAGGTGAAATCCACTGACTTCATCCTGCCATTTCTTCCCATCTGGAAGTTATAGATTTTCCATTTTCCTTTTTTCTCTAGTTGCAATAGACCTTAGACCACATCTTCATTTCTCTTGGAATAGTAAGAATATACTTTCAAGTTCATTGTATTTAAAACTTATGATCCTTCTGCTCGGCTTTCCAAGTTGCTAAGATTACAGGTATGCACCACCCTGCCCAGCTAGTCTGCCTTTCCTCCTTCCTTCCTTCCTTCCTTCCTTCCTTCCTTCCTTCCTTCCTTCCTTCCTTCCTTCCATTCATCCTTCTTTCTATTTTTTTCTTCTTCTTATTTTCCTCCTCCTCCTCCTTCTTCTTTTTTTTTTTCTTTTTTCTTTTGACACCAGGATTGAAGCCAGGGACACTTGAATGGAAAGTATAACTTTCCATTCTTGTAGTTGTACAAGATGTGTGGTCACTGGTCATGTATTCATATATGCACTTAGGAAAGTTATGTCTGATTTATTCTACTCTTATTCATTCTACTCTTTCTCAATGGCAGGTAAGCCTAAAGGAGTACACCAGGAGATATATATTAAATACTATTTTCATTTTCTCTATATATTTTCTGCCTCTTTTTTCAACCCCTCCCCAACTTTTAATTGCTAAAGGAAAATACATTTGAATTCGGAGCCCGATGCAGAGATCTTGGTGCCATCTAATGATACATACGGTAGAGCAGTCAGTGAAGGGATAGCAATGAGTGGATGTAACACAGAGATACTTAGAGGGTGAATACTTGTGATAGGATAATTGTTTAGAAGATGGGGAGGGTGTTTGTGAAGAAGATATGATTAAGATAGAGTCAGAGTTTCTAGACAAAAATATTGTGATGTGCTGTCATTTGTTGAGTTATAAAACAATGTAGTAGAATCAGGGTTGGTGCAAGAGACAGACAAGTGGGGTAATTTGGAATATTCTGAGTGGGGTGTACCTGTGGGACTTTTAAGTGAAGATGGCAGGCATAGGGTAACTAATTGTGTGACTGAGGAGAGAGCACTGTTTTTAAGACCATAGACTTCAAAATATTCGACATAGGGGTCTCAGTGAGAATCACAGGATTTGTGAAGATCTCCCAGGTGAAGTTTCTCACCAAGAAAGCAGTTAGATGTGCACAGAACACTGAAGAATTTCAACACTCAGGTGACACACACAGAGAGAGAGAGAGAGAGAGAGAGAGAGAGAGAGAGAGAGAGAGAGAGAAAGAGTGGCACCAAGTTTAGAGAAAAAAAGTTTCTATCATGTTACAAAAGAGTTTTGGGAAAAGACTCAACTGTTTTAAGAAAGTTTCTCGAGAATGAGTCTTTAAGTGGACTAGACTGGGAAGAATGCCACTGGGCAACTTTGCCTGGAGTCCAGGCTACCCATCTCCTGTTTTTCTTCTTGGAGGGTTGGGAGAAGGATTTGATCATCTTTTCATGAGGCAAATCTAACATACTAAGTCATCAGACTATACTCTTTTATTTTTGTCTTTTCTTTCTTCTTTCCTTTTGGTACCAAGGATTAAATGGAGGAATGCTTAACCACTGTGCCACATATCCTGTTTACATTTTTTATTTTGAGACAGGTTCTCTCGTTAAGTTGCTGATGCTGGCTTCGAACTTGTGATCCTCCTGCTCAGCTTTCCAAGTTGCAAAGATTACAGGTATGATCCACCCTGCCCAGCTAGTATGCCTTCCCTTCCTTCCTTCCTTCCTTCCTTCCTTCCTTCCTTCCTTCCTTCCTTCCCTTCCATCCCTCCCTTCCTCCTCCTCCTCCTCCGCTTCCTCCTCCTCCTCCTCATCCTCCTTCTTTCTTAACACAAGTATTGAAGCCAGCGGCACTGAACCACAGAGCCACATCCCTAACCTTTTTAAAAATTATTATTTTGATATTTTGATATAGGGTGTCATAAGTTGCTTAGAGCCTCACTAAGTTGCTGAGGTTGCATTTGAATTCGAAATCCACATGCCTCCTGAGTTGCTAGGACTACTAAGCCTGGCTAAACATAGTCTGCCTTTTCTTGAACATTATTCTGGACTAGGAATGTCTGAAGGGCAGATTAAATCACTGAAAAGTTAAATTTTAGGGAAGAGTGTTTTTTTTTCCTCTTTATGTTGGTGAACTTTTCTTTAACAGTAAAGAGAACCAGGGAAGATGGTTTAGTGTGAGGGAGAAGCAAGAAAGAAAAGAGACCCCTTGTTTTACCTAAGGATTTAGACATTGATCCTGCCTTTGTTAAGCACCTTGTGATCCTACATATTAGTTATGGCATTTCTCTAGGGTTTGGAATTCACCTTGAACTTTGCTCCAATTCCTAACTAGCAATTAAGTGGGTATCTGCCTAATATTATTCTATGCACATATTTTCTTAAAGAATTTTCTGAATTGTTGATACAGAGGCAAGACTATTTAGTTTTGTGACTTATGTCCCTGGAACAATGTTTCAATAACACTTCTATTATGACTTAAAATTGTGTCTGAAATGTGGCAGACATTTACTAGCAAAGAGAAGAAGATAATTAATGATATCTGAGAAATGAAAGTGAATGGATACTATTGGAGAAACCTCAGAGGTTAATTTCTATTGAAGATGATAACCAAATATCATAAAATTTTTATTTTCAGTTTCTGAGATTCCTCCAACCTACGATCATAATGGTGGCATTCAACATGAGCAGCTTCAATCCAGGTGTGTTCATTCTGCTTGGAATCCCAGGGCTTGAGCCCTTCCACCACTGCATCGGGATTCCCTTCTTTATTATCTACCTTGTGGCCCTGGCAGGAAACAGTGTCCTCCTCTACCTTATTTTCACAGAGCGCAGCCTCCATGAGCCCATGTTCTTTTTCCTCTCCATGCTGGTTGCTACAGATCTCATCCTGTCTAATACGTGAGTACCTAAAACGTTGAGCATCTTCTGGCTGGGTCCTCAGGAGATCACCTTCCATGGATGTCTTACTCAGATGTTTTTCCTCCACTTCAGCTTTGCCATGGATTCTGCTATCCTACTGGCCATGGCATTTGATTGCTATGTTGCTATTTGCTTCCCCCTGAGATACTCTGTGATTCTCACCCATCAGCTTATTACTAAGATTATGATGGGTATTATCAGCAGGAGCTTTTGTATCATCTTCCCATGCATCTTCCTATTAAAGCGACTACCTTTCTGCGGAACACTCGTCATTCCCCACACATACTGTGAGCACATAGGTGTTGCCCGGCTCACTTGTGCGGACATCTCCATCAATATATGGTATGGATTTGCTGTGCCTGTGATGACGGTCATGTCAGATCTGATCCTTATTGGTATCTCCTACACTGTCATACTTCATGCTGTCTTTAACCTTCCTTCCTGGAATGCCCGCCAAAAAGCCCTCAGTACGTGTGCTTCCCACATTGGTGTCATTCTTACATTCTACGCCCCAGCCACATACTCTGTCCTTGCCCACCGTTTTGGTCACAATATTCCTCACTCCTTCCACATACTCTTTACCAACCTCTATGTGACTTTCCCTCCTGCCATCAATCCAATGATCTATGGGGTGAAGACCAAGCAGATTCAGGACAGAATCAGCCTCCTCCTGTTCCCTAAAGGGAATCAATGACATGAGATTGAGGGTGTGGGAAAAACAAAAAGTAATACTAGTGATGTGAGGGGTTTTTCCATTTTTTAAAAAAGCTGATATTTCCATAATGTTGACTTCAATTTATATAAAATCCTAGAAATCCACTATGGGTAAGAGAAAGCAGTAAGAAGAGATTTGTATGTGAAGAGAAGCTAAAAATTCAAGAAGATGTTTTCATGCACAAATATATTAGAGGGAGATCTTTGTCTCAAATTCAGATAAAATATGCAAGACGTATAGGATAGCATATTGATTATATATAAAATAGAAGATTTTTATAAACAAGTTAAAAGCAATGAAAAGCCTCATAATTTGGGTTATCTTTGTAGAGCACATTGAAGCTGAAAGTTGGTAAACACAACATGGGATCGTTACACTTTCTAAAGCATCCTCTGGGAAAATTAATCTGCTAAAGCAATTGTTTCCAAACACATAGTGGATATCTGAATCACCTGAACATCTAGGTGAAAATGCCAACTCCAGGCTCTATTCTCCGGCCATGGACCTTTGCATTCTTTAATAATCCTCCAGGTGATTCTGATACCAAGATCCTGGCTCCTTTCATGTCAGAAAAGTCATGGTCTTTAAAAACCCCATAAACTTGATTCTTGTAATAATTTGGGGGAGCTTAAATGAAAGACAGCTCTCCTGTATATTCCCCATAATTGCTTCTTGTCTAACATTATTCATGCATCCTAAAATTTCATATAATCTCATAAAATCATAAAACTTCATAAAATCTTATATCATTAAAATATTTATTTTCTGTATTTGTTGCATTATCTTTTTAGCTTGGGTCATTCTTTCTTGAAGATTTTTCTTCTTTGGCAAAATGTTTTGTTTTTTTTTTTTCTCTCACAAAACTTGTCAATATTCCTGGTGAATGTAGTGTGTATAATAGATAAGCCTATAGTACCTTGATAGGGCAAATGGTGTTTTCCATAATGACCACAATGATATTTTCTAGCTTCTGTGCTTTTCTGCAAGGTGTACATCTTGCCGTCCCACATCAATGGACTTTGATCTTTCTTCTTGAATCTGGACTGAACTTAGTATATCTTTGACAAATGATATTCACAAAAGTGATATTTGGGGGCTTCGTATGTTAGTTTAATAAAAGCCTTCACATATTCCACCATGGTTTATTCAAAGGCTTGATATTAGTAGACTCCTTCTTAGCCCTAGTTACTAGGCTGTGCGCATCCCAGGACACATGGAGAAGCCATTTATAAATATTCTAATAAATGTCCCCGATTGAAATCCCAGACAGCAGACAACTACAACTTCCAGCCATATCATTAAGCCATGTTGCACATCCAGTCTAATTGAGACTTCAAATTGCTTGTCACTAAGATATAGAATCTAGAAAATATGCCTAATGCACTGTTGTACTTGGCTAAGGAGATTTGGAAGTAGAGTTTTGAAAGTGGTAACACTGATTTTATGCCACATATGATAAGGTACAGATAAAAGGATATGAGATAATAATCAAATTGTTCAGTGTTGAAGCACAATTTAGGGTACATACTAGAGTCAAGCCTAGCTAGGTTCTAATAAATGTGGCTTTTCCCACCCACAGCATCTTCACAGGAGGAAAAATTCTCCAAGTAAAAAATGCTTTAGGGAGTTGTATCATCTATAGATCAAGTTTGTAAGAATATTATTTACTAGGAATACAGAAATATTTAAGGGTGTGCCTTATAAATATTTTCTACTAGACAAAGAACTTCTATGAATCTTAGCATTATTCTCCTCTGACATGATAACTCTCAGCCACAATTAGGCAGTGGACAATCAGGGAGATATTTGTGGGTGTGGCTTTTGTCTAAGGATTAAAACTATAAAATAGTCATAGATTTTTAAAAAGAGAAATCCACAGATGAAACCACCATCAGTTTCTACTTAAAGGGGCATAGTCTTTTGAAAAGAAGTTTTTGAATCTTCAACTTCTTCAGGCAGACAACATGCTGAGAAAGTTACTCAGGTCATTTCTCATTGAAAAAAAAAAAAAAGACATAGTCTACTGAGGCAGTTGCCCATAATCCTTTCCAGGAAGGGGGCTTGGGTCCTTATTGGTAGGTAAGAGACAGACATGAGAGAGAAGTGGGTACAGTGAGGTTAAGGAGATAATGCCACAAACTTGACCTACTGTGCTGACCCCCACATGCTTTCTTTCAGATAAGCAATTTATTTCACCCCTGCCAGACTGAGGTCAATTGGATATGTCACATTATTTAGTAAACAACATGTCATCTGCAGGAGATGCAGGCCCTAAAGGATCCTCCCTGCTGTTAAGAAGAACACAAGCTACTCTAAAGTGGAGGATTTTATGATCTTTACACAGACCCAC
This sequence comes from Spermophilus citellus, assembly GCF_964194105.1. Lineage (NCBI taxonomy): Eukaryota > Metazoa > Chordata > Mammalia > Rodentia > Sciuridae > Spermophilus > Spermophilus citellus. The sequence continues at coordinate 197,929,482 of NC_138183.1, forward strand.
CACATTGCAGAACTCAGGGACATAAGATGATAAGAGGCAACACTCTTAACCATAAAATTTAACATGTTCCCAATTAGAGCCCCTCAACATGCACCCAAATGACTCAGAGTTGCCTGGATCGTTCACATGTCATTGTAATAGTAAAATCTCCCCTCCATGGGGTAAGACCATGTGCAGTGAGGATGTGGAAGTCTGATGCAATCCTGTTATCAAAGGTCAACTGGTGGACACAGGCAGGACTTTTCTGGAAACTTCTCTGAGATGCCCAACAAAATTGGGGAGCAGGAAGTATATACTGTCCCTCTCCTTTCCCAGGGGAACTACTTTGTCCCTTGAGAGTGTCCCCTTTTTCCTTTACCTATCCCTTCTAATAAACTCACTCTGGATACTATGTGTGATGTGTCTGAAATTTTTCTGGCACAGTAGCAAGAACCAGTGACAAATGACATCCTTGGTTGCTTTGTCTCTGTTGGTGGCCTTGCTCTGTAACATTTATTCATAGAATATTGTCACATTTTGGACTGAATTTTAAAATTGTAATGACAAGTGACTTAATATACCTCGCCTGTACTTTGATCTATAAGTATCTATTGCAGGCATCCTATCTCAGCATCACTATCCTATATGGCTATATAAAGGTCAGAATACTCAATTATTTACCTTACGGGACTTCAGTTTGAGAAGAACTGCATTCAAAGAACTGTGTACAGGGAACTGTAAACAAGAACTTACTTTTTAAATTTCTTGATTGACATATATCAGTTGTACAAATTTACAAGGTACGAGGTGATATTTTGATTCATGTGTATACTGGGCAGTGATCAAATCTGGATAATTAATTTATTCATCAAGGTAAACTTTTTTCACTTCTTTATGATGAGGATATTCAAAAATTTTTTCTTCTAGATATTCTAAAATAAGACATTGTTGTTACTAAATTCACCCTGCTGTGCCTTAGAATACCAGAATTTATATCTTCTATTTGTCTGGAACATTGTAACCAGAGACTTGTGTTTGCCCACTCCTTCTTTCCCTTCCTCATCCAGTTTCAAGTAACAACTGTTCATTTCTCAAATCATATGAAATGTGTGCTTAAATTAATCTCATAATGGGAATGAGAGTTTCACGTCTTACGGAAGAGATATATCCATGGATATTGGACATAGGAGGAGATATGTATTATTATTGCCAGAGGATGCACTTTCACAGGATAAATCTTCCAAGCATGTCCAAAACAGTATCTTGCATCCCATATACTTTCCTGTAATAGTATCTGCCTTCCCAGGAGGTGCAGTCTAATTCCCATCCCTTCTTCTGGGTTGACTTAACTGATTTCCTTGAAAATGGATATGATATACTGAGATATTTGAGGCAGTGTTGTAAGAAAACTTATAACCTCTTCATTGGAGTCTTTGAATATTTACATTTTGGACACTTTCAAGAACACAACCACTGTGTGGTGAGAATTCCAAATCACAGGGAGAGGCCATGTGGTGGACAGTCCTGGCTGAGCTTCCAGTTGACAACCAGCATCAATTCTGGTCAAGCTTAGAGATGATTAGGACTCTATCAAAAATCTGATTAGCCAGCTGAGAAAGAGAAACCAAGTGAGAAGTACCCAACAGATGCTAGAAAATTCACAAAATCAAAGGGGATGATGACAAATTCTTTTAAAACCACTACATTTGGAGGTAATTATGTGAATAAGAGATAACTGGGAAAATTGGATTCTGAGGACTGTGATCTTTGTCCAAAAATCTTGAACTATCTACCTCAGCTATTTAAACATCTCGAAAAATCTCACAATTTGTATTGATTCAAATACATGCAAATCATTATTAATATAAATTGAGCGTATTTAGTCCTGAGCACATCACCTACTATTGTCCACTTACTTTTTCTTGAATCACAATTCAGTCTTTGAACTTCAAGGCATTAATAATACATTGAACTTACTGGCTTTTACAGTTATACATTTATGCTTTATTCTCATTTCCTAATTATCATCCTTGCCAGCATTAATATTATGATCCATTCCTAAATTTAATCTATAATACAAACATTCTCTCTCTCTCTCTCTCTCTCTCTCTCTCTCTCTCTCTCTCTCTCCCTGTCTCATTTCTTCCCTGTCTCTCTAACACACACTTGTAAGCACTTTCTTGTAGCAATGCAGCCTCCAGACCTAAACATAACTTTGCACCTACTATGTGCTGTGCCACAGAAATGGGTTCAGCAATTTCCTTCATATTCTTGAATTATTGATTTTCACTCAGTTGCATCTGTCCCCATCAAGAAAAACACCTGATAACATGTCTTCCACCTTAATATGTTTCTTGACTCCGGATTCTTTCTAGCTATTGCCTTCAATTTTATATTTTCCTTTGCAGTACAGCTCCTTGAAAGAGTTGTTTATATCCACTGCTTTCAATTCATCTCTTGAACTTTCTCCTTAACACACTCCTACCCAAATTTTGTATTAATTACCACTGCATTATTCTGTTTTAATTTGTTGCTAAATAAATTGTTGCTACAAGGTGTCCTATTCCTCTTATTTTTTGAACTATTAGCAGTTTTTTATATACTTTTTATATTATTATATGCACATTTCTTCCTTTCAAAATTATGTTCTTCCCTTAGCTTCAGTGAGTTTTTTCCCTCCACTTCTTTATATCTACCTTTCATTTGTCTTCTTCACTGTTCCTTTGTTTTGAGTCAACTAAACATTAGGGTTTGATCTTTGGTGCTCTTTCTGTTCATTCCCTATCTCTTCATCTCATTTGGCCTCAGGCTTTAAATTACTGCCATGCTTCTGCTGATGATGATCTGAGAGCCTATATTCCCACATGGACATTTTCTCTGAGCTCCTGCTTGTACTTCAACAATTGCCTCCATGTCATTTCCTTTGCAGATTATGGGGAAAGTCAGCACCTTCACACTGAGCCATAAGTAGCAGGAACTCTGATTAAGTATTAATCACCTGGTGTAATTTGATCAAGAAGAGAATACAAGAAATTACCCTAGTAAACATACAAACAGGTGAAATGGAAATAAGGAATCAAGTTCAAGATCTCCATAGAGAAATGCAAATTAGACAAATGATCATGGTCTTGAAAGTAGCTAGTTTGTGATACTAGATTTGGCAACAACAACAAAAAAAAATGCAAATTCTGACATGAGCTGCATTACTTCCAATTCTGTCTTTATTCCAAGACTCCTCCCTTTTTCCTGAGTTGCTTTTCCCCAAATTCTGGTACAGTTGGTTAGATTTTTTTTTTTTTAATCTCAAGGTTGGGAACTATTAGTGCTTTAGTATAGGTTGATGGTGACTCCTTCTCCTGTAATGCAATATGCCTAGCCTTTAAAATTGGTCCTAACATGACTCTTGGTGTGTCTTGCTAGGGATCTTATCTAAAAACTCATCCCTATGTTTAGCAGCTGGGACCATTGGTGCTCTGAGCCAACTTCAGCCACTGTGGACCCCACACAGAAGCAGACCTCAGGTGCAAGAAATGTGCTACCTGTGGTGGATCAAACTTTCTCTAATGGTGGTGAGAATGCAGAGCCTTCTCATGGAGGCTGGCATGAGGGGGAAATTGATGGGGTGGACAGAAAACAAGTTGAGGACAACTCTGTAAGGCCAGGAAGAGAGGTAGGGGAAGATAAAGTCATCTATCATCTATGATGAGTGACATTGATGTTTTTAGCTACTCTAGAGATCATCTTATACTTTCCCCCAACTCCATTGTAGAAAGGAGAGTTCCTTCAACCACTCAGGTTTGGGTAGCCTTAGTGCATATCAGTTAATCATTGGTAAAATTTCCTTATAGCATATATCAGTACAGCATTTTATGCATGGATTGAGGATTACTTGGTTATTACACTTAGTAGACTGTAAGCTTGATGTATCATCAAACATGAATGTTTTTATTCTTCAATATATATTAAATCCCTAGAAGAATTACCAGCACATAAGACTGTAAATTCTCTTGACAAAAAATATGAAATCAAAGAGCAGACTTTGAAAAAAAAAACATTTAGGAAAATGGAAAATGGAAACCTAAGATACTGAAGGATAAGGAAAATAAAAAGGGACACAGAGACAAGATGCAGAGCCAGGAAAGAAAGATGGCAGAATGGCAGAAGGGCCAAGCTGCCAAACTTTATTTATATCAATAGGTTACTTTAGGTCATTGGCATCATCATATTGTTTATTGTCTCACTAAGCAGGTTACAGACTTAGCAACATTATGCAGCTTATTCCTCAGTTACATACTAAGTTGAAATGTGTAATGTTAGGAGCTGTGTAGCTCTCAAGAAAGTCCATTGTATACAGTTATTGTTATGTGGGTAGGTTTAGGCTCAGTGAAACATTGTGGTTGTCTAAACAAGAGAGTTCCTTTATTCCCAGAAGCTATGTGCCTGAGATCAAGGCCGAGGCTGATCTCAGACTCTAGCACAGAGACTCATCATGAAGAACATTGCTATAGCAGCCAGGCATCCTGTGTCTTTGCACAGAAGTTTCCCCAGCAGCCAGGCATTCTGTGTCTTGCACAGGAACTTCCTAGCCACCAAGCATGCCACAATCATGAAATTATTAGAGACCCTGATCTCAAACATAGAACCCCAACAATGAAGAGAAATTATAGTGTTTATTATGAGTTGTAGATATAGAAATTGTTTCAATGAAAATATTCTCCAAAATTCTTTAGAATCTATATATCAGATCTTTCCACATTGATACACATATTGAATAAAGCCAAATAACTGAGTAGTGTGTGTGTGTTTGTGTGTGCATGAGCGTGCATGTGTGCATATTTGTAAATTAAGAAATAGCTTATAAAACTACAATGTCAATGCAAAGTGCTGAGAATGGTGAATAGATTTCTGAAATTCCAAAATCAAGAATATAGAAAATTTTTATTATATTTGAATAGTATTGATGATAGTATACAAAAAGATTAAGTAAAGAATATGGGGAAAACAAGACTATTCTTAGATTTCTGTGAATTCTGCCTCAATTGATGTTGTTGGATTTGTCAAGAGCTGAATTGTTTAGGGGTCCAATATCCACCTACCATTAAAACCCCCAGTGACATTCTTTCTCTGGAGAAATGACGTAATATGATGGTTTTGTCCCTGGTGTGGGAATGGGAGTGGAGGGGCCCATGTAACCTGAATGACCTCCTGGAAATACGGGCAAATGCATAAATGCTTTCATTTACCTCTTACTAGAATCTTTTCCAGTTTAAAATTGTACTCAGTTCCTTCTAAACAGACTCTTCCTACTAACCCTGTTCACCAAGAGAAAGACCGTTTGGTGAGGAAAAACTGTAGTCAGTTGATGAAGAGAAAGGCCTTCCCAGGTTCTGTCATTCCATCAAACAAAGTGGCCTTCATTTTACTCAGGGTTTGAATATGAACTGTGTGCTGAGGGACCTGGCCCTGGGAGAAAGGGGTTCTTCTGGCACCAATCATTCTATGACAAGCAGATAGAGCCTGACAGGAGACTATTGACTTTAACTGCTGACAAGCAAATATAGCTGGACATAGAGCCAGGAATTCAGAAAGAAAGGGCTCTTTGGAGAAAAGAAATGAGATTGGAATAAGTTTTGATTGAAGCAGAAAACCTTGGTTGGGATTTTTTTTTTTCCTCCCTATATAGTTGTAATGATGGCTGGGTTTTTTCCTTCTGAAATTATTTCCTCATGACACTGAGGAAATGTGCTTCCTATTTGAGGAGGGGCAGCAAATAGGTACTACAAATAGATGAACTCCATTCTCTCCAAACTTCCAGAGACATTTGGGAACTGTCTTAGTCCACCTGCTTTTCAGACCACAGGAAATCACATGGCCATCACTTTAGGGAGGACTTCATGGGGATCTTGTTGCTATATATTCTCCATAGAAGCTCAGTCCCTATAGGAGTTCAGTTCATCAGCCTGAAAATGGAACTTAGAACAGGCATTCATGTAGGGTGCTGGCTGTCTAGGGCAGTGGGAACTAGTTACATTTCTCCGAAGTAGAACTAGTTACATTTCTCCTAGTATGTTTGCTTGGGCTGAATGAGGACTCAAAAAAAAAAAAAATCAAAACTAAGAGAGATGCCTCCTTCTGTAAAGCTTTGACTGCGGACCTAGAAGAGATGACAACCGATCCCTGCCAAACACATTAAAATATAGCTGTTGTGACTTGTTTACAAGGTCCTTGGGAGATAAACCATGTTCAAAAGGTAGTGTGAGGCAAGGCTCCAATTCCATTCCTCATGTGGATATCAGTTGATCTGATGCTATTTATTAAAGAAGCTTTTCTGTCCTCATTTTTTTTCTTGGTACTCCTGTCAAAGATTAGTTGGCCAAAGATGCAATAATTTATTTTTGGACTTTCCAGTCTGTTCCATGGATGTGTACATCTGTTTGTTTTAGATAGCATCATACTGTTTTAATTATAGTATTTCTATTATGCATTTTTTTAAAAAGAGAGAGAGAGAATTTTTAATATTTATTTTTTAGTTTTCGGTGCCACAAATCTTTGTTTGTATGTGGTGCTGAGGATTGATCCCGGGCTGCACGCATGCCAGGCAAGCGCGCTACCACTTGAGCCACATCCCCAGGCCCATCTATTATGCATTTTTAAGTCAGGAAGTGTGATGCCTCCAGCTTTGGTCTTACATGAGATTGCTTTCACTATTTGGAGTCTTTTTCTGTTCCATAAGAATTTTAGGATATGTTTCTGTTTCTGAAAGAATGCCACACCATTGGGAGTTTTTTTTAGGAGCACATTAAATCTATGCTCACTTTGAATAGTATGGAGATTGAACAATATTATTTCTTCCAATCACAAATATAATATATATTCCCACTTATCTTTGCCTTCTTTACTTTCCTGTTTTTGTGTTTGAGGATTTTCAGAGTATAAGTCTTTCATTTCTTATTTTATTCTTTTTGTTGATATTGTACTTTTTCTTAATTTTATTTTGGATTATTGGTATTTATGTATAATAATGTGACCTTTTTTTTTCAATGTTGAAGATTGCATCCAAGAGTGCTTAATCTCTGAGCAACATTATCAGTTCTTATTCTTAAATTTAAATTACCACATTCGCCAGACTGGCAATGAATTTGCAGTTTCTCCTATCTCAGCCTCCTCAGTATCTAGAATTATAGGCACATGCCACTATGGTTGGCTAAATGTGACCTATTTTTTACATGTTGATTTTGTATCTTTCAATTTTATTGAATTGGTTTATTCTAACTTTTTTGAACTTTAAGGTTCATAAATATATAATCACATTTCCTGCAAACAGATATACTTTTTTTTTAGTCCTTCTTTACCAATTTAGAGACCTTTGTTTCTTTTTCTTAATTAATTCCTGTGGCAAGGAATTCTACTATCCTAAATAGAAGTGGTAAGAGTGGGTAACCTTTCCACTTTTAGGTAAAGCTTTCAGGTTTTCCCCATTGGTTTTGATGTTAGTTATAGGGTTTTCATGTATGGTCTTTCCTATGTTGAGAGAAGTTCTTTGTTTACCTAACTTATTGAGTTTTTAATCCTGAACAGACATTGAACTTGTAAAATGCTTTTTCTGAGTCTATTGAGATGATCCTGTTCTTTTCTTCTTTGTATTGTAAATCTGGTTTATCACATTTATTGGTTTATATATGTTGAACCATCCTCAAGAATCATTTCCAGTTGATCCTGGTGTATGATCCATTTAATGGGCTGCTGAATTTGGTTTTCTAGTATTTTATTGAAGATTTTGCTGCAAAAATTTGCCTGAGGGATATGAGTGCCCCTTTTTCCTCATTCAACTCAGCTAGTTTTATGGTTTATTTCTGCTGTGTTTTATGACTTTACATGAGTTAAGTTATTTTTATTTTCTTCTTTTTTAATATAAATATATTTATTATTTGTTTATTTTTATATCATGCTGAGAATCAAACCCAGGGCCTCAGACATGCCAGGCAAGCACTCTACCACTGAGCCATAACTCCAGTCCCTCTTGGTAATTGTCTGTATGTCACTGGAGACTCTGTTCATTATTATCAGATTACACAGCTTTTAATGCTCAATCTTTAAGTTCTGATAGTATTTCTTTTATGACTTCAAAATTTTCTTAGTTTGATCCTGGTTCTTTTTTTTTTTTTAAGTTTCAGTATTTCAATTAAATAGTAGTAAGTTTTCCTGACATTTCTTATTTATCCATTATTGTAATTTTATAATGTTTATTCATCTTTTATCCTGGCTATAATAATGAGTCCTTGCCTATTAAGTCCAACATCTAGTTGATTTTGGTGTTGGTCTCCATTAACTACCTTTTCTCTTGTGTGTGGGTCATGCTGTCTTGTTTCTTTGTATTTTCAATAATTTTATAGTGTATCTAATAATTTTATAGTGTATCCAATGATCTAATGATTTGGGATACTCTGAAGAATATTTTTTCAGGCAGTTAACTGGGTTTCACTCAAATTATAAATTCTCTATTGCAGCATGCACCAGCTGAAATTTCTGTTCAGTTCTGGTAGGCTATTCTGGACTGCTTGACATCTGTCTCAAATTATGCACTTCAGAAATTTGGTCCGAGTTTATATATACAATTTGGGACTTAATTCTCTCTTATTCTCCCATCACTTTCCAACTTGTCTGGTAGTACCAAATCATTCTTTACGTTCTTTGAATGAGTAATATATGTTGCTGAGTTTTAAATATCCCACCCAATGTCAGTTGATACTGATGTTTGCCCCCAATTGATGTTTGTTCCCTTCTTCCAAATATTGATTCAGTGATTTTTATTTTTGTTGTTGCTTTATAGTTCCTTTAGGTTTACTCATTTTTTTACATTTTTCCAAAGTTTCTTTCTTTCTGGTTTTATTTATTTTTATTTTTTGGTACTAGGGATTTAACGTGGAGGAGCTCAATCACTGAGCCATATTCTCATCCCTTCTTTAGAGATGGGGCCTTACTAAGCTGCTTAGGAGCTCACTAAATTGCTGAGACTGACTTTGAACTCATGATCCTCCTGTCTCAGCCTCCTGAGCTGCTGGGATTTTCAGGCATGTACCACCATGCTCAGCCATTTTGTTCAAAGTTTCTAATGGTGATCTTTATGTGAGATGTGCCATTTATAAAATGTATACCTCCAGGGTTTAATCCCTAGCGCCGCCCCCCCCCCCCCCCCAATATACCTCCATTAGTACAGCAACAATTACATGAAAGTGTTATGAAGTATGGTAGCTTTTATAGATTACATTGTGTCTTTTCAAATTCAAATGTCATGGCCCTAATTCCAAATATGATTTTATTTGGTATAAACGGTGTTTAAAGATGTAATTAAGCTTACATGCAGCCATGGGGATGGGGCACTAATCCAATATAACTGGTGAAATTTTAAGAAGATGGAAAAACACCCAGGATGGGTGCACACAGAGGAGGACATGCGAGGACCCAGGGAAAAAGAGGACATCTGTAAACTACAAGGAGAGGCCTCAGGACTAACCTGTTGACACCTTGATCTTGAACTACCAGCTCCCAGGACAGTAAGAAAATAAATTATTTTTATTAGAAATTATATAGTCCATGATATTTTGTTATAGTATCGCTAGAAGACTAAGATAGATTTAAGGTTCTGCTGTAACAAATACCTAAATATGTGGAAGTAGCACTGGCACTGGATGATTGATGGAGGCTGGGAAATTTTTGAGGTGCATGCTAGCAAAAGCTCAGATTTCCTTCACAATTTTGTTGCCAGGGATATTGATGTTACAACTGATTCTGGTGAGACTCAGACATAAAGGAGGAACATGATATTGGAAACTGGAAGATAGTCTTTGTTATAAAGTGATAAAAGCTTTCTAATTGTGTTCTACTGTTTTTTGGAAAGTAGCTACTGCAAGTGATAAACTTGGATAGTTAGCTGAAGAAATTTTGAAGCATGGCTTTGAGAGTGCAGCCAGATTTCTCCTTACTACTTACAGTAAAATATAAGTGGAGAGAGAGAAATTGAAGGATTGTTAAGAAAAAAATAAAAACAGAACTTAAAGATTTGGAAAAATTCTCAGCCAATCTGTATTTCAAAAAATGAAAAAGCATATTTTAATGAGAACACCAAGGATGTATCTGGCTGGAAAATAATTTGATAAGGTACTATGAATGTGAACCACAGAACTAATCCATCATCTTAGCTAAAGCCAGGAGAAGATAGGGTGCTATGCTAGCAGAAACACTGCCAGCTGGGATTGAAGAGGACAGAAATAGAACAAAAATGGAGTATTGGAAGTCAGGGCTTCACAGGATGATAGGAGAGAGCTGTTCAGTTCCAAACATGTATTGACTTCAGAGATCAGCAGAGCTGCCTTTCTCACGGTGGGCCCAGAGATCATAGGCCTGTGGGAATGAGGTTGTCTCCTCTGTTTCACTGGACACACCTGACATGGAACAAATCTCAGACATGAGGGTGCAGCTCAAGGCCTCAGAGACTAGGCCACTGCCTAGGGCTGGAGGAGTAAGCCCACTTCTCCAGGGTGTCTCTAAAACAGGATTGCCATCACAGTGGGCCCAGTAGGGAGGGCCACCGTCTGAGAGTTCTTTATGTATTCTATGTATTCATGTTCTCTCAGAAGAGTAGAGAGCAATGTTTTCTTTCAGTGAGTTCTTTTTTCACATATTCCTGTTTTTTTTTTTTTTTTTTGAGGCTCAGAAACTTTTAATTTGATGCCATCCCATTTACTAACATTTGCCATATATCCCGAGCTTTGGGGGTCCTATTGAAAAAGTAGTTGCCTGTGCCTATGTGGTGGAGTGTTGACCCTAAATTTTCAACTTGATAATGAGTGAATCTATGTTGACTATTTTTATTTTATTTGTCATCCTGGCTGGGCCATGAGATGTGCCAATATTGGGTCAAATGCTCTAAATGTTGCTTTGAAGGATTTTTGTTTGTTTTTTAAATGAAATTGACAGTTCAAATAGTAGTCTTTGAGTAAATCAGATTACTCTCTATAGGGTGGTAGGCTCATGCAAATAGAGGTTCTTCACAAAAAGTGGCAGTTTTGTCTCCAGACTGCCTTTTATTAGAGTGGAAACATCCATCCTTCCCAGTCTACTCTGCAGATTTTTGACTTGCCTGATTGCATATATATGTGAGACGTTTACTTACAACAAATGTCTCTGACTCTACTATATAAGAATAGTAGAGTCAGAGATATCAAGAATGTACCTAGAGAGTCTCAGAAATAAAGCAATACTGAGAAGAAAAAGAATGTTCCACTTCTTTTGCCGATAAGACACGAGACCCTGGGCTGGGAGGACATACAATTTAGTAGAGGCATGACAGAGGGGTGTAGTGACTGAAGGCACTGAAAATAAAAATGTACCTGGCATTGGAAAACACGGGGATATTTTAAATCAGAATGCAGAGACTGTGCAGAACTGTGTTTGGGAAAATTGGAAAGTCACTGGCATCCTGTGCAGGTGAGTGTAATGTCTATTGCAATGAGTACCTCAGAACCCCAGGTCGACAAACTTCTGATCACTATTTGTTGATGGCTCAAGTAACAGCCTGCACATTGTCCATGGATAATTCTACTAATTGAAGAACTCATTCAGTCCTCTCATGGGACCTAATTCTTGGCACAATACAGTCCTAAGACATCAGAAATGCAAGAGAGCATGAATGCTACTCAGAGATTCAGAGGTAATGAGAAAACCCTAGAACGGATACACAGATGGACAGCAGTCCAGTTGCTTTTCACTGGACTATGTGAGGCCAGGATGCCTCTCCAACCTCTTACTAAGAAAGACTGAAGCTGAGTTCATTTAGAGGCTTCCTATTCTTTTCTGCAGAGGTCTTCATTTCTGAGACCAGGAGCCTCTGTCAAAAAGTGGATAGATGTTGAGAGCCATGGCCGAAGGGGCCCCAGCAAACTTCCAGCTGCCGGCTGATGATTGGCTCACAGCAGCCCCAGCAACATCTAGCTGATTGGCTCCTCTGTGGTGATGCTCATTGAGCTGTTTCCCCGCCCTTTCAGACTGCCAGCTGATGATTGGCTCACAGTGGCCCCAACAACATCTAGCTGATTGGCTCCTCTGCGGTGATGCTCATTGGGCTGTTTCCCTGCCCTTTCAGACCACGGAGCTGCTCATTGGGGGACTTTTTTGGCTCCGCCCACTCGACCCAGCCAATCGGCCTCAAGAGCAGGAGGATTGTGGGAGGTGGAGAGGCGTGTGTTGTGGTGAGAGGCTTGTGGGAAGCCGGTGGTGGCAGTTGGGCTCTGAGGGTTTTTCCTGAGGAGCTGTTTTGTTTGGTGTGTGTGGTTCTAAAAATAAAGTTTGTTTCTTTTGACAAGTGGCTCCTGAATTGTGCCCAGCCAGACTGCGGCAGATAGATACCCTGTAGTACATCCCTCTCTTCTGTTGTTTCCACAATTTCTGGGTTTTATTTCCTTGTAACTGTAAACTTCATTCTGAACCGGGGTACTGGGTATTTCAGTCCATGGAAAGACATGAATGTCACTTGTCAAGAACTTAAGTTAGTACCAATTGTTTCTAGTGACTGAACACCTCAGTCATCAGAGCAATGGGGTGACAGGAAGGCAAGATTTAAGGGAAAATTCATAGGTTTGATTTTCTCCAGTTTCAAAGGATGAGTACTGAGGTGGGCGTGTGCGCACGTGTACACACACACACACACACACACACACACACAGCAGTTGGGCATTGTCTATCTTGGACTCTCATTAAAATTCACCCAAAGATAAATAACTTAGGAATTCCTATGTCAAAGAACTACTGAGAACAAATACTACTTGACCAAACAGTCTCCCTCTTTTTTTTTTCTTTTTCTTCTTCTTAGCCTAGAGTTCAACTGGGGAAGAAATGGAATACATAGGGCTCCCACAGGACCCTGCACAAACATTCACCACAGAAACAATTCTCCTAGGAGCTCACTGAATGACAGGCTTTTTTCTTCATCACAATAAGGAAAAAAAAAAACAAAAACAAAAACAAAAATACTTACCATACTACTGTTCAGAAATCCTCAAATATGCTTCTAACTCCCTGTATCATTGTAATTAATATACATGAAAACTTATTTTAAAACAGAGAAAAGGACTTTCAATGAAACAGAATTACTATAGAAGTATGAAGAAAAAAAGACTAAACAGGCATGAAGTTAACATTTTTAATTATACAGAAACACTTATTTACAATTTATTTAAAATTTAAAAATCTGTGTTCTTTTAATCTAGTTATTTAAAAAAATCATTTATTTAATCATTGTGAGGAGGATAAAAAAGAATGGACATCAGGCTACAGTATTACATTTTCTTACTTTTTTGAGGGGGTGCTGAGGACTGAATTCCAGGGCTTTGCACATGCTAGGAAAGAATCTATCACTGAACTACTCCCTACCAAGGGATTACTTCTTATCAAATCAAGATAGGTTATTAAAAATATCCTGTTGGTTAATTTTCACAATAGTACATGGAGTGAGTTTCATAAGGATTATTTTTCTATTTCTTTTAAATGGTAATCTGAATCCCTTACAATTTAGTTTCATTTACTTGATAGGGACCAACATGTGGCATCACCATAATTAAAAAAGCAAAACAAATAAACAAATTGAAAAAGTAAAATACATAATATATACTTGGCACATAGGTGGTCTTGGTATTAGTATCTAGGACATAAAAATGAGACTCCAGTAAAAAGTCAATCCTAGCTCCCTTTCACACAACCTGTTTCATGGAATACTGATACCACTGATACTTTCTGGTATTTAACAGAACAAATACTCATTGGGATACTTCAAAAGATACTTTGTACTTCATTTACTTTCTCACCCTGATCCAAAGTATCAGGTACAATTTTTAAGCCAAAATCATTATTAAAAAAAAAAAAAAGTACATCCATTTTTGTTGTTGTTATTCAAGGTTATATGGCTAATCTGTAAAGGGACAGAATCTGAACATAGATACTCCATATAAAAACAACTATTGTTAGTATATACCATTTAGGACACGTCTTCTTAACTCCTTGATTCCTTGATGAATAAGAAGCATCATGGGTAAACTGACATGGGTTAAGGGGTCATTCTATAGAGGTACTCCTATGCATAGCCCTCAATAATATAGAAAGGTGGTAGAAAACTCTCCTTCATCTTCTGTCAGTAGCAAAAAAAGAAGAGAGTTTTCAAGATTTGGCAGAGGTGTTACCTCAACAATGGGATTATTTAATGAGGATTATTTAATGGTCATTTTGCCTTGGAAGCATGGGAGATGATGGAGGGATAAATCCTCATATGAGGATTTATAAATCCTTATACACATCTATGAGTGAAAGACTTCCTAACAGAAATGCTGAAGACAGCAAGGACAGGTGGATAAAATGGTGCAGGTGAGCTCAGGTGCATAGGATACACAAAAGGGCCAGAGGCACTACACAGACGGAGTGAGAGTAAGAAGTTTCAAGAGCTTGGCCACTGGAGTATCATGGGCTCTGGACATGTCACAGGATTGAAATAAGGAAAAACTTCCTTAGGAAAGGAACAATTGGAGAATTTATAGATAAGAAACCCATGGTTTGTAACATTGTAAAAAGAAAGTTCACGAGCCTCATAATCTAGGAAAACCCCAATATGTTGTGGAGGAACAGTCACAGAGAGGACCAAGGTCAAAGGATCATAGTGAACATCCTCCTCAAAAGCTTTATATTCAAATATGGGAAGCCTAGCATCCTGCACAAAAGGATTATATTCAAATGTGTGAAGCCCTATAACCCAATAGCCACATTTAGGTTGATAATTTTTACTCTGTCCGTGGAAATTTGAGGACTGAAAATAACTTCTATCACACAACCCCAGATACCAGTCCTTCTTCTTGGACACATCTACCATCCAGTAATGTCTTCCTGATGTGATAGGTGGGTAGCCCAGAACACCTTCATGATAATTCCCATGATAATTCCCACGCTTGCGCGAGTGTTCAAATACAGGCTTGCGTGAGTAGTGAGTTACATATCTTAATTGTCTCTGGTCCTTAGAAATGACAATATTTGGATTGTTGCTTGGAGACAGTGTCAGGCGAACTGTAGAAAAATTAGAGTTACATGACAGCTACGATTTAGCTTTATTTGTGATGTTATTAAAGGAATCCTGAGAAGAATTTAAGAAGTGGAATAAATTCTGATCAGAAGTCATAGAGAGGGCTGGGACTGTAGCTCAGTGGTAGAGGGCTTGCATAGCATGCATGATGCACTGGGATCGATCCTCAGTACCACATAAAAATAAACAAACAAAATAAAGGCATTCTACCCATCTACAACTACCAAAAAAAAAAAAAAAAAAAAAAAAAAGAAGTCAGAGAGATAGGACACTGCAGAAACAAGTATGTGAGTGACTGTTGGAAGGAGCAACATGGACCTTAAAACATGAGAACTACCAGAGAAATCAATTCTGAAAGACGTTGAGAAGACTGTGGCTTATGATACAATAATTTCTGCTTACCCCAGTAGCGTTGAACATCTGTCAGCTCTGAAATGATAAAAATTCATAGTGTGAAATACAAAGGTGTCAGCACTGAAATCCATTCCCTTTCCAGATTAGGAAAAGGAGGAGGGATATCATAGGGCAGTAAACTGGCAAGTGAGGATGAATGGCCACTCCCCATTAAATATGACCACATGGTGAACACACAGAGTCCACTCTCCCTTACCTAGAAACCACACCTTCTTCCCCATCTGTCACCTGCCACCACTAGAATCACACACTTAACCTAGCTCTTCTCACCTTGAGACACCTGCAGCATCCCCTTCAGATCAGGAGCTCGGAATACTCTTCTTTGTTCCTTGGGGAAAGTTTCTGGCTTCCTCAGCATTAAGTCCTTATACCTAGGGATGGAAAAAGTTGACTCACACTTCAGACCTTGTGGTCCCCACCCGACAACAATGATTTCTTTCCATCATTTCACCCCATTGATGCACTTGAACTTTCTTCACCAAGGATCCTGAGAAGGGAAGATTCCTAACTCTGAACTCCTAAGAAATGTTTCATGGTCACCTCCCTATTTAATTTCTTTGTGATCTTGTGAGGGTCTTAACATCTCAGAAGCATAGTTTCTAAAATGAATCAAGTTGCCCCTCTCTCTCTACCTCCTAGAATGCATGGTCAATGGTGAAATATTGGATTTTATGAAACTCTGGTGTCTAAGAAAAAAGAATATGATTTGGGGCTGGGGATGCGGCTCAAGCGGTAGTGCGCTCGCCTGGCATGCGTGCGGCCCGGGTTCGATCCTCAGCACCACATACCAACAAAGATGTTGTGTCCGCCGAGAACTAAGAAAAAAATAAATAAATGTTAAAATTCTCTCTCTCTGTGTCCCCCTCTCTCTCACTCTCTCTTTAAAAAAAAAAAAAGAAAAAGAAAAAAGAATATGAGGAAAATCAGTGCTATGAGTGTGTGTTCTGGAGAAAATGTTCAGAAACTAAGACTGCAGGTCCTGGCTCCTGGGTATTTGAGAAATAAGAAATGTAAGAATCATACCTGGAAATGTTCAAAGCTTATTACTAATAAGGAAGCCCTCAGGTGACATCTGAGGTTTCATATTCTCTGGGGAAAATGTCAAACATTTGGGAAGAGCAATACTATGAACACAAAAGTCATAGTAGTCTTAAGTCTATGTTTCTGAAAATATGCACCTTTCCCAAAGTATGCGATGCACATGGATCAACTGATTCTGGTGTGTTGCTATCCTTGCACACCAAGGCAGTGCCTTCTGGGAACTTCAACTTAGTTCCTGACGGTTCAGCCTCCTTATCATGCAACTGGAAGATGCTTATACATACAGAAACTCTTTCATACACTTTATCCCTGATAGACCAACTTCAACTTCAGTCAAGATTTTTAATTATCCAGGGATTCTAGTTTGTTTGTGAAAATCTAAATAGAAATCACAAAGAAGCCCTTGGTCTCCTTTATTCCCAGAAGAAACATACAAACATCCAGGAATTGTCCCAAAGAGTAATTCTTAGTACTTATCAGACAAAGAAGAAAAATCTTGCCTACAGTAAATAAAGCAGCCATTAAAACTGCAGCCAGAGCTAGAAGTAGGCACATGAGGGCAAGAAATGGTGGTGCCACAGGGGGTCTAATGTTAGAACATCTTATCCCCAGGACAACTACTGTTTCAAACTCTGACCTCCACAACCCAAGTCCCCATCATAGAATCTGTCTAGTCTATACAATACTCAAATCGTGATTTGTGACTATAAATTTAATATAATACTATATCTAAATTTACCTGATCTGGGAGATGTTGTATTCTAACAGAACGCCAGATAATTCTACTAACTACAAATCTCTTCTTACTACACAAAAGGATCATCCCTGGTATCGCACACGTACCTTCTCATGACATCATTCATATCCTAGAAAGAAGGGGGGAAAAACACAAGTTACGAAATTACAGACTGTCCTCACTGACCAAGCTTCATCACATTGTCACCAGCCCCTGCTCTGCTGAGAACAGAGATGCTCACAGTGTGATGAACAAAATAGTAAAGATAAATTCAAGGGCTGGGGATATAGCTCAGTTGGTAGAGTGCTTGCCTCACATGCATGAGGCCCTGGGTTCAATCCTCAGCACCACATACAACACAAATAAAAATAAAAAAAAGATAAGTTCAAGCCAGTCATTCCATGGCTCCCCATGAGATAATTTAAATAAAGCACAATTCATTCACTTATTCAACATTTACATAAACTGATATACTATTATTTGCCAAGTATAAGCAGACTCTGGATAACCAAAGTTGAGTAAAAGACTGAAAGAAAGAGGAAAATGGCAGAAATCCACATAAGGCCAAAAAAATTCTTCAAAAATAAAGGGAAATAGATGTAATACCAGAAGAGAATTTAGAGTGTGTTGCTGGCACATGAGCTTGATGATTTTTATCTTTTTTTGGATTTGTTTTGGGGGGGTGCGCGGGGGGCCCACTGGGGATTGAACCCAGACACTCCCTCAGTTAGTGAGACTGACCTTGATGGAACTTACGATTCTCCTGCCTCAGCCTCCCAAAATATTGGGGTTATGGCATGTGCCATTGTGCGTGGCACAATATTTAAAGATGTTCAGTTGCAACCAAAATTCCTTCAACACATGGGTCAAATTCATAGAAAGAAATAAACTATAAAAAACTCTATAGTTCATTTCCCAAATTACTTCTTAATAATTTGGAAATATATTAACACAATAATTAAGTACTACTTTGATAATTTATATATGTATATTGTGTGTGTATATAACAATAAGATCCCAAAGAAGGAGGAAGGAAATGAAGTATTTGTGCCAAGTTTCTATATTTTGCAGGAATTAAGTTAGTATTGATGTGAAGTAGATTGAGACAGAATAGAGTGCATTTTGTAATCACCAGATCAAGCACTAAGACAACAAAAATACAGCTAGAAAACCAGGAAGACTAAATTTCTATCCTGGAATATATTTATTCAACAACAACAACAAAAAAAGGCACTTAAGAGAAGAAACATACCAAGAAACTTCAGAAGAAATATAGAACACAAATAACAAAGTAGTAAATATAAACACAATTATATCAGTGACTACACTGAATTCTATGGTCTCCATATCCTTATCACAATAGAGATTGTCAAATAAACATCAAGCAAAAATAAATGACATAAACAGGCTAACAATAGATGAAAAAGAAATTTCTTTAAGAGTTAATAAAGGTGATCAAATGTAAATAAACTGACTAAAGAAAGAAAAAGAAAGGCCAAGTGCAGTGGCACAGGGGATCACAAGTTCAAAGCCAGCCTCAGCAATTCAGTGAGGTGATAAGCAACTTAGTGAGACCCTGACTAATAATGCAAGGATGCTTCAACATACAAATTTTAACAGAATGTAATATTAAAACCATATGATGATTTCAAAAGATACACCAAAAGCATATCATGAAGTTCTATACCCTTTCATGATAAAAACTCTCAACAAATTAATTACATAAGGAATATACAATAAAATAAAGTCCATACATGACAAACTCAGAGGTAATATCATAATCAACAGTGAGATGGTGAAAACCCTTCTTCCAAGATCAGGAAAAAGCCCATTTTCACCACTTTTGTCAACATGGTACAGAAAGTCTTAGCCCAGGCAATTAGGCAAGTAAAAGAAGAAACAGATATGCAACATGGAAGTTAAATTTTTCCTCGTTACAGACAACATGATCTTATTGAAAACCCTACGGATTTCACAAACACACACACAGAAATCTTAGAATAAAAAACTAATTCAGTAAAGTTCTAGGATGTAAAATCAATATACAAAAGTTAATTGATTTTCTATACTAACAACTACCCAAAAGAAATGAAGAAACCCCCACTTATAATAGCTATAATAAAATAAAATACTTAAAGTTAACAAGGAAGTGAGAAATCTATATACTGAAACCTATAAAAAAGTTGATACAAAAATTGAAACAGACAAAAAAAGTGGAAAGATATCTTGTGCTAATGGGTTGAAAAAACTGATATAGAGAAACACTAAAATATTTCAAATTCAGCTAAAGCAGCAAAGCTGGAGGCATCACCATGAGTTTAAAATCTATAACAAAACTATGCTTTTTTTTTAATAAGCACTCTACTGACAAAGCTATATTCTCAGCCCTGATCTGTAATCTTTTGAAAAAAAAATTTTATTTATTTTTTAGTTTTTGGCAGACACAACATCTTTGTTTGTATGTGGTGCTGAGGATCGGATCTGGGCCGCATACATGCCCGGTGAGTGTGCCAGCCCCAACAAAACTATGCTAATAAAGACACAAAACAATGGCTATGAAAACAGATTCACTTGTCAATGGAAAACAATAGGGAGTCTGAAGGTTGGTAGGAATGGGTGTATTTATGGTCAGTTGATTTTTAATACGCTGTGTACCAAGAGTACACAGAAGGTTCAGGCATAGCGGCAATGCCCACTAAACCAGTGACTTGATCATATGTTCAAGCCAGCCTAGACAACTCAGCAATATCCTGTCTCAAAATTGAAAAAAATAAATAAATAAATAAAAAAGGGCTAGGGATATACGTAAGTGCTAGAGTTCCCCTTGGGTCAACCCATAGTGCTGGGGGTTAAGTACGGAGAAGAAAAAACTGTCTCTTGAATAAATTGCATTGGGACAACTGGATAACTATATGCAGAAGAGTGATAATTAGGAACATATCATACCACATACAAAAATCATTTCACAGTAGATAAAAAACTTCAACATAACACATGGAACTATAAAACTACTTGAAGAAAACATACTGCAGTACTCCATGTCATTGGTCTGAGCAATGATATTTTGACTGAACCCCAAACCCTGGCAACAAAAACAAAATTAGAAAAATGGTATTACACCAAACTGAAAAGCTTGTGCACAGAAAAGGAAATAATCAACCAAATGAAAAGACAGGCTACAGAATGGAGAAAACATCTGCAAAGCATATGTTTTTAAGGGGTTAATATCCAAAATATATAAAGAACACATATACACGTATAATTGAATAGCAGAAAAACAAACATCCAATTTAAACACTGGCAAAGGACTTGAACAGACACTTCTCAAAAGAAGACAAACAAACTGCAGGTATATGAAAAAATGCTCAAAATCACTAATCATCAAGGAAACATAATTTAAAACTACACTGAGAGATGCCACTTCACACTTGGTAAGAAGACTATTATCACAAAGGAAAGGCAAGCATTGGAAAGGACACGGAGAAAAGGAAACCTTGGCACAATGTTGGGGGAATGTAAATGAGCACAGCTATGATGACAGATAATATGGAGGCTCCTCAAAAGATTGAAAATAATCTAGCCACCCAGCAACTGGGACTATATCCAAAGTATATGAATAAGTATGTCCATGAGATATCTCTCAGATTTACTAAAACACTATTCACAATAGCCAAGCTTTGGAAAAAACCTAAGCACCCATCAAAGGATGAATGGATAAAGAAAATGTCTCTTTCTCTCTCTCTCTCTCTCTCTCTCACACACACACACACACATACACACACAATGGAATACTATTCAGCTTTTAAAAAGACAGAGATCTGTCATTTGCAGCAACATGAAATGAACCTGCAGGAGATTACACTAAATGAAACAAGCACTTAAGAACAAATGCTGCATGATTTCATTTAAGTATGAGGAATGGGCAGAAAATGATCTCATATAAGTAGAGAGTTAAAATGGGGCTAGTCAGGGGCTAAAGGGCAGGAAGAATTGGGCACACATGTGATAAATATATACATTTTCTGTAAATTAAAATAGTCAATACATAGACACATAGACATTAAAAGGATTACAAAGAATTCTTATGATTAATTAGGATTACATATTTGAAAATCAGATGAAATTAACAAATTCCTATAGGATATCAATGACCAAAAACAGACTCAGGAAGTATAAATCTAAAACAGCCAGACACCAATAAAAAAGTTTAAAAATTTGTATTGCACCCAAAAAGGCAGAATAGACTGAGATGGCTTCACGGGTGAATTTCACTGAATATTTAATGAAGAAATAATACCAATTCTTCCAATCCCCCCCGCCCCCAGGAACTACAGAAAGGGGGAAGTCTCAACTCATTCTATGAGGGAAACGATAGATACATCTCTTGTAACCGGAAGCCATTTGTTTGTCAGCAAGGAAGCTGAGGAAAAGATGCTTAGGGCTGGGGATGTGGCGCAAATGGTAGAGTGCTCGCCTGCATGCCTGTGGCCCGGGTTCAATCCTCAGAACCACATACAAACAAAGATGTTGGGTCTGCCGAGAACTAAAAGATAAATATTTTAAAAATCCTCTCTCTCTCTCTCTCTCTCTCTCTCTTTAAAAAAAAAACAACAAAAAACAAAGATGCTTAAAAAAGCAGAAAACAGGGCCTACCAAATATCACTGGTTACAGTGGATCTTCCCTCCAAGGTTTAACTTTTGAAATGCACTCGATAAAATAATAAAAATGGGATTTTTTCCTTGCTATTTACACATTTACTTATTCCATAAGCTTCATAATTGATTTGGGAATGAGGCACTTCAGGGCCCAGAGAAGCTGAAAGTCTTACCTGCAGCATCTCAACTGTTGACCCTTCCAACCGATGTTCCAGATCTGAGATGAAATCTTTCACCAACTGGCTCTGCCGGATCAGCTTACTTTCAGACTCTGTCAGGCTGTTCATAATAACTTCCTCCTCGTTCTTCAGCTTTTGGATCTCCTGCTCCTCCTCGGATTGGAGGATGTCTCTCAGTTTTCCAAACTCTATCTGGACATTTTCCACCTCACTCTGTATTTTGTTCTTTGGGGGGGGGGGAGATGGAGAGAGAGAGAGAGAGAGAGAGAGAGAGAGAGAAAGAGAGAGACTGGGAATAGGAACCATAAAAAGAACTATTTTACATGGGGAGTTCTCACAGGGTAGTCTTGGAACCAAGGGAGAGATTCTGAGAGAGGCCGATCTTTCCCTTTCCCTTCCTTCCTGACATTCCAAAACAATGACCTGAAGTCAGCATTGTCCAGACTCAACCTGAGCTGCAGTGGGATACCTGGGTGTGCCTCAGCTTCAGCTATCCAGGACACTCATATCTACTCCTCATTTCACTTTTTTTTTTTTTTTAGTATAATAGACTTTTTTAAAGTCACTGCCTATATACTGAGACAGAAGATTGTATTTACATAAGCAGAAGACGTAACATTTTACAACTTCTAAAATCAATCTCAACAATTATAATGACCTTGCATGTCAACACAAAGGGGAGGCATAAATGTTTAAATCTATGAAATCAAATTGTAATACTTACTGTAAAGAAAAATTAAAAAGCTTTCGAATAAAGGCCATTATTATTATTATTATTATTATTATTATTTTGGTACTAGGGAATGAACTCAGAAGCACTTGACACTGAGCCATAACCCCAGCCCTATTTTATATCTTATTTAGACACAAGGTCTAATTGAATTGCTTAGTGGCTTGCCTTAATGAAGCTCACTTTGAAATTGCCATCCTCCCATCTCAGCCTCCTGAGTCGCTAGGATTACAGGCGTGCATCACCACAGCCGGCCTAAAGGCCATTATTGAACCTACATGAAGAGCACAACTTGAACTTTTGAATTCATTCATCTTTTAAAGCTCTCCTCTGAATAACTTGAGTTCTAAGCATGGAATTCAGTACTGCGAGTATTCATTGGATTGAAGTTTGGCAATAATGTAGTCCAACTGCCTCCTTACTTCACACTGTGGGAAACTGCTCATGTCATAATATTGAGGGACAATTTTCACCAGCCATTCTAGCTTGATATCTGTACGTGTCCAGATGTAATTCTTTGTTGTTAGAACTAACTCATTATAAAGCACCCATTCAGCCTTGTGGTCAAGAACTCTAGAGAGATGCAACTGAATGACCTGATTACCTTTCACAGTTAAGTAATGGCCTGTTCCTTCTAAATGTGCCATCTGCATAAAATACCCAGTAACCAGAGCTTTTCTTATGTTAATATAATAGTCCCTGCTGATAAAGTCAGTACTTCTATGGGGCATAGAAGTACTGTTCATAATCTGTCCATAATTCGAGATAGCTACTGGCGTACATTGTCTGTGGATATCAGGGACTGGTAGTTGATGAAGTTGCCATAACACCACTGAACCGACCCATGATTTTGTTTAAAAGCATGATAGACATTCAGCAGGTACAGATGATCTCCATCTATGTGGGCAAATCTCATCTTGGTCTCATCTGCAGCTTTCTTGGCCTTCATGGGGCAAACAAAACACTGTGGGACTGACAACATAGCAGTAATAGATAGGGCCTCATTAGAACAATTGTAGTTGCAACTTGCAATAACTAATTTAGGAAGCTGTGGATCTAGAGGAAACTGCCATCATGGATCCCAATTCAGTCAGAGCTCCATCATCACTTAAAGCACCCAGATAATGCAAAATTCCTAGGGTTCTCATCAGAGTTTCAGGAGCTGGTGGATCCATAAAATCAAAATGCACCAATTCATCAAAACCAAGTTTCTTCAACTGTAACACCACTGATGCTAAATTAAAATGCACAATCTCAGGATAGGTGTTATCCTGCATTCCTGTTTTATAATGTTTCTCTGTGTAAATCCTGAAGCACTTCCTAGGTCTGGTATGTCTAGCTCAGCCAGCTCTGAAGCTGATCTGAAGCTGCTCTAATAGCTGTCACCAAAAGAGTGACAGTGATGTCAGTGATGTCCTGCAATGTTAGTTGACACGACCACCATTCTTCTAATTACTGCATTTTGTTTATTGGGAGGTGGAGGGTGCTACTGCTGGGGTGGAGTGCAGAGAAGGGTGGAATGATTTTTTTTTTTAATATATTCTTGACGATAACACTTAGATGAACTGAGAAGAAAATTTAGACAAGTCTATGGCTTTCTCAATTCTGTACACTGTTTTAGAAATACCTTATCTTGATTTTTAAAAAATTTTGTTTTTTTATTGTAATTTGTTATATATGATAGCAGAATGCACTACAATTCATATTTTTTGGAATAACATTTTTTAAGTATTTATTTTTTAGTTGTAGGTGGACACACAATATCTTTATTTCATTTTTACATGGTGCTGAGGATCGAACCCAGTGCCTCACAGTGCTAGATGACCGCTCTACCACTGAGCCATAACCCCAGCCCAGTGGAATAATTTTAATGTCATCAACTTCAGAACCCATAACATCAACCTCAAGCTTTATTCTTTTATAGGCTTCATCAATTTCTTCTTGATTGGTAAAGAAAAGTAGAAGATCTCCCTCCTCCTCTTCCCACATATGTATCTGGATCACTGTTTGAATTGGTGCTTCAAGATAGTTTCTCTCTGGTTCTGGAGTATAAAAGATCTCAACAGGATGTATGAGGCTAGGCATAATTAATAGTGGACAGTGATCAAAGTAAATCTGAATTTTCCCTCATGTAGTAGTATTCGTAACTATAACCTTTAAATCGAATCGATGTCTTACAACTTGCATTGAAACACCCATGAGAATATATGTAGCCAGTGTTCTTTCATGAGTCTCATCAACGATTATTACACCATAGTGCTCCAGGAGGGGATCGTTCATGGCTTCATGAAGTGACATCTCATCAGTCATATACTTAAGTATAGTTTTTGCACTACTACAGCCTTCAAATCAAATGGAATAACCAGCTTCCTGGCCCAACGTCACCTCTATTTCATCAGCAACTCTCTGAGCCACGCTCCCTGCAGCCACTCTCCTGGGCTGGGTACAGGCAACTCCTCTCTTGGGTCCTGGTGAAGATCGCACACACAACTGTGGAACTGTGTTGTCTTACCAGACCCAGTCTCACCAACCAGAACAAATAACAAATAACGAGCATATCTGTAAACTTATTCAAACAAAGAGCTGAAGTCATTTCTTTAGAATATCATAATCATCAAGGTGTATGGGGTAAACTGGTGAGTGGATTAATACACTGCAGAAGTGATTTGTGTCCTGCATGTCCAGTGGGTGCGCTGAATAGGCAGAATGTGTTGATAAGATAAATGAGAAACTTTTAAAGGTCGTAATACAGCACTGATGAGCACAGCAATTGGTTGAAGCTCACAATTCCTTCTGGCTTTCTTTCTCCCTCTCTTGCTCTCTAAGCCCTCTATCACATTCTCAGTCCTACTTTCTCTTGTTCCCTGCAGGCTTCTGGTTGGAGGAGTTATCCTCCCTTAGGTCCAACCAGTGCTATTTGGGCATCTTATTCTTTGAGCAAGTGGTTTGGAAGGAATTAAAAAGAAAAAAAATGTGGCGACTGTATTGGCATAGTGGAGAAGAACCACTTAACTCTTGGGGATGCCCACGCTCCAGCTACAACTTCCTCATTCCACTCTTGTACCTCTGCCGAAAGCTAAACATTGAGGACAGAACCATGACCCATAGCCAAAGTATTCCTTCAGTAGAATCAGAGTCTCAAAAAGCACCACAGCAACAGGATGCAAGCCAACCTCACTGGAGTGCCTCCCTGTGAACAGCTCTCTCCAAACAGCTGTACTCCTTTGTGTTGTACCCACTCTCCAGCCTCCACTCCAAAAGGAAAAGGGCAAAGAGGATTATTCAAATGCTTTCCACCTTATAGACTGACATGAAATAAAGAAGAATCCCTTCTTCCCAAGATCCTGCCCAGAGTTCTAGCTAATTCCCTCAGAAAGTATTTCCTCCTACCTTCCAGAAAGTTCTCTCAGTTTGGATGTCAACTTTCCACTTCTCAGCTTCTTCCTTGGATCTCTTCAGGTTTTGCAACATTTCCTGAAACTTCTCCTGTGAGAAAAGAACCACACCAGAGTCAAGGGAAGAATTTTCTTAGCACCTAGAGAGAGGATAAACCTGGAAAAAAATCAGGTTGATCTCAGAAGAAACTAGAGCTTTCAGAAACTGTGTGAACAGACAATGGTAATATATGAATTGGAAGAAATCCTGTGGTGGAAGGTGTCTTCTCTAAGTCTCTGGTAATAATGTTACCAACCTCTCACCAACAGTAGTCTAAATATTTTTGCACTAGAAGAGGAACCTGATGTTGCAGCAAGGAAAGAACTTATATATCAACCCTTCTCCTTCACTCTTCTGCTGAAAAAAGCCTTCAGAGCTTTTCTTGGACTCGAAATCTCTACCCATCTAGCACAAGGTGGTGTATTTTTATGCTCCCTGTCCAAGAGTTTCTACTCCAGGCTTAGCAATTAAGTGAAGGTAAAATCACATCCTTTAGGCCTCAGAAGGTAAGCATAGCATAGCATAGAAACAAATCACAGGCATCAGTTTCATGATACAATGAAATTAGACAAAATATCGTCTCTGTCCTCCCTCCATCTGATCTCTTACCTGGTACACCTGGATAACCTCCTCCAAGAGGAATGTGGAGTGTCCACGGTGCTCCTGAGAACGCTCACAAAGCCAGCAAATTACTGTCTTGTCTTCCTGACAGAAGAGTAGGAGCGTCTCTCCATGGCGTGCACAGTGATACACCTTCTGCTCCTCCTCTGGGTTCAGGTTGACACCCCTGAGCCTCTCCACTATGTTGGCCACATGCCGATTAGGCCGCAGGTTCTCAAACTGGTAACTGATTCTGCACACAGGGCAGCTGCTCTCCCCTTTTTGACTCATCATGGACTCATAGTTTGAAGTGATGCAGGCCTGGCAGAAGCTGTGTCCACAGTCAAGGCTCAGAGGCTGTGTCAGGAGATCCAGGCAGATGGGGCAGGTCACCTCCTCCTTTACATTCCCCAGGATTGCTGAAGCCATAGCATCTGTTTTCCTGCTCCTGCCTGTCCTGACTTCTGAGATTCCTCCTACTCAGATTCCTACATGATTGGAAGATCAAAAGTGGGCAGAGTAAGAAAGGTTGAAATAGAATGGATACTGACTATGTAGAAATGATAATAGACCCAGACCAAAATTTTTAAAAAAGAGGAAAAACAAAGAACAGAGTTTGGTAACATTGTGTAAGATCTTTTCATAATAAATATCAAGTAGGTCACGTCACATGATAAATTTCATATATGTAACGACTATTATTTCCCTTTACTATTACTGGAAAGGCAGAGAAATAGAGGCCTGTTCTAGCAAGAATTTTGTGTAACCTACTATCTATCCTTGCCTGTTTTTCCCCTGGCCAAAAACACATCCTCAGTGTTAAAAGCACCAAACAACTCATGCCTCAGGCATTTCACCCTTGCTCTTTCCCAGTATAGAAAGCTCCCTGATATTAGTATGACTCCTTACCTGTTATCTTATCACAAAGAGCTGCTCTGACTACCTTACCAAGAGTTCAAACACCTTCATCTCTGATACTTATGTAATGCTATTTTTTCTTATCAGCACATAATAAATAAAAATGAGTGTGTGCTCCTGGGAGTGTGTCTGAACCTCATAAGTTATAATCCTTTCACTAGATGTGTGAATAGAGATACTAAGTGACTTACTATTTTCAATGTGATTTATCTTCAGTACACTGAGGTGAGATGAACTTATTCCATTTAGGGTCCATTTAGATGTCCCCTCTCTACATTACAGTTAATCCAAGACAAAAGAGCTAACTGCATAGTTACCTATTGGTCTTGCAATCATTCTACAAAATGTCACTGACTTTGTGTTAGCAACTAGATTAAATATCAAAAACGTAAGATGAGCCCAAGCACAGTATAAACAACTAGGGATTAATCAACTGGACAGGCATAGTAAATTAAATAGCCAGAAGGAGCAGACATGACAAACACTACTAGAGAGATGGGCAAGTTGCTGCAAGACTAAATAAAAGGGGCAAAGAGAAGATTTTTCCAAGAATTCCAAGGTGAAAAGAAAGGTTTAACAAACCTAAAAAGCGTGAAGGGGAATATGGAATGAAAAAGGAGACAAATGTGTTAGGTAAAATAAATCACCCTTATGAAGAGCCTACTCATGTATGACATAAGCTCTTCAATGTTTTTGAAATTGCTAGCATAGGCTGGTGTGGTGGCATGTGCCTGTAATCCCAGCACCATGGGAAGTCAAGGCAGGAAGATCGCAAGTTTGAGGACAGTCTCAGCAACTTGGTGTAGACTTAAGCAACTTGTTAAGACCCTTTCTCACAATAAAAAATTAATAAAAGGGCTACGGATGTGGCTTAGTAGTTAAGCACACCATGGTCCAATTACCAGTACCTAAGTAAATAAACAAATGAACAAAATTGCCAGAATGCCTGATGTACGGTGAGTTGTAGGGCTTTGGTATCATATAAGTCTGCAGGAAACAGAAAATGTGACACTTCTCAATTATAGAACACTTGAGGACTATTTTCTAATAATAGGGAGAAAATATCAGTCTAAAAAAGTTCCTGTGTCACCCCAAACAGAGCTTTGCCTGAATTATGCAACTTTGTGTCCTGGTGCCAATATGATACCGTGCCCACCTCTCAGGGAAGCAGAGCCCCCATTGAGCTAGTCCATCCTGCTCTTCAGGCCAAAGAGCAGAAGTGCTCTTCCTCCTCAGAACCAAACTTGCACTCTAGAATGGGAGCTGCTGAGGCACTCTCCTCCCGGGAGTGGAGTCATCTCTGTGCCATACCATCTTTGAGGCCTGAACTGCTGTGGTGCCCCATCTTCTCAGGACAAGGTATTATCACTGCACTGTTCCTGAGCTGGGAACTGCAAGGACTGAGCCACAGCTGTGGCCCACATTCCTAGGTCTTTGCTGCGGGTGCACCATGGCCCCCAGAGCCTGGGCTTCCACAGAATCCTACTGTGTTGGTCCATATTTGTGCTGCTACAAAAAAATACCTGAGACTGTGTAGTTTTTTTAAAAAAACAACAACAATGAAAACATTTATTTCTTATGGGTCTGAGGGCTAGAAAGTCCAAGATTAGAGATCTATGTCTGCTGAAGCTTTCTTGGGCATCATCTTGGGGCAAAAAGGAGTAAAGTGCATACATGAAAGAGACAGAATATGAGACAAGTGGGAAGGAGGCCAAACTCATCAGCACCTCACTCCCATGCTAACTCTCTCCTGTAATAACAGCATTAATCCATTAATGAGGACAGAAGCCTCATGACCTCATCACTTAGAGGGCCCACCTGTCAACAGCATTGGGGATTAAGTTTACAACATGTAAATTTTGGCATAGATTCAAGGGTTGGCCCCATTCTACCCCATGTCAGAGCCATAGCTATATGTCCTCTCCCTGGGCCTCAGCTTCTAGGGTACACCTCAGAGTCTCAGGGTAGGGTTGTAAGGGTGACCTACATATACCCTGGTTAATGATCTCATGAACCAGAAGTTCCTAAGTGCCACAGAAGTTGGTTCCACAAGTCTCTAAGTCCAAGATCCTGGCTCTGCAGCCACTCTGAACATATGTACCCTGGAACCCAAGTGGCATCAAAAGCTACCGACAAGACACCAGCTGTGTTGCCATGGCTGTTGCCACAGGTTCTTGCAGTGCAGGCCACTGAGTCACATTCAGACTTTGCACATTGATTACAGCTGACAGAGCTACATGAAGACTCCTCCATTATGCCTACCTAAAACCAGAGCCACCCCACCCTGTTCAAGTGGCACTCTTGTAGTCACCTGAAGTGAAAGTCTTTCCCCACAAAAGATAATCTGCAAAGCTAACATGCAGACAGCCACATGTATACTCAAGAGGTGTGAAGAAGCAAAGAAAGAGGAATCTATCAAAGGAACCTCCAGTAACTGACCCCAAGGAAATGAAAAGCTACGAACTGCACCCAAAGCAAATCAAAATAACAACGAGGAAAGAAGAGTTTCAGCAAACTTAACAAAAGAGCCACAGAGAAATATTAGAGCTGAAAAATTCAATACAACAAAGGAAATTAAAACTGCAGGAGAGAATTTCAACAGTAGATTAGCTCAGGCAGAAGAAAAAAAAATCTATGAATTTGGGAACCTGTGTTTGGTGTGCATGTCTGTAATCCCAGCTACTCAGGAGGCTGAAGCAGGTGGATGAAATTTCAAAATTAGTCTGTGAGACTTAGTGAAACCCTGACCCTAAATATAAAGGCTGGGTATTTAGCTTAGTTGTAGAGTGCTTGCCTAGCATGCACAAGGCCTTGGTTTTGATCTCTAGTAAAGCAAACAAAGAAACAATGACAACAAAAACAAAACACAAGTGGGATTTATCTGTGGCATAAAAAACTAGCACATACAAATCAATCAATAAGACACATAATATTACAGAACAAAAGATTAAAACCACATGGTGGCCAGGTGTGGTCGTGCAAGTCTGTAATCCCAGTGGCTGAGGAGGCTGGGGCCGGAGGATCTTGAGTTCAAAGTCAGTCTCAGCAAAATTGAGGCGCCAAGCAAGTCAGTGAGACTCTGGTCTCTAAATAAAATACAAAATAGGGTTGGGGATGTGGCTCAGCAGTAGAGTCCCCTTGAGTTCAATCCCCAGTGAAGGGGTTATGGAAAATAATATTCCTACAAGAACCCAGCCACCCCCTAACAACAGAGGAACAGTGTGACTCAGGAGGAGGAAAGGAAACTAGCCAAACATTAAACCTCTCCTAGAAACAATGGGCCCCAAAGTAAAAAAACAAACTTTCATCCCTTCCTGGGTTCATCCCCAGCATCTCCACCAAAAACAAACATTCATCCCTTCCCAACCACAATCAATCCTGAAAGGAGGAGGCCTGTATTGAAAAGCTAGGCCCTGGACTTTTACCCTTTCCCACTGCAGATGAGTTCTGGAAGGTAAAAAGCCAATAGTGAAACTCTAGGTAACAATGGGTCCCAAAGGAAGGAAGATAAGCAGTGAACATTAAAAAAAAAAAAAAAAAAAAAAAAAAAAAGTTCTGAGCTTTTTCCCAGTGACAATGAGTTTCAAACTTTTGACAACTGTCTTCATGAGCTAAAATTTTAACCTGCACAACTAGGTCCCTGATTGTTCCAATAGCACTTTTACAGTCTCCAATGATTAATTCACCCTCATTGTAAATTATAAAACTCAGACTCCTTCTGTAATCCGAAGGCCATTTTTGCAAACAGAAAATGTGCC
Organism: Spermophilus citellus; assembly: GCF_964194105.1. Taxonomy (NCBI): domain Eukaryota; kingdom Metazoa; phylum Chordata; class Mammalia; order Rodentia; family Sciuridae; genus Spermophilus; species Spermophilus citellus. The sequence continues at coordinate 197,961,046 of NC_138183.1, forward strand.
CTCTCATGCAAAATTGATTGACTGCCCTGTAGAATAAAGGAGAGCTTGCTGATCTGTTTGAGGTCAGCTTCGGTCCTGGTTATCTGTATTTTCATTATGGTGCGGAAACCATGTTGGTTATTTTTGCTTACACCTGGTAGCCTCCCTGCAAACAAACAAACAAACAACAAACAAAAATGATGACCATAATTGGTGCATGAAAGCATCTGACAAAGTACAACATCCTTTTATTATTAAAATCTAAAAAATTTAGGAATCAAGCCGGGCAAGGTAGTGCAGACCTGTAATCCCAGCAGCTAAGGAGGCTGAGACAAAAGAATCACAAATTCAAAACCAGCTTCAGCAATTTAGCAAGGCCCTAAGCAACTCAGTGAAACCCTGTCTCAAAATAAAATAGAAGAAAGAGCTGGGGATGTTGCTTAGTGGTTAAGAAGCCCTGGGTTCAATCCCCAGTTTAAAAAAAAAAATAGGAATAAAAGAAAAATTTCTTCAGGATAATAAAGACCATATATGAAAATACTATAACTAATAGAGGATAAAAGCTTTTCTTTGCAGATCTGATAGAGAACATGTTCACATTTGTCATTTCTGTTCATCATAGTACTGAAAGTATTGCTGAAAAGTCAGTCTTTGTCCTTGAAGCCAATCCAATAACGAGGACATAGTTGTTAGGTCGGTGGCAGTGACTTGGTGGCGACTTAGTGGCAACTTAGAAAAAGAAAAAGAAGACTTATTGCTTTACTTGCTAAGGAGAAACATGGGGGATTCTTGCACTGAAGTCTATGATTTTGCCTGTCAGCAGAAAGGGGGCTTTTAAAGAGGTGATTCAAAGGCTACATTACACTTGTTGTGTTCTCTGTTGGAGTTGTAATTTACTTGTTAATTCTTCTGATACCACCCCCAAAGTCTGAGTTACTTCTTCCTATGGTGGGTGTGTATCCAAGGACAGATAAATCTGGTTACCATGGGGGAAGAAAGGTAACCCTATTTCCCATGAGATTAAGGAAAAGGAAAGATTAGGGAGGAGCAGGGAGAGAAGAAGAGAAAGAAGCATGAACATTTTAAAAATAAGTTGCAGTGCCAGAGCAACAAGGGCTACTACATTCAAAGCATAAAATGGATCACTGTTATAAAAGAACTGAGAAGAACAACCAGATGAAAGAAAGAAAGAAAACTATACAAATGGGAAAGGAAATGGTAAAATTGTATGTATTTACAGATGACAGAAAACTCCAAATACTACATAAAACCTCTTAGAGCCAGTAAAATAATTCAGCAAAGTCACAAGATACAATATCATCATAGAAAAATCAGGCTGCATTTCTTTGCACAAATAATGATTACCCACCTACACACCTGAAAAAGAAATTAACCAGGCTGGGGATGCAGCTTGGGATGTGCAAGGGCCTGGTTTCCATTCCTAGTATTGAAAATTAATTAAGAAGTCATTCCATTTATGAAAGTGAAACCAGAGTTGGGAGATGAGACTAGATTTTCCACTTTACCAAATTCCCAAGTTTTGAAGAATAAAGTCCACAGATAATCACAGAAGGGAAGTAAATGGAACAGGATTTATTTAAGCGAGAAGAAATACAATCCCACTTTGTGCTATCTTCGGAGTTTATATATGGTTCTAGGGCAGAGCTTGAAGCAAATCTATGTAAACTGGGTATGGAAAAGGCATGTGGCTATCATCCAAGTTTCACTTCAATCCTTCTTACTGTAATCCATTCTCCTTCCTGTAACTTCCATTTGGTTCACCTCCACCTTCCATTTTCTACCTCTGGGACAAAGAAGTTGGTTGTAGGTGTACTCACAGGTGAGCCTTCAGGACTTTTACATTTGAAATAGGCCTTAACATGTGCATTCATATGTACACTGTTGTACCCCTTAGCCTCCAGGTGTGGTTGAAGGGGGCCCAATTTCTTGACTGCCTGGCCATTTTACTGATCTATTCTATCCTCATTCAAAAGCATAAAAAATAAAAATAGGAAAAATGTAACTAAAGACATGGAATATTTGCACAATAAAACTAACCTATTGAAAGTAATTGAAAAGGGCATAAATTAACATAAAAATGTCTGGTATTCAATGATTGCAAGAATTAACATTCTTAAAAAAATCCATACTGTCTAAAGCAATACACAAATTCAAGGTAACCCTTATAAAAATCTCTATGGTATCAGTCACAGAAATAGGAAGAACAAGCCTAACATTCATTGGAAATGACAAATAAAACTTCAAAAGGTCAACCCTGAGAAATTTCAAAGTATGTTACAAAGCAAAATTACTGAAAACAGTACAACTGACATAAAAATGTACACACAGATGAATGAGCAAAGTAGAGAGCCCAGAAATAAATCCAAACATATATAGTCAAATAATTTTTTGACAGTGGAACCAAGAAAAAAACAATAAAGAAAAGACAGTTTCTTTAATAAACAGTACTGGGAAAAAGAATTTCCAAATGCAAAAGGAGGAAAGTTGACACTTATCTTAAGCCCTAGAAAAAAACCAACTGAAAGCCAATAAAAGATCTAAATGTAAGGCATGAAACCCCTAAAAGCAAACAGAGGAAAAGCTCTCTGACATCGGCCTTGGCAATAATAGTTTGGATCATATTAAAAATCCAGGCTATATATAACATAAGGTTCTCTAGTTCTATCCATTTACCAATAAATGCCATAATTTCATTTTCCTTTATCGCTGAATAAAACACCCTTGTGTATATATGCCACATTTTCTTCATCCATTCATCTGTTAATAGGCACCTGAACTCACAAAGTCAAGGATTGAACATTTTCTCTCACATGCAGAAGCTAGACCAAAATAAAGGGGAAAAGGTGGGGAGCATTCCAGGAAAAGAGAAGAGACATCAGTGGAGTAAAGGAAGAGAAGATGGGGGGAGGGAAGAGCACAGGAAATGGGAGGAATCACGGAATAAAATTGACAAATGGTTCTATATACATAAAGGAATGTACTACAATGACTTTCACCTGCAGAAAGAAGACCAGTAGAGAAGTGTTGAGAGCCACAGCCCAGTCGGGATGGCACCTAGCTTTGCCAGAAGGAGTGTTTGAGAGGTGATGCCAGAGAGCCACTAAGATGATGATAATTAAGTTATAATTGCTGTGACTGGATGATGCTGGATAGAAACAGACTGTGTATTGAGTTGTATATAGACCCCTGCTGTCTGGCAATAGGTCGGCTCCTGTTGCCTCAGGCGCCCAGTACTTTGGAGTTCCCCTGGTGGCTCGGTTATTTTGTGCCCAGGGAGATTGTGGTATTTGGTGGCCCATGTGGGGGATGCCTGAACTTGGGGGTAAGTGAAATTGCTCGCCCCTGAAGGAGAGGGAGAGAATGGGTGACCATTTCAAACAACAATGTGTTCTTGTTTTGATTTGTTTTGTTTTTGTTTCAAGCTGCCGGTCCCTAGAACTTTCTCAGGCAAACTGGGGAAAATGGTTGGCTCAGGATTGAAAGTTGTTTGGCCCTGAGGAAGAGACAGAGATAAACCACGGATACACATATCAAGAAAATAGAAAAACTGATACAACGAATTTTTGTTCCGTTTTTGTTTCATTCTGTTTCGGTTTTGTTTTGTGTTATCTTGTTGGGTTGTGTTATACTTGTAGCAGAAATATGGGGTCAGAAATGAGCAAAAAAAAAAAAAAAAAAAAACCGAAAGGGTGTTAAGTAAATTGCTAGAGGAAGGAGGCATTCAGGCAGCGAGTGCAGAGAGAGCACAGGAGGTGGCAGCCCAGCTTGAGATAGCGGCAAAGAAGTTTTTCTATCTAAAAGGAAAAGATAGCAACTAGGATAACTTTATCAGACATAAATAGGAAATAGCTTTCTAAAATACTGCTTAGCATTAAGTTCTTAAAGTAATTTTAATGCCATTTAAAAAAGATTTTGAGGAAACTAGGCTTACTTTGAAAGCATGAGAAAGAAAGAAAGAATAAAAAGGTGTTTGTACATGGCAGATTGAGACAAAAATTCTTTTTTTTTAAAGAGAGAGTGAGAGAGGAGAGAGAGAGAGAGAGAGAGAGAGAGAAAATTTTTAATATTTATTTTTTAGTTCTTGGCGGACACAACATATTTGTTGGTATGTGGTGCTGAGGATCGAACCCGGGCTGCACGCATGCCAGGCGAGCGCGCTACCACTTGAGCCACATCCCCAGCCCAAGACAAAGATTCTTAATGGAGTAAAAAAAAGAAAAAAAAAGAGATTTTAAAAAGTTGTCTAAAGAGGATTGCAGAGTTCTTAATAAAAGCCTTTAATTGAAGGGCAGCCGTGTAAACTAACATTAAAGCGATTTAAACAGAATCTAAGCCTCATTTAAAAGAGTGAAGCTGTAGGTGGTGAATAGTCATTTAAAAGTACAGTATAGATGATAATTGGAAGGCTTTAAAAGGTTAAACTGAAGGTGGTTAAGATGCCTTCATGCCGGAGAAAAAACTAAAGACATTATAACTCATTGCTTACAAAATTTTGCCACTGTAGGCATTCCAAAACAGTTAAAAACAAATAATGGCCCTGGCTATACTTCTACCTCTTTTAAACAATTTTGCTCATCATACTATTAAAATGTACTTATTAAAGCAAAAAGAGGGAATTGGGAAGGGGTATATATCCCCCAAAGATAAATTTAAAATAACCCTTTTTACTCTAAACATTTAAAATTTGGATTCATCAGGGCTTAGTGCTTTGGAAAGGCATATGTGTCCAAAAAATGTACATGAGCCCAAGGTACTCTGGAAGGATATTCTAACAGGACAATGAAAAGGTCCTGACCCAGTGATTGTTTGGAGTCAGGGGTCTGTTTGTATGTTTCCACAGGGAGAACAGCAGCCAATTTGGATTCCAGAGAGACTAACTAAAGTGATTTCCTATAGACCAAAAAGAAGATGACTTGGCTCAAATCCATAACAGCTGATATCCAGAACTCCAGTTTGGCTATCCTTACATCTGCGACAGTGATTATCCCACACCTGGAGGCTAATGAATAATGAACACCATTAAGGCCTATTTCAAATGTAAAAAAACCTTGGGGCTTGCTTGAGGGAATACCTTCAGACCCATATGCAAGTTACAGGAAAAAAGATGGGATATCAAAAGAAGAGTCAAACCCAGGTGGTAACCAGAATGCTTTTTTCAATATCTATTTTATTATTGCCCTTTCCCACATCATGAAGTTCCATTTTATTTTTTGAGCTCATACAGACCTAGCTTAATGTTTTTCTTATCAGTTCTATTTTTTGACTGTGGAGTTTTTAAACATTGTAATGGAGATTTCACCTGTGAAAAGCTACAAGGCCTTTACTATTATGTTATGTGTTGTATGTATTGTATTATGTGTGCACACTTGTGTTTTGTGTTGTATGTCTGTATGTGCATATGTCCATATATCATATATGAGGAGCGCACATGAAAAAATGGATCCAAATTTTTTTTTTATTATTCATGTGATTTAAATGGTTTAATTTAAATTGGTTAAACAGCTGTTGAAGACTGTTTTAAAATGTGAACAAAAAAGGAGGTTAACAGACCTGTTTGTTTACTTTCACCTTTCCTTTTCATTATATCTAATTCTATTCAGGATACTAAATTGTTTAGAAAATTGCTTTTTTTAGTGCCTGCTGGAATGTTACATAATTTTTTTTTTTTTTAGCCATCATTGCCAGAATTCCTATCTTCATCCCAGTGCCGGTGAAGACAAAGATAAAACCAAACTATAGCTTCTGCGATAGCTATCACAACAAACTGTATAAACTGATACATCAATGAATAATGTAACTCAACAAGTGATGCTCAATCAAGGAGTCGATTTACTTTGTGAGGAAATGGACATATTAATGGATTCCTCTGCTTTGAACTGCTTGCAGAACTTGCCTGGACTATGTATCACTTGTATGCATTGTGAACTATCTGTTGGTGCAGCAACTTGTGGTAGTGCCAGGGTATTTTTGCTGATGATGTCATCGGTGGTACAATTTTTCCAAAAGGAGCCGTCAATTGACTTGATGTCATGGTATTTTTGTATCCTCCTCCCTTCTGCTTGTGATAGTCATTCAGCTAAAATTTGGGGGCCAACAGAGGTGAGGCAAAGAACCTCACCCCCCCACTGGTGCAAAGGCTATCCACAAGTATGGCTGTATGCTGGGCTGGTAGTCAATGATGGGTAAGATCCAATTGCAATGGTACCAATCTAAGACAGGAGGCTGACGCCTTGAGGTCAGCTTCTCTGATGATGGGTAAGGACCATATGTATTATTGGACAACCTAAGACAGGCACGGTCCCTAAGCCACATGCTTGTTGTTTAATTAAACAGAAGGGGGGAGATGTTGAGAGCCACAGCCGAGTCGGGATGGCACCTAACATTGCCAGAAGGAGTGGTTGAGAGGTGACACCAGTGAGCCATTAAGATGATGATAATTAAGTTATAATTGGTGTGACTGGATGATGCTGGATTGAAACAGACTGTGTATTGAGTTGTATATAGACCCCTGTTGTCCAGCAATAGGACGGCTGCTACTTTGGAGTTCCCAAGTTGAGTTCTCGCAGGGGTTCCTGGTGGTGGGTGTGGAGCCCGGTGGATTATGAGAGAGTTCCCGGGGAGTGTGCGTGGAGTGCTGGTGGAGTTCGGGCAATAAAGGACTTCCTGTTTGGACCTACAAGTGCCTCCTGGGGGCTCGGTTATTTGTGTCCAGCTAGACTGTGGCAGAGAAGAGAAAGAGGAACAGAAGGGAGGAGAGTGAAAGGGGAAGTAGTGGGGACTGAAATGGAACAAAATGTATTCCATGCACATATAATTATGTCAAATGAACACCACTATGATTATAATGCACTAATATAAACATTTTTTTAAAAAATCCAGGCTACAGTGTGATGTTCTGGGTTGGATTCGCAGCACCAGAGGGAGGCATGGAGCTCGGATTACAAAATCCAAAAATAATTATACAGAAACAGTTCTGCACAGCAAAGGAAACAATCAACAAAATAAAAATGTCTTCTGATTGGGAAAAAATATCTGTAAGGCACAGATCAAATAACTGGTTGATACAAAAAATACACGAAGAACTCATACAAGTCAGGAACAGAAAAATCTGATTTTAAATATGGATAAAGAAACTGATGGATATTTCTGCAAAGAAGACATAAAAATTGGCTAAGAGGCATATCTTAAAAGGTACTAGACATCACTAATCATCAGGGACATGCAATTCAAAACTACACTAGACATTACCTTATACCAGGTAAGATGGCTTTTATAGACAAGATGACACATAAAAAGTATTGGCAAGGCCATGAAGAAAAGGGAACCATTGCATACTTTTGTGAGAATGTAGTCATGTGACAATATGGAGACCCCAACAAAATGAAAAACAGAACTACCAAATGGCCTGGTAAGTCTTCTTCCTGGGTACATGTCCAAAGGAGATGAAATCATGTTCTTATAAAGATATCTGTACTCCCATGTTCACTGTGGCATTATTCACCATAGTCAAGACTTAGGAAACAATTAAATTGTCCATTGGTTGATGAATGGATAAAGAAATTTTTATGTCTGTTTGTCCATCCATCCATCATCTATTAATGATACATAATTCAGCCTCAGAAGAGGAGTCCTGTCATTTGGCACAACCTGGATGAACCCAGAGGACAAACTAGGTTTGTAAAAAGCTAAGCAACATAACAGAACTTTAATATTTTGTGATTGAGGTAAACTGTTTCTCTTGGCATGATGGAAGTACTGATGTTATGTAGAAAGGATTACTTTCTCTAAAGAGGCTGAGAAAATAAAATTGAATTATACTTAATTTGCTAAACACTGTCATCTAGTATCAGTTGAGGCTTTAAACTGAAAAATAATAAGTCAATTCCAAAATACTGTGAAATGTTAATTACTACAGAGCCCTTCCTGCACCCTCACCAGGAACCTGCCCTTGATCCAACAGGTTGCTAAGGTAACCTGTCCCAGGAATTGTCCCACCCCACAGAGAGCTATAAGCTTGTTAATTAATGTGCTCTGAGCTGCTCCATCCTGCCCTTCCCCCTTCAACCCACCTATTTCCCACAATGAGCATTCTGGGCCTATTCAAGTAAGCAGGAAGGAGAGAGATAAGGGGAAGAGAGCAGAACAAAGGAAGCCTAGGACATATAAAAAGGCAGAACACCTTGTTTCTGAGGATACTAGGATACAAGCTATGGCTCCCTTCTTCTTCCTGGGGAAAGTCTATGTTACCTCTTTTTAAATAAAACTCTGCCTTATATGCTTGCTTCTGCATGCTTCTTTAGTGTTCAAACTTCAACATGCAATGGAGAAGAACTCGTCACCTATAACAGGTGGCATTAATTCCACTGACTATGGAGGCAAAGAAAGGAAGATCACGTGTTCAAAGTCAACCTAAGCAAGTTAATGAGACCCTGTCTCAAAAAATGGCGGTGTGTGGCTCAGTCAGTGATTAGGCGACCCTGGATTCAATCCCTGGTATTAAAAAAAAAAAGTGAGATTTCTGTAATTTCCCATGTCCTTTGCCAGTTCTACTTAGCTGAGTTCTGCTTTTGGCAGATATGGCTCAAGGGGAGGGAAGAGCAAGGGAGATGACTTCTTTTTATTGTTTAATTATATAGAGAACAATGAGTTTCATATGACATATTTATGCATGCATGTAACAAACTTCATTACAGTCCATCCCAAGTAGCCCCTTCTCTCTCCCTCCTCCCACTCTCCCCTTCTTTTACCCTACAGTTCTCTTTTCAGGAGATTCCCTTTGGTTCTCCTTAGAGTCAACATGTGAGAAAATATACAACCCTGGACTTTCTTTGTTTTTAAGGAACTGCAGTAATTCCGTGTCTGGGTGGGGGCTGTGAAATAGGCCTGGCGAGTAGATAAGAGGCCACAAAGCATCAGGGCTTCTGAATGCAGGCCAAGGTGATGGGAATGGATCTGTAGCTGCAGATCACATTATTACCCTGAGGGGCATGATGATTTCAGTTTTAAAGATCTCTCCAGCTCTGCCACAGTTGTTGGGGGAGGGAACATCTATCCAAGGAAAAAAGGACTCTGGCACCCTTCACCAAGGTGCAATTCAAAATTCCAGACCAGGAGGGAGACAGGGTTAGGTTCAGCATGGACAATTAAGGTCCCTCCAGGAAGCCAATGCCTTTCATCCCTTTACTCCCAACTTCTTTCACAGCACCCCTCCCCCAGGCTGCGCTCAGCAGGGAATCCTGGAGCTGGGCCAGCGGGCCTTCAGAACAGCTTCCTGGCAAGAAGTCAAACTCACCCAAGCGAATCCGGGTTTTCTTCTAAAGTCTTCCCAACTCTGCTCTCTGCAAATTGGCTCAGTAGCCCTTCAGAAACTCATGGGAAGTGGGGTCTGCGGGATTGGGCAGATGTGGGCAAGATTCCTTCTCCAAACCTGCCTCCACCAGGGCTTTCCCCCTGAGCTTAGTGCACCTCCAGAGAAAGGAAAGTTATATTCTTGTGGGCGGGGAAGAGAAACTCGGCCAATGTGCTGCCTTCACGTAAGCCTCTTGGTCCACCCCACACCCCAATTAATAGGCCCCTGTGCAGCCCTGCCTTCCCCAGGTGGAGCTGAGGTAAAACGAAAGGGCACGCCCCGACCTCTGACCCATTCAACTTGCTATCTATTGACTGGCCACAGTTCGAATTACTGTAGCTCTAAAATATGTTGGCTGTTACCTAGCATGTTGCCCTCTGTGTATCTTTTGCTCTGCTGTTGAGTATTTTATTTCCCAGATTTTTCGAAATTATGAGTGCATGTCAATTATATAAATTACGGGTTTGATTGTGACATTTCCAGATGTGCATATATTGATTTATTCATGTTCACTCACCCTAGTGTCTTCTTTTACCCTCTTGTCTCTTCCCCCTTCTTTGGTCCCTTTCCCCTTTAAAGGATCTTGTTATCCTGTCACTTCCAACATAATCCCTGTTAACCCAACATAGTACTGAAAGTTAGAAAAGGTGCTCCTAATGGAAATTCTTCCCATGTGCTCCTCTTGTTCCTGATACCTTAGCTGGGTTGTGCTTTCAGCCAGCTGATGTGGCTCATAGAGAAGGGTATACATAGTTAAGGATATTTAGAGTACCGACATAATTCCTTGAGTCTGGGCTTGGGGGTTTTACAAGATGAGTAAACCATGAAGCCACAGATCATTGCAGCTGCCACACCATTGAGAGTTCCATACTCAGAGGGTTTGATGCTAGAAATTGACCTGGAAAGCCATGCAGAAATATTACAATATTACACTTACAACAGTTAAACTATGAAGCCTCAATGAACTGTCCATCTGCCCCTGAGGTCTTCTCCAAGTATTTCATGCTTGAGAAGGGCCAGGCCTAATTCTCTTCTGCTAGTCTCTATGGAACTGGTCCAGAAGGCTGGGCTGTGGCCCATAGACCATTCATAGCTTTCTAGGATGATCACTGGAACAAATATCTAGCAGAGGTGAAGATTCAGTCAGTACCCTCTGAATTAGGAAATGAAAATATGTGAGGAGAGGGTGATGAGAAGAACTGCTGTGGGCAGCTGCTATCCCTCAAGACCATCATTAGTAAATCCATCCTCCTCTCCACACTGTACCCCTCAACTCTAAATTTCACAAAGTCAGGAAGAGAATTTCTCTATTTCCCCCATTTTTTCATATTGACTACAAAGTCATGCATATAAGAATGACAGTTAAATAGATATTCAGATATATAGTTATAAGAGTAATTTCTAGTTCTGTGGTTCAAATTTGAATGAGAAACAATTAGAGACATACCCCAAAAAAATATTTAATCTGGGTACTCCCAGAGGAGTTAAGTTAATAAATAAAAATAACCTTGTGTATACAATGTAAATCAGGGCCATTTGTGTCACTGCTGGAATTCACATAAAGAGGTATAGAAATAAGGAGGAATAAAACAGCCATGCTGGATGAAGACTAAGTGCCTGGCTCAGGATTGATGAATTCATATACACTTGTGCATAGTTTTGGGCAAAGTCCCTAAAGACACAATTCCAAATATTAAACTCTCAAAAGATCAAATCCCCAAAGTCTAATATCCTGAAAAATCAAAATCCCAAGAACATATTCTGGAAAATATTTAAAAATTCTTTATAAGTCATGTGTGCACATTTTTAAAAGGAGATTATTTGAGAAACAGAACACTTCATAACCTCTTCACATATTAAGATATGCAATGATCTCATACATATTTTTGTAAGCATGAACATTGAGGCATATGTACAACAGTTGGACAGGTTTAACAGTGATGGGAAGATGAAATATAGATAGGTCCTGGTCGACCTGCTATAGCTATTTTCTCCCGCCAACGCAGATTGGATGGTGCCAGCCACAATGGACCTTACCCATCTAGGCCACTCATAGTCATACACTCATGTCTCTAGAAACCCTCACAGACTCAAAAATAATGCTTTAACATGTTTCTGGGTTTTCATTTCAACTAAAATGACACAAGAATCCTGCCTACAACCCAAACACTAAGGCTTTCCCCACAGTTTGATTTTTCCCTTCTTCTTGTATAGCCTCCCCTCCACTGCTCACAGAGGGAATTGCAGCTTTCAGAATTTCAGCTTCCAGGATTCCACCCACATTCAGGGTTTAATCTTTTGAGATTGTGATTACAGGATTTTAGACTTCAGAGATTTTAATCATTTAGGTTTTCCACTTTGAGGATTATGGTGTTTGAGATTATGACATTTGGGATTGTGTCTTTCCAGATTATGTTTGGCAATTGTCACACAAATTCATATGTGCAGACATACTTATGTACACATATAATAGCAAATATAATTAAATGTAAATACATAAACACTTTCCCAGTTACTCTGTTAAAAGCATCAGAAGAAGGACACATTTATATAAAAAAGGTTAAAGGAATTTATAAACAGAGTTTCTCCTTATGCTCCTAATGCTAAGGAGCAAGAGAGGCAGATTAGTATTAGGTCCATGTTACTCCAACATCAGTGCTCATTTCTCTGCACCAACTACCATGGAGGAGGCAGCAGCCTGATTCTGAAGATTCTGGGGGCAGAAGGGGCAGCTCAGGAAGTACTGAGCTGCAATAGGAGCCTGAGTTATCTTAAGCTAAACCCTGGAGACCAAGAAATATAATTTGACATTCTGAATCCATGCAGCCATAAATGAGGCAGGAGAGGGTCACAATGATGGATAATTTGCTGAACCACTTCATGCCCAGCATGCTACTGAAGAGAACATGAAAAAAATTAGATTGTTGAATGCTTGCACTTGGAAAACAGAATTGTGCATGAGGATATCACCACATAGTGGCCGGTATCAATTTAACTAATTTCTATGAGGTTCAATTTCTTTTGAAATATATACATAAATATAAGTATGAACATATATAAGTATGAACATAAATAAACACAACAAAACTTACCTGAAGTAATATTGTAGGAATTAAATAATAGAATATTTGTAATAACTTCTGCTATTTCTTGGCAAATAAGCACTGACACAGAGTTGTACCTATTATTTTTTTCGTGATTTCTCTGATTTGAAATAAATATTTTAAAAAATGAATATTTACTTTTAGTTTTTTTCATGCTTTAAGGTTACTAATTTTGTTTAATGAAATAGAATAATTTGTGTAAGAGTCACAGCCCTTAATATTTGTTACCAAATTATAAAATAAATATTATATCACTGTAAAATATCTTTTTAATTAACATATTCAGAGCCATATAATCTGATTTTATAATTGTAATAATATCTTTAATACCAATCAATATGGTAGATAAAGGCTACATTAGTTTTCTATTGCTGTATAAAACGCTACCCCAAACTGAAGGACACAGGAGGTTTTGGTTAGCTCACAGAGTCTGTCCCTCAGAAGTGTTGGCAGCAGTTTAGAAGGGTTCTCTCTTTCAGAACCTCAGCAGTGTGCAGTGAAGGTGTCCACTGGGCCACATTTTCATTTGGAGGTTAAAGGAGAAAAGGGTCTGGTTCCAAGATAACTCAGGTTAGTGGTAGAATACAGTGCCTTGCACTTGTAGATCAGAGGCCCTCAGCTTCTGAAGACTGTCCAAATTTCCTGGTCCATGCACTTCTCCAGGGGTAGTGCACAGGATGGCTGCTGCTTCTTCAAGGCCAGCAGGAGAAAGGGAGCTACTGCTCCAGTAACACGGTGTCAGATCGTAGGGCACAGTCACAGTGCTGGCATCTCTTCACCTTGGCCACATACTGTTAGTTACGAGGAATTGAGTAGTTCTGTCCACGCTTGGGGTGGGGAGGGAATGCACAGAGGCAGGAACATCAGTGGACAGGAGTCACTGGGGGAAGAGGGGAGCTTCAACACACAGGGATTTGGAGACAGATGGGGAAATGGTGCCCTAGCCACATCTTAGATCCATCTGCCAATGGGAATGGCCAGAAGATACTGCTCAGGTCCCAGAGCAATAGTTATCGAAACTTCAGAGTGAGGCAGAAAGCATGTGGATCCCCTTTTGAGATCACTTTGCCCAGAAGCCTGAAAATGACCCTAGAATTTTATTTAGATCCCCTGCAGAGGTAATCTCCCTGTAAGCAAGAGTGTCACAGTGCAGGGTCTGTTACAGCAAACCTCAGGAGTGCCCTGCCAGCAACCCACTGCCCTGAAGACAGAACACAGCAGCCAAGACAGGAGCAAAAGCAACAGCAGCAATAGCAGGATCCACATGTCTCTAGGCACTTGGAGGAACACCTGGGGAGGAACACCTGGGGAAGCCCTGCTCAGCTCCAACAGGTTGCCCTGCACAGCCCCCAGAAGTCCTGGCTGTGAAACACCTGGGACACTACTCCACCCAGCTTTCCAATCTCTCCCTCCAACACAGAAAACATGTCCAGATCCTGATAGGCAGCTCGTGTTGACTCACCTGGGTGCTGTTCTTTCTGCCCCTGACTGTGCCTTTCCCTTCTTGATAGGCCAAGTTCTCATGCTAAGAGGTCCTCCTAGCCATGTGACTGCCGGGAGGTCTTATTGTTAGGAAAGCTTGAAGACATTTCTCTGGCAGGTCTCAGTACTCAGTGCTTTTCACTTTCTAGCTCTTTCCCCTTGGGCTTCCCCTACCCCTCCAGATTCATAAAGTTTCAGAAGCCTTTTTTCAGGGCCCCAGTGAGTGCTGAACCATCCAGCAACTAGTGCACCTCTCCTGAGGAAAGCAGAATGGGGAGGAGGCATTTCCTCATGGTTTAACTTCTTATTTATTTATGTGCTTATATTTTTATTGGTTCTTTTTAGTTTTTTTTTGTAACTTTAGGATTCATTTTGATCTAATTATGAAAGTATGGAGTATAATTTGCTCTAATTTAGTCCCCAGTACTTCTCCTCTCCTTCCCCACTGCCCTCTGTCTCTTCCCTTTCCTCTACTGATCTATTTACTTTTTTGTTTTATTTTAATGTCTTAATCATGATGGTGAGATTCACTGTGGCATATTCATATATGTCCTTAGGAAGGTTGGGTCAGATTTATTCCTCTGTTCCTTCCTTACCCGGATCCTTTTCCCTCCCTGTCAATCCTCTTCCACTGATATCTTCTGTTTTGATGGAACATTTTCTCTCTCTGTCTCTGTCTCTCTCTTTCTCTCCCACTAATTTTGCACTATCACAAAAAACATTCAACCTTTGACTTTTTGAGTCTGGCCTATTTCACATAGTATGATAGCTACCCATTCTATCCACTTATCAGTAAACGACATAATGCCATTCTTCTTATGGATGGTTAATACTCCATTGTGTATATATAACATTTTCTTTATCCAATTATCTGTTGAAGGGTACCTAGGTTTGTTCCATAGCCTGGCAATTGTGAATTGTGCAGGTATAAGCACTGATGTGGCTATATCCCTACAGTATGCCTATTTTAATTCTTTTGGACAGATAACTGAAGAGTGGGATGGCTGGAACATATTTGGTGGTTCCATTCTTAGATTTTTGTTTGTTTATTTTCAGTACCAGGGATTGAACTCAGGGGTAATTAGATCTAGACACATCCCCAGGCCTTTTTATTTTATTTTATTTTTTAATTTTTATTTTGAGACAGGGTCTCTCTAAGTTGCTTAGAGTCTCACTACATTGCAGAGACCAGCCTTGAACTTGCAATCCTCCTGCTTCAGGCTCCTGAGTTGCCGGGATTACAGGAGAGTACCATCACACTCAATGCATAGAAAATATTTTCATAGTATACAGAATTGTGGACTAATCCTTATTTGACTTTTCCTTTTATTTTTTTTAAGACATCAATTTCATTATTTCTAATTAGAGGTTGTGTTAGTTACCTTTATATCACTATAACAAAATGACTGAAATAATTAACTTATAAAGAGAAAATGTTTATTGTGATTCATAGAGTTAAAGTTTCAGTTCATGATTAGGCAGGCCCATTGCTTTTAGGCTTCTGGTGAGAATTAGGATGGCAATGGTGGAAAGTGGCATGAAAGAGCAGAGCAAACGTACTTACCTTATAGCCAGAAAGCCAAAAAAGAGGAAGAGGAAGGGGCCAGGGCCCTCAGTGCCCTTTGAAGGCAGGACCCCAGTGTCTCGTGGATGTCCACCTTCTAAAAGTTCAGTAATCTCCCAATAGCACTACCCTGGAGACGAAGTCTTTCATTCATGGGCCTTTTGGGGGATAATCTATTGATTTTTTGTGTTGTTTCCTAGGGCTACAGTCAAATTTTTCTCAGAACCTTTACTATGATGTTCTTGATGGTAGCTTTCTTTGTATTTATTCTTCTTAAAGTTGTCTTTCACTAACCTAGGACTGTTTTATTTGAGGGCAGGGGGGACAGCTAATATCTCTTTAAATATATTTTGAAATATTTACTTTTCCTCTTCTTCCTTGAATAATGTGTGTTATTCCTTTGATATTGTCCCTTTTGTATTTTTTTCTTTCATAATCTAAGTATATAGTTTTTGGGCCAGAGAATATTTATTGATTTACCTTTAAGTTGACTTACTCTTTCTTCTGCCATCTTTAATCTTCTATTAAATCTGTTCAGTGATTTTAAAAGTTTTATTTATTATTTTTATAGTTTTCTAATTTTGTCTCAGTAGATATTTGATATCCATAAATTCATCACTGGATCAGGATCTCAAATCACTATTCTAAGCTTAATTCAGGTTGGAATGTCTAGAAGAATAGGTTGGGATATCTGGAAAGGTGAGCAGAAGGAGGAGGTAAAGAAAGAGAAGTCAGTGTGAGCCACCTTCTCACAAAACATCCTTCAAACCACCAGGATACCTGAAAATAAATCCACGTATCCATATGACAAAATAGCTTGAATAAGGAAAATTTAGAAGCAAATACAAATGAACAACAATATATGCCATGTAAGTGCATCTAGTATTACTGATATATCTAGCATAGTAACACTAATCAAGAGTAGTAGTGGATTCAAGCTGGGCACAAAGGCTGATGCCCTTAATTTCAGCTACTTGAGAGGCTGATGCAGAAAATTAAAGTTAAAAGGTCTAGGGATGTAGCTCAGTGGTAAAGTGCCCCTTTAGTGACTGCACTTTTTAACTCTCTATTCTTAGTGCCCCCTCAGTATTAAAGAAAAAAAATAGTGAATTCAATGTGTATAATTTACCAACTATAAAACTACAGACAGAATAATGGTTCTACAAAAAAAAAAATAGCCTTATCCTAAACCTAAGAGCCTGTAATAATGTTAAGTTCCATGGCAAAAGGGAATTCAGATTCACATAAATTTCAATTGCAGTTCAAATAAAAGTAATCAACATTAATATAGGGACATATCTTGGTTTATCGAAATAACTCAAATGCAATCACAGGATTCTTAAAAATGGAAGAGGAAGAGAGAATTGGAGAATCACAGGAAAAGGTGACTATGGTAAAAAGGCAGACGTATCATTGCTGATTTTGAAGACCAGTGGGCTTCTTGTGGCCAGAAAAAACAAGGAAATGTTTTCTTTTAGAGTTTCTCAAAAGACATGCAACCATCTCAATACATTGTTTTCAACACTGTAAGATGAATAGTGGGCTTGTAAACTGCAATAAATCATCTGTTTCTACTGTTTAAAGTCAGGAATTTAGGGGAATTTTTTTAGAGTGGCTACTTCATACAAATATACTCAGCATCCAAAAAAATGTATATTTGTTTTCTTAAGTACATATAAGAATTTTAATCTATTATTGGGAAAATTTTTAAAACTACATTAATAAGGAGATGTATTACATTTATAATATTTGTAGAATAAATATTCAATTTTACAAAAGTGTCACATATTTCTATTTTAACATATTGATTCAATGAAATCAAATAATCCAACTTGTTTGTGTGTGTGTGTGTGTGTGTGTGTGTATGTGTTAGTTATAAAACATAACTTCTAAAACTTTTATGTCAGTGCAAAATACTGAAAATGGTTAACAAAATTTTAGAAACAAAATTGTAGGACTTAAACACCAATGTCAATAATCTAGAAAGTCTTAGTTGTATTAGAATAGTATTGGTGAAAGTATACATAAAGACTAACTAAAGAATATTGGGAAAACAAAACTATTCTTAGGCTTCTGAGAATGCTGTCCCAACTGATGTTGTGGGATTTGTCTAGAGCTGAATATCCTGTGGGTCCAAAATCCACAAGCTATTAAAACCCCAGTGACATTCCATCTCAAGAGAAATTACTTATTATGTTGACTTTTATCCCCTATGACGGAATGGGAATGGAGGGGCCCATCTAACCTAAATGACCTGGGAATATGAGCAAATGCATAAATGTTTTCATTTACTTTTTACGACAA
Source organism: Spermophilus citellus (assembly GCF_964194105.1). Taxonomy (NCBI): domain Eukaryota; kingdom Metazoa; phylum Chordata; class Mammalia; order Rodentia; family Sciuridae; genus Spermophilus; species Spermophilus citellus. The sequence continues at coordinate 197,978,849 of NC_138183.1, forward strand.
CATTTCCTAGTTTAAAATCGTACTCAGTTTCTTCTAAATAGATAGTTCCTACAAACCCTGTTCACCAAGCGACAGAACTCAAAGTCTGGTGAGTTAAAAAGTGCAGTCACTTAGTGAAGAGAAAGGCCTTCACTGGCTCTGTCATTTCATCAAACAATGCAGACTCCCTTTACTCAGGGTCCAAGCATGGGCTGAGCCCTGAAGGACCTGGCCCTGACAGAAAAGGATTCTTCTGGCACCAATGATTCTATGACAAGGAGTTAGAGCCTGAGGAGACTATTGGCTTCAAGTACAGACCAGCAAATATAGCTGGTCTCTACTTAGAGCCAGGAATAGATGAATCCAGGACTTCAGAAGAAAAGGGCTCTCTGGGCAAAAGAAATGAAGTTTTCACTAAAGCAGCAGATCTGAGTTTGGATGTTTTATTTTAGCCTCCCTTTTTAGTAGTAATGATCATTGAGTTTTCTTCTCCTTCAGTGTTGTCCTGAGGTGGAGTGTATGTGTGCAGCAATTCTGTGCTATAAGTGGCATTCTCTCCAAAATTCCTCAGATGCTTGTAGATTTCTCTGTCCACCTGCTTTTCAGGCCACAGGAGACCACATGAGCATCATTTTAGATAGGATTTCATGGGGACTCTGTTGCTGTACATTCTCCATAGAAGCTCAGTCTCTAGAGGAGTTTAGTTTGCATCAGTTCTGAAGATGGAACTTATAGCAGGCATTTATACAGGGAGCTGTCTTGGACAATGGAAACTAGTTACTTTTCTCCTAGGTAGATATAGTGGTTTTGCTTGGGCTGACTGAGGACTCTGAAATTCAAAACTAAGCGAGAAACGTCCTTCTGTAAAGCTTTGACTGGATGGGAGGGGTGGGGGGACTTAGAAGAGTTGAGAAGTGTCACAAAATCCTATATGGTTTCTCCCATCTCTTCTTGTATATAGGACAATGGAGTCCTGACAAACACACTCATGCAAGTTGTGACTTGTGACGGTCGTGCAAAGTCCACTTCCTATGCTTAAAAGCTTTTGAATGATTTTGCAAAAAATTTTTTTTGGTGTGTGTAAGGTAAAACTAAAACTTCTTCAAAACTCATGTAAGGATGGCATATATGCTTCGGGGCCTCTCCAGTGCCATACCTACTGGTGTCTTTGTATCCATTTCCCTTCCCTTCTCATTTCAAAGTACTTTATAAAACAGATCACAGGAGTGGAGTTAAAGTGTGAAGGGTATTTTCAATGTAAACACCACCCCAAATGTACTATTTTCTACACAGATGGAGCTTTTCACATAGAGTCCAAACACTGGCATACCGAAAAGAAAGGAACACTTTGAGGAAAAGAAAACTTTTTTTTTTTTTTTTTTTTGCAAAACTTCTTAGTATATCTTTGTTTTAATTCCAGTGCAGTAGAGTCGGCTGTGTTTGATTTTGCCTATGACACATTGCACTATTTGTTTTCTGTTTTGGAGGCATTGTGAGACTCACTGATCATCACTGATCTATAAAGCTATCTCCCCAACTAGCAAAGGGAACAGAGATCCTCTAAGGCGTCCAATATTGCCTGTGAAGTCTTAAATCATACTCTGAGCTCACTGTTTGTTGAGAAGGGGGAATGTTGTTCCCTTGTCCCTGAATGTTCTTTGGTAGATGGCATCTCAATAAATACACCTCCAAATTTGAACCATATTTCAATCATTGAAATAAAAGTTCCCACATCACCCCAGCCCTGAAATGTGCCCCCTTTTCTTCTCTTTTTGTTATTTTTTCCTCCTGCTTTATCCAAAGTCTTCAATTTATTTCCATCAAATTCATTGCCTAAAACATAAAATTTACTCTATGAAAGTCAGCAGTTCCTCATTCTTTACAGTATAACTTCATCATATGTAACAGTTTTACTCCTTTATTATTCTCTTCCATGTCCTCCTCTTCTAATCTCTTTTGCCTTTTTCTTCAAAATTGATTTTTTTCCCCTATGAATGAGGGCACAATTTAAATAATCCACAATGGAAAAGAAAGTTATTGATGTGTAATCATAAGAAATTATTGGCCTCCAAAAGAGCTATACCTCGGGTTTATTAGAATATATATATATATGTATGTGTATGTATATGTATGAATGTCAATGTACAAGACTAGTCACTCCCACAGGTGCCAGCTCATCATCCCTGGGAGAGGACATGTTTTTAATGTAGGAACCCTGAATGTGATAGTTGCAGTAACCAACTATTTTCAGCTCCACAGTAGAATTGGCAGATTTCATAATTCACACTGACAGCTGGTTTGTCCTTAGGGCTGAAGAACCAGTGGATCCCAGACTGAAGAGAGAGACCATGTATAACTCAAGTTGTTACAACCCAAGTTCCTTCATCCTTCTTGGAATACCTGGCCTGGAGCACTTCCACCTCTGGATTGGGATTCCCTTCTGTGTCATCTACCTTGTGGCCATTGTGGGCAACTGCATCCTGCTCTACCTCATTGCAGTTGAGCGCAGCCTCCATGAGCCCATGTTCTTCTTCCTGTCCATGCTGGCCAGCACGGATCTCATCTTGTCCACGGCCACAGTGCCCAAACTGCTCAGTAACCTCTGGCTTGGCTCCCAAGAAATAACCTTCTCTGGTTGTCTCACACAGATGTTTTTCCTGCACTTCAGCTTTGCAGTGGACTCAGCTGTCCTATTGGCCATGGCATTTGATCGCTATGTGGCCATCTGCTTGCCCTTGAGATACAACACCGTCTTGACCCCACAGGTGATCATCAAGCTTATGGTGAGCATTGTTGTGAGGAGCTTTTCCGTCATCCTGCCAGATGTGTTTCTTCTAAAACGCTTACCATTTTGCAGGACCCGCATCATCCCACATACATACTGTGAGCACATAGGTGTTGCTCGGCTTTCCTCTGCTGACATCTCTGTCAACATTTGGTATGGATTTTCTGTACCTCTCATGACTGTCATCTCAGATGTCATCCTTATTGCTGTGTCCTATGTCTTCATCCTCCGTGCTGTCTTTCAACTCTCGTCCCTGGGTGCCCGCCAAAAGGCCCTGAGCACCTGTGGCTCCCATGTCTGTGTTATCCTCATGTTTTACACACCTGCCTTCTTCTCTATCCTTGCTCATCGCTTTGGGCACGGTGTCCCTCGGAATGTCCTTATCCTATTTGCCAACTTCTATGTGGCCATCCCTCCTGCCCTAAATCCTGTTGTTTATGGCGTGAAGACCAAGCAGATCCAGGAGAAATTTATTTTTCTCTTCACTTGGAAGAGGCCACAGTGAGTGGACACCAAAGGAGAAATTTAGATTAATTGATTTTTTGAAATTTTACGTAACATAGAAAGACACAAAATGAGGATATACCGCTTAAAAATTTAAAATTTAAGCATTCTACCCTTGTAAAGAATATAAGGAAGTGGAAAAGTAGAGAAGACAAGCCATTTAAATTTCTGAAACATGAACTGTTTTCTTTAATACCTTGCCTGTGTGTGTGTGTGTGTGTGTGTGTGTGTGTGTGTAAAAGTTGATGCTGGATGCAGCAGAGCCAAACTAAGGTTCATATTATTCTTGTTGCTAATTTTGAAGATATTTGAAGAATAGATATTTCCCCAGATGCAACTCATCCTGTGGTTTTGAAATAAAAGCCAAAGTCTTCTGCCTTCCTTTGTCAGGTAGTTATCAACATTCTCTGCTATAATCAAACACTATGTTTCAAACTTTGGTCCAGATAACATACATTATTATTGCTTTTTCTTAAATTCTCTACTTGCTTTATTTTTTCCTCCCCATCTGGGAAAGCTTAGAGGTACATATTTTTGTACCCATTTTTCTTACTTAAATGCACAAAGAAATCCAAAACTTTTAAAAAATATCCCTTAGATTTTATTTTATGGTTTAAGATTAATAATTAAAAATATGTTTGAGAGAGTAATATTATTTAATTTGTTTTTGAATAAGGAGTCACAGACTTAACAAAATTGTAGAAAGATGCTTAAAGGAGGATCCAAGCACAGAATACAGATTTATATGATTGTGAATTCTGAACTCTTCATCTAATTACTTCTTGGGATTCTACTCACACTAGTGCCTTACAAACTCTCCCATGCCGAGTCCGGCTGGGCAAAATAACCGGGAGGTGACAGGCAACTTGAAGGTTGAAGCGGGAACTGCTTTATTGCGGGGAAACTCAGCGGGAACTGAGCGGGAACTCAAGGTAGCAGGCACCCAAGGTAGCGGGAACCGCCTTATTTCAATACAGCAGAGGTATATATACCTAACTCATTACACACAGCTTGACTGAATTAGCATCATCCAGTTACAGCAATCAGCCAATAAGGAATCTCTACCATCTTAATGGCTTGGTGGCGTTGCCTCACTAACCACTCCTCCTGGCAAACTGCCAGGAGCCATCTTGACTTGATTTGCGGTCCCCAACACTCCTAGATTATTTTCTCCAAAAATGATCTGGAAACTCACTCCGTGTCTCTGTACCAAGTGTTCTTTCCCATCTTCCTTCATGATAAATTGCACTATTAAAAATAGGAATGCTACTGCCTTAGAACTGTGACTTGCCTTTATCTCTCTTATGATGCCATCGGACAAAATTAACTCAACATACCTGATATACAATCAGAGACATGATAAGTTGTGGTATAAAAGTGTATTAAGAATTGTAATGCAAAATAATAAGAATAATAAATTGAACAATTGAGTCTGAAGTTTCTATTATTCATTCCGGTGAATATAAACATCACTTTCTGACCTTTAGTATGACATGGAGTTTGACAGAGCTTTAGTGTATTACCTATCTCTCTGAGAGTATTTCAAAGTCTTTTTGAAGGATTTCCAACCTGTTCCTTCTAATGCACTCTATGAAAGCCATAATGAGCATTTTATAAGTTACGTGTGATTGGGTCACCATTACCTTGAAATTTTTCAGTGATTCCAGGTCCTCAGGACTGTGCTTGCATATTGTCCTCCTTTAAGATGATTGCAGGACAAGGAAAACTTAGATGAAAAGAGCAGCTCTCATAAAACTCCAAGTGTTACATTTTAGTTACATTTACTTATACTTAATTTATGTTTATTTACAATTTATAGCAGTTCCTTGCATCTTTGAGAAAGTAATTCCAGAAATAATCTTTTTATATTGCTATACCCAGTGTCTTGTGATTATACTTAATATAAAATTGGTATAAATTTCCAATGGGGTTGGGTGGAAGCCATCAATATTCCTCTTGGGAAACTGTCTTAGGATAAGACCATGTAGAACCCAAATCTCCACTCAAAATAAAGGCATGTTTTAAATCATAATAAATATATATTTAAAAATTGAAGGAAATAATGAGTAAAATTGGCATTCTGACATAAAGATCCTATTTGTATGTGTGTATTGAGATATATTTTTTCTATCTGAAATGTTGGTGAAGTGGCTCAGAAGAGGCTCATATAGGAACTTTAATTTTGGCATTATTGAAAACTATCACTTATTTTCTTATATGTTTTTCTATCCAATACCTGTTTCATATATTTCCTGAAGGCTGAAACATAGTCTTTTGTATTGTTTTACACTCTGCCCAATGAAAATACCTAATGCCCCTCATGTTTTTAATGTTTTTCAAGTATATTCAAACATCAACAAAAATCTTTTCTCTCAACTATTGTTCATGGCCTTTTAAATAACTGTTGATAGCTAGCATAGATTTCACAGTACATTATTTTAGCCATTGTTTTATGTCCTAAACTCACCGTCTCTCTTATATACTCAGCTGAAAAATATATTCAGGGTATCTTGGTGGAGTTAGTATTTTGAAGAAGTTGCTGAAAATGTCCCCAAAGGCTAGAATGATACAATTGTTGATAATTGAATTAAGACCACATACCCACCATTACTTGCCTAGTTTCAGCTTCACAAATATGTACAATTTCTAGTCACTGTTATTGGCTTGGTGCCTCTTATTTAGGCTTCAATTAAAAGTCCTTCCTTGCTGGGCATGGTGGCTCATGTCTGTAATCCCAGTGGCTTGGGAGGCTGAGGCAGGAGGATTGTGAGTTCAAAGCCAGCCTCAGCAAAAGTGAGGTGCTAAGCAACTCAGTGAGACCCTGTCTCTAAATACAATCCAAAATAGGGCAGGGGATGTGGCTCAGCGGTTGAGTGCCCCTGAGTTCAATATCCTGTACAAAAAAAAAGAAAAAAGAAAGGGAGAGAAAAATCTTTCCTTGAATACTGTACACTATAATAGTATCTCTTATATACATTCCCATCGCACATGCACTTTTAATTTTAGGACTATCAAAGTCCTGATGTGATGTTTACTTTTGTATTTAGTGTTTAATGTCTGATCTCCATTAGTCCTGAGGACCAAATTAGCACCTGCCTTGTTTACTATTGTATTCCTATTGAATGCAATTGTAGTAGCACATAATAGATGCTCAATAAGTGGGTTAAAACAAACGAGTTTTAGCCTGGATTTATAATTCAACATAAAGAAAAATAAAATTCCACAGCACCATGCTGATTCACCACAGAGGCAAGATGAAGAATGCCAAGCAAGATTGGCCACTGAAGAAACCATCAGAAAGAGAGGCCTCTTCACAACTGCAGAAATGCCAGGCACTGAAAAATGTATCCAGGGCATTGTCATCTAAGGACACCAGGGGAGGTGTTTCAACTCAGTAAGATTTTGATTCTGTTATGCTACCAGTGGTATTACAACATGTTACCCTAAAGTGTGGTCTGTGGCATTTTGAATACTTTGAAATACCAGAAATTAGAAGGGCCTCAGAAATAAGTCTCCTCTGCTCTTGTCCATTTCTCTTTTCTTTATTTCCTGTTTATCCCCAGAAAAAATGTCATAGAAACTAAAATTCTTCTTCCTCAAGGAAAGCGTAGAAACTAAAAGTCTCCCTGGAGGAAAACATAAAACCTGGAGAGGTTGCTCATCTACCTCACCTGAAAGGAGGATCTAAGTCCTTAATTTCTGAGGACGTACTTGGAGGGAAAGGAATGTTACACAGATGAAGAAGAATCTGAATCAACAGGTGTCATTCAGTTTCCCCAGCTAGTTACCATGAGATCCTGCCTTTTTTGTCCAATCACATTTCTACCCCGCTGTCCCTTCTTCATTGAACCTGAATTTAAAAATGCAGCTTTCACTGAGTCTTTGGATCTTTATTTCTGAAATCTCCCGAGACAACTAAATTCAGATCAGATTGAATAAATATGATATGTTTTCTCTTAACCATCTGCCTTTTGTTTTAGCGGTGTTGGCCATCAACATTGGAATGCATAAGAGAAAGAACTTACACATTGACATCTTTACACTGTGGTTTTGGATTCTAAGATACAAGCTTTCACTAATATTAGCAGAGGAATAAGTTCCTAGTATAGGGAGTGTTGATTTGTTTGAGTCACTGAGGCTCATAGGTCTCTCTGTCTCAGAAGCCCTGTCTTCTAATTTGTCTTTCATCCCAGGAGAAGACAAGGGAGGTATTTTTGTGCTAAACCCTCTAGGCTCTGTGTTTGTTCGTCTCCACTGTGACCTGGATCCCACATCTGTTCCTTTTGTCCCTCTGTCTGTCCTTCCTGAGCTTGCCACTTCTGTCTGTGGACTGCCTTTGACCTACTTTATTTTATACCCTCTGTTCCTAATCCTCCCTTTGCAAAAACAATTCCAGGACCAGGACCTCCGTGGTATGACTTTGTGGGGAGTAGGGGAGAACTCTTGGAGGAAGTAAAAGCTGGTGCAGAGGGGGCCCGAGGAAGAAGAGCAAAGGAGGTGGGGAAAGGGGAGACTCCAAGAAGTAAGAAAGGCCTAGGTTAAAACCTGAACAAAGTTCTAGAGCTTATGCTTACTGAAGAGAGTAGAATCAAAGAGGAATGCCTAGCAAGATATTAATTCTTTCTTCCTTTTCAAAATAAATTTTGTAGTAGGATTTGAACTCAGCACCTCCTATGTACTAGGAAAGTGCTCTACCCTTAATCTATACTTCCAGCCCATTTTGGCTTTTTATTTTGAGACAGGGTCAAGTGAAGACTCCAGGCTGGTTAAAACTCGTGATCCTCCTGTCTCAGCCTTCTGAGTAGATGGATTATAGGCATGTGTCACACTGGAACTAGGAGGAGTTTAATTCTGAGTCCTTTACACTAAATTACCTAAACTATTTTTAGATTTTTCTGTAGGTCAAAAGTTATAATGCTAATAATATGAGAAATGTTTAAGTCACTAAGTAGTCAGATATATTTAGGACTGTCCGTACCAGACTGGGACTGGTCATCTGGAGATTGACATCTGAAAGTCCAGGTCAGAGACTTTTCATTTAACTCCTAAGTATAAGCATGTGCTTGTATTTGTGAACACGTATGTGAAGGAGTATCTGTTGTTTCTTGGGAAGATGAGGGCAAGCAACAACAAGCCCATTTCCCCATTCACACCATGGAGCAGCAAACATATAAAATGGGGTGAGGACTTGTCTTCTGGAATGAGTCTTAAAGGCAGTTCTCTGCAATTCATAGACCAACCATGGGTGCCCGTTATTTGTAAGGGGGTAGAAGTAAGATCATCATATCAGTGCATCTAAAATAAAAACCATCCATAAGTTATTGTACTTTATGTTAAAGATATTACTAAAAAACATGTCTTGTGTTTAGTGCTGAGTGGGACTGAGTTAGAAGGGGTATAGGATGTATCATGGCAATATTTTTAGTCTTGGGAGAGAAGAGAGCAATACTAACTAACCAGAGATCGATCAATAAGTAATAATGAGTAGAATATTTGCTAATGACAAAAACCAGGATTGTCTGATCAAAGGGATTGTGATCTAAGACAAAGACTTATTAATACATTAAAGAAAATATACATTTTGTGATGTCCAGGAAGATTGAGTGAGTCATGGAAATGCAAAGCTACAGATCTTTTGTTTTATTTAGAAGTTTGAAGGTGGGGAAGGTAATCATTTCTCACATCTTCTTGTGTCCTTACTTCCAGACCATCTTTCAGTGGGTTGTAGTGACAATGGATTCCTTTGGTGAAAGTCTTCATCAGGTTGAAGATACATGAATAAGGGAAGCAAGTTCCCATGCTCTTTGAGATCTTTTCATTTCCCAGAAACGTTTAACAGCACTGGACACTGCTCTGTGTTATTTTATGGTAGGCTGTGCAGGGACAGTTGGGAAAGAGACCTAGGTGAATGGCAGGGTAGTGAACCTGTATGAACTGTATTAATTGAATGATGAAATGAATTAGTGTGGAGTCCCAAGGACACTCCTATGCTAATTTCTTCACCCTATACTTATTGAAAACTGTTCTAAGAGAACTTACTTCTGTCCTATTAAAGTTTACTGTTTATTACATGAGAAAGCTAATAAAGCAAAACTAAAATAGTGCAGTAAGCATTCTGATTCAAGAATGCAAAAGGCCTCATGAGTTCTTAGGAACATTTCTAGTTTGAATATTTGTCAGTAAAGCTTGTTGAGGATCGTAGATCAGTGGGAGTTAGCCAGTAAAAAAGAGACAATTAATTTAGCTGAATATCAAGATCAAACACAAGTGCAGGATTTCAGACAGAAGTATTCCCAAAATGTGAAGGTTAAATTGGGGGTGACATAGTCGATGGACCAAAGTTATGTCACTTTTGACGTGGGAGAGGATTCTGTGAGCTCTTCCAATTAATACTCTTACTTGAGGTGGGCTGTTAACATGATGCTTAAGACCAAGCAAAGAAAATAACTGAAGGCCTTTAGAGTGTCATGTAGGAACTGCATCCTACCATGATGTCAATAATGCCACAGGGCCTGGTTAGGTCTAGAAGAGTTTTATGCAAATTCTTCAGGTATGAGTTATGTATTGGAGATGTAAAAAAAGTGGATGCTATTCACCCAGCCAGTATGTGTTTCCAAGTAACATAATTTGCTGCCCTTGGTGGATAGCTGACAGGTGGGCATATTTTGATAACTCTTAAATTATTTTCTAAAATTGTGAGACAAAGCAGAATCCAAGAAAAAAATAAACAAATGAGCAAATAAACAAATTAAAAAAAACTTATTAGGAAGTTCATAGAGATGAAAATGCTTCCCAAATTTTCAACACCTTTGTTTGTTATTTCTATCATCCTTCTAACAATAGGCAAGATCTACCAGTTCCATCTTTTTATATGTCAGAAGTTCAATCTCTATTGTTACCTTAATTCAGATTGCCATTATCTACTTCTCTACAACATTCTATAATTTACTGCTTATAAATTGTTTGATGGATACAAATTAAGAGTTAAATATATCATTTGAGTGAATGAAGCGTTTAGGCTTTTACAAAATAGTTACAATACAATTTTAAAAATAAGTAGAGAATGCTCACTTTAGCAGCACATATACTAAAATTGGTACAATACAGAGAACATTATCATGGTCTCTATGCAAAGATGACATACAAATTTGTGAAACATTCCATGTTTTTAAGGATTTAAAATTCAGCATACTACAATGATGTGGCTACATCAATATTTATAACAGCTCAATTCACAATAGCTAAGCTATGGAAACAAAGTAGGGGCCCTTCAAGAGATGAATGGATAAGAAATCGTGGTGCATATACCATTAAAGGAGAAGAAATTATGACATTTGTTGGTAAATGGATGGAACTGGAGACGATCATAGTAAGTGAAATAAGCCAATCCCCAAAAAACCAAAGAATGTTCTCCCTGATATTCGGATGCTAACTCATAATAAGCAGCGGGAAGAATATAAATTCACTTGATTAGACAAAGGGAAATGATAGAAGGGAAGGGAAAGGAACTAAGAAAGAGTAGAATGAATCAGACATAATTTTCCTATGTGCATATATGAATACCTAACCAGTGTAACTACACATCTTGTACAACTACAAAAATGGAAAGTTATACTCCATGTATACATGTTTGATATGTCAAAATACATTCTATTGTCATGTAGAACTAAAGAGAAGAAAGGGAAAAAAGAAATAAATAAAAGAAAGGAAGGAAGGAAGAAAGTAAAAAGAAGCATGCATAGAGGACTTTTAAGCTTTCTGTATGCTTGGAAATCAACCGTATTCTAAATAAACTGTTTGCTTTTTATGAATAAGAAGATAGGGCTAGTGATATAACTTACCACTGTTCTTGTATGTGGGAAGCCCTGAGTTCAACACTCAGCCCTGTAAACCCACATACACAAAGATATATGCTTCGATTGTCTTGTTTAAATTTCTGACAACTTCTACTTATTTCATGTAGATTAGTGTATTTGTTTCTGGTTATTCAATAATCATAACTGTTATTTTTTATTTTATCCTTTCAACTTCTGTATTGCCCTTTTTCCTCTCTTTAGATAGCATGGGGTGCATGTGTGGTAGGGTGTGGGAAAGGGAACTTCCACACAATTTTGTGGTACTAAGTGGGAACCCTGGATCCTGTGTTATGTGCTCTTGATGAAGCTTCTCTGTATATTGGCCTCTCCTGTAATTAAAGCTTTTGTTAATGAAGTGGAGCTTTCTTTGAGTAACACACAGGTGAAATTCACTGCTGACTTCATCCTGCCATTTCTTCCCATCTGGAAGTTATAGATTTTCCATTTTCCTTTTCTCTCTAGTTGCAATAGACCTTAGACCACATCTTCATTTCTCTTGGAATAGTAAGAATATACTTTCAAGTTCATTGTAGTTAAAACTTATGATCCTTCTGCTGGGCTTTCCAAGTTGCTAAGATTACAGGTATGCACCACCCTGCCCAGCTAGTCTGCCTTTCCTTCCTTCCTTCCTTCCTTCCTTCCTTCCTTCCTTCCTTCCTTCCTTCTTTCTTTCTTTCTTTTTTTTTTAAAGAGAGAGTGAGAGAGAGAGAGAGAGAGAGAGAGAGAGAGAGAGAGAGAGAGAGAGAGAGAGAGAGAATTTTTTTTTTAATATTTATTTCTTAGTTCTCGGCGGACACAACATCTTTGTTGGTATGTGGTGCTGAGGATCGAACCCGGGCCGCACGCATGCCAGGCGAGCGCGCTACCGCTTGAGCCACATCCCCAGCCCTTCTTTCTTTTTTTTCTTCTTCTTATTTTCCTCCTCCTCCTCCTTCTTCTTTTTTTTCTTTTTTTTTTTTGAAGCCAGGGACACTTGAATGGAAAGTATAACTTTCCTTTCTTGTAGTTGTACAAGATGTGTGGTACACTGGTCATGTATTCATATATGTACTTCGGAAAGTTATGTCTGATTTATTCTACTCTTATTCATTCTACTCTTTCTTAATGGCAGGTAAGCCTAAAGGAGTACACCAGGAGATATATATTAAATACTATTTTCATTTTCTCTATATATTTTCTGCCTCTTTTTTCAACCCCTCCCCAACTTTTAATTGCTAAAGGAAAATACATTTGAATTAGGAGCCCGATTCAGAGATCTTGGTGCCATCTAATGATACATACGGTAGAGCAGTCAGTGAAGGGATAGCAATGAGTGGATGTAACACAGAGATACTTAGAGGGTGAATACTTGTGATAGAATAATTGTTTAGAAGATGGGGAGGGTGTTTGTGAAGAAGATATGATTAAGATAGAGTCAGAGTTTCTAGACAAAATATTGTGATGTGCTGTCATTTGTTGAGTTATAAAACAATGTAGTAGAATCAGGGTTGGTGCAAGAGACAGACAAGTGAGGTAATTTGGAATATTCTGAGTGGGGTGTACCTGTGGGACTTTTAAGTGAAGATGGCAGGCATAGGGTAACTAATTGTGTGACTGAGGAGAGAGCACTGTTTTTAAGACCATAGACTTCAAAATATTCGACATAGGGGTCTCAGTGAGAATCACAGGATTTGTGAAGATCTCCCAGGTGAAGTTTCTCACCAAGAACACAGTTAGATGTGCACAGAACACTGAAGAATTTCAACACTCAGGTGACACAGAGAGAGGGAGAGAGAGAGAGAGAGACAGAGAGAGAGAGAGAGAGAGAGAGAGAGAGAGAGAGAGAGAAAAGAGTGGCACCAAGTTTAGAGAAAAAAAGTTTCTATCATGTTACAAAAGAGTTTTGGGAAAAGACTCAACTGTTTTAAGAAAGTTTCTCGAGAATGAGTCATTAAGTGGACTAGACTGGGAAGAATGCCACTGGGCAACTTTGCCTGGAGTCCAGGCTACCCATCTCCTGTTTTTCTTCTTGGAGGGTTGGGAGAAGGATTTGATCATCTTTTCATGAGGCAAATATAACATACTAAGTCATCAGACTGTACTCTTTTATTTTTGTCTTTTAGTTCTTCTTTCCTTTTGGTACCAAGGATTAAATGGAGGACTGCTTAACCACTGTGCCACATATCCTGTTTACATTTTATTTTGAGACAGGTTCTCTCGTTAAGTTGCTGATGCTGGCTTCGAACTTGTGATCCTCCTGCTCAGCTTTCCAAGTTGCAAAGATTACAGGTATGAGCCACCCTGCCCAGCTAGTATGCCTTCCCTCCCTCCCTTCCTTCCTTCCTTCCTTCCTTCCTTCCTTCCTTCCTTCCTTCCTTCCTTCCTTCCTTCCTTCCCTTCCATCCCTCCCTTCCTCCTCCTCCTCCTCCTCTTCCTCCTCCTCCTCCTCCTCATCCTCCTTCTTTCTTAACACAAGTATTGAAGCCAGGGTCACTGAACCACAGAGCCACATCCCTAACCTTTTTAAAAATTATTATTTTGATATTTTGATATAGGGTGTCATAAGTTGCTTAGAGCCTCACTAAGTTGCTGAGGTTGCATTTGAATTCGAAATCCACATGCCTCCTGAGTTGCTAGGACTACTAAGCCTGGCTAAACATAGTCTGCCTTTTCTTGAACATTATTCTGGACTAGGAATGTCTGAAGGGCAGATTAAATCACTGAAAAGTTAAATTTTAGGGAAGAGTGTTTTTTTTCCTCTTTATGTTGGTGAACTTTTCTTTAACAGTAAAGAGAACCAGGGAAGATGGTTTAGTGTGAGGGAGAAGCAAGAAAGAAAAGAGACCCCCTGTTTTACCTAAGGATTTAGACATTGATCCTGCCTTTGTTAAGCACCTTGTGATCCTACATATTAGTTATGGCATTTCTCTAGGGTTTGGAATTCACCTTGAACTTTGCTCCAATTCCTAACTAGCAATTAAGTGGGTATCTGCCTAATATTATTCTATGCACATATTTTCTTAAAGAATTTTCTGAATTGTTGATACAGAGGCAAGACTATTTAGTTTTGTGACTTATGTCCCTGGAACAATGTTTCAATAACACTTCTATTATGACTTAAAATTGTGTCTGAAATGTGGCAGACATTTACTAGCAAAGAGAAGAAGATAATTAATGATATCTGAGAAATGAAAGTGAATGGATACTATTGGAGAAACCTCAGAGGTTAATTTCTATTGAAGATGATAACCAAATATCATAAAATTTTTATTTTCAGTTTCTGAGATTCCTCCAACCTACGATCATAATGGTGGCATTCAACATGAGCAGCTTCAATCCAGGTGTGTTCATTCTGCTTGGAATCCCAGGGCTTGAGCCCTTCCACCACTGCATCGGGATTCCCTTCTTTATTATCTACCTTGTGGCCCTGGCAGGAAACAGTGTCCTCCTCTACCTTATTTTCACAGAGCGCAGCCTCCATGAGCCCATGTTCTTTTTCCTCTCCATGCTGGTTGCTACAGATCTCATCCTGTCTAATACGTGAGTACCTAAAACGTTGAGCATCTTCTGGCTGGGTCCTCAGGAGATCACCTTCCATGGATGTCTTACTCAGATGTTTTTCCTCCACTTCAGCTTTGCCATGGATTCTGCTATCCTACTGGCCATGGCATTTGATTGCTATGTTGCTATTTGCTTCCCCCTGAGATACTCTGTGATTCTCACCCATCAGCTTATTACTAAGATTATGATGGGTATTATCAGCAGGAGCTTTTGTATCATCTTCCCATGCATCTTCCTATTAAAGTGACTACCTTTCTGCCGAACACTCGTCGTTCCCCACACATACTGTGAGCACATAGGTGTTGCCCGGCTCACTTGTGCGGACATCTCCATCAATATATGGTATGGATTTGCTGTGCCTGTGATGACGGTCATGTCAGATCTGATCCTTATTGGTATCTCCTACACTGTCATACTTCATGCTGTCTTTAACCTTCCTTCCTGGAATGCCCGCCAAAAAGCCCTCAGTACGTGTGCTTCCCACATTGGTGTCATTCTTACATTCTACGCCCCAGCCACATACTCTGTCCTTGCCCACCATTTTGGTCACAATATTCCTCACTCTTTCCACATACTCTTTACCAACCTCTATGTGACTTTCCCTCCTGCCATCAATCCAATGATCTATGGGGTGAAGACCAAGCAGATTCAGGACAGAATCAGCCTCCTCCTGTTCCCTAAAGGGAATCAATGACATGAGATTGAGGGTGTGGGAAAAACAAAAAGTAATACTAGTGATGTGAGGGGTTTTTCCATTTTTTAAAAAAGCTGATATTTCCATAATGTTGACTTCAATTTATATAAAATCCTAGAAATCCACTATGGGTAAGAGAAAGCAGTAAGAAGAGATTTGTATGTGAAGAGAAGCTAAAAATTCAAGAAGATGTTTTCATGCACAAATATATTAGAGGGAGATCTTTGTCTCAAATTCAGATAAAATATGCAAGACGTATAGGATAGCATATTGATTATATATAAAATAGAAGATTTTTATAAACAAGTTAAAAGCAATGAAAAGCCTCATAATTTGGGTTATCTTTGTAGAGCACATTGAAGCTGAAAGTTGGTAAACACAACATGGGATCGTTACACTTTCTAAAGCATCCTCTGGGAAAATTAATCTGCTAAAGCAATTGTTTCCAAACACATAGTGGATATCTGAATCACCTGAACATCTAGGTGAAAATGCCAACTCCAGGCTCTATTCTCCGGCCATGGACCTTTGCATTCTTTAATAATCCTCCAGGTGATTCTGATACCAAGATCCTGGCTCCTTTCATGTCAGAAAAGTCATGGTCTTTAAAAACCCCATAAACTTGATTCTTGTAATAATTTGGGGGAGCTTAAATGAAAGACAGCTCTCCTGTATATTCCCCATAATTGCTTCTTGTCTAACATTATTCATGCATCCTAAAATTTCATATAATCTCATAAAATCATAAAACTTCATAAAATCTTATATCATTAAAATATTTATTTTCTGTATTTGTTGCATTATCTTTTTAGCTTGGGTCATTCTTTCTTGAAGATTTTTCTTCTTTGGCAAAATGTTTTGTTTTTTTTTTTTCTCTCACAAAACTTGTCAATATTCCTGGTGAATGTAGTGTGTATAATAGATAAGCCTATAGTACCTTGATAGGGCAAATGGTGTTTTCCATAATGACCACAATGATATTTTCTAGCTTCTGTGCTTTTCTGCAAGGTGTACATCTTGCCGTCCCACATCAATGGACTTTGATCTTTCTTCTTGAATCTGGACTGAACTTAGTATATCTTTGACAAATGATATTCACAAAAGTGATATTTGGGGGCTTCGTATGTTAGTTTAATAAAAGCCTTCACATATTCCACCATGGTTTATTCAAAGGCTTGATATTAGTAGACTCCTTCTTAGCCCTAGTTACTAGGCTGTGCGCATCCCAGGACACATGGAGAAGCCATTTATAAATATTCTAATAAATGTCCCCGATTGAAATCCCAGACAGCAGACAACTACAACTTCCAGCCATATCATTAAGCCATGTTGCACATCCAGTCTAATTGAGACTTCAAATTGCTTGTCACTAAGATATAGAATCTAGAAAATATGCCTAATGCACTGTTGTACTTGGCTAAGGAGATTTGGAAGTAGAGTTTTGAAAGTGGTAACACTGATTTTATGCCACATATGATAAGGTACAGATAAAAGGATATGAGATAATAATCAAATTGTTCAGTGTTGAAGCACAATTTAGGGTACATACTAGAGTCAAGCCTAGCTAGGTTCTAATAAATGTGGCTTTTCCCACCCACAGCATCTTCACAGGAGGAAAAATTCTCCAAGTAAAAAATGCTTTAGGGAGTTGTATCATCTATAGATCAAGTTTGTAAGAATATTATTTACTAGGAATACAGAAATATTTAAGGGTGTGCCTTATAAATATTTTCTACTAGACAAAGAACTTCTATGAATCTTAGCATTATTCTCCTCTGACATGATAACTCTCAGCCACAATTAGGCAGTGGACAATCAGGGAGATATTTGTGGGTGTGGCTTTTGTCTAAGGATTAAAACTATAAAATAGTCATAGATTTTTAAAAAGAGAAATCCACAGATGAAACCACCATCAGTTTCTACTTAAAGGGGCATAGTCTTTTGAAAAGAAGTTTTTGAATCTTCAACTTCTTCAGGCAGACAACATGCTGAGAAAGTTACTCAGGTCATTTCTCATTGAAAAAAAAAAAAAAGACATAGTCTACTGAGGCAGTTGCCCATAATCCTTTCCAGGAAGGGGGCTTGGGTCCTTATTGGTAGGTAAGAGACAGACATGAGAGAGAAGTGGGTACAGTGAGGTTAAGGAGATAATGCCACAAACTTGACCTACTGTGCTGACCCCCACATGCTTTCTTTCAGATAAGCAATTTATTTCACCCCTGCCAGACTGAGGTCAATTGGATATGTCACATTATTTAGTAAACAACATGTCATCTGCAGGAGATGCAGGCCCTAAAGGATCCTCCCTGCTGTTAAGAAGAACACAAGCTACTCTAAAGTGGAGGATTTTATGATCTTTACACAGACCCACCACATTGCAGAACTCAGGGACATAAGATGATAAGAGGCAACACTCTTAACCATAAAATTTAACATGTTCCCAATTAGAGCCCCTCAACATGCACCCAAATGACTCAGAGTTGCCTGGATCGTTCACATGTCATTGTAATAGTAAAATCTCCCCTCCATGGGGTAAGACCATGTGCAGTGAGGATGTGGAAGTCTGATGCAATCCTGTTATCAAAGGTCAACTGGTGGACACAGGCAGGACTTTTCTGGAAACTTCTCTGAGATGCCCAACAAAATTGGGGAGCAGGAAGTATATACTGTCCCTCTCCTTTCCCAGGGGAACTACTTTGTCCCTTGAGAGTGTCCCCTTTTTCCTTTACCTATCCCTTCTAATAAACTCACTCTGGATACTATGTGTGATGTGTCTGAAATTTTTCTGGCACAGTAGCAAGAACCAGTGACAAATGACATCCTTGGTTGCTTTGTCTCTGTTGGTGGCCTTGCTCTGTAACATTTATTCATAGAATATTGTCACATTTTGGACTGAATTTTAAAATTGTAATGACAAGTGACTTAATATACCTCGCCTGTACTTTGATCTATAAGTATCTATTGCAGGCATCCTATCTCAGCATCACTATCCTATATGGCTATATAAAGGTCAGAATACTCAATTATTTACCTTACGGGACTTCAGTTTGAGAAGAACTGCATTCAAAGAACTGTGTACAGGGAACTGTAAACAAGAACTTACTTTTTAAATTTCTTGATTGACATATATCAGTTGTACAAATTTACAAGGTACGAGGTGATATTTTGATTCATGTGTATACTGGGCAGTGATCAAATCTGGATAATTAATTTATTCATCAAGGTAAACTTTTTTCACTTCTTTATGATGAGGATATTCAAAAATTTTTTCTTCTAGATATTCTAAAATAAGACATTGTTGTTACTAAATTCACCCTGCTGTGCCTTAGAATACCAGAATTTATATCTTCTATTTGTCTGGAACATTGTAACCAGAGACTTGTGTTTGCCCACTCCTTCTTTCCCTTCCTCATCCAGTTTCAAGTAACAACTGTTCATTTCTCAAATCATATGAAATGTGTGCTTAAATTAATCTCATAATGGGAATGAGAGTTTCACGTCTTACGGAAGAGATATATCCATGGATATTGGACATAGGAGGAGATATGTATTATTATTGCCAGAGGATGCACTTTCACAGGATAAATCTTCCAAGCATGTCCAAAACAGTATCTTGCATCCCATATACTTTCCTGTAATAGTATCTGCCTTCCCAGGAGGTGCAGTCTAATTCCCATCCCTTCTTCTGGGTTGACTTAACTGATTTCCTTGAAAATGGATATGATATACTGAGATATTTGAGGCAGTGTTGTAAGAAAACTTATAACCTCTTCATTGGAGTCTTTGAATATTTACATTTTGGACACTTTCAAGAACACAACCACTGTGTGGTGAGAATTCCAAATCACAGGGAGAGGCCATGTGGTGGACAGTCCTGGCTGAGCTTCCAGTTGACAACCAGCATCAATTCTGGTCAAGCTTAGAGATGATTAGGACTCTATCAAAAATCTGATTAGCCAGCTGAGAAAGAGAAACCAAGTGAGAAGTACCCAACAGATGCTAGAAAATTCACAAAATCAAAGGGGATGATGACAAATTCTTTTAAAACCACTACATTTGGAGGTAATTATGTGAATAAGAGATAACTGGGAAAATTGGATTCTGAGGACTGTGATCTTTGTCCAAAAATCTTGAACTATCTACCTCAGCTATTTAAACATCTCGAAAAATCTCACAATTTGTATTGATTCAAATACATGCAAATCATTATTAATATAAATTGAGCGTATTTAGTCCTGAGCACATCACCTACTATTGTCCACTTACTTTTTCTTGAATCACAATTCAGTCTTTGAACTTCAAGGCATTAATAATACATTGAACTTACTGGCTTTTACAGTTATACATTTATGCTTTATTCTCATTTCCTAATTATCATCCTTGCCAGCATTAATATTATGATCCATTCCTAAATTTAATCTATAATACAAACATTCTCTCTCTCTCTCTCTCTCTCTCTCTCTCTCTCTCTCTCTCTCTCCCTGTCTCATTTCTTCCCTGTCTCTCTAACACACACTTGTAAGCACTTTCTTGTAGCAATGCAGCCTCCAGACCTAAACATAACTTTGCACCTACTATGTGCTGTGCCACAGAAATGGGTTCAGCAATTTCCTTCATATTCTTGAATTATTGATTTTCACTCAGTTGCATCTGTCCCCATCAAGAAAAACACCTGATAACATGTCTTCCACCTTAATATGTTTCTTGACTCCGGATTCTTTCTAGCTATTGCCTTCAATTTTATATTTTCCTTTGCAGTACAGCTCCTTGAAAGAGTTGTTTATATCCACTGCTTTCAATTCATCTCTTGAACTTTCTCCTTAACACACTCCTACCCAAATTTTGTATTAATTACCACTGCATTATTCTGTTTTAATTTGTTGCTAAATAAATTGTTGCTACAAGGTGTCCTATTCCTCTTATTTTTTGAACTATTAGCAGTTTTTTATATACTTTTTATATTATTATATGCACATTTCTTCCTTTCAAAATTATGTTCTTCCCTTAGCTTCAGTGAGTTTTTTCCCTCCACTTCTTTATATCTACCTTTCATTTGTCTTCTTCACTGTTCCTTTGTTTTGAGTCAACTAAACATTAGGGTTTGATCTTTGGTGCTCTTTCTGTTCATTCCCTATCTCTTCATCTCATTTGGCCTCAGGCTTTAAATTACTGCCATGCTTCTGCTGATGATGATCTGAGAGCCTATATTCCCACATGGACATTTTCTCTGAGCTCCTGCTTGTACTTCAACAATTGCCTCCATGTCATTTCCTTTGCAGATTATGGGGAAAGTCAGCACCTTCACACTGAGCCATAAGTAGCAGGAACTCTGATTAAGTATTAATCACCTGGTGTAATTTGATCAAGAAGAGAATACAAGAAATTACCCTAGTAAACATACAAACAGGTGAAATGGAAATAAGGAATCAAGTTCAAGATCTCCATAGAGAAATGCAAATTAGACAAATGATCATGGTCTTGAAAGTAGCTAGTTTGTGATACTAGATTTGGCAACAACAACAAAAAAAAATGCAAATTCTGACATGAGCTGCATTACTTCCAATTCTGTCTTTATTCCAAGACTCCTCCCTTTTTCCTGAGTTGCTTTTCCCCAAATTCTGGTACAGTTGGTTAGATTTTTTTTTTTTTAATCTCAAGGTTGGGAACTATTAGTGCTTTAGTATAGGTTGATGGTGACTCCTTCTCCTGTAATGCAATATGCCTAGCCTTTAAAATTGGTCCTAACATGACTCTTGGTGTGTCTTGCTAGGGATCTTATCTAAAAACTCATCCCTATGTTTAGCAGCTGGGACCATTGGTGCTCTGAGCCAACTTCAGCCACTGTGGACCCCACACAGAAGCAGACCTCAGGTGCAAGAAATGTGCTACCTGTGGTGGATCAAACTTTCTCTAATGGTGGTGAGAATGCAGAGCCTTCTCATGGAGGCTGGCATGAGGGGGAAATTGATGGGGTGGACAGAAAACAAGTTGAGGACAACTCTGTAAGGCCAGGAAGAGAGGTAGGGGAAGATAAAGTCATCTATCATCTATGATGAGTGACATTGATGTTTTTAGCTACTCTAGAGATCATCTTATACTTTCCCCCAACTCCATTGTAGAAAGGAGAGTTCCTTCAACCACTCAGGTTTGGGTAGCCTTAGTGCATATCAGTTAATCATTGGTAAAATTTCCTTATAGCATATATCAGTACAGCATTTTATGCATGGATTGAGGATTACTTGGTTATTACACTTAGTAGACTGTAAGCTTGATGTATCATCAAACATGAATGTTTTTATTCTTCAATATATATTAAATCCCTAGAAGAATTACCAGCACATAAGACTGTAAATTCTCTTGACAAAAAATATGAAATCAAAGAGCAGACTTTGAAAAAAAAAACATTTAGGAAAATGGAAAATGGAAACCTAAGATACTGAAGGATAAGGAAAATAAAAAGGGACACAGAGACAAGATGCAGAGCCAGGAAAGAAAGATGGCAGAATGGCAGAAGGGCCAAGCTGCCAAACTTTATTTATATCAATAGGTTACTTTAGGTCATTGGCATCATCATATTGTTTATTGTCTCACTAAGCAGGTTACAGACTTAGCAACATTATGCAGCTTATTCCTCAGTTACATACTAAGTTGAAATGTGTAATGTTAGGAGCTGTGTAGCTCTCAAGAAAGTCCATTGTATACAGTTATTGTTATGTGGGTAGGTTTAGGCTCAGTGAAACATTGTGGTTGTCTAAACAAGAGAGTTCCTTTATTCCCAGAAGCTATGTGCCTGAGATCAAGGCCGAGGCTGATCTCAGACTCTAGCACAGAGACTCATCATGAAGAACATTGCTATAGCAGCCAGGCATCCTGTGTCTTTGCACAGAAGTTTCCCCAGCAGCCAGGCATTCTGTGTCTTGCACAGGAACTTCCTAGCCACCAAGCATGCCACAATCATGAAATTATTAGAGACCCTGATCTCAAACATAGAACCCCAACAATGAAGAGAAATTATAGTGTTTATTATGAGTTGTAGATATAGAAATTGTTTCAATGAAAATATTCTCCAAAATTCTTTAGAATCTATATATCAGATCTTTCCACATTGATACACATATTGAATAAAGCCAAATAACTGAGTAGTGTGTGTGTGTTTGTGTGTGCATGAGCGTGCATGTGTGCATATTTGTAAATTAAGAAATAGCTTATAAAACTACAATGTCAATGCAAAGTGCTGAGAATGGTGAATAGATTTCTGAAATTCCAAAATCAAGAATATAGAAAATTTTTATTATATTTGAATAGTATTGATGATAGTATACAAAAAGATTAAGTAAAGAATATGGGGAAAACAAGACTATTCTTAGATTTCTGTGAATTCTGCCTCAATTGATGTTGTTGGATTTGTCAAGAGCTGAATTGTTTAGGGGTCCAATATCCACCTACCATTAAAACCCCCAGTGACATTCTTTCTCTGGAGAAATGACGTAATATGATGGTTTTGTCCCTGGTGTGGGAATGGGAGTGGAGGGGCCCATGTAACCTGAATGACCTCCTGGAAATACGGGCAAATGCATAAATGCTTTCATTTACCTCTTACTAGAATCTTTTCCAGTTTAAAATTGTACTCAGTTCCTTCTAAACAGACTCTTCCTACTAACCCTGTTCACCAAGAGAAAGACCGTTTGGTGAGGAAAAACTGTAGTCAGTTGATGAAGAGAAAGGCCTTCCCAGGTTCTGTCATTCCATCAAACAAAGTGGCCTTCATTTTACTCAGGGTTTGAATATGAACTGTGTGCTGAGGGACCTGGCCCTGGGAGAAAGGGGTTCTTCTGGCACCAATCATTCTATGACAAGCAGATAGAGCCTGACAGGAGACTATTGACTTTAACTGCTGACAAGCAAATATAGCTGGACATAGAGCCAGGAATTCAGAAAGAAAGGGCTCTTTGGAGAAAAGAAATGAGATTGGAATAAGTTTTGATTGAAGCAGAAAACCTTGGTTGGGATTTTTTTTTTTCCTCCCTATATAGTTGTAATGATGGCTGGGTTTTTTCCTTCTGAAATTATTTCCTCATGACACTGAGGAAATGTGCTTCCTATTTGAGGAGGGGCAGCAAATAGGTACTACAAATAGATGAACTCCATTCTCTCCAAACTTCCAGAGACATTTGGGAACTGTCTTAGTCCACCTGCTTTTCAGACCACAGGAAATCACATGGCCATCACTTTAGGGAGGACTTCATGGGGATCTTGTTGCTATATATTCTCCATAGAAGCTCAGTCCCTATAGGAGTTCAGTTCATCAGCCTGAAAATGGAACTTAGAACAGGCATTCATGTAGGGTGCTGGCTGTCTAGGGCAGTGGGAACTAGTTACATTTCTCCGAAGTAGAACTAGTTACATTTCTCCTAGTATGTTTGCTTGGGCTGAATGAGGACTCAAAAAAAAAAAAAATCAAAACTAAGAGAGATGCCTCCTTCTGTAAAGCTTTGACTGCGGACCTAGAAGAGATGACAACCGATCCCTGCCAAACACATTAAAATATAGCTGTTGTGACTTGTTTACAAGGTCCTTGGGAGATAAACCATGTTCAAAAGGTAGTGTGAGGCAAGGCTCCAATTCCATTCCTCATGTGGATATCAGTTGATCTGATGCTATTTATTAAAGAAGCTTTTCTGTCCTCATTTTTTTTCTTGGTACTCCTGTCAAAGATTAGTTGGCCAAAGATGCAATAATTTATTTTTGGACTTTCCAGTCTGTTCCATGGATGTGTACATCTGTTTGTTTTAGATAGCATCATACTGTTTTAATTATAGTATTTCTATTATGCATTTTTTTAAAAAGAGAGAGAGAGAATTTTTAATATTTATTTTTTAGTTTTCGGTGCCACAAATCTTTGTTTGTATGTGGTGCTGAGGATTGATCCCGGGCTGCACGCATGCCAGGCAAGCGCGCTACCACTTGAGCCACATCCCCAGGCCCATCTATTATGCATTTTTAAGTCAGGAAGTGTGATGCCTCCAGCTTTGGTCTTACATGAGATTGCTTTCACTATTTGGAGTCTTTTTCTGTTCCATAAGAATTTTAGGATATGTTTCTGTTTCTGAAAGAATGCCACACCATTGGGAGTTTTTTTTAGGAGCACATTAAATCTATGCTCACTTTGAATAGTATGGAGATTGAACAATATTATTTCTTCCAATCACAAATATAATATATATTCCCACTTATCTTTGCCTTCTTTACTTTCCTGTTTTTGTGTTTGAGGATTTTCAGAGTATAAGTCTTTCATTTCTTATTTTATTCTTTTTGTTGATATTGTACTTTTTCTTAATTTTATTTTGGATTATTGGTATTTATGTATAATAATGTGACCTTTTTTTTTCAATGTTGAAGATTGCATCCAAGAGTGCTTAATCTCTGAGCAACATTATCAGTTCTTATTCTTAAATTTAAATTACCACATTCGCCAGACTGGCAATGAATTTGCAGTTTCTCCTATCTCAGCCTCCTCAGTATCTAGAATTATAGGCACATGCCACTATGGTTGGCTAAATGTGACCTATTTTTTACATGTTGATTTTGTATCTTTCAATTTTATTGAATTGGTTTATTCTAACTTTTTTGAACTTTAAGGTTCATAAATATATAATCACATTTCCTGCAAACAGATATACTTTTTTTTTAGTCCTTCTTTACCAATTTAGAGACCTTTGTTTCTTTTTCTTAATTAATTCCTGTGGCAAGGAATTCTACTATCCTAAATAGAAGTGGTAAGAGTGGGTAACCTTTCCACTTTTAGGTAAAGCTTTCAGGTTTTCCCCATTGGTTTTGATGTTAGTTATAGGGTTTTCATGTATGGTCTTTCCTATGTTGAGAGAAGTTCTTTGTTTACCTAACTTATTGAGTTTTTAATCCTGAACAGACATTGAACTTGTAAAATGCTTTTTCTGAGTCTATTGAGATGATCCTGTTCTTTTCTTCTTTGTATTGTAAATCTGGTTTATCACATTTATTGGTTTATATATGTTGAACCATCCTCAAGAATCATTTCCAGTTGATCCTGGTGTATGATCCATTTAATGGGCTGCTGAATTTGGTTTTCTAGTATTTTATTGAAGATTTTGCTGCAAAAATTTGCCTGAGGGATATGAGTGCCCCTTTTTCCTCATTCAACTCAGCTAGTTTTATGGTTTATTTCTGCTGTGTTTTATGACTTTACATGAGTTAAGTTATTTTTATTTTCTTCTTTTTTAATATAAATATATTTATTATTTGTTTATTTTTATATCATGCTGAGAATCAAACCCAGGGCCTCAGACATGCCAGGCAAGCACTCTACCACTGAGCCATAACTCCAGTCCCTCTTGGTAATTGTCTGTATGTCACTGGAGACTCTGTTCATTATTATCAGATTACACAGCTTTTAATGCTCAATCTTTAAGTTCTGATAGTATTTCTTTTATGACTTCAAAATTTTCTTAGTTTGATCCTGGTTCTTTTTTTTTTTTTAAGTTTCAGTATTTCAATTAAATAGTAGTAAGTTTTCCTGACATTTCTTATTTATCCATTATTGTAATTTTATAATGTTTATTCATCTTTTATCCTGGCTATAATAATGAGTCCTTGCCTATTAAGTCCAACATCTAGTTGATTTTGGTGTTGGTCTCCATTAACTACCTTTTCTCTTGTGTGTGGGTCATGCTGTCTTGTTTCTTTGTATTTTCAATAATTTTATAGTGTATCTAATAATTTTATAGTGTATCCAATGATCTAATGATTTGGGATACTCTGAAGAATATTTTTTCAGGCAGTTAACTGGGTTTCACTCAAATTATAAATTCTCTATTGCAGCATGCACCAGCTGAAATTTCTGTTCAGTTCTGGTAGGCTATTCTGGACTGCTTGACATCTGTCTCAAATTATGCACTTCAGAAATTTGGTCCGAGTTTATATATACAATTTGGGACTTAATTCTCTCTTATTCTCCCATCACTTTCCAACTTGTCTGGTAGTACCAAATCATTCTTTACGTTCTTTGAATGAGTAATATATGTTGCTGAGTTTTAAATATCCCACCCAATGTCAGTTGATACTGATGTTTGCCCCCAATTGATGTTTGTTCCCTTCTTCCAAATATTGATTCAGTGATTTTTATTTTTGTTGTTGCTTTATAGTTCCTTTAGGTTTACTCATTTTTTTACATTTTTCCAAAGTTTCTTTCTTTCTGGTTTTATTTATTTTTATTTTTTGGTACTAGGGATTTAACGTGGAGGAGCTCAATCACTGAGCCATATTCTCATCCCTTCTTTAGAGATGGGGCCTTACTAAGCTGCTTAGGAGCTCACTAAATTGCTGAGACTGACTTTGAACTCATGATCCTCCTGTCTCAGCCTCCTGAGCTGCTGGGATTTTCAGGCATGTACCACCATGCTCAGCCATTTTGTTCAAAGTTTCTAATGGTGATCTTTATGTGAGATGTGCCATTTATAAAATGTATACCTCCAGGGTTTAATCCCTAGCGCCGCCCCCCCCCCCCCCCCAATATACCTCCATTAGTACAGCAACAATTACATGAAAGTGTTATGAAGTATGGTAGCTTTTATAGATTACATTGTGTCTTTTCAAATTCAAATGTCATGGCCCTAATTCCAAATATGATTTTATTTGGTATAAACGGTGTTTAAAGATGTAATTAAGCTTACATGCAGCCATGGGGATGGGGCACTAATCCAATATAACTGGTGAAATTTTAAGAAGATGGAAAAACACCCAGGATGGGTGCACACAGAGGAGGACATGCGAGGACCCAGGGAAAAAGAGGACATCTGTAAACTACAAGGAGAGGCCTCAGGACTAACCTGTTGACACCTTGATCTTGAACTACCAGCTCCCAGGACAGTAAGAAAATAAATTATTTTTATTAGAAATTATATAGTCCATGATATTTTGTTATAGTATCGCTAGAAGACTAAGATAGATTTAAGGTTCTGCTGTAACAAATACCTAAATATGTGGAAGTAGCACTGGCACTGGATGATTGATGGAGGCTGGGAAATTTTTGAGGTGCATGCTAGCAAAAGCTCAGATTTCCTTCACAATTTTGTTGCCAGGGATATTGATGTTACAACTGATTCTGGTGAGACTCAGACATAAAGGAGGAACATGATATTGGAAACTGGAAGATAGTCTTTGTTATAAAGTGATAAAAGCTTTCTAATTGTGTTCTACTGTTTTTTGGAAAGTAGCTACTGCAAGTGATAAACTTGGATAGTTAGCTGAAGAAATTTTGAAGCATGGCTTTGAGAGTGCAGCCAGATTTCTCCTTACTACTTACAGTAAAATATAAGTGGAGAGAGAGAAATTGAAGGATTGTTAAGAAAAAAATAAAAACAGAACTTAAAGATTTGGAAAAATTCTCAGCCAATCTGTATTTCAAAAAATGAAAAAGCATATTTTAATGAGAACACCAAGGATGTATCTGGCTGGAAAATAATTTGATAAGGTACTATGAATGTGAACCACAGAACTAATCCATCATCTTAGCTAAAGCCAGGAGAAGATAGGGTGCTATGCTAGCAGAAACACTGCCAGCTGGGATTGAAGAGGACAGAAATAGAACAAAAATGGAGTATTGGAAGTCAGGGCTTCACAGGATGATAGGAGAGAGCTGTTCAGTTCCAAACATGTATTGACTTCAGAGATCAGCAGAGCTGCCTTTCTCACGGTGGGCCCAGAGATCATAGGCCTGTGGGAATGAGGTTGTCTCCTCTGTTTCACTGGACACACCTGACATGGAACAAATCTCAGACATGAGGGTGCAGCTCAAGGCCTCAGAGACTAGGCCACTGCCTAGGGCTGGAGGAGTAAGCCCACTTCTCCAGGGTGTCTCTAAAACAGGATTGCCATCACAGTGGGCCCAGTAGGGAGGGCCACCGTCTGAGAGTTCTTTATGTATTCTATGTATTCATGTTCTCTCAGAAGAGTAGAGAGCAATGTTTTCTTTCAGTGAGTTCTTTTTTCACATATTCCTGTTTTTTTTTTTTTTTTTTGAGGCTCAGAAACTTTTAATTTGATGCCATCCCATTTACTAACATTTGCCATATATCCCGAGCTTTGGGGGTCCTATTGAAAAAGTAGTTGCCTGTGCCTATGTGGTGGAGTGTTGACCCTAAATTTTCAACTTGATAATGAGTGAATCTATGTTGACTATTTTTATTTTATTTGTCATCCTGGCTGGGCCATGAGATGTGCCAATATTGGGTCAAATGCTCTAAATGTTGCTTTGAAGGATTTTTGTTTGTTTTTTAAATGAAATTGACAGTTCAAATAGTAGTCTTTGAGTAAATCAGATTACTCTCTATAGGGTGGTAGGCTCATGCAAATAGAGGTTCTTCACAAAAAGTGGCAGTTTTGTCTCCAGACTGCCTTTTATTAGAGTGGAAACATCCATCCTTCCCAGTCTACTCTGCAGATTTTTGACTTGCCTGATTGCATATATATGTGAGACGTTTACTTACAACAAATGTCTCTGACTCTACTATATAAGAATAGTAGAGTCAGAGATATCAAGAATGTACCTAGAGAGTCTCAGAAATAAAGCAATACTGAGAAGAAAAAGAATGTTCCACTTCTTTTGCCGATAAGACACGAGACCCTGGGCTGGGAGGACATACAATTTAGTAGAGGCATGACAGAGGGGTGTAGTGACTGAAGGCACTGAAAATAAAAATGTACCTGGCATTGGAAAACACGGGGATATTTTAAATCAGAATGCAGAGACTGTGCAGAACTGTGTTTGGGAAAATTGGAAAGTCACTGGCATCCTGTGCAGGTGAGTGTAATGTCTATTGCAATGAGTACCTCAGAACCCCAGGTCGACAAACTTCTGATCACTATTTGTTGATGGCTCAAGTAACAGCCTGCACATTGTCCATGGATAATTCTACTAATTGAAGAACTCATTCAGTCCTCTCATGGGACCTAATTCTTGGCACAATACAGTCCTAAGACATCAGAAATGCAAGAGAGCATGAATGCTACTCAGAGATTCAGAGGTAATGAGAAAACCCTAGAACGGATACACAGATGGACAGCAGTCCAGTTGCTTTTCACTGGACTATGTGAGGCCAGGATGCCTCTCCAACCTCTTACTAAGAAAGACTGAAGCTGAGTTCATTTAGAGGCTTCCTATTCTTTTCTGCAGAGGTCTTCATTTCTGAGACCAGGAGCCTCTGTCAAAAAGTGGATAGATGTTGAGAGCCATGGCCGAAGGGGCCCCAGCAAACTTCCAGCTGCCGGCTGATGATTGGCTCACAGCAGCCCCAGCAACATCTAGCTGATTGGCTCCTCTGTGGTGATGCTCATTGAGCTGTTTCCCCGCCCTTTCAGACTGCCAGCTGATGATTGGCTCACAGTGGCCCCAACAACATCTAGCTGATTGGCTCCTCTGCGGTGATGCTCATTGGGCTGTTTCCCTGCCCTTTCAGACCACGGAGCTGCTCATTGGGGGACTTTTTTGGCTCCGCCCACTCGACCCAGCCAATCGGCCTCAAGAGCAGGAGGATTGTGGGAGGTGGAGAGGCGTGTGTTGTGGTGAGAGGCTTGTGGGAAGCCGGTGGTGGCAGTTGGGCTCTGAGGGTTTTTCCTGAGGAGCTGTTTTGTTTGGTGTGTGTGGTTCTAAAAATAAAGTTTGTTTCTTTTGACAAGTGGCTCCTGAATTGTGCCCAGCCAGACTGCGGCAGATAGATACCCTGTAGTACATCCCTCTCTTCTGTTGTTTCCACAATTTCTGGGTTTTATTTCCTTGTAACTGTAAACTTCATTCTGAACCGGGGTACTGGGTATTTCAGTCCATGGAAAGACATGAATGTCACTTGTCAAGAACTTAAGTTAGTACCAATTGTTTCTAGTGACTGAACACCTCAGTCATCAGAGCAATGGGGTGACAGGAAGGCAAGATTTAAGGGAAAATTCATAGGTTTGATTTTCTCCAGTTTCAAAGGATGAGTACTGAGGTGGGCGTGTGCGCACGTGTACACACACACACACACACACACACACACACAGCAGTTGGGCATTGTCTATCTTGGACTCTCATTAAAATTCACCCAAAGATAAATAACTTAGGAATTCCTATGTCAAAGAACTACTGAGAACAAATACTACTTGACCAAACAGTCTCCCT
Source organism: Spermophilus citellus (assembly GCF_964194105.1). Lineage (NCBI taxonomy): Eukaryota > Metazoa > Chordata > Mammalia > Rodentia > Sciuridae > Spermophilus > Spermophilus citellus. The sequence goes on from NC_138183.1 coordinate 198,009,397, forward strand.
CTTTTTTTTTTCTTTTTCTTCTTCTTAGCCTAGAGTTCAACTGGGGAAGAAATGGAATACATAGGGCTCCCACAGGACCCTGCACAAACATTCACCACAGAAACAATTCTCCTAGGAGCTCACTGAATGACAGGCTTTTTTCTTCATCACAATAAGGAAAAAAAAAAACAAAAACAAAAACAAAAATACTTACCATACTACTGTTCAGAAATCCTCAAATATGCTTCTAACTCCCTGTATCATTGTAATTAATATACATGAAAACTTATTTTAAAACAGAGAAAAGGACTTTCAATGAAACAGAATTACTATAGAAGTATGAAGAAAAAAAGACTAAACAGGCATGAAGTTAACATTTTTAATTATACAGAAACACTTATTTACAATTTATTTAAAATTTAAAAATCTGTGTTCTTTTAATCTAGTTATTTAAAAAAATCATTTATTTAATCATTGTGAGGAGGATAAAAAAGAATGGACATCAGGCTACAGTATTACATTTTCTTACTTTTTTGAGGGGGTGCTGAGGACTGAATTCCAGGGCTTTGCACATGCTAGGAAAGAATCTATCACTGAACTACTCCCTACCAAGGGATTACTTCTTATCAAATCAAGATAGGTTATTAAAAATATCCTGTTGGTTAATTTTCACAATAGTACATGGAGTGAGTTTCATAAGGATTATTTTTCTATTTCTTTTAAATGGTAATCTGAATCCCTTACAATTTAGTTTCATTTACTTGATAGGGACCAACATGTGGCATCACCATAATTAAAAAAGCAAAACAAATAAACAAATTGAAAAAGTAAAATACATAATATATACTTGGCACATAGGTGGTCTTGGTATTAGTATCTAGGACATAAAAATGAGACTCCAGTAAAAAGTCAATCCTAGCTCCCTTTCACACAACCTGTTTCATGGAATACTGATACCACTGATACTTTCTGGTATTTAACAGAACAAATACTCATTGGGATACTTCAAAAGATACTTTGTACTTCATTTACTTTCTCACCCTGATCCAAAGTATCAGGTACAATTTTTAAGCCAAAATCATTATTAAAAAAAAAAAAAAGTACATCCATTTTTGTTGTTGTTATTCAAGGTTATATGGCTAATCTGTAAAGGGACAGAATCTGAACATAGATACTCCATATAAAAACAACTATTGTTAGTATATACCATTTAGGACACGTCTTCTTAACTCCTTGATTCCTTGATGAATAAGAAGCATCATGGGTAAACTGACATGGGTTAAGGGGTCATTCTATAGAGGTACTCCTATGCATAGCCCTCAATAATATAGAAAGGTGGTAGAAAACTCTCCTTCATCTTCTGTCAGTAGCAAAAAAAGAAGAGAGTTTTCAAGATTTGGCAGAGGTGTTACCTCAACAATGGGATTATTTAATGAGGATTATTTAATGGTCATTTTGCCTTGGAAGCATGGGAGATGATGGAGGGATAAATCCTCATATGAGGATTTATAAATCCTTATACACATCTATGAGTGAAAGACTTCCTAACAGAAATGCTGAAGACAGCAAGGACAGGTGGATAAAATGGTGCAGGTGAGCTCAGGTGCATAGGATACACAAAAGGGCCAGAGGCACTACACAGACGGAGTGAGAGTAAGAAGTTTCAAGAGCTTGGCCACTGGAGTATCATGGGCTCTGGACATGTCACAGGATTGAAATAAGGAAAAACTTCCTTAGGAAAGGAACAATTGGAGAATTTATAGATAAGAAACCCATGGTTTGTAACATTGTAAAAAGAAAGTTCACGAGCCTCATAATCTAGGAAAACCCCAATATGTTGTGGAGGAACAGTCACAGAGAGGACCAAGGTCAAAGGATCATAGTGAACATCCTCCTCAAAAGCTTTATATTCAAATATGGGAAGCCTAGCATCCTGCACAAAAGGATTATATTCAAATGTGTGAAGCCCTATAACCCAATAGCCACATTTAGGTTGATAATTTTTACTCTGTCCGTGGAAATTTGAGGACTGAAAATAACTTCTATCACACAACCCCAGATACCAGTCCTTCTTCTTGGACACATCTACCATCCAGTAATGTCTTCCTGATGTGATAGGTGGGTAGCCCAGAACACCTTCATGATAATTCCCATGATAATTCCCACGCTTGCGCGAGTGTTCAAATACAGGCTTGCGTGAGTAGTGAGTTACATATCTTAATTGTCTCTGGTCCTTAGAAATGACAATATTTGGATTGTTGCTTGGAGACAGTGTCAGGCGAACTGTAGAAAAATTAGAGTTACATGACAGCTACGATTTAGCTTTATTTGTGATGTTATTAAAGGAATCCTGAGAAGAATTTAAGAAGTGGAATAAATTCTGATCAGAAGTCATAGAGAGGGCTGGGACTGTAGCTCAGTGGTAGAGGGCTTGCATAGCATGCATGATGCACTGGGATCGATCCTCAGTACCACATAAAAATAAACAAACAAAATAAAGGCATTCTACCCATCTACAACTACCAAAAAAAAAAAAAAAAAAAAAAAAAAGAAGTCAGAGAGATAGGACACTGCAGAAACAAGTATGTGAGTGACTGTTGGAAGGAGCAACATGGACCTTAAAACATGAGAACTACCAGAGAAATCAATTCTGAAAGACGTTGAGAAGACTGTGGCTTATGATACAATAATTTCTGCTTACCCCAGTAGCGTTGAACATCTGTCAGCTCTGAAATGATAAAAATTCATAGTGTGAAATACAAAGGTGTCAGCACTGAAATCCATTCCCTTTCCAGATTAGGAAAAGGAGGAGGGATATCATAGGGCAGTAAACTGGCAAGTGAGGATGAATGGCCACTCCCCATTAAATATGACCACATGGTGAACACACAGAGTCCACTCTCCCTTACCTAGAAACCACACCTTCTTCCCCATCTGTCACCTGCCACCACTAGAATCACACACTTAACCTAGCTCTTCTCACCTTGAGACACCTGCAGCATCCCCTTCAGATCAGGAGCTCGGAATACTCTTCTTTGTTCCTTGGGGAAAGTTTCTGGCTTCCTCAGCATTAAGTCCTTATACCTAGGGATGGAAAAAGTTGACTCACACTTCAGACCTTGTGGTCCCCACCCGACAACAATGATTTCTTTCCATCATTTCACCCCATTGATGCACTTGAACTTTCTTCACCAAGGATCCTGAGAAGGGAAGATTCCTAACTCTGAACTCCTAAGAAATGTTTCATGGTCACCTCCCTATTTAATTTCTTTGTGATCTTGTGAGGGTCTTAACATCTCAGAAGCATAGTTTCTAAAATGAATCAAGTTGCCCCTCTCTCTCTACCTCCTAGAATGCATGGTCAATGGTGAAATATTGGATTTTATGAAACTCTGGTGTCTAAGAAAAAAGAATATGATTTGGGGCTGGGGATGCGGCTCAAGCGGTAGTGCGCTCGCCTGGCATGCGTGCGGCCCGGGTTCGATCCTCAGCACCACATACCAACAAAGATGTTGTGTCCGCCGAGAACTAAGAAAAAAATAAATAAATGTTAAAATTCTCTCTCTCTGTGTCCCCCTCTCTCTCACTCTCTCTTTAAAAAAAAAAAAAGAAAAAGAAAAAAGAATATGAGGAAAATCAGTGCTATGAGTGTGTGTTCTGGAGAAAATGTTCAGAAACTAAGACTGCAGGTCCTGGCTCCTGGGTATTTGAGAAATAAGAAATGTAAGAATCATACCTGGAAATGTTCAAAGCTTATTACTAATAAGGAAGCCCTCAGGTGACATCTGAGGTTTCATATTCTCTGGGGAAAATGTCAAACATTTGGGAAGAGCAATACTATGAACACAAAAGTCATAGTAGTCTTAAGTCTATGTTTCTGAAAATATGCACCTTTCCCAAAGTATGCGATGCACATGGATCAACTGATTCTGGTGTGTTGCTATCCTTGCACACCAAGGCAGTGCCTTCTGGGAACTTCAACTTAGTTCCTGACGGTTCAGCCTCCTTATCATGCAACTGGAAGATGCTTATACATACAGAAACTCTTTCATACACTTTATCCCTGATAGACCAACTTCAACTTCAGTCAAGATTTTTAATTATCCAGGGATTCTAGTTTGTTTGTGAAAATCTAAATAGAAATCACAAAGAAGCCCTTGGTCTCCTTTATTCCCAGAAGAAACATACAAACATCCAGGAATTGTCCCAAAGAGTAATTCTTAGTACTTATCAGACAAAGAAGAAAAATCTTGCCTACAGTAAATAAAGCAGCCATTAAAACTGCAGCCAGAGCTAGAAGTAGGCACATGAGGGCAAGAAATGGTGGTGCCACAGGGGGTCTAATGTTAGAACATCTTATCCCCAGGACAACTACTGTTTCAAACTCTGACCTCCACAACCCAAGTCCCCATCATAGAATCTGTCTAGTCTATACAATACTCAAATCGTGATTTGTGACTATAAATTTAATATAATACTATATCTAAATTTACCTGATCTGGGAGATGTTGTATTCTAACAGAACGCCAGATAATTCTACTAACTACAAATCTCTTCTTACTACACAAAAGGATCATCCCTGGTATCGCACACGTACCTTCTCATGACATCATTCATATCCTAGAAAGAAGGGGGGAAAAACACAAGTTACGAAATTACAGACTGTCCTCACTGACCAAGCTTCATCACATTGTCACCAGCCCCTGCTCTGCTGAGAACAGAGATGCTCACAGTGTGATGAACAAAATAGTAAAGATAAATTCAAGGGCTGGGGATATAGCTCAGTTGGTAGAGTGCTTGCCTCACATGCATGAGGCCCTGGGTTCAATCCTCAGCACCACATACAACACAAATAAAAATAAAAAAAAGATAAGTTCAAGCCAGTCATTCCATGGCTCCCCATGAGATAATTTAAATAAAGCACAATTCATTCACTTATTCAACATTTACATAAACTGATATACTATTATTTGCCAAGTATAAGCAGACTCTGGATAACCAAAGTTGAGTAAAAGACTGAAAGAAAGAGGAAAATGGCAGAAATCCACATAAGGCCAAAAAAATTCTTCAAAAATAAAGGGAAATAGATGTAATACCAGAAGAGAATTTAGAGTGTGTTGCTGGCACATGAGCTTGATGATTTTTATCTTTTTTTGGATTTGTTTTGGGGGGGTGCGCGGGGGGCCCACTGGGGATTGAACCCAGACACTCCCTCAGTTAGTGAGACTGACCTTGATGGAACTTACGATTCTCCTGCCTCAGCCTCCCAAAATATTGGGGTTATGGCATGTGCCATTGTGCGTGGCACAATATTTAAAGATGTTCAGTTGCAACCAAAATTCCTTCAACACATGGGTCAAATTCATAGAAAGAAATAAACTATAAAAAACTCTATAGTTCATTTCCCAAATTACTTCTTAATAATTTGGAAATATATTAACACAATAATTAAGTACTACTTTGATAATTTATATATGTATATTGTGTGTGTATATAACAATAAGATCCCAAAGAAGGAGGAAGGAAATGAAGTATTTGTGCCAAGTTTCTATATTTTGCAGGAATTAAGTTAGTATTGATGTGAAGTAGATTGAGACAGAATAGAGTGCATTTTGTAATCACCAGATCAAGCACTAAGACAACAAAAATACAGCTAGAAAACCAGGAAGACTAAATTTCTATCCTGGAATATATTTATTCAACAACAACAACAAAAAAAGGCACTTAAGAGAAGAAACATACCAAGAAACTTCAGAAGAAATATAGAACACAAATAACAAAGTAGTAAATATAAACACAATTATATCAGTGACTACACTGAATTCTATGGTCTCCATATCCTTATCACAATAGAGATTGTCAAATAAACATCAAGCAAAAATAAATGACATAAACAGGCTAACAATAGATGAAAAAGAAATTTCTTTAAGAGTTAATAAAGGTGATCAAATGTAAATAAACTGACTAAAGAAAGAAAAAGAAAGGCCAAGTGCAGTGGCACAGGGGATCACAAGTTCAAAGCCAGCCTCAGCAATTCAGTGAGGTGATAAGCAACTTAGTGAGACCCTGACTAATAATGCAAGGATGCTTCAACATACAAATTTTAACAGAATGTAATATTAAAACCATATGATGATTTCAAAAGATACACCAAAAGCATATCATGAAGTTCTATACCCTTTCATGATAAAAACTCTCAACAAATTAATTACATAAGGAATATACAATAAAATAAAGTCCATACATGACAAACTCAGAGGTAATATCATAATCAACAGTGAGATGGTGAAAACCCTTCTTCCAAGATCAGGAAAAAGCCCATTTTCACCACTTTTGTCAACATGGTACAGAAAGTCTTAGCCCAGGCAATTAGGCAAGTAAAAGAAGAAACAGATATGCAACATGGAAGTTAAATTTTTCCTCGTTACAGACAACATGATCTTATTGAAAACCCTACGGATTTCACAAACACACACACAGAAATCTTAGAATAAAAAACTAATTCAGTAAAGTTCTAGGATGTAAAATCAATATACAAAAGTTAATTGATTTTCTATACTAACAACTACCCAAAAGAAATGAAGAAACCCCCACTTATAATAGCTATAATAAAATAAAATACTTAAAGTTAACAAGGAAGTGAGAAATCTATATACTGAAACCTATAAAAAAGTTGATACAAAAATTGAAACAGACAAAAAAAGTGGAAAGATATCTTGTGCTAATGGGTTGAAAAAACTGATATAGAGAAACACTAAAATATTTCAAATTCAGCTAAAGCAGCAAAGCTGGAGGCATCACCATGAGTTTAAAATCTATAACAAAACTATGCTTTTTTTTTAATAAGCACTCTACTGACAAAGCTATATTCTCAGCCCTGATCTGTAATCTTTTGAAAAAAAAATTTTATTTATTTTTTAGTTTTTGGCAGACACAACATCTTTGTTTGTATGTGGTGCTGAGGATCGGATCTGGGCCGCATACATGCCCGGTGAGTGTGCCAGCCCCAACAAAACTATGCTAATAAAGACACAAAACAATGGCTATGAAAACAGATTCACTTGTCAATGGAAAACAATAGGGAGTCTGAAGGTTGGTAGGAATGGGTGTATTTATGGTCAGTTGATTTTTAATACGCTGTGTACCAAGAGTACACAGAAGGTTCAGGCATAGCGGCAATGCCCACTAAACCAGTGACTTGATCATATGTTCAAGCCAGCCTAGACAACTCAGCAATATCCTGTCTCAAAATTGAAAAAAATAAATAAATAAATAAAAAAGGGCTAGGGATATACGTAAGTGCTAGAGTTCCCCTTGGGTCAACCCATAGTGCTGGGGGTTAAGTACGGAGAAGAAAAAACTGTCTCTTGAATAAATTGCATTGGGACAACTGGATAACTATATGCAGAAGAGTGATAATTAGGAACATATCATACCACATACAAAAATCATTTCACAGTAGATAAAAAACTTCAACATAACACATGGAACTATAAAACTACTTGAAGAAAACATACTGCAGTACTCCATGTCATTGGTCTGAGCAATGATATTTTGACTGAACCCCAAACCCTGGCAACAAAAACAAAATTAGAAAAATGGTATTACACCAAACTGAAAAGCTTGTGCACAGAAAAGGAAATAATCAACCAAATGAAAAGACAGGCTACAGAATGGAGAAAACATCTGCAAAGCATATGTTTTTAAGGGGTTAATATCCAAAATATATAAAGAACACATATACACGTATAATTGAATAGCAGAAAAACAAACATCCAATTTAAACACTGGCAAAGGACTTGAACAGACACTTCTCAAAAGAAGACAAACAAACTGCAGGTATATGAAAAAATGCTCAAAATCACTAATCATCAAGGAAACATAATTTAAAACTACACTGAGAGATGCCACTTCACACTTGGTAAGAAGACTATTATCACAAAGGAAAGGCAAGCATTGGAAAGGACACGGAGAAAAGGAAACCTTGGCACAATGTTGGGGGAATGTAAATGAGCACAGCTATGATGACAGATAATATGGAGGCTCCTCAAAAGATTGAAAATAATCTAGCCACCCAGCAACTGGGACTATATCCAAAGTATATGAATAAGTATGTCCATGAGATATCTCTCAGATTTACTAAAACACTATTCACAATAGCCAAGCTTTGGAAAAAACCTAAGCACCCATCAAAGGATGAATGGATAAAGAAAATGTCTCTTTCTCTCTCTCTCTCTCTCTCTCTCACACACACACACACACATACACACACAATGGAATACTATTCAGCTTTTAAAAAGACAGAGATCTGTCATTTGCAGCAACATGAAATGAACCTGCAGGAGATTACACTAAATGAAACAAGCACTTAAGAACAAATGCTGCATGATTTCATTTAAGTATGAGGAATGGGCAGAAAATGATCTCATATAAGTAGAGAGTTAAAATGGGGCTAGTCAGGGGCTAAAGGGCAGGAAGAATTGGGCACACATGTGATAAATATATACATTTTCTGTAAATTAAAATAGTCAATACATAGACACATAGACATTAAAAGGATTACAAAGAATTCTTATGATTAATTAGGATTACATATTTGAAAATCAGATGAAATTAACAAATTCCTATAGGATATCAATGACCAAAAACAGACTCAGGAAGTATAAATCTAAAACAGCCAGACACCAATAAAAAAGTTTAAAAATTTGTATTGCACCCAAAAAGGCAGAATAGACTGAGATGGCTTCACGGGTGAATTTCACTGAATATTTAATGAAGAAATAATACCAATTCTTCCAATCCCCCCCGCCCCCAGGAACTACAGAAAGGGGGAAGTCTCAACTCATTCTATGAGGGAAACGATAGATACATCTCTTGTAACCGGAAGCCATTTGTTTGTCAGCAAGGAAGCTGAGGAAAAGATGCTTAGGGCTGGGGATGTGGCGCAAATGGTAGAGTGCTCGCCTGCATGCCTGTGGCCCGGGTTCAATCCTCAGAACCACATACAAACAAAGATGTTGGGTCTGCCGAGAACTAAAAGATAAATATTTTAAAAATCCTCTCTCTCTCTCTCTCTCTCTCTCTCTTTAAAAAAAAAACAACAAAAAACAAAGATGCTTAAAAAAGCAGAAAACAGGGCCTACCAAATATCACTGGTTACAGTGGATCTTCCCTCCAAGGTTTAACTTTTGAAATGCACTCGATAAAATAATAAAAATGGGATTTTTTCCTTGCTATTTACACATTTACTTATTCCATAAGCTTCATAATTGATTTGGGAATGAGGCACTTCAGGGCCCAGAGAAGCTGAAAGTCTTACCTGCAGCATCTCAACTGTTGACCCTTCCAACCGATGTTCCAGATCTGAGATGAAATCTTTCACCAACTGGCTCTGCCGGATCAGCTTACTTTCAGACTCTGTCAGGCTGTTCATAATAACTTCCTCCTCGTTCTTCAGCTTTTGGATCTCCTGCTCCTCCTCGGATTGGAGGATGTCTCTCAGTTTTCCAAACTCTATCTGGACATTTTCCACCTCACTCTGTATTTTGTTCTTTGGGGGGGGGGGAGATGGAGAGAGAGAGAGAGAGAGAGAGAGAGAGAGAGAAAGAGAGAGACTGGGAATAGGAACCATAAAAAGAACTATTTTACATGGGGAGTTCTCACAGGGTAGTCTTGGAACCAAGGGAGAGATTCTGAGAGAGGCCGATCTTTCCCTTTCCCTTCCTTCCTGACATTCCAAAACAATGACCTGAAGTCAGCATTGTCCAGACTCAACCTGAGCTGCAGTGGGATACCTGGGTGTGCCTCAGCTTCAGCTATCCAGGACACTCATATCTACTCCTCATTTCACTTTTTTTTTTTTTTTAGTATAATAGACTTTTTTAAAGTCACTGCCTATATACTGAGACAGAAGATTGTATTTACATAAGCAGAAGACGTAACATTTTACAACTTCTAAAATCAATCTCAACAATTATAATGACCTTGCATGTCAACACAAAGGGGAGGCATAAATGTTTAAATCTATGAAATCAAATTGTAATACTTACTGTAAAGAAAAATTAAAAAGCTTTCGAATAAAGGCCATTATTATTATTATTATTATTATTATTATTTTGGTACTAGGGAATGAACTCAGAAGCACTTGACACTGAGCCATAACCCCAGCCCTATTTTATATCTTATTTAGACACAAGGTCTAATTGAATTGCTTAGTGGCTTGCCTTAATGAAGCTCACTTTGAAATTGCCATCCTCCCATCTCAGCCTCCTGAGTCGCTAGGATTACAGGCGTGCATCACCACAGCCGGCCTAAAGGCCATTATTGAACCTACATGAAGAGCACAACTTGAACTTTTGAATTCATTCATCTTTTAAAGCTCTCCTCTGAATAACTTGAGTTCTAAGCATGGAATTCAGTACTGCGAGTATTCATTGGATTGAAGTTTGGCAATAATGTAGTCCAACTGCCTCCTTACTTCACACTGTGGGAAACTGCTCATGTCATAATATTGAGGGACAATTTTCACCAGCCATTCTAGCTTGATATCTGTACGTGTCCAGATGTAATTCTTTGTTGTTAGAACTAACTCATTATAAAGCACCCATTCAGCCTTGTGGTCAAGAACTCTAGAGAGATGCAACTGAATGACCTGATTACCTTTCACAGTTAAGTAATGGCCTGTTCCTTCTAAATGTGCCATCTGCATAAAATACCCAGTAACCAGAGCTTTTCTTATGTTAATATAATAGTCCCTGCTGATAAAGTCAGTACTTCTATGGGGCATAGAAGTACTGTTCATAATCTGTCCATAATTCGAGATAGCTACTGGCGTACATTGTCTGTGGATATCAGGGACTGGTAGTTGATGAAGTTGCCATAACACCACTGAACCGACCCATGATTTTGTTTAAAAGCATGATAGACATTCAGCAGGTACAGATGATCTCCATCTATGTGGGCAAATCTCATCTTGGTCTCATCTGCAGCTTTCTTGGCCTTCATGGGGCAAACAAAACACTGTGGGACTGACAACATAGCAGTAATAGATAGGGCCTCATTAGAACAATTGTAGTTGCAACTTGCAATAACTAATTTAGGAAGCTGTGGATCTAGAGGAAACTGCCATCATGGATCCCAATTCAGTCAGAGCTCCATCATCACTTAAAGCACCCAGATAATGCAAAATTCCTAGGGTTCTCATCAGAGTTTCAGGAGCTGGTGGATCCATAAAATCAAAATGCACCAATTCATCAAAACCAAGTTTCTTCAACTGTAACACCACTGATGCTAAATTAAAATGCACAATCTCAGGATAGGTGTTATCCTGCATTCCTGTTTTATAATGTTTCTCTGTGTAAATCCTGAAGCACTTCCTAGGTCTGGTATGTCTAGCTCAGCCAGCTCTGAAGCTGATCTGAAGCTGCTCTAATAGCTGTCACCAAAAGAGTGACAGTGATGTCAGTGATGTCCTGCAATGTTAGTTGACACGACCACCATTCTTCTAATTACTGCATTTTGTTTATTGGGAGGTGGAGGGTGCTACTGCTGGGGTGGAGTGCAGAGAAGGGTGGAATGATTTTTTTTTTTAATATATTCTTGACGATAACACTTAGATGAACTGAGAAGAAAATTTAGACAAGTCTATGGCTTTCTCAATTCTGTACACTGTTTTAGAAATACCTTATCTTGATTTTTAAAAAATTTTGTTTTTTTATTGTAATTTGTTATATATGATAGCAGAATGCACTACAATTCATATTTTTTGGAATAACATTTTTTAAGTATTTATTTTTTAGTTGTAGGTGGACACACAATATCTTTATTTCATTTTTACATGGTGCTGAGGATCGAACCCAGTGCCTCACAGTGCTAGATGACCGCTCTACCACTGAGCCATAACCCCAGCCCAGTGGAATAATTTTAATGTCATCAACTTCAGAACCCATAACATCAACCTCAAGCTTTATTCTTTTATAGGCTTCATCAATTTCTTCTTGATTGGTAAAGAAAAGTAGAAGATCTCCCTCCTCCTCTTCCCACATATGTATCTGGATCACTGTTTGAATTGGTGCTTCAAGATAGTTTCTCTCTGGTTCTGGAGTATAAAAGATCTCAACAGGATGTATGAGGCTAGGCATAATTAATAGTGGACAGTGATCAAAGTAAATCTGAATTTTCCCTCATGTAGTAGTATTCGTAACTATAACCTTTAAATCGAATCGATGTCTTACAACTTGCATTGAAACACCCATGAGAATATATGTAGCCAGTGTTCTTTCATGAGTCTCATCAACGATTATTACACCATAGTGCTCCAGGAGGGGATCGTTCATGGCTTCATGAAGTGACATCTCATCAGTCATATACTTAAGTATAGTTTTTGCACTACTACAGCCTTCAAATCAAATGGAATAACCAGCTTCCTGGCCCAACGTCACCTCTATTTCATCAGCAACTCTCTGAGCCACGCTCCCTGCAGCCACTCTCCTGGGCTGGGTACAGGCAACTCCTCTCTTGGGTCCTGGTGAAGATCGCACACACAACTGTGGAACTGTGTTGTCTTACCAGACCCAGTCTCACCAACCAGAACAAATAACAAATAACGAGCATATCTGTAAACTTATTCAAACAAAGAGCTGAAGTCATTTCTTTAGAATATCATAATCATCAAGGTGTATGGGGTAAACTGGTGAGTGGATTAATACACTGCAGAAGTGATTTGTGTCCTGCATGTCCAGTGGGTGCGCTGAATAGGCAGAATGTGTTGATAAGATAAATGAGAAACTTTTAAAGGTCGTAATACAGCACTGATGAGCACAGCAATTGGTTGAAGCTCACAATTCCTTCTGGCTTTCTTTCTCCCTCTCTTGCTCTCTAAGCCCTCTATCACATTCTCAGTCCTACTTTCTCTTGTTCCCTGCAGGCTTCTGGTTGGAGGAGTTATCCTCCCTTAGGTCCAACCAGTGCTATTTGGGCATCTTATTCTTTGAGCAAGTGGTTTGGAAGGAATTAAAAAGAAAAAAAATGTGGCGACTGTATTGGCATAGTGGAGAAGAACCACTTAACTCTTGGGGATGCCCACGCTCCAGCTACAACTTCCTCATTCCACTCTTGTACCTCTGCCGAAAGCTAAACATTGAGGACAGAACCATGACCCATAGCCAAAGTATTCCTTCAGTAGAATCAGAGTCTCAAAAAGCACCACAGCAACAGGATGCAAGCCAACCTCACTGGAGTGCCTCCCTGTGAACAGCTCTCTCCAAACAGCTGTACTCCTTTGTGTTGTACCCACTCTCCAGCCTCCACTCCAAAAGGAAAAGGGCAAAGAGGATTATTCAAATGCTTTCCACCTTATAGACTGACATGAAATAAAGAAGAATCCCTTCTTCCCAAGATCCTGCCCAGAGTTCTAGCTAATTCCCTCAGAAAGTATTTCCTCCTACCTTCCAGAAAGTTCTCTCAGTTTGGATGTCAACTTTCCACTTCTCAGCTTCTTCCTTGGATCTCTTCAGGTTTTGCAACATTTCCTGAAACTTCTCCTGTGAGAAAAGAACCACACCAGAGTCAAGGGAAGAATTTTCTTAGCACCTAGAGAGAGGATAAACCTGGAAAAAAATCAGGTTGATCTCAGAAGAAACTAGAGCTTTCAGAAACTGTGTGAACAGACAATGGTAATATATGAATTGGAAGAAATCCTGTGGTGGAAGGTGTCTTCTCTAAGTCTCTGGTAATAATGTTACCAACCTCTCACCAACAGTAGTCTAAATATTTTTGCACTAGAAGAGGAACCTGATGTTGCAGCAAGGAAAGAACTTATATATCAACCCTTCTCCTTCACTCTTCTGCTGAAAAAAGCCTTCAGAGCTTTTCTTGGACTCGAAATCTCTACCCATCTAGCACAAGGTGGTGTATTTTTATGCTCCCTGTCCAAGAGTTTCTACTCCAGGCTTAGCAATTAAGTGAAGGTAAAATCACATCCTTTAGGCCTCAGAAGGTAAGCATAGCATAGCATAGAAACAAATCACAGGCATCAGTTTCATGATACAATGAAATTAGACAAAATATCGTCTCTGTCCTCCCTCCATCTGATCTCTTACCTGGTACACCTGGATAACCTCCTCCAAGAGGAATGTGGAGTGTCCACGGTGCTCCTGAGAACGCTCACAAAGCCAGCAAATTACTGTCTTGTCTTCCTGACAGAAGAGTAGGAGCGTCTCTCCATGGCGTGCACAGTGATACACCTTCTGCTCCTCCTCTGGGTTCAGGTTGACACCCCTGAGCCTCTCCACTATGTTGGCCACATGCCGATTAGGCCGCAGGTTCTCAAACTGGTAACTGATTCTGCACACAGGGCAGCTGCTCTCCCCTTTTTGACTCATCATGGACTCATAGTTTGAAGTGATGCAGGCCTGGCAGAAGCTGTGTCCACAGTCAAGGCTCAGAGGCTGTGTCAGGAGATCCAGGCAGATGGGGCAGGTCACCTCCTCCTTTACATTCCCCAGGATTGCTGAAGCCATAGCATCTGTTTTCCTGCTCCTGCCTGTCCTGACTTCTGAGATTCCTCCTACTCAGATTCCTACATGATTGGAAGATCAAAAGTGGGCAGAGTAAGAAAGGTTGAAATAGAATGGATACTGACTATGTAGAAATGATAATAGACCCAGACCAAAATTTTTAAAAAAGAGGAAAAACAAAGAACAGAGTTTGGTAACATTGTGTAAGATCTTTTCATAATAAATATCAAGTAGGTCACGTCACATGATAAATTTCATATATGTAACGACTATTATTTCCCTTTACTATTACTGGAAAGGCAGAGAAATAGAGGCCTGTTCTAGCAAGAATTTTGTGTAACCTACTATCTATCCTTGCCTGTTTTTCCCCTGGCCAAAAACACATCCTCAGTGTTAAAAGCACCAAACAACTCATGCCTCAGGCATTTCACCCTTGCTCTTTCCCAGTATAGAAAGCTCCCTGATATTAGTATGACTCCTTACCTGTTATCTTATCACAAAGAGCTGCTCTGACTACCTTACCAAGAGTTCAAACACCTTCATCTCTGATACTTATGTAATGCTATTTTTTCTTATCAGCACATAATAAATAAAAATGAGTGTGTGCTCCTGGGAGTGTGTCTGAACCTCATAAGTTATAATCCTTTCACTAGATGTGTGAATAGAGATACTAAGTGACTTACTATTTTCAATGTGATTTATCTTCAGTACACTGAGGTGAGATGAACTTATTCCATTTAGGGTCCATTTAGATGTCCCCTCTCTACATTACAGTTAATCCAAGACAAAAGAGCTAACTGCATAGTTACCTATTGGTCTTGCAATCATTCTACAAAATGTCACTGACTTTGTGTTAGCAACTAGATTAAATATCAAAAACGTAAGATGAGCCCAAGCACAGTATAAACAACTAGGGATTAATCAACTGGACAGGCATAGTAAATTAAATAGCCAGAAGGAGCAGACATGACAAACACTACTAGAGAGATGGGCAAGTTGCTGCAAGACTAAATAAAAGGGGCAAAGAGAAGATTTTTCCAAGAATTCCAAGGTGAAAAGAAAGGTTTAACAAACCTAAAAAGCGTGAAGGGGAATATGGAATGAAAAAGGAGACAAATGTGTTAGGTAAAATAAATCACCCTTATGAAGAGCCTACTCATGTATGACATAAGCTCTTCAATGTTTTTGAAATTGCTAGCATAGGCTGGTGTGGTGGCATGTGCCTGTAATCCCAGCACCATGGGAAGTCAAGGCAGGAAGATCGCAAGTTTGAGGACAGTCTCAGCAACTTGGTGTAGACTTAAGCAACTTGTTAAGACCCTTTCTCACAATAAAAAATTAATAAAAGGGCTACGGATGTGGCTTAGTAGTTAAGCACACCATGGTCCAATTACCAGTACCTAAGTAAATAAACAAATGAACAAAATTGCCAGAATGCCTGATGTACGGTGAGTTGTAGGGCTTTGGTATCATATAAGTCTGCAGGAAACAGAAAATGTGACACTTCTCAATTATAGAACACTTGAGGACTATTTTCTAATAATAGGGAGAAAATATCAGTCTAAAAAAGTTCCTGTGTCACCCCAAACAGAGCTTTGCCTGAATTATGCAACTTTGTGTCCTGGTGCCAATATGATACCGTGCCCACCTCTCAGGGAAGCAGAGCCCCCATTGAGCTAGTCCATCCTGCTCTTCAGGCCAAAGAGCAGAAGTGCTCTTCCTCCTCAGAACCAAACTTGCACTCTAGAATGGGAGCTGCTGAGGCACTCTCCTCCCGGGAGTGGAGTCATCTCTGTGCCATACCATCTTTGAGGCCTGAACTGCTGTGGTGCCCCATCTTCTCAGGACAAGGTATTATCACTGCACTGTTCCTGAGCTGGGAACTGCAAGGACTGAGCCACAGCTGTGGCCCACATTCCTAGGTCTTTGCTGCGGGTGCACCATGGCCCCCAGAGCCTGGGCTTCCACAGAATCCTACTGTGTTGGTCCATATTTGTGCTGCTACAAAAAAATACCTGAGACTGTGTAGTTTTTTTAAAAAAACAACAACAATGAAAACATTTATTTCTTATGGGTCTGAGGGCTAGAAAGTCCAAGATTAGAGATCTATGTCTGCTGAAGCTTTCTTGGGCATCATCTTGGGGCAAAAAGGAGTAAAGTGCATACATGAAAGAGACAGAATATGAGACAAGTGGGAAGGAGGCCAAACTCATCAGCACCTCACTCCCATGCTAACTCTCTCCTGTAATAACAGCATTAATCCATTAATGAGGACAGAAGCCTCATGACCTCATCACTTAGAGGGCCCACCTGTCAACAGCATTGGGGATTAAGTTTACAACATGTAAATTTTGGCATAGATTCAAGGGTTGGCCCCATTCTACCCCATGTCAGAGCCATAGCTATATGTCCTCTCCCTGGGCCTCAGCTTCTAGGGTACACCTCAGAGTCTCAGGGTAGGGTTGTAAGGGTGACCTACATATACCCTGGTTAATGATCTCATGAACCAGAAGTTCCTAAGTGCCACAGAAGTTGGTTCCACAAGTCTCTAAGTCCAAGATCCTGGCTCTGCAGCCACTCTGAACATATGTACCCTGGAACCCAAGTGGCATCAAAAGCTACCGACAAGACACCAGCTGTGTTGCCATGGCTGTTGCCACAGGTTCTTGCAGTGCAGGCCACTGAGTCACATTCAGACTTTGCACATTGATTACAGCTGACAGAGCTACATGAAGACTCCTCCATTATGCCTACCTAAAACCAGAGCCACCCCACCCTGTTCAAGTGGCACTCTTGTAGTCACCTGAAGTGAAAGTCTTTCCCCACAAAAGATAATCTGCAAAGCTAACATGCAGACAGCCACATGTATACTCAAGAGGTGTGAAGAAGCAAAGAAAGAGGAATCTATCAAAGGAACCTCCAGTAACTGACCCCAAGGAAATGAAAAGCTACGAACTGCACCCAAAGCAAATCAAAATAACAACGAGGAAAGAAGAGTTTCAGCAAACTTAACAAAAGAGCCACAGAGAAATATTAGAGCTGAAAAATTCAATACAACAAAGGAAATTAAAACTGCAGGAGAGAATTTCAACAGTAGATTAGCTCAGGCAGAAGAAAAAAAAATCTATGAATTTGGGAACCTGTGTTTGGTGTGCATGTCTGTAATCCCAGCTACTCAGGAGGCTGAAGCAGGTGGATGAAATTTCAAAATTAGTCTGTGAGACTTAGTGAAACCCTGACCCTAAATATAAAGGCTGGGTATTTAGCTTAGTTGTAGAGTGCTTGCCTAGCATGCACAAGGCCTTGGTTTTGATCTCTAGTAAAGCAAACAAAGAAACAATGACAACAAAAACAAAACACAAGTGGGATTTATCTGTGGCATAAAAAACTAGCACATACAAATCAATCAATAAGACACATAATATTACAGAACAAAAGATTAAAACCACATGGTGGCCAGGTGTGGTCGTGCAAGTCTGTAATCCCAGTGGCTGAGGAGGCTGGGGCCGGAGGATCTTGAGTTCAAAGTCAGTCTCAGCAAAATTGAGGCGCCAAGCAAGTCAGTGAGACTCTGGTCTCTAAATAAAATACAAAATAGGGTTGGGGATGTGGCTCAGCAGTAGAGTCCCCTTGAGTTCAATCCCCAGTGAAGGGGTTATGGAAAATAATATTCCTACAAGAACCCAGCCACCCCCTAACAACAGAGGAACAGTGTGACTCAGGAGGAGGAAAGGAAACTAGCCAAACATTAAACCTCTCCTAGAAACAATGGGCCCCAAAGTAAAAAAACAAACTTTCATCCCTTCCTGGGTTCATCCCCAGCATCTCCACCAAAAACAAACATTCATCCCTTCCCAACCACAATCAATCCTGAAAGGAGGAGGCCTGTATTGAAAAGCTAGGCCCTGGACTTTTACCCTTTCCCACTGCAGATGAGTTCTGGAAGGTAAAAAGCCAATAGTGAAACTCTAGGTAACAATGGGTCCCAAAGGAAGGAAGATAAGCAGTGAACATTAAAAAAAAAAAAAAAAAAAAAAAAAAAAAGTTCTGAGCTTTTTCCCAGTGACAATGAGTTTCAAACTTTTGACAACTGTCTTCATGAGCTAAAATTTTAACCTGCACAACTAGGTCCCTGATTGTTCCAATAGCACTTTTACAGTCTCCAATGATTAATTCACCCTCATTGTAAATTATAAAACTCAGACTCCTTCTGTAATCCGAAGGCCATTTTTGCAAACAGAAAATGTGCCCTCTCATGCAAAATTGATTGACTGCCCTGTAGAATAAAGGAGAGCTTGCTGATCTGTTTGAGGTCAGCTTCGGTCCTGGTTATCTGTATTTTCATTATGGTGCGGAAACCATGTTGGTTATTTTTGCTTACACCTGGTAGCCTCCCTGCAAACAAACAAACAAACAACAAACAAAAATGATGACCATAATTGGTGCATGAAAGCATCTGACAAAGTACAACATCCTTTTATTATTAAAATCTAAAAAATTTAGGAATCAAGCCGGGCAAGGTAGTGCAGACCTGTAATCCCAGCAGCTAAGGAGGCTGAGACAAAAGAATCACAAATTCAAAACCAGCTTCAGCAATTTAGCAAGGCCCTAAGCAACTCAGTGAAACCCTGTCTCAAAATAAAATAGAAGAAAGAGCTGGGGATGTTGCTTAGTGGTTAAGAAGCCCTGGGTTCAATCCCCAGTTTAAAAAAAAAAATAGGAATAAAAGAAAAATTTCTTCAGGATAATAAAGACCATATATGAAAATACTATAACTAATAGAGGATAAAAGCTTTTCTTTGCAGATCTGATAGAGAACATGTTCACATTTGTCATTTCTGTTCATCATAGTACTGAAAGTATTGCTGAAAAGTCAGTCTTTGTCCTTGAAGCCAATCCAATAACGAGGACATAGTTGTTAGGTCGGTGGCAGTGACTTGGTGGCGACTTAGTGGCAACTTAGAAAAAGAAAAAGAAGACTTATTGCTTTACTTGCTAAGGAGAAACATGGGGGATTCTTGCACTGAAGTCTATGATTTTGCCTGTCAGCAGAAAGGGGGCTTTTAAAGAGGTGATTCAAAGGCTACATTACACTTGTTGTGTTCTCTGTTGGAGTTGTAATTTACTTGTTAATTCTTCTGATACCACCCCCAAAGTCTGAGTTACTTCTTCCTATGGTGGGTGTGTATCCAAGGACAGATAAATCTGGTTACCATGGGGGAAGAAAGGTAACCCTATTTCCCATGAGATTAAGGAAAAGGAAAGATTAGGGAGGAGCAGGGAGAGAAGAAGAGAAAGAAGCATGAACATTTTAAAAATAAGTTGCAGTGCCAGAGCAACAAGGGCTACTACATTCAAAGCATAAAATGGATCACTGTTATAAAAGAACTGAGAAGAACAACCAGATGAAAGAAAGAAAGAAAACTATACAAATGGGAAAGGAAATGGTAAAATTGTATGTATTTACAGATGACAGAAAACTCCAAATACTACATAAAACCTCTTAGAGCCAGTAAAATAATTCAGCAAAGTCACAAGATACAATATCATCATAGAAAAATCAGGCTGCATTTCTTTGCACAAATAATGATTACCCACCTACACACCTGAAAAAGAAATTAACCAGGCTGGGGATGCAGCTTGGGATGTGCAAGGGCCTGGTTTCCATTCCTAGTATTGAAAATTAATTAAGAAGTCATTCCATTTATGAAAGTGAAACCAGAGTTGGGAGATGAGACTAGATTTTCCACTTTACCAAATTCCCAAGTTTTGAAGAATAAAGTCCACAGATAATCACAGAAGGGAAGTAAATGGAACAGGATTTATTTAAGCGAGAAGAAATACAATCCCACTTTGTGCTATCTTCGGAGTTTATATATGGTTCTAGGGCAGAGCTTGAAGCAAATCTATGTAAACTGGGTATGGAAAAGGCATGTGGCTATCATCCAAGTTTCACTTCAATCCTTCTTACTGTAATCCATTCTCCTTCCTGTAACTTCCATTTGGTTCACCTCCACCTTCCATTTTCTACCTCTGGGACAAAGAAGTTGGTTGTAGGTGTACTCACAGGTGAGCCTTCAGGACTTTTACATTTGAAATAGGCCTTAACATGTGCATTCATATGTACACTGTTGTACCCCTTAGCCTCCAGGTGTGGTTGAAGGGGGCCCAATTTCTTGACTGCCTGGCCATTTTACTGATCTATTCTATCCTCATTCAAAAGCATAAAAAATAAAAATAGGAAAAATGTAACTAAAGACATGGAATATTTGCACAATAAAACTAACCTATTGAAAGTAATTGAAAAGGGCATAAATTAACATAAAAATGTCTGGTATTCAATGATTGCAAGAATTAACATTCTTAAAAAAATCCATACTGTCTAAAGCAATACACAAATTCAAGGTAACCCTTATAAAAATCTCTATGGTATCAGTCACAGAAATAGGAAGAACAAGCCTAACATTCATTGGAAATGACAAATAAAACTTCAAAAGGTCAACCCTGAGAAATTTCAAAGTATGTTACAAAGCAAAATTACTGAAAACAGTACAACTGACATAAAAATGTACACACAGATGAATGAGCAAAGTAGAGAGCCCAGAAATAAATCCAAACATATATAGTCAAATAATTTTTTGACAGTGGAACCAAGAAAAAAACAATAAAGAAAAGACAGTTTCTTTAATAAACAGTACTGGGAAAAAGAATTTCCAAATGCAAAAGGAGGAAAGTTGACACTTATCTTAAGCCCTAGAAAAAAACCAACTGAAAGCCAATAAAAGATCTAAATGTAAGGCATGAAACCCCTAAAAGCAAACAGAGGAAAAGCTCTCTGACATCGGCCTTGGCAATAATAGTTTGGATCATATTAAAAATCCAGGCTATATATAACATAAGGTTCTCTAGTTCTATCCATTTACCAATAAATGCCATAATTTCATTTTCCTTTATCGCTGAATAAAACACCCTTGTGTATATATGCCACATTTTCTTCATCCATTCATCTGTTAATAGGCACCTGAACTCACAAAGTCAAGGATTGAACATTTTCTCTCACATGCAGAAGCTAGACCAAAATAAAGGGGAAAAGGTGGGGAGCATTCCAGGAAAAGAGAAGAGACATCAGTGGAGTAAAGGAAGAGAAGATGGGGGGAGGGAAGAGCACAGGAAATGGGAGGAATCACGGAATAAAATTGACAAATGGTTCTATATACATAAAGGAATGTACTACAATGACTTTCACCTGCAGAAAGAAGACCAGTAGAGAAGTGTTGAGAGCCACAGCCCAGTCGGGATGGCACCTAGCTTTGCCAGAAGGAGTGTTTGAGAGGTGATGCCAGAGAGCCACTAAGATGATGATAATTAAGTTATAATTGCTGTGACTGGATGATGCTGGATAGAAACAGACTGTGTATTGAGTTGTATATAGACCCCTGCTGTCTGGCAATAGGTCGGCTCCTGTTGCCTCAGGCGCCCAGTACTTTGGAGTTCCCCTGGTGGCTCGGTTATTTTGTGCCCAGGGAGATTGTGGTATTTGGTGGCCCATGTGGGGGATGCCTGAACTTGGGGGTAAGTGAAATTGCTCGCCCCTGAAGGAGAGGGAGAGAATGGGTGACCATTTCAAACAACAATGTGTTCTTGTTTTGATTTGTTTTGTTTTTGTTTCAAGCTGCCGGTCCCTAGAACTTTCTCAGGCAAACTGGGGAAAATGGTTGGCTCAGGATTGAAAGTTGTTTGGCCCTGAGGAAGAGACAGAGATAAACCACGGATACACATATCAAGAAAATAGAAAAACTGATACAACGAATTTTTGTTCCGTTTTTGTTTCATTCTGTTTCGGTTTTGTTTTGTGTTATCTTGTTGGGTTGTGTTATACTTGTAGCAGAAATATGGGGTCAGAAATGAGCAAAAAAAAAAAAAAAAAAAAACCGAAAGGGTGTTAAGTAAATTGCTAGAGGAAGGAGGCATTCAGGCAGCGAGTGCAGAGAGAGCACAGGAGGTGGCAGCCCAGCTTGAGATAGCGGCAAAGAAGTTTTTCTATCTAAAAGGAAAAGATAGCAACTAGGATAACTTTATCAGACATAAATAGGAAATAGCTTTCTAAAATACTGCTTAGCATTAAGTTCTTAAAGTAATTTTAATGCCATTTAAAAAAGATTTTGAGGAAACTAGGCTTACTTTGAAAGCATGAGAAAGAAAGAAAGAATAAAAAGGTGTTTGTACATGGCAGATTGAGACAAAAATTCTTTTTTTTTAAAGAGAGAGTGAGAGAGGAGAGAGAGAGAGAGAGAGAGAGAGAGAAAATTTTTAATATTTATTTTTTAGTTCTTGGCGGACACAACATATTTGTTGGTATGTGGTGCTGAGGATCGAACCCGGGCTGCACGCATGCCAGGCGAGCGCGCTACCACTTGAGCCACATCCCCAGCCCAAGACAAAGATTCTTAATGGAGTAAAAAAAAGAAAAAAAAAGAGATTTTAAAAAGTTGTCTAAAGAGGATTGCAGAGTTCTTAATAAAAGCCTTTAATTGAAGGGCAGCCGTGTAAACTAACATTAAAGCGATTTAAACAGAATCTAAGCCTCATTTAAAAGAGTGAAGCTGTAGGTGGTGAATAGTCATTTAAAAGTACAGTATAGATGATAATTGGAAGGCTTTAAAAGGTTAAACTGAAGGTGGTTAAGATGCCTTCATGCCGGAGAAAAAACTAAAGACATTATAACTCATTGCTTACAAAATTTTGCCACTGTAGGCATTCCAAAACAGTTAAAAACAAATAATGGCCCTGGCTATACTTCTACCTCTTTTAAACAATTTTGCTCATCATACTATTAAAATGTACTTATTAAAGCAAAAAGAGGGAATTGGGAAGGGGTATATATCCCCCAAAGATAAATTTAAAATAACCCTTTTTACTCTAAACATTTAAAATTTGGATTCATCAGGGCTTAGTGCTTTGGAAAGGCATATGTGTCCAAAAAATGTACATGAGCCCAAGGTACTCTGGAAGGATATTCTAACAGGACAATGAAAAGGTCCTGACCCAGTGATTGTTTGGAGTCAGGGGTCTGTTTGTATGTTTCCACAGGGAGAACAGCAGCCAATTTGGATTCCAGAGAGACTAACTAAAGTGATTTCCTATAGACCAAAAAGAAGATGACTTGGCTCAAATCCATAACAGCTGATATCCAGAACTCCAGTTTGGCTATCCTTACATCTGCGACAGTGATTATCCCACACCTGGAGGCTAATGAATAATGAACACCATTAAGGCCTATTTCAAATGTAAAAAAACCTTGGGGCTTGCTTGAGGGAATACCTTCAGACCCATATGCAAGTTACAGGAAAAAAGATGGGATATCAAAAGAAGAGTCAAACCCAGGTGGTAACCAGAATGCTTTTTTCAATATCTATTTTATTATTGCCCTTTCCCACATCATGAAGTTCCATTTTATTTTTTGAGCTCATACAGACCTAGCTTAATGTTTTTCTTATCAGTTCTATTTTTTGACTGTGGAGTTTTTAAACATTGTAATGGAGATTTCACCTGTGAAAAGCTACAAGGCCTTTACTATTATGTTATGTGTTGTATGTATTGTATTATGTGTGCACACTTGTGTTTTGTGTTGTATGTCTGTATGTGCATATGTCCATATATCATATATGAGGAGCGCACATGAAAAAATGGATCCAAATTTTTTTTTTATTATTCATGTGATTTAAATGGTTTAATTTAAATTGGTTAAACAGCTGTTGAAGACTGTTTTAAAATGTGAACAAAAAAGGAGGTTAACAGACCTGTTTGTTTACTTTCACCTTTCCTTTTCATTATATCTAATTCTATTCAGGATACTAAATTGTTTAGAAAATTGCTTTTTTTAGTGCCTGCTGGAATGTTACATAATTTTTTTTTTTTTTAGCCATCATTGCCAGAATTCCTATCTTCATCCCAGTGCCGGTGAAGACAAAGATAAAACCAAACTATAGCTTCTGCGATAGCTATCACAACAAACTGTATAAACTGATACATCAATGAATAATGTAACTCAACAAGTGATGCTCAATCAAGGAGTCGATTTACTTTGTGAGGAAATGGACATATTAATGGATTCCTCTGCTTTGAACTGCTTGCAGAACTTGCCTGGACTATGTATCACTTGTATGCATTGTGAACTATCTGTTGGTGCAGCAACTTGTGGTAGTGCCAGGGTATTTTTGCTGATGATGTCATCGGTGGTACAATTTTTCCAAAAGGAGCCGTCAATTGACTTGATGTCATGGTATTTTTGTATCCTCCTCCCTTCTGCTTGTGATAGTCATTCAGCTAAAATTTGGGGGCCAACAGAGGTGAGGCAAAGAACCTCACCCCCCCACTGGTGCAAAGGCTATCCACAAGTATGGCTGTATGCTGGGCTGGTAGTCAATGATGGGTAAGATCCAATTGCAATGGTACCAATCTAAGACAGGAGGCTGACGCCTTGAGGTCAGCTTCTCTGATGATGGGTAAGGACCATATGTATTATTGGACAACCTAAGACAGGCACGGTCCCTAAGCCACATGCTTGTTGTTTAATTAAACAGAAGGGGGGAGATGTTGAGAGCCACAGCCGAGTCGGGATGGCACCTAACATTGCCAGAAGGAGTGGTTGAGAGGTGACACCAGTGAGCCATTAAGATGATGATAATTAAGTTATAATTGGTGTGACTGGATGATGCTGGATTGAAACAGACTGTGTATTGAGTTGTATATAGACCCCTGTTGTCCAGCAATAGGACGGCTGCTACTTTGGAGTTCCCAAGTTGAGTTCTCGCAGGGGTTCCTGGTGGTGGGTGTGGAGCCCGGTGGATTATGAGAGAGTTCCCGGGGAGTGTGCGTGGAGTGCTGGTGGAGTTCGGGCAATAAAGGACTTCCTGTTTGGACCTACAAGTGCCTCCTGGGGGCTCGGTTATTTGTGTCCAGCTAGACTGTGGCAGAGAAGAGAAAGAGGAACAGAAGGGAGGAGAGTGAAAGGGGAAGTAGTGGGGACTGAAATGGAACAAAATGTATTCCATGCACATATAATTATGTCAAATGAACACCACTATGATTATAATGCACTAATATAAACATTTTTTTAAAAAATCCAGGCTACAGTGTGATGTTCTGGGTTGGATTCGCAGCACCAGAGGGAGGCATGGAGCTCGGATTACAAAATCCAAAAATAATTATACAGAAACAGTTCTGCACAGCAAAGGAAACAATCAACAAAATAAAAATGTCTTCTGATTGGGAAAAAATATCTGTAAGGCACAGATCAAATAACTGGTTGATACAAAAAATACACGAAGAACTCATACAAGTCAGGAACAGAAAAATCTGATTTTAAATATGGATAAAGAAACTGATGGATATTTCTGCAAAGAAGACATAAAAATTGGCTAAGAGGCATATCTTAAAAGGTACTAGACATCACTAATCATCAGGGACATGCAATTCAAAACTACACTAGACATTACCTTATACCAGGTAAGATGGCTTTTATAGACAAGATGACACATAAAAAGTATTGGCAAGGCCATGAAGAAAAGGGAACCATTGCATACTTTTGTGAGAATGTAGTCATGTGACAATATGGAGACCCCAACAAAATGAAAAACAGAACTACCAAATGGCCTGGTAAGTCTTCTTCCTGGGTACATGTCCAAAGGAGATGAAATCATGTTCTTATAAAGATATCTGTACTCCCATGTTCACTGTGGCATTATTCACCATAGTCAAGACTTAGGAAACAATTAAATTGTCCATTGGTTGATGAATGGATAAAGAAATTTTTATGTCTGTTTGTCCATCCATCCATCATCTATTAATGATACATAATTCAGCCTCAGAAGAGGAGTCCTGTCATTTGGCACAACCTGGATGAACCCAGAGGACAAACTAGGTTTGTAAAAAGCTAAGCAACATAACAGAACTTTAATATTTTGTGATTGAGGTAAACTGTTTCTCTTGGCATGATGGAAGTACTGATGTTATGTAGAAAGGATTACTTTCTCTAAAGAGGCTGAGAAAATAAAATTGAATTATACTTAATTTGCTAAACACTGTCATCTAGTATCAGTTGAGGCTTTAAACTGAAAAATAATAAGTCAATTCCAAAATACTGTGAAATGTTAATTACTACAGAGCCCTTCCTGCACCCTCACCAGGAACCTGCCCTTGATCCAACAGGTTGCTAAGGTAACCTGTCCCAGGAATTGTCCCACCCCACAGAGAGCTATAAGCTTGTTAATTAATGTGCTCTGAGCTGCTCCATCCTGCCCTTCCCCCTTCAACCCACCTATTTCCCACAATGAGCATTCTGGGCCTATTCAAGTAAGCAGGAAGGAGAGAGATAAGGGGAAGAGAGCAGAACAAAGGAAGCCTAGGACATATAAAAAGGCAGAACACCTTGTTTCTGAGGATACTAGGATACAAGCTATGGCTCCCTTCTTCTTCCTGGGGAAAGTCTATGTTACCTCTTTTTAAATAAAACTCTGCCTTATATGCTTGCTTCTGCATGCTTCTTTAGTGTTCAAACTTCAACATGCAATGGAGAAGAACTCGTCACCTATAACAGGTGGCATTAATTCCACTGACTATGGAGGCAAAGAAAGGAAGATCACGTGTTCAAAGTCAACCTAAGCAAGTTAATGAGACCCTGTCTCAAAAAATGGCGGTGTGTGGCTCAGTCAGTGATTAGGCGACCCTGGATTCAATCCCTGGTATTAAAAAAAAAAAGTGAGATTTCTGTAATTTCCCATGTCCTTTGCCAGTTCTACTTAGCTGAGTTCTGCTTTTGGCAGATATGGCTCAAGGGGAGGGAAGAGCAAGGGAGATGACTTCTTTTTATTGTTTAATTATATAGAGAACAATGAGTTTCATATGACATATTTATGCATGCATGTAACAAACTTCATTACAGTCCATCCCAAGTAGCCCCTTCTCTCTCCCTCCTCCCACTCTCCCCTTCTTTTACCCTACAGTTCTCTTTTCAGGAGATTCCCTTTGGTTCTCCTTAGAGTCAACATGTGAGAAAATATACAACCCTGGACTTTCTTTGTTTTTAAGGAACTGCAGTAATTCCGTGTCTGGGTGGGGGCTGTGAAATAGGCCTGGCGAGTAGATAAGAGGCCACAAAGCATCAGGGCTTCTGAATGCAGGCCAAGGTGATGGGAATGGATCTGTAGCTGCAGATCACATTATTACCCTGAGGGGCATGATGATTTCAGTTTTAAAGATCTCTCCAGCTCTGCCACAGTTGTTGGGGGAGGGAACATCTATCCAAGGAAAAAAGGACTCTGGCACCCTTCACCAAGGTGCAATTCAAAATTCCAGACCAGGAGGGAGACAGGGTTAGGTTCAGCATGGACAATTAAGGTCCCTCCAGGAAGCCAATGCCTTTCATCCCTTTACTCCCAACTTCTTTCACAGCACCCCTCCCCCAGGCTGCGCTCAGCAGGGAATCCTGGAGCTGGGCCAGCGGGCCTTCAGAACAGCTTCCTGGCAAGAAGTCAAACTCACCCAAGCGAATCCGGGTTTTCTTCTAAAGTCTTCCCAACTCTGCTCTCTGCAAATTGGCTCAGTAGCCCTTCAGAAACTCATGGGAAGTGGGGTCTGCGGGATTGGGCAGATGTGGGCAAGATTCCTTCTCCAAACCTGCCTCCACCAGGGCTTTCCCCCTGAGCTTAGTGCACCTCCAGAGAAAGGAAAGTTATATTCTTGTGGGCGGGGAAGAGAAACTCGGCCAATGTGCTGCCTTCACGTAAGCCTCTTGGTCCACCCCACACCCCAATTAATAGGCCCCTGTGCAGCCCTGCCTTCCCCAGGTGGAGCTGAGGTAAAACGAAAGGGCACGCCCCGACCTCTGACCCATTCAACTTGCTATCTATTGACTGGCCACAGTTCGAATTACTGTAGCTCTAAAATATGTTGGCTGTTACCTAGCATGTTGCCCTCTGTGTATCTTTTGCTCTGCTGTTGAGTATTTTATTTCCCAGATTTTTCGAAATTATGAGTGCATGTCAATTATATAAATTACGGGTTTGATTGTGACATTTCCAGATGTGCATATATTGATTTATTCATGTTCACTCACCCTAGTGTCTTCTTTTACCCTCTTGTCTCTTCCCCCTTCTTTGGTCCCTTTCCCCTTTAAAGGATCTTGTTATCCTGTCACTTCCAACATAATCCCTGTTAACCCAACATAGTACTGAAAGTTAGAAAAGGTGCTCCTAATGGAAATTCTTCCCATGTGCTCCTCTTGTTCCTGATACCTTAGCTGGGTTGTGCTTTCAGCCAGCTGATGTGGCTCATAGAGAAGGGTATACATAGTTAAGGATATTTAGAGTACCGACATAATTCCTTGAGTCTGGGCTTGGGGGTTTTACAAGATGAGTAAACCATGAAGCCACAGATCATTGCAGCTGCCACACCATTGAGAGTTCCATACTCAGAGGGTTTGATGCTAGAAATTGACCTGGAAAGCCATGCAGAAATATTACAATATTACACTTACAACAGTTAAACTATGAAGCCTCAATGAACTGTCCATCTGCCCCTGAGGTCTTCTCCAAGTATTTCATGCTTGAGAAGGGCCAGGCCTAATTCTCTTCTGCTAGTCTCTATGGAACTGGTCCAGAAGGCTGGGCTGTGGCCCATAGACCATTCATAGCTTTCTAGGATGATCACTGGAACAAATATCTAGCAGAGGTGAAGATTCAGTCAGTACCCTCTGAATTAGGAAATGAAAATATGTGAGGAGAGGGTGATGAGAAGAACTGCTGTGGGCAGCTGCTATCCCTCAAGACCATCATTAGTAAATCCATCCTCCTCTCCACACTGTACCCCTCAACTCTAAATTTCACAAAGTCAGGAAGAGAATTTCTCTATTTCCCCCATTTTTTCATATTGACTACAAAGTCATGCATATAAGAATGACAGTTAAATAGATATTCAGATATATAGTTATAAGAGTAATTTCTAGTTCTGTGGTTCAAATTTGAATGAGAAACAATTAGAGACATACCCCAAAAAAATATTTAATCTGGGTACTCCCAGAGGAGTTAAGTTAATAAATAAAAATAACCTTGTGTATACAATGTAAATCAGGGCCATTTGTGTCACTGCTGGAATTCACATAAAGAGGTATAGAAATAAGGAGGAATAAAACAGCCATGCTGGATGAAGACTAAGTGCCTGGCTCAGGATTGATGAATTCATATACACTTGTGCATAGTTTTGGGCAAAGTCCCTAAAGACACAATTCCAAATATTAAACTCTCAAAAGATCAAATCCCCAAAGTCTAATATCCTGAAAAATCAAAATCCCAAGAACATATTCTGGAAAATATTTAAAAATTCTTTATAAGTCATGTGTGCACATTTTTAAAAGGAGATTATTTGAGAAACAGAACACTTCATAACCTCTTCACATATTAAGATATGCAATGATCTCATACATATTTTTGTAAGCATGAACATTGAGGCATATGTACAACAGTTGGACAGGTTTAACAGTGATGGGAAGATGAAATATAGATAGGTCCTGGTCGACCTGCTATAGCTATTTTCTCCCGCCAACGCAGATTGGATGGTGCCAGCCACAATGGACCTTACCCATCTAGGCCACTCATAGTCATACACTCATGTCTCTAGAAACCCTCACAGACTCAAAAATAATGCTTTAACATGTTTCTGGGTTTTCATTTCAACTAAAATGACACAAGAATCCTGCCTACAACCCAAACACTAAGGCTTTCCCCACAGTTTGATTTTTCCCTTCTTCTTGTATAGCCTCCCCTCCACTGCTCACAGAGGGAATTGCAGCTTTCAGAATTTCAGCTTCCAGGATTCCACCCACATTCAGGGTTTAATCTTTTGAGATTGTGATTACAGGATTTTAGACTTCAGAGATTTTAATCATTTAGGTTTTCCACTTTGAGGATTATGGTGTTTGAGATTATGACATTTGGGATTGTGTCTTTCCAGATTATGTTTGGCAATTGTCACACAAATTCATATGTGCAGACATACTTATGTACACATATAATAGCAAATATAATTAAATGTAAATACATAAACACTTTCCCAGTTACTCTGTTAAAAGCATCAGAAGAAGGACACATTTATATAAAAAAGGTTAAAGGAATTTATAAACAGAGTTTCTCCTTATGCTCCTAATGCTAAGGAGCAAGAGAGGCAGATTAGTATTAGGTCCATGTTACTCCAACATCAGTGCTCATTTCTCTGCACCAACTACCATGGAGGAGGCAGCAGCCTGATTCTGAAGATTCTGGGGGCAGAAGGGGCAGCTCAGGAAGTACTGAGCTGCAATAGGAGCCTGAGTTATCTTAAGCTAAACCCTGGAGACCAAGAAATATAATTTGACATTCTGAATCCATGCAGCCATAAATGAGGCAGGAGAGGGTCACAATGATGGATAATTTGCTGAACCACTTCATGCCCAGCATGCTACTGAAGAGAACATGAAAAAAATTAGATTGTTGAATGCTTGCACTTGGAAAACAGAATTGTGCATGAGGATATCACCACATAGTGGCCGGTATCAATTTAACTAATTTCTATGAGGTTCAATTTCTTTTGAAATATATACATAAATATAAGTATGAACATATATAAGTATGAACATAAATAAACACAACAAAACTTACCTGAAGTAATATTGTAGGAATTAAATAATAGAATATTTGTAATAACTTCTGCTATTTCTTGGCAAATAAGCACTGACACAGAGTTGTACCTATTATTTTTTTCGTGATTTCTCTGATTTGAAATAAATATTTTAAAAAATGAATATTTACTTTTAGTTTTTTTCATGCTTTAAGGTTACTAATTTTGTTTAATGAAATAGAATAATTTGTGTAAGAGTCACAGCCCTTAATATTTGTTACCAAATTATAAAATAAATATTATATCACTGTAAAATATCTTTTTAATTAACATATTCAGAGCCATATAATCTGATTTTATAATTGTAATAATATCTTTAATACCAATCAATATGGTAGATAAAGGCTACATTAGTTTTCTATTGCTGTATAAAACGCTACCCCAAACTGAAGGACACAGGAGGTTTTGGTTAGCTCACAGAGTCTGTCCCTCAGAAGTGTTGGCAGCAGTTTAGAAGGGTTCTCTCTTTCAGAACCTCAGCAGTGTGCAGTGAAGGTGTCCACTGGGCCACATTTTCATTTGGAGGTTAAAGGAGAAAAGGGTCTGGTTCCAAGATAACTCAGGTTAGTGGTAGAATACAGTGCCTTGCACTTGTAGATCAGAGGCCCTCAGCTTCTGAAGACTGTCCAAATTTCCTGGTCCATGCACTTCTCCAGGGGTAGTGCACAGGATGGCTGCTGCTTCTTCAAGGCCAGCAGGAGAAAGGGAGCTACTGCTCCAGTAACACGGTGTCAGATCGTAGGGCACAGTCACAGTGCTGGCATCTCTTCACCTTGGCCACATACTGTTAGTTACGAGGAATTGAGTAGTTCTGTCCACGCTTGGGGTGGGGAGGGAATGCACAGAGGCAGGAACATCAGTGGACAGGAGTCACTGGGGGAAGAGGGGAGCTTCAACACACAGGGATTTGGAGACAGATGGGGAAATGGTGCCCTAGCCACATCTTAGATCCATCTGCCAATGGGAATGGCCAGAAGATACTGCTCAGGTCCCAGAGCAATAGTTATCGAAACTTCAGAGTGAGGCAGAAAGCATGTGGATCCCCTTTTGAGATCACTTTGCCCAGAAGCCTGAAAATGACCCTAGAATTTTATTTAGATCCCCTGCAGAGGTAATCTCCCTGTAAGCAAGAGTGTCACAGTGCAGGGTCTGTTACAGCAAACCTCAGGAGTGCCCTGCCAGCAACCCACTGCCCTGAAGACAGAACACAGCAGCCAAGACAGGAGCAAAAGCAACAGCAGCAATAGCAGGATCCACATGTCTCTAGGCACTTGGAGGAACACCTGGGGAGGAACACCTGGGGAAGCCCTGCTCAGCTCCAACAGGTTGCCCTGCACAGCCCCCAGAAGTCCTGGCTGTGAAACACCTGGGACACTACTCCACCCAGCTTTCCAATCTCTCCCTCCAACACAGAAAACATGTCCAGATCCTGATAGGCAGCTCGTGTTGACTCACCTGGGTGCTGTTCTTTCTGCCCCTGACTGTGCCTTTCCCTTCTTGATAGGCCAAGTTCTCATGCTAAGAGGTCCTCCTAGCCATGTGACTGCCGGGAGGTCTTATTGTTAGGAAAGCTTGAAGACATTTCTCTGGCAGGTCTCAGTACTCAGTGCTTTTCACTTTCTAGCTCTTTCCCCTTGGGCTTCCCCTACCCCTCCAGATTCATAAAGTTTCAGAAGCCTTTTTTCAGGGCCCCAGTGAGTGCTGAACCATCCAGCAACTAGTGCACCTCTCCTGAGGAAAGCAGAATGGGGAGGAGGCATTTCCTCATGGTTTAACTTCTTATTTATTTATG
This sequence comes from Spermophilus citellus, assembly GCF_964194105.1. NCBI lineage: Eukaryota > Metazoa > Chordata > Mammalia > Rodentia > Sciuridae > Spermophilus > Spermophilus citellus. Next base: position 198,042,394 of record NC_138183.1, read on the forward strand.
TGCTTATATTTTTATTGGTTCTTTTTAGTTTTTTTTTGTAACTTTAGGATTCATTTTGATCTAATTATGAAAGTATGGAGTATAATTTGCTCTAATTTAGTCCCCAGTACTTCTCCTCTCCTTCCCCACTGCCCTCTGTCTCTTCCCTTTCCTCTACTGATCTATTTACTTTTTTGTTTTATTTTAATGTCTTAATCATGATGGTGAGATTCACTGTGGCATATTCATATATGTCCTTAGGAAGGTTGGGTCAGATTTATTCCTCTGTTCCTTCCTTACCCGGATCCTTTTCCCTCCCTGTCAATCCTCTTCCACTGATATCTTCTGTTTTGATGGAACATTTTCTCTCTCTGTCTCTGTCTCTCTCTTTCTCTCCCACTAATTTTGCACTATCACAAAAAACATTCAACCTTTGACTTTTTGAGTCTGGCCTATTTCACATAGTATGATAGCTACCCATTCTATCCACTTATCAGTAAACGACATAATGCCATTCTTCTTATGGATGGTTAATACTCCATTGTGTATATATAACATTTTCTTTATCCAATTATCTGTTGAAGGGTACCTAGGTTTGTTCCATAGCCTGGCAATTGTGAATTGTGCAGGTATAAGCACTGATGTGGCTATATCCCTACAGTATGCCTATTTTAATTCTTTTGGACAGATAACTGAAGAGTGGGATGGCTGGAACATATTTGGTGGTTCCATTCTTAGATTTTTGTTTGTTTATTTTCAGTACCAGGGATTGAACTCAGGGGTAATTAGATCTAGACACATCCCCAGGCCTTTTTATTTTATTTTATTTTTTAATTTTTATTTTGAGACAGGGTCTCTCTAAGTTGCTTAGAGTCTCACTACATTGCAGAGACCAGCCTTGAACTTGCAATCCTCCTGCTTCAGGCTCCTGAGTTGCCGGGATTACAGGAGAGTACCATCACACTCAATGCATAGAAAATATTTTCATAGTATACAGAATTGTGGACTAATCCTTATTTGACTTTTCCTTTTATTTTTTTTAAGACATCAATTTCATTATTTCTAATTAGAGGTTGTGTTAGTTACCTTTATATCACTATAACAAAATGACTGAAATAATTAACTTATAAAGAGAAAATGTTTATTGTGATTCATAGAGTTAAAGTTTCAGTTCATGATTAGGCAGGCCCATTGCTTTTAGGCTTCTGGTGAGAATTAGGATGGCAATGGTGGAAAGTGGCATGAAAGAGCAGAGCAAACGTACTTACCTTATAGCCAGAAAGCCAAAAAAGAGGAAGAGGAAGGGGCCAGGGCCCTCAGTGCCCTTTGAAGGCAGGACCCCAGTGTCTCGTGGATGTCCACCTTCTAAAAGTTCAGTAATCTCCCAATAGCACTACCCTGGAGACGAAGTCTTTCATTCATGGGCCTTTTGGGGGATAATCTATTGATTTTTTGTGTTGTTTCCTAGGGCTACAGTCAAATTTTTCTCAGAACCTTTACTATGATGTTCTTGATGGTAGCTTTCTTTGTATTTATTCTTCTTAAAGTTGTCTTTCACTAACCTAGGACTGTTTTATTTGAGGGCAGGGGGGACAGCTAATATCTCTTTAAATATATTTTGAAATATTTACTTTTCCTCTTCTTCCTTGAATAATGTGTGTTATTCCTTTGATATTGTCCCTTTTGTATTTTTTTCTTTCATAATCTAAGTATATAGTTTTTGGGCCAGAGAATATTTATTGATTTACCTTTAAGTTGACTTACTCTTTCTTCTGCCATCTTTAATCTTCTATTAAATCTGTTCAGTGATTTTAAAAGTTTTATTTATTATTTTTATAGTTTTCTAATTTTGTCTCAGTAGATATTTGATATCCATAAATTCATCACTGGATCAGGATCTCAAATCACTATTCTAAGCTTAATTCAGGTTGGAATGTCTAGAAGAATAGGTTGGGATATCTGGAAAGGTGAGCAGAAGGAGGAGGTAAAGAAAGAGAAGTCAGTGTGAGCCACCTTCTCACAAAACATCCTTCAAACCACCAGGATACCTGAAAATAAATCCACGTATCCATATGACAAAATAGCTTGAATAAGGAAAATTTAGAAGCAAATACAAATGAACAACAATATATGCCATGTAAGTGCATCTAGTATTACTGATATATCTAGCATAGTAACACTAATCAAGAGTAGTAGTGGATTCAAGCTGGGCACAAAGGCTGATGCCCTTAATTTCAGCTACTTGAGAGGCTGATGCAGAAAATTAAAGTTAAAAGGTCTAGGGATGTAGCTCAGTGGTAAAGTGCCCCTTTAGTGACTGCACTTTTTAACTCTCTATTCTTAGTGCCCCCTCAGTATTAAAGAAAAAAAATAGTGAATTCAATGTGTATAATTTACCAACTATAAAACTACAGACAGAATAATGGTTCTACAAAAAAAAAAATAGCCTTATCCTAAACCTAAGAGCCTGTAATAATGTTAAGTTCCATGGCAAAAGGGAATTCAGATTCACATAAATTTCAATTGCAGTTCAAATAAAAGTAATCAACATTAATATAGGGACATATCTTGGTTTATCGAAATAACTCAAATGCAATCACAGGATTCTTAAAAATGGAAGAGGAAGAGAGAATTGGAGAATCACAGGAAAAGGTGACTATGGTAAAAAGGCAGACGTATCATTGCTGATTTTGAAGACCAGTGGGCTTCTTGTGGCCAGAAAAAACAAGGAAATGTTTTCTTTTAGAGTTTCTCAAAAGACATGCAACCATCTCAATACATTGTTTTCAACACTGTAAGATGAATAGTGGGCTTGTAAACTGCAATAAATCATCTGTTTCTACTGTTTAAAGTCAGGAATTTAGGGGAATTTTTTTAGAGTGGCTACTTCATACAAATATACTCAGCATCCAAAAAAATGTATATTTGTTTTCTTAAGTACATATAAGAATTTTAATCTATTATTGGGAAAATTTTTAAAACTACATTAATAAGGAGATGTATTACATTTATAATATTTGTAGAATAAATATTCAATTTTACAAAAGTGTCACATATTTCTATTTTAACATATTGATTCAATGAAATCAAATAATCCAACTTGTTTGTGTGTGTGTGTGTGTGTGTGTGTGTATGTGTTAGTTATAAAACATAACTTCTAAAACTTTTATGTCAGTGCAAAATACTGAAAATGGTTAACAAAATTTTAGAAACAAAATTGTAGGACTTAAACACCAATGTCAATAATCTAGAAAGTCTTAGTTGTATTAGAATAGTATTGGTGAAAGTATACATAAAGACTAACTAAAGAATATTGGGAAAACAAAACTATTCTTAGGCTTCTGAGAATGCTGTCCCAACTGATGTTGTGGGATTTGTCTAGAGCTGAATATCCTGTGGGTCCAAAATCCACAAGCTATTAAAACCCCAGTGACATTCCATCTCAAGAGAAATTACTTATTATGTTGACTTTTATCCCCTATGACGGAATGGGAATGGAGGGGCCCATCTAACCTAAATGACCTGGGAATATGAGCAAATGCATAAATGTTTTCATTTACTTTTTACGACAACATTTCCTAGTTTAAAATCGTACTCAGTTTCTTCTAAATAGATAGTTCCTACAAACCCTGTTCACCAAGCGACAGAACTCAAAGTCTGGTGAGTTAAAAAGTGCAGTCACTTAGTGAAGAGAAAGGCCTTCACTGGCTCTGTCATTTCATCAAACAATGCAGACTCCCTTTACTCAGGGTCCAAGCATGGGCTGAGCCCTGAAGGACCTGGCCCTGACAGAAAAGGATTCTTCTGGCACCAATGATTCTATGACAAGGAGTTAGAGCCTGAGGAGACTATTGGCTTCAAGTACAGACCAGCAAATATAGCTGGTCTCTACTTAGAGCCAGGAATAGATGAATCCAGGACTTCAGAAGAAAAGGGCTCTCTGGGCAAAAGAAATGAAGTTTTCACTAAAGCAGCAGATCTGAGTTTGGATGTTTTATTTTAGCCTCCCTTTTTAGTAGTAATGATCATTGAGTTTTCTTCTCCTTCAGTGTTGTCCTGAGGTGGAGTGTATGTGTGCAGCAATTCTGTGCTATAAGTGGCATTCTCTCCAAAATTCCTCAGATGCTTGTAGATTTCTCTGTCCACCTGCTTTTCAGGCCACAGGAGACCACATGAGCATCATTTTAGATAGGATTTCATGGGGACTCTGTTGCTGTACATTCTCCATAGAAGCTCAGTCTCTAGAGGAGTTTAGTTTGCATCAGTTCTGAAGATGGAACTTATAGCAGGCATTTATACAGGGAGCTGTCTTGGACAATGGAAACTAGTTACTTTTCTCCTAGGTAGATATAGTGGTTTTGCTTGGGCTGACTGAGGACTCTGAAATTCAAAACTAAGCGAGAAACGTCCTTCTGTAAAGCTTTGACTGGATGGGAGGGGTGGGGGGACTTAGAAGAGTTGAGAAGTGTCACAAAATCCTATATGGTTTCTCCCATCTCTTCTTGTATATAGGACAATGGAGTCCTGACAAACACACTCATGCAAGTTGTGACTTGTGACGGTCGTGCAAAGTCCACTTCCTATGCTTAAAAGCTTTTGAATGATTTTGCAAAAAATTTTTTTTGGTGTGTGTAAGGTAAAACTAAAACTTCTTCAAAACTCATGTAAGGATGGCATATATGCTTCGGGGCCTCTCCAGTGCCATACCTACTGGTGTCTTTGTATCCATTTCCCTTCCCTTCTCATTTCAAAGTACTTTATAAAACAGATCACAGGAGTGGAGTTAAAGTGTGAAGGGTATTTTCAATGTAAACACCACCCCAAATGTACTATTTTCTACACAGATGGAGCTTTTCACATAGAGTCCAAACACTGGCATACCGAAAAGAAAGGAACACTTTGAGGAAAAGAAAACTTTTTTTTTTTTTTTTTTTTGCAAAACTTCTTAGTATATCTTTGTTTTAATTCCAGTGCAGTAGAGTCGGCTGTGTTTGATTTTGCCTATGACACATTGCACTATTTGTTTTCTGTTTTGGAGGCATTGTGAGACTCACTGATCATCACTGATCTATAAAGCTATCTCCCCAACTAGCAAAGGGAACAGAGATCCTCTAAGGCGTCCAATATTGCCTGTGAAGTCTTAAATCATACTCTGAGCTCACTGTTTGTTGAGAAGGGGGAATGTTGTTCCCTTGTCCCTGAATGTTCTTTGGTAGATGGCATCTCAATAAATACACCTCCAAATTTGAACCATATTTCAATCATTGAAATAAAAGTTCCCACATCACCCCAGCCCTGAAATGTGCCCCCTTTTCTTCTCTTTTTGTTATTTTTTCCTCCTGCTTTATCCAAAGTCTTCAATTTATTTCCATCAAATTCATTGCCTAAAACATAAAATTTACTCTATGAAAGTCAGCAGTTCCTCATTCTTTACAGTATAACTTCATCATATGTAACAGTTTTACTCCTTTATTATTCTCTTCCATGTCCTCCTCTTCTAATCTCTTTTGCCTTTTTCTTCAAAATTGATTTTTTTCCCCTATGAATGAGGGCACAATTTAAATAATCCACAATGGAAAAGAAAGTTATTGATGTGTAATCATAAGAAATTATTGGCCTCCAAAAGAGCTATACCTCGGGTTTATTAGAATATATATATATATGTATGTGTATGTATATGTATGAATGTCAATGTACAAGACTAGTCACTCCCACAGGTGCCAGCTCATCATCCCTGGGAGAGGACATGTTTTTAATGTAGGAACCCTGAATGTGATAGTTGCAGTAACCAACTATTTTCAGCTCCACAGTAGAATTGGCAGATTTCATAATTCACACTGACAGCTGGTTTGTCCTTAGGGCTGAAGAACCAGTGGATCCCAGACTGAAGAGAGAGACCATGTATAACTCAAGTTGTTACAACCCAAGTTCCTTCATCCTTCTTGGAATACCTGGCCTGGAGCACTTCCACCTCTGGATTGGGATTCCCTTCTGTGTCATCTACCTTGTGGCCATTGTGGGCAACTGCATCCTGCTCTACCTCATTGCAGTTGAGCGCAGCCTCCATGAGCCCATGTTCTTCTTCCTGTCCATGCTGGCCAGCACGGATCTCATCTTGTCCACGGCCACAGTGCCCAAACTGCTCAGTAACCTCTGGCTTGGCTCCCAAGAAATAACCTTCTCTGGTTGTCTCACACAGATGTTTTTCCTGCACTTCAGCTTTGCAGTGGACTCAGCTGTCCTATTGGCCATGGCATTTGATCGCTATGTGGCCATCTGCTTGCCCTTGAGATACAACACCGTCTTGACCCCACAGGTGATCATCAAGCTTATGGTGAGCATTGTTGTGAGGAGCTTTTCCGTCATCCTGCCAGATGTGTTTCTTCTAAAACGCTTACCATTTTGCAGGACCCGCATCATCCCACATACATACTGTGAGCACATAGGTGTTGCTCGGCTTTCCTCTGCTGACATCTCTGTCAACATTTGGTATGGATTTTCTGTACCTCTCATGACTGTCATCTCAGATGTCATCCTTATTGCTGTGTCCTATGTCTTCATCCTCCGTGCTGTCTTTCAACTCTCGTCCCTGGGTGCCCGCCAAAAGGCCCTGAGCACCTGTGGCTCCCATGTCTGTGTTATCCTCATGTTTTACACACCTGCCTTCTTCTCTATCCTTGCTCATCGCTTTGGGCACGGTGTCCCTCGGAATGTCCTTATCCTATTTGCCAACTTCTATGTGGCCATCCCTCCTGCCCTAAATCCTGTTGTTTATGGCGTGAAGACCAAGCAGATCCAGGAGAAATTTATTTTTCTCTTCACTTGGAAGAGGCCACAGTGAGTGGACACCAAAGGAGAAATTTAGATTAATTGATTTTTTGAAATTTTACGTAACATAGAAAGACACAAAATGAGGATATACCGCTTAAAAATTTAAAATTTAAGCATTCTACCCTTGTAAAGAATATAAGGAAGTGGAAAAGTAGAGAAGACAAGCCATTTAAATTTCTGAAACATGAACTGTTTTCTTTAATACCTTGCCTGTGTGTGTGTGTGTGTGTGTGTGTGTGTGTGTGTAAAAGTTGATGCTGGATGCAGCAGAGCCAAACTAAGGTTCATATTATTCTTGTTGCTAATTTTGAAGATATTTGAAGAATAGATATTTCCCCAGATGCAACTCATCCTGTGGTTTTGAAATAAAAGCCAAAGTCTTCTGCCTTCCTTTGTCAGGTAGTTATCAACATTCTCTGCTATAATCAAACACTATGTTTCAAACTTTGGTCCAGATAACATACATTATTATTGCTTTTTCTTAAATTCTCTACTTGCTTTATTTTTTCCTCCCCATCTGGGAAAGCTTAGAGGTACATATTTTTGTACCCATTTTTCTTACTTAAATGCACAAAGAAATCCAAAACTTTTAAAAAATATCCCTTAGATTTTATTTTATGGTTTAAGATTAATAATTAAAAATATGTTTGAGAGAGTAATATTATTTAATTTGTTTTTGAATAAGGAGTCACAGACTTAACAAAATTGTAGAAAGATGCTTAAAGGAGGATCCAAGCACAGAATACAGATTTATATGATTGTGAATTCTGAACTCTTCATCTAATTACTTCTTGGGATTCTACTCACACTAGTGCCTTACAAACTCTCCCATGCCGAGTCCGGCTGGGCAAAATAACCGGGAGGTGACAGGCAACTTGAAGGTTGAAGCGGGAACTGCTTTATTGCGGGGAAACTCAGCGGGAACTGAGCGGGAACTCAAGGTAGCAGGCACCCAAGGTAGCGGGAACCGCCTTATTTCAATACAGCAGAGGTATATATACCTAACTCATTACACACAGCTTGACTGAATTAGCATCATCCAGTTACAGCAATCAGCCAATAAGGAATCTCTACCATCTTAATGGCTTGGTGGCGTTGCCTCACTAACCACTCCTCCTGGCAAACTGCCAGGAGCCATCTTGACTTGATTTGCGGTCCCCAACACTCCTAGATTATTTTCTCCAAAAATGATCTGGAAACTCACTCCGTGTCTCTGTACCAAGTGTTCTTTCCCATCTTCCTTCATGATAAATTGCACTATTAAAAATAGGAATGCTACTGCCTTAGAACTGTGACTTGCCTTTATCTCTCTTATGATGCCATCGGACAAAATTAACTCAACATACCTGATATACAATCAGAGACATGATAAGTTGTGGTATAAAAGTGTATTAAGAATTGTAATGCAAAATAATAAGAATAATAAATTGAACAATTGAGTCTGAAGTTTCTATTATTCATTCCGGTGAATATAAACATCACTTTCTGACCTTTAGTATGACATGGAGTTTGACAGAGCTTTAGTGTATTACCTATCTCTCTGAGAGTATTTCAAAGTCTTTTTGAAGGATTTCCAACCTGTTCCTTCTAATGCACTCTATGAAAGCCATAATGAGCATTTTATAAGTTACGTGTGATTGGGTCACCATTACCTTGAAATTTTTCAGTGATTCCAGGTCCTCAGGACTGTGCTTGCATATTGTCCTCCTTTAAGATGATTGCAGGACAAGGAAAACTTAGATGAAAAGAGCAGCTCTCATAAAACTCCAAGTGTTACATTTTAGTTACATTTACTTATACTTAATTTATGTTTATTTACAATTTATAGCAGTTCCTTGCATCTTTGAGAAAGTAATTCCAGAAATAATCTTTTTATATTGCTATACCCAGTGTCTTGTGATTATACTTAATATAAAATTGGTATAAATTTCCAATGGGGTTGGGTGGAAGCCATCAATATTCCTCTTGGGAAACTGTCTTAGGATAAGACCATGTAGAACCCAAATCTCCACTCAAAATAAAGGCATGTTTTAAATCATAATAAATATATATTTAAAAATTGAAGGAAATAATGAGTAAAATTGGCATTCTGACATAAAGATCCTATTTGTATGTGTGTATTGAGATATATTTTTTCTATCTGAAATGTTGGTGAAGTGGCTCAGAAGAGGCTCATATAGGAACTTTAATTTTGGCATTATTGAAAACTATCACTTATTTTCTTATATGTTTTTCTATCCAATACCTGTTTCATATATTTCCTGAAGGCTGAAACATAGTCTTTTGTATTGTTTTACACTCTGCCCAATGAAAATACCTAATGCCCCTCATGTTTTTAATGTTTTTCAAGTATATTCAAACATCAACAAAAATCTTTTCTCTCAACTATTGTTCATGGCCTTTTAAATAACTGTTGATAGCTAGCATAGATTTCACAGTACATTATTTTAGCCATTGTTTTATGTCCTAAACTCACCGTCTCTCTTATATACTCAGCTGAAAAATATATTCAGGGTATCTTGGTGGAGTTAGTATTTTGAAGAAGTTGCTGAAAATGTCCCCAAAGGCTAGAATGATACAATTGTTGATAATTGAATTAAGACCACATACCCACCATTACTTGCCTAGTTTCAGCTTCACAAATATGTACAATTTCTAGTCACTGTTATTGGCTTGGTGCCTCTTATTTAGGCTTCAATTAAAAGTCCTTCCTTGCTGGGCATGGTGGCTCATGTCTGTAATCCCAGTGGCTTGGGAGGCTGAGGCAGGAGGATTGTGAGTTCAAAGCCAGCCTCAGCAAAAGTGAGGTGCTAAGCAACTCAGTGAGACCCTGTCTCTAAATACAATCCAAAATAGGGCAGGGGATGTGGCTCAGCGGTTGAGTGCCCCTGAGTTCAATATCCTGTACAAAAAAAAAGAAAAAAGAAAGGGAGAGAAAAATCTTTCCTTGAATACTGTACACTATAATAGTATCTCTTATATACATTCCCATCGCACATGCACTTTTAATTTTAGGACTATCAAAGTCCTGATGTGATGTTTACTTTTGTATTTAGTGTTTAATGTCTGATCTCCATTAGTCCTGAGGACCAAATTAGCACCTGCCTTGTTTACTATTGTATTCCTATTGAATGCAATTGTAGTAGCACATAATAGATGCTCAATAAGTGGGTTAAAACAAACGAGTTTTAGCCTGGATTTATAATTCAACATAAAGAAAAATAAAATTCCACAGCACCATGCTGATTCACCACAGAGGCAAGATGAAGAATGCCAAGCAAGATTGGCCACTGAAGAAACCATCAGAAAGAGAGGCCTCTTCACAACTGCAGAAATGCCAGGCACTGAAAAATGTATCCAGGGCATTGTCATCTAAGGACACCAGGGGAGGTGTTTCAACTCAGTAAGATTTTGATTCTGTTATGCTACCAGTGGTATTACAACATGTTACCCTAAAGTGTGGTCTGTGGCATTTTGAATACTTTGAAATACCAGAAATTAGAAGGGCCTCAGAAATAAGTCTCCTCTGCTCTTGTCCATTTCTCTTTTCTTTATTTCCTGTTTATCCCCAGAAAAAATGTCATAGAAACTAAAATTCTTCTTCCTCAAGGAAAGCGTAGAAACTAAAAGTCTCCCTGGAGGAAAACATAAAACCTGGAGAGGTTGCTCATCTACCTCACCTGAAAGGAGGATCTAAGTCCTTAATTTCTGAGGACGTACTTGGAGGGAAAGGAATGTTACACAGATGAAGAAGAATCTGAATCAACAGGTGTCATTCAGTTTCCCCAGCTAGTTACCATGAGATCCTGCCTTTTTTGTCCAATCACATTTCTACCCCGCTGTCCCTTCTTCATTGAACCTGAATTTAAAAATGCAGCTTTCACTGAGTCTTTGGATCTTTATTTCTGAAATCTCCCGAGACAACTAAATTCAGATCAGATTGAATAAATATGATATGTTTTCTCTTAACCATCTGCCTTTTGTTTTAGCGGTGTTGGCCATCAACATTGGAATGCATAAGAGAAAGAACTTACACATTGACATCTTTACACTGTGGTTTTGGATTCTAAGATACAAGCTTTCACTAATATTAGCAGAGGAATAAGTTCCTAGTATAGGGAGTGTTGATTTGTTTGAGTCACTGAGGCTCATAGGTCTCTCTGTCTCAGAAGCCCTGTCTTCTAATTTGTCTTTCATCCCAGGAGAAGACAAGGGAGGTATTTTTGTGCTAAACCCTCTAGGCTCTGTGTTTGTTCGTCTCCACTGTGACCTGGATCCCACATCTGTTCCTTTTGTCCCTCTGTCTGTCCTTCCTGAGCTTGCCACTTCTGTCTGTGGACTGCCTTTGACCTACTTTATTTTATACCCTCTGTTCCTAATCCTCCCTTTGCAAAAACAATTCCAGGACCAGGACCTCCGTGGTATGACTTTGTGGGGAGTAGGGGAGAACTCTTGGAGGAAGTAAAAGCTGGTGCAGAGGGGGCCCGAGGAAGAAGAGCAAAGGAGGTGGGGAAAGGGGAGACTCCAAGAAGTAAGAAAGGCCTAGGTTAAAACCTGAACAAAGTTCTAGAGCTTATGCTTACTGAAGAGAGTAGAATCAAAGAGGAATGCCTAGCAAGATATTAATTCTTTCTTCCTTTTCAAAATAAATTTTGTAGTAGGATTTGAACTCAGCACCTCCTATGTACTAGGAAAGTGCTCTACCCTTAATCTATACTTCCAGCCCATTTTGGCTTTTTATTTTGAGACAGGGTCAAGTGAAGACTCCAGGCTGGTTAAAACTCGTGATCCTCCTGTCTCAGCCTTCTGAGTAGATGGATTATAGGCATGTGTCACACTGGAACTAGGAGGAGTTTAATTCTGAGTCCTTTACACTAAATTACCTAAACTATTTTTAGATTTTTCTGTAGGTCAAAAGTTATAATGCTAATAATATGAGAAATGTTTAAGTCACTAAGTAGTCAGATATATTTAGGACTGTCCGTACCAGACTGGGACTGGTCATCTGGAGATTGACATCTGAAAGTCCAGGTCAGAGACTTTTCATTTAACTCCTAAGTATAAGCATGTGCTTGTATTTGTGAACACGTATGTGAAGGAGTATCTGTTGTTTCTTGGGAAGATGAGGGCAAGCAACAACAAGCCCATTTCCCCATTCACACCATGGAGCAGCAAACATATAAAATGGGGTGAGGACTTGTCTTCTGGAATGAGTCTTAAAGGCAGTTCTCTGCAATTCATAGACCAACCATGGGTGCCCGTTATTTGTAAGGGGGTAGAAGTAAGATCATCATATCAGTGCATCTAAAATAAAAACCATCCATAAGTTATTGTACTTTATGTTAAAGATATTACTAAAAAACATGTCTTGTGTTTAGTGCTGAGTGGGACTGAGTTAGAAGGGGTATAGGATGTATCATGGCAATATTTTTAGTCTTGGGAGAGAAGAGAGCAATACTAACTAACCAGAGATCGATCAATAAGTAATAATGAGTAGAATATTTGCTAATGACAAAAACCAGGATTGTCTGATCAAAGGGATTGTGATCTAAGACAAAGACTTATTAATACATTAAAGAAAATATACATTTTGTGATGTCCAGGAAGATTGAGTGAGTCATGGAAATGCAAAGCTACAGATCTTTTGTTTTATTTAGAAGTTTGAAGGTGGGGAAGGTAATCATTTCTCACATCTTCTTGTGTCCTTACTTCCAGACCATCTTTCAGTGGGTTGTAGTGACAATGGATTCCTTTGGTGAAAGTCTTCATCAGGTTGAAGATACATGAATAAGGGAAGCAAGTTCCCATGCTCTTTGAGAGCTTTTCATTTCCCAGAAACGTTTAACAGCACTGGACACTGCTCTGTGTTATTTTATGGTAGGCTGTGCAGGGACAGTTGGGAAAGAGACCTAGGTGAATGGCAGGGTAGTGAACCTGTATGAACTGTATTAATTGAATGATGAAATGAATTAGTGTGGAGTCCCAAGGACACTCCTATGCTAATTTCTTCACCCTATACTTATTGAAAACTGTTCTAAGAGAACTTACTTCTGTCCTATTAAAGTTTACTGTTTATTACATGAGAAAGCTAATAAAGCAAAACTAAAATAGTGCAGTAAGCATTCTGATTCAAGAATGCAAAAGGCCTCATGAGTTCTTAGGAACATTTCTAGTTTGAATATTTGTCAGTAAAGCTTGTTGAGGATCGTAGATCAGTGGGAGTTAGCCAGTAAAAAAGAGACAATTAATTTAGCTGAATATCAAGATCAAACACAAGTGCAGGATTTCAGACAGAAGTATTCCCAAAATGTGAAGGTTAAATTGGGGGTGACATAGTCGATGGACCAAAGTTATGTCACTTTTGACGTGGGAGAGGATTCTGTGAGCTCTTCCAATTAATACTCTTACTTGAGGTGGGCTGTTAACATGATGCTTAAGACCAAGCAAAGAAAATAACTGAAGGCCTTTAGAGTGTCATGTAGGAACTGCATCCTACCATGATGTCAATAATGCCACAGGGCCTGGTTAGGTCTAGAAGAGTTTTATGCAAATTCTTCAGGTATGAGTTATGTATTGGAGATGTAAAAAAAGTGGATGCTATTCACCCAGCCAGTATGTGTTTCCAAGTAACATAATTTGCTGCCCTTGGTGGATAGCTGACAGGTGGGCATATTTTGATAACTCTTAAATTATTTTCTAAAATTGTGAGACAAAGCAGAATCCAAGAAAAAAATAAACAAATGAGCAAATAAACAAATTAAAAAAAACTTATTAGGAAGTTCATAGAGATGAAAATGCTTCCCAAATTTTCAACACCTTTGTTTGTTATTTCTATCATCCTTCTAACAATAGGCAAGATCTACCAGTTCCATCTTTTTATATGTCAGAAGTTCAATCTCTATTGTTACCTTAATTCAGATTGCCATTATCTACTTCTCTACAACATTCTATAATTTACTGCTTATAAATTGTTTGATGGATACAAATTAAGAGTTAAATATATCATTTGAGTGAATGAAGCGTTTAGGCTTTTACAAAATAGTTACAATACAATTTTAAAAATAAGTAGAGAATGCTCACTTTAGCAGCACATATACTAAAATTGGTACAATACAGAGAACATTATCATGGTCTCTATGCAAAGATGACATACAAATTTGTGAAACATTCCATGTTTTTAAGGATTTAAAATTCAGCATACTACAATGATGTGGCTACATCAATATTTATAACAGCTCAATTCACAATAGCTAAGCTATGGAAACAAAGTAGGGGCCCTTCAAGAGATGAATGGATAAGAAATCGTGGTGCATATACCATTAAAGGAGAAGAAATTATGACATTTGTTGGTAAATGGATGGAACTGGAGACGATCATAGTAAGTGAAATAAGCCAATCCCCAAAAAACCAAAGAATGTTCTCCCTGATATTCGGATGCTAACTCATAATAAGCAGCGGGAAGAATATAAATTCACTTGATTAGACAAAGGGAAATGATAGAAGGGAAGGGAAAGGAACTAAGAAAGAGTAGAATGAATCAGACATAATTTTCCTATGTGCATATATGAATACCTAACCAGTGTAACTACACATCTTGTACAACTACAAAAATGGAAAGTTATACTCCATGTATACATGTTTGATATGTCAAAATACATTCTATTGTCATGTAGAACTAAAGAGAAGAAAGGGAAAAAAGAAATAAATAAAAGAAAGGAAGGAAGGAAGAAAGTAAAAAGAAGCATGCATAGAGGACTTTTAAGCTTTCTGTATGCTTGGAAATCAACCGTATTCTAAATAAACTGTTTGCTTTTTATGAATAAGAAGATAGGGCTAGTGATATAACTTACCACTGTTCTTGTATGTGGGAAGCCCTGAGTTCAACACTCAGCCCTGTAAACCCACATACACAAAGATATATGCTTCGATTGTCTTGTTTAAATTTCTGACAACTTCTACTTATTTCATGTAGATTAGTGTATTTGTTTCTGGTTATTCAATAATCATAACTGTTATTTTTTATTTTATCCTTTCAACTTCTGTATTGCCCTTTTTCCTCTCTTTAGATAGCATGGGGTGCATGTGTGGTAGGGTGTGGGAAAGGGAACTTCCACACAATTTTGTGGTACTAAGTGGGAACCCTGGATCCTGTGTTATGTGCTCTTGATGAAGCTTCTCTGTATATTGGCCTCTCCTGTAATTAAAGCTTTTGTTAATGAAGTGGAGCTTTCTTTGAGTAACACACAGGTGAAATTCACTGCTGACTTCATCCTGCCATTTCTTCCCATCTGGAAGTTATAGATTTTCCATTTTCCTTTTCTCTCTAGTTGCAATAGACCTTAGACCACATCTTCATTTCTCTTGGAATAGTAAGAATATACTTTCAAGTTCATTGTAGTTAAAACTTATGATCCTTCTGCTGGGCTTTCCAAGTTGCTAAGATTACAGGTATGCACCACCCTGCCCAGCTAGTCTGCCTTTCCTTCCTTCCTTCCTTCCTTCCTTCCTTCCTTCCTTCCTTCCTTCCTTCTTTCTTTCTTTCTTTTTTTTTTAAAGAGAGAGTGAGAGAGGAGAGAGAGAGAGAGAGAGAGAGAGAGAGAGAGAGAGAGAGAGAGAGAGAGAGATTTTTTTTTTAATATTTATTTCTTAGTTCTCGGCGGACACAACATCTTTGTTGGTATGTGGTGCTGAGGATCGAACCCGGGCCGCACGCATGCCAGGCGAGCGCGCTACCGCTTGAGCCACATCCCCAGCCCTTCTTTCTTTTTTTTCTTCTTCTTATTTTCCTCCTCCTCCTCCTTCTTCTTTTTTTTCTTTTTTTTTTTTGAAGCCAGGGACACTTGAATGGAAAGTATAACTTTCCTTTCTTGTAGTTGTACAAGATGTGTGGTACACTGGTCATGTATTCATATATGTACTTCGGAAAGTTATGTCTGATTTATTCTACTCTTATTCATTCTACTCTTTCTTAATGGCAGGTAAGCCTAAAGGAGTACACCAGGAGATATATATTAAATACTATTTTCATTTTCTCTATATATTTTCTGCCTCTTTTTTCAACCCCTCCCCAACTTTTAATTGCTAAAGGAAAATACATTTGAATTAGGAGCCCGATTCAGAGATCTTGGTGCCATCTAATGATACATACGGTAGAGCAGTCAGTGAAGGGATAGCAATGAGTGGATGTAACACAGAGATACTTAGAGGGTGAATACTTGTGATAGAATAATTGTTTAGAAGATGGGGAGGGTGTTTGTGAAGAAGATATGATTAAGATAGAGTCAGAGTTTCTAGACAAAATATTGTGATGTGCTGTCATTTGTTGAGTTATAAAACAATGTAGTAGAATCAGGGTTGGTGCAAGAGACAGACAAGTGAGGTAATTTGGAATATTCTGAGTGGGGTGTACCTGTGGGACTTTTAAGTGAAGATGGCAGGCATAGGGTAACTAATTGTGTGACTGAGGAGAGAGCACTGTTTTTAAGACCATAGACTTCAAAATATTCGACATAGGGGTCTCAGTGAGAATCACAGGATTTGTGAAGATCTCCCAGGTGAAGTTTCTCACCAAGAACACAGTTAGATGTGCACAGAACACTGAAGAATTTCAACACTCAGGTGACACAGAGAGAGGGAGAGAGAGAGAGAGAGACAGAGAGAGAGAGAGAGAGAGAGAGAGAGAGAGAGAGAGAGAAAAGAGTGGCACCAAGTTTAGAGAAAAAAAGTTTCTATCATGTTACAAAAGAGTTTTGGGAAAAGACTCAACTGTTTTAAGAAAGTTTCTCGAGAATGAGTCATTAAGTGGACTAGACTGGGAAGAATGCCACTGGGCAACTTTGCCTGGAGTCCAGGCTACCCATCTCCTGTTTTTCTTCTTGGAGGGTTGGGAGAAGGATTTGATCATCTTTTCATGAGGCAAATATAACATACTAAGTCATCAGACTGTACTCTTTTATTTTTGTCTTTTAGTTCTTCTTTCCTTTTGGTACCAAGGATTAAATGGAGGACTGCTTAACCACTGTGCCACATATCCTGTTTACATTTTATTTTGAGACAGGTTCTCTCGTTAAGTTGCTGATGCTGGCTTCGAACTTGTGATCCTCCTGCTCAGCTTTCCAAGTTGCAAAGATTACAGGTATGAGCCACCCTGCCCAGCTAGTATGCCTTCCCTCCCTCCCTTCCTTCCTTCCTTCCTTCCTTCCTTCCTTCCTTCCTTCCTTCCTTCCTTCCTTCCTTCCTTCCCTTCCATCCCTCCCTTCCTCCTCCTCCTCCTCCTCTTCCTCCTCCTCCTCCTCCTCATCCTCCTTCTTTCTTAACACAAGTATTGAAGCCAGGGTCACTGAACCACAGAGCCACATCCCTAACCTTTTTAAAAATTATTATTTTGATATTTTGATATAGGGTGTCATAAGTTGCTTAGAGCCTCACTAAGTTGCTGAGGTTGCATTTGAATTCGAAATCCACATGCCTCCTGAGTTGCTAGGACTACTAAGCCTGGCTAAACATAGTCTGCCTTTTCTTGAACATTATTCTGGACTAGGAATGTCTGAAGGGCAGATTAAATCACTGAAAAGTTAAATTTTAGGGAAGAGTGTTTTTTTTCCTCTTTATGTTGGTGAACTTTTCTTTAACAGTAAAGAGAACCAGGGAAGATGGTTTAGTGTGAGGGAGAAGCAAGAAAGAAAAGAGACCCCCTGTTTTACCTAAGGATTTAGACATTGATCCTGCCTTTGTTAAGCACCTTGTGATCCTACATATTAGTTATGGCATTTCTCTAGGGTTTGGAATTCACCTTGAACTTTGCTCCAATTCCTAACTAGCAATTAAGTGGGTATCTGCCTAATATTATTCTATGCACATATTTTCTTAAAGAATTTTCTGAATTGTTGATACAGAGGCAAGACTATTTAGTTTTGTGACTTATGTCCCTGGAACAATGTTTCAATAACACTTCTATTATGACTTAAAATTGTGTCTGAAATGTGGCAGACATTTACTAGCAAAGAGAAGAAGATAATTAATGATATCTGAGAAATGAAAGTGAATGGATACTATTGGAGAAACCTCAGAGGTTAATTTCTATTGAAGATGATAACCAAATATCATAAAATTTTTATTTTCAGTTTCTGAGATTCCTCCAACCTACGATCATAATGGTGGCATTCAACATGAGCAGCTTCAATCCAGGTGTGTTCATTCTGCTTGGAATCCCAGGGCTTGAGCCCTTCCACCACTGCATCGGGATTCCCTTCTTTATTATCTACCTTGTGGCCCTGGCAGGAAACAGTGTCCTCCTCTACCTTATTTTCACAGAGCGCAGCCTCCATGAGCCCATGTTCTTTTTCCTCTCCATGCTGGTTGCTACAGATCTCATCCTGTCTAATACGTGAGTACCTAAAACGTTGAGCATCTTCTGGCTGGGTCCTCAGGAGATCACCTTCCATGGATGTCTTACTCAGATGTTTTTCCTCCACTTCAGCTTTGCCATGGATTCTGCTATCCTACTGGCCATGGCATTTGATTGCTATGTTGCTATTTGCTTCCCCCTGAGATACTCTGTGATTCTCACCCATCAGCTTATTACTAAGATTATGATGGGTATTATCAGCAGGAGCTTTTGTATCATCTTCCCATGCATCTTCCTATTAAAGTGACTACCTTTCTGCCGAACACTCGTCGTTCCCCACACATACTGTGAGCACATAGGTGTTGCCCGGCTCACTTGTGCGGACATCTCCATCAATATATGGTATGGATTTGCTGTGCCTGTGATGACGGTCATGTCAGATCTGATCCTTATTGGTATCTCCTACACTGTCATACTTCATGCTGTCTTTAACCTTCCTTCCTGGAATGCCCGCCAAAAAGCCCTCAGTACGTGTGCTTCCCACATTGGTGTCATTCTTACATTCTACGCCCCAGCCACATACTCTGTCCTTGCCCACCATTTTGGTCACAATATTCCTCACTCTTTCCACATACTCTTTACCAACCTCTATGTGACTTTCCCTCCTGCCATCAATCCAATGATCTATGGGGTGAAGACCAAGCAGATTCAGGACAGAATCAGCCTCCTCCTGTTCCCTAAAGGGAATCAATGACATGAGATTGAGGGTGTGGGAAAAACAAAAAGTAATACTAGTGATGTGAGGGGTTTTTCCATTTTTTAAAAAAGCTGATATTTCCATAATGTTGACTTCAATTTATATAAAATCCTAGAAATCCACTATGGGTAAGAGAAAGCAGTAAGAAGAGATTTGTATGTGAAGAGAAGCTAAAAATTCAAGAAGATGTTTTCATGCACAAATATATTAGAGGGAGATCTTTGTCTCAAATTCAGATAAAATATGCAAGACGTATAGGATAGCATATTGATTATATATAAAATAGAAGATTTTTATAAACAAGTTAAAAGCAATGAAAAGCCTCATAATTTGGGTTATCTTTGTAGAGCACATTGAAGCTGAAAGTTGGTAAACACAACATGGGATCGTTACACTTTCTAAAGCATCCTCTGGGAAAATTAATCTGCTAAAGCAATTGTTTCCAAACACATAGTGGATATCTGAATCACCTGAACATCTAGGTGAAAATGCCAACTCCAGGCTCTATTCTCCGGCCATGGACCTTTGCATTCTTTAATAATCCTCCAGGTGATTCTGATACCAAGATCCTGGCTCCTTTCATGTCAGAAAAGTCATGGTCTTTAAAAACCCCATAAACTTGATTCTTGTAATAATTTGGGGGAGCTTAAATGAAAGACAGCTCTCCTGTATATTCCCCATAATTGCTTCTTGTCTAACATTATTCATGCATCCTAAAATTTCATATAATCTCATAAAATCATAAAACTTCATAAAATCTTATATCATTAAAATATTTATTTTCTGTATTTGTTGCATTATCTTTTTAGCTTGGGTCATTCTTTCTTGAAGATTTTTCTTCTTTGGCAAAATGTTTTGTTTTTTTTTTTTCTCTCACAAAACTTGTCAATATTCCTGGTGAATGTAGTGTGTATAATAGATAAGCCTATAGTACCTTGATAGGGCAAATGGTGTTTTCCATAATGACCACAATGATATTTTCTAGCTTCTGTGCTTTTCTGCAAGGTGTACATCTTGCCGTCCCACATCAATGGACTTTGATCTTTCTTCTTGAATCTGGACTGAACTTAGTATATCTTTGACAAATGATATTCACAAAAGTGATATTTGGGGGCTTCGTATGTTAGTTTAATAAAAGCCTTCACATATTCCACCATGGTTTATTCAAAGGCTTGATATTAGTAGACTCCTTCTTAGCCCTAGTTACTAGGCTGTGCGCATCCCAGGACACATGGAGAAGCCATTTATAAATATTCTAATAAATGTCCCCGATTGAAATCCCAGACAGCAGACAACTACAACTTCCAGCCATATCATTAAGCCATGTTGCACATCCAGTCTAATTGAGACTTCAAATTGCTTGTCACTAAGATATAGAATCTAGAAAATATGCCTAATGCACTGTTGTACTTGGCTAAGGAGATTTGGAAGTAGAGTTTTGAAAGTGGTAACACTGATTTTATGCCACATATGATAAGGTACAGATAAAAGGATATGAGATAATAATCAAATTGTTCAGTGTTGAAGCACAATTTAGGGTACATACTAGAGTCAAGCCTAGCTAGGTTCTAATAAATGTGGCTTTTCCCACCCACAGCATCTTCACAGGAGGAAAAATTCTCCAAGTAAAAAATGCTTTAGGGAGTTGTATCATCTATAGATCAAGTTTGTAAGAATATTATTTACTAGGAATACAGAAATATTTAAGGGTGTGCCTTATAAATATTTTCTACTAGACAAAGAACTTCTATGAATCTTAGCATTATTCTCCTCTGACATGATAACTCTCAGCCACAATTAGGCAGTGGACAATCAGGGAGATATTTGTGGGTGTGGCTTTTGTCTAAGGATTAAAACTATAAAATAGTCATAGATTTTTAAAAAGAGAAATCCACAGATGAAACCACCATCAGTTTCTACTTAAAGGGGCATAGTCTTTTGAAAAGAAGTTTTTGAATCTTCAACTTCTTCAGGCAGACAACATGCTGAGAAAGTTACTCAGGTCATTTCTCATTGAAAAAAAAAAAAAAGACATAGTCTACTGAGGCAGTTGCCCATAATCCTTTCCAGGAAGGGGGCTTGGGTCCTTATTGGTAGGTAAGAGACAGACATGAGAGAGAAGTGGGTACAGTGAGGTTAAGGAGATAATGCCACAAACTTGACCTACTGTGCTGACCCCCACATGCTTTCTTTCAGATAAGCAATTTATTTCACCCCTGCCAGACTGAGGTCAATTGGATATGTCACATTATTTAGTAAACAACATGTCATCTGCAGGAGATGCAGGCCCTAAAGGATCCTCCCTGCTGTTAAGAAGAACACAAGCTACTCTAAAGTGGAGGATTTTATGATCTTTACACAGACCCACCACATTGCAGAACTCAGGGACATAAGATGATAAGAGGCAACACTCTTAACCATAAAATTTAACATGTTCCCAATTAGAGCCCCTCAACATGCACCCAAATGACTCAGAGTTGCCTGGATCGTTCACATGTCATTGTAATAGTAAAATCTCCCCTCCATGGGGTAAGACCATGTGCAGTGAGGATGTGGAAGTCTGATGCAATCCTGTTATCAAAGGTCAACTGGTGGACACAGGCAGGACTTTTCTGGAAACTTCTCTGAGATGCCCAACAAAATTGGGGAGCAGGAAGTATATACTGTCCCTCTCCTTTCCCAGGGGAACTACTTTGTCCCTTGAGAGTGTCCCCTTTTTCCTTTACCTATCCCTTCTAATAAACTCACTCTGGATACTATGTGTGATGTGTCTGAAATTTTTCTGGCACAGTAGCAAGAACCAGTGACAAATGACATCCTTGGTTGCTTTGTCTCTGTTGGTGGCCTTGCTCTGTAACATTTATTCATAGAATATTGTCACATTTTGGACTGAATTTTAAAATTGTAATGACAAGTGACTTAATATACCTCGCCTGTACTTTGATCTATAAGTATCTATTGCAGGCATCCTATCTCAGCATCACTATCCTATATGGCTATATAAAGGTCAGAATACTCAATTATTTACCTTACGGGACTTCAGTTTGAGAAGAACTGCATTCAAAGAACTGTGTACAGGGAACTGTAAACAAGAACTTACTTTTTAAATTTCTTGATTGACATATATCAGTTGTACAAATTTACAAGGTACGAGGTGATATTTTGATTCATGTGTATACTGGGCAGTGATCAAATCTGGATAATTAATTTATTCATCAAGGTAAACTTTTTTCACTTCTTTATGATGAGGATATTCAAAAATTTTTTCTTCTAGATATTCTAAAATAAGACATTGTTGTTACTAAATTCACCCTGCTGTGCCTTAGAATACCAGAATTTATATCTTCTATTTGTCTGGAACATTGTAACCAGAGACTTGTGTTTGCCCACTCCTTCTTTCCCTTCCTCATCCAGTTTCAAGTAACAACTGTTCATTTCTCAAATCATATGAAATGTGTGCTTAAATTAATCTCATAATGGGAATGAGAGTTTCACGTCTTACGGAAGAGATATATCCATGGATATTGGACATAGGAGGAGATATGTATTATTATTGCCAGAGGATGCACTTTCACAGGATAAATCTTCCAAGCATGTCCAAAACAGTATCTTGCATCCCATATACTTTCCTGTAATAGTATCTGCCTTCCCAGGAGGTGCAGTCTAATTCCCATCCCTTCTTCTGGGTTGACTTAACTGATTTCCTTGAAAATGGATATGATATACTGAGATATTTGAGGCAGTGTTGTAAGAAAACTTATAACCTCTTCATTGGAGTCTTTGAATATTTACATTTTGGACACTTTCAAGAACACAACCACTGTGTGGTGAGAATTCCAAATCACAGGGAGAGGCCATGTGGTGGACAGTCCTGGCTGAGCTTCCAGTTGACAACCAGCATCAATTCTGGTCAAGCTTAGAGATGATTAGGACTCTATCAAAAATCTGATTAGCCAGCTGAGAAAGAGAAACCAAGTGAGAAGTACCCAACAGATGCTAGAAAATTCACAAAATCAAAGGGGATGATGACAAATTCTTTTAAAACCACTACATTTGGAGGTAATTATGTGAATAAGAGATAACTGGGAAAATTGGATTCTGAGGACTGTGATCTTTGTCCAAAAATCTTGAACTATCTACCTCAGCTATTTAAACATCTCGAAAAATCTCACAATTTGTATTGATTCAAATACATGCAAATCATTATTAATATAAATTGAGCGTATTTAGTCCTGAGCACATCACCTACTATTGTCCACTTACTTTTTCTTGAATCACAATCCAGTCTTTGAACTTCAAGGCATTAATAATACATTGAACTTACTGGCTTTTACAGTTATACATTTATGCTTTATTCTCATTTCCTAATTATCATCCTTGCCAGCATTAATATTATGATCCATTCCTAAATTTAATCTATAATACAAACATTCTCTCTCTCTCTCTCTCTCTCTCTCTCTCTCTCTCTCTCTCTCTCTCTCTCCCTGTCTCATTTCTTCCCTGTCTCTCTAACACACACTTGTAAGCACTTTCTTGTAGCAATGCAGCCTCCAGACCTAAACATAACTTTGCACCTACTATGTGCTGTGCCACAGAAATGGGTTCAGCAATTTCCTTCATATTCTTGAATTATTGATTTTCACTCAGTTGCATCTGTCCCCATCAAGAAAAACACCTGATAACATGTCTTCCACCTTAATATGTTTCTTGACTCCGGATTCTTTCTAGCTATTGCCTTCAATTTTATATTTTCCTTTGCAGTACAGCTCCTTGAAAGAGTTGTTTATATCCACTGCTTTCAATTCATCTCTTGAACTTTCTCCTTAACACACTCCTACCCAAATTTTGTATTAATTACCACTGCATTATTCTGTTTTAATTTGTTGCTAAATAAATTGTTGCTACAAGGTGTCCTATTCCTCTTATTTTTTGAACTATTAGCAGTTTTTTATATACTTTTTATATTATTATATGCACATTTCTTCCTTTCAAAATTATGTTCTTCCCTTAGCTTCAGTGAGTTTTTTCCCTCCACTTCTTTATATCTACCTTTCATTTGTCTTCTTCACTGTTCCTTTGTTTTGAGTCAACTAAACATTAGGGTTTGATCTTTGGTGCTCTTTCTGTTCATTCCCTATCTCTTCATCTCATTTGGCCTCAGGCTTTAAATTACTGCCATGCTTCTGCTGATGATGATCTGAGAGCCTATATTCCCACATGGACATTTTCTCTGAGCTCCTGCTTGTACTTCAACAATTGCCTCCATGTCATTTCCTTTGCAGATTATGGGGAAAGTCAGCACCTTCACACTGAGCCATAAGTAGCAGGAACTCTGATTAAGTATTAATCACCTGGTGTAATTTGATCAAGAAGAGAATACAAGAAATTACCCTAGTAAACATACAAACAGGTGAAATGGAAATAAGGAATCAAGTTCAAGATCTCCATAGAGAAATGCAAATTAGACAAGTGATCATGGTCTTGAAAGTAGCTAGTTTGTGATACTAGATTTGGCAACAACAACAAAAAAAAATGCAAATTCTGACATGAGCTGCATTACTTCCAATTCTGTCTTTATTCCAAGACTCCTCCCTTTTTCCTGAGTTGCTTTTCCCCAAATTCTGGTACAGTTGGTTAGATTTTTTTTTTTTTAATCTCAAGGTTGGGAACTATTAGTGCTTTAGTATAGGTTGATGGTGACTCCTTCTCCTGTAATGCAATATGCCTAGCCTTTAAAATTGGTCCTAACATGACTCTTGGTGTGTCTTGCTAGGGATCTTATCTAAAAACTCATCCCTATGTTTAGCAGCTGGGACCATTGGTGCTCTGAGCCAACTTCAGCCACTGTGGACCCCACACAGAAGCAGACCTCAGGTGCAAGAAATGTGCTACCTGTGGTGGATCAAACTTTCTCTAATGGTGGTGAGAATGCAGAGCCTTCTCATGGAGGCTGGCATGAGGGGGAAATTGATGGGGTGGACAGAAAACAAGTTGAGGACAACTCTGTAAGGCCAGGAAGAGAGGTAGGGGAAGATAAAGTCATCTATCATCTATGATGAGTGACATTGATGTTTTTAGCTACTCTGGAGATCATCTTATACTTTCCCCCAACTCCATTGTAGAAAGGAGAGTTCCTTCAACCACTCAGGTTTGGGTAGCCTTAGTGCATATCAGTTAATCATTGGTAAAATTTCCTTATAGCATATATCAGTACAGCATTTTATGCATAGATTGAGGATTACTTGGTTATTACACTTAGTAGACTGTAAGCTTGATGTATCATCAAACATGAATGTTTTTATTCTTCAATATATATTAAATCCCTAGAAGAATTACCAGCACATAAGA
This sequence comes from Spermophilus citellus, assembly GCF_964194105.1. Taxonomy (NCBI): domain Eukaryota; kingdom Metazoa; phylum Chordata; class Mammalia; order Rodentia; family Sciuridae; genus Spermophilus; species Spermophilus citellus. The sequence continues at coordinate 198,067,656 of NC_138183.1, forward strand.
CTGTAAATTCTCTTGACAAAAAATATGAAATCAAAGAGCAGACTTTGAAAAAAAAAACATTTAGGAAAATGGAAAATGGAAACCTAAGATACTGAAGGATAAGGAAAATAAAAAGGGACACAGAGACAAGATGCAGAGCCAGGAAAGAAAGATGGCAGAATGGCAGAAGGGCCAAGCTGCCAAACTTTATTTATATCAATAGGTTACTTTAGGTCATTGGCATCATCATATTGTTTATTGTCTCACTAAGCAGGTTACAGACTTAGCAACATTATGCAGCTTATTCCTCAGTTACATACTAAGTTGAAATGTGTAATGTTAGGAGCTGTGTAGCTCTCAAGAAAGTCCATTGTATACAGTTATTGTTATGTGGGTAGGTTTAGGCTCAGTGAAACATTGTGGTTGTCTAAACAAGAGAGTTCCTTTATTCCCAGAAGCTATGTGCCTGAGATCAAGGCCGAGGCTGATCTCAGACCCTAGCACAGAGACTCATCATGAAGAACATTGCTATAGCAGCCAGGCATCCTGTGTCTTTGCACAGAAGTTTCCCCAGCAGCCAGGCATTCTGTGTCTTGCACAGGAACTTCCTAGCCACCAAGCATGCCACAATCATGAAATTATTAGAGACCCTGATCTCAAACATAGAACCCCAACAATGAAGAGAAATTATAGTGTTTATTATGAGTTGTAGATATAGAAATTGTTTCAATGAAAATATTCTCCAAAATTCTTTAGAATCTATATATCAGATCTTTCCACATTGATACACATATTGAATAAAGCCAAATAACTGAGTAGTGTGTGTGTGTTTGTGTGTGCATGAGCGTGCATGTGTGCATATTTGTAAATTAAGAAATAGCTTATAAAACTACAATGTCAATGCAAAGTGCTGAGAATGGTGAATAGATTTCTGAAATTCCAAAATCAAGAATATAGAAAATTTTTATTATATTTGAATAGTATTGATGATAGTATACAAAAAGATTAAGTAAAGAATATGGGGAAAACAAGACTATTCTTAGATTTCTGTGAATTCTGCCTCAATTGATGTTGTTGGATTTGTCAAGAGCTGAATTGCTTAGGGGTCCAATATCCACCTACCATTAAAACCCCCAGTGACATTCTTTCTCTGGAGAAATGACGTAATATGATGGTTTTGTCCCTGGTGTGGGAATGGGAGTGGAGGGGCCCATGTAACCTGAATGACCTCCTGGAAATACGGGCAAATGCATAAATGCTTTCATTTACCTCTTACTAGAATCTTTTCCAGTTTAAAATTGTACTCAGTTCCTTCTAAACAGACTCTTCCTACTAACCCTGTTCACCAAGAGAAAGACCGTTTGGTGAGGAAAAACTGTAGTCAGTTGGTGAAGAGAAAGGCCTTCCCAGGTTCTGTCATTCCACCAAACAAAGTGTCCTTCATTTTACTCAGGGTTTGAATATGAACTGTGTGCTGAGGGACCTGGCCCTGGGAGAAAGGGGTTCTTCTGGCACCAATCATTCTATGACAAGCAGATAGAGCCTGACAGGAGACTATTGACTTTAACTGCTGACAAGCAAATATAGCTGGACATAGAGCCAGGAATTCAGAAAGAAAGGGCTCTTTGGAGAAAAGAAATGAGATTGGAATAAGTTTTGATTGAAGCAGAAAACCTTGGTTGGGATTTTTTTTTTTCCTCCCTATATAGTTGTAATGATGGCTGGGTTTTTTCCTTCTGAAATTATTTCCTCATGACACTGAGGAAATGTGCTTCCTATTTGAGGAGGGGCAGCAAATAGGTACTACAAATAGATGAACTCCATTCTCTCCAAACTTCCAGAGACATTTGGGAACTGTCTTAGTCCACCTGCTTTTAGACCACAGGAAATCACATGGCCATCACTTTAGGGAGGACTTCATGGGGATCTTGTTGCTATATATTCTCCATAGAAGCTCAGTCCCTATAGGAGTTCAGTTCATCAGCCTGAAAATGGAACTTAGAACAGGCATTCATGTAGGGTGCTGGCTGTCTAGGGCAGTGGGAACTAGTTACATTTCTCCGAAGTAGAACTAGTTACATTTCTCCTAGTATGTTTGCTTGGGCTGAATGAGGACTCAAAAAAAAAAAAAATCAAAACTAAGAGAGATGCCTCCTTCTGTAAAGCTTTGACTGCGGACCTAGAAGAGATGACAACCGATCCCTGCCAAACACATTAAAATATAGCTGTTGTGACTTGTTTACAAGGTCCTTGGGAGATAAACCATGTTCAAAAGGTAGTGTGAGGCAAGGCTCCAATTCCATTCCTCATGTGGATATCAGTTGATCTGATGCTATTTATTAAAGAAGCTTTTCTGTCCTCATTTTTTTTCTTGTTACTCCTGTCAAAGATTAGTTGGCCAAAGATGCAATAATTTATTTTTGGACTTTCCAGTCTGTTCCATGGATGTGTACATCTGTTTGTTTTAGATAGCATCATACTGTTTTAATTATAGTATTTCTATTATGCATTTTTTTAAGAAGAGAGAGAGAGAATTTTTAATATTTATTTTTTAGTTTTCGGTGCCACAAATCTTTGTTTGTATGTGGTGCTGAGGATTGATCCCGGGCTGCACGCATGCCAGGCAAGCGCGCTACCACTTGAGCCACATCCCCAGGCCCATCTATTATGCATTTTTAAGTCAGGAAGTGTGATGCCTCCAGCTTTGGTCTTACATGAGATTGCTTTCACTATTTGGAGTCTTTTTCTGTTCCATAAGAATTTTAGGATATGTTTCTGTTTCTGAAAGAATGCCACACCATTGGGAGTTTTTTTTAGGAGCACATTAAATCTATGCTCACTTTGAATAGTATGGAGATTAAACAATATTATTTCTTCCAATCACAAATATAATATATATTCCCACTTACCTTTGCCTTCTTTACTTTCCTGTTTTTGTGTTTGAGGATTTTCAGAGTATAAGTCTTTCATTTCTTATTTTATTCTTTTTGTTGATATTGTACTTTTTCTTAATTTTATTTTGGATTATTGGTATTTATGTATAATAATGTGACCTTTTTTTTTCAATGTTGAAGATTGCATCCAAGAGTGCTTAATCTCTGAGCAACATTATCAGTTCTTATTCTTAAATTTAAATTACCACATTCGCCAGACTGGCAATGAATTTGCAGTTTCTCCTATCTCAGCCTCCTCAGTATCTAGGATTATAGGCACATGCCACTATGCTTGGCTAAATGTGACCTATTTTTTACATGTTGATTTTGTATCTTTCAATTTTATTGAATTGGTTTATTCTAACTTTTTTGAACTTTAAGGTTCATAAATATATAATCACATTTCCTGCAAACAGATATACTTTTTTTTTAGTCCTTCTTTACCAATTTAGAGACCTTTGTTTCTTTTTCTTAATTAATTCCTGTGGCAAGGAATTCTACTATCCTAAATAGAAGTGGTAAGAGTGGGTAACCTTTCCACTTTTAGGTAAAGCTTTCAGGTTTTCCCCATTGGTTTTGATGTTAGTTATAGGGTTTTCATGTATGGTCTTTCCTATGTTGAGAGAAGTTCTTTGTTTACCTAACTTATTGAGTTTTTAATCCTGAACAGACATTGAACTTGTAAAATGCTTTTTCTGAGTCTATTGAGATGATCCTGTTCTTTTCTTCTTTGTATTGTAAATCTGGTTTATCACATTTATTGGTTTATATATGTTGAACCATCCTCAAGAATCATTTCCAGTTGATCCTGGTGTATGATCCATTTAATGGGCTGCTGAATTTGGTTTGCTAGTATTTTATTGAAGATTTTGCTGCAAAAATATGCCTGAGGGATATGAGTGCCCCTTTTTCCTCATTCAACTCAGCTAGTTTTATGGTTTATTTCTGCTGTGTTTTATGACTTTACATGAGTTAAGTTATTTTTATTTTCTTCTTTTTTAATATAAATATATTTATTATTTGTTTATTTTTATATCATGCTGAGAATCAAACCCAGGGCCTCAGACATGCCAGGCAAGCACTCTACCACTGAGCCATAACTCCAGTCCCTCTTGGTAATTGTCTGTATGTCACTGGAGACTCTGTTCATTATTATCAGATTACACAGCTTTTAATGCTCAATCTTTAAGTTCTGATAGTATTTCTTTTATGACTTCAAAATTTTCTTAGTTTGATCCTGGTTCTTTTTTTTTTTTAAGTTTCAGTATTTCAATTAAATAGTAGTAAGTTTTCCTGACATTTCTTGTTTATCCATTATTGTAATTTTATAATGTTTATTCATCTTTTATCCTGGCTATAATAATGAGTCCTTGCCTATTAAGTCCAACATCTAGTTGATTTTGGTGTTGGTCTCCATTAACTACCTTTTCTCTTGTGTGTGGGTCATGCTGTCTTGTTTCTTTGTATTTTCAATAATTTTATAGTGTATCTAATAATTTTATAGTGTATCCAATGATCTAATGATTTGGGATACTCTGAAGAATATTTTTTCAGGCAGTTAACTGGGTTTCACTCAAATTCTAAATTCTCTATTGCAGCATGCACCAGCTGAAATTTCTGTTCAGTTCTGGTAGGCTATTCTGGACTGCTTGACATCTGTCTCAAATTATGCACTTCAGAAATTTGGTCCGAGTTTATATATACAATTTGGGACTTAATTCTCTCTGATTCTTCCATCACTTTCCAACTTGTCTGGTAGTACCAAATCATTCTTTACGTTCTTTGAATGAGTAAGTATATGTTGCTGAGTTTTAAATATCCCACCCAATGTCAGTTGATACTGATGTTTGCCCCCAATTGATGTTTGTTCCCTTCTTCCAAATATTGATTCAGTGATTTTTATTTTTGTTGTTGCTTTATAGTTCCTTTAGGTTTACTCATTTTTTTACATTTTTCCAAAGTTTCTTTCTTTCTGGTTTTATTTATTTTTATTTTTTGGTACTAGGGATTTAACGTGGAGGAGCTCAATCACTGAGCCATATTCTCATCCCTTCTTTAGAGATGGGGCCTTACTAAGCTGCTTAGGAGCTCACTAAATTGCTGAGACCGACTTTGAACTCATGATCCTCCTGTCTCAGCCTCCTGAGCTGCTGGGATTTTCAGGCATGTGCCACCATGCTCAGCCATTTTGTTCAAAGTTTCTAATGGTGATCTTTATGTGAGATGTGCCATTTATAAAATGTATACCTCCAGGGTTTAATCCCTAGCGCCGCCCCCCCCCCAATATACCTCCATTAGTACAGCAACAATTACATGAAAGTGTTATGAAGTATGGTAGCTTTTATAGATTACATTGTGTCTTTTCAAATTCAAATGTCATGGCCCTAATTCCAAATATGATTTTATTTGGTATAAACGGTGTTTAAAGATGTAATTAAGCTTACATGCAGCCATGGGGATGGGGCACTAATCCAATATAACTGGTGAAATTTTAAGAAGATGGAAAAACACCCAGGATGGGTGCACACAGAGGAGGACATGCGAGGACCCAGGGAAAAAGAGGACATCTGTAAACTACAAGGAGAGGCCTCAGGACTAACCTGTTGACACCTTGATCTTGAACTACCAGCTCCCAGGACAGTAAGAAAATAAATTATTTTTATTAGAAATCATATAGTCCATGATATTTTGTTATAGTATCGCTAGAAGACTAAGATAGATTTAAGGTCCTGCTGTAACAAATACCTAAATATGTGGAAGTAGCACTGGCACTGGATGATTGATGGAGGCTGGGAAATTTTTGAGGTGCATGCTAGCAAAAGCTCAGATTTCCTTCACAATTTTGTTGCCAGGGATATTGATGTTACAACTGATTCTGGTGAGACTCAGACATAAAGGAGGAACATGATATTGGAAACTGGAAGATAGTCTTTGTTATAAAGTGATAAAAGCTTTCTAATTGTGTTCTACTGTTTTTTGGAAAGTAGCTACTGCAAGTGATAAACTTGGATAGTTAGCTGAAGAAATTTTGAAGCATGGCTTTGAGAGTGCAGCCAGATTTCTCCTTACTACTTACAGTAAAATATAAGTGGAGAGAGAGAAATTGAAGGATTGTTAAGAAAAAAATAAAAACAGAACTTAAAGATTTGGAAAAATTCTCAGCCAATCTGTATTTCAAAAAATGAAAAAGCATATTTTAATGAGAACACCAAGGATGTATCTGGCTGGAAAATAATTTGATAAGATACTATGAATGTGAACCACAGAACTAATCCATCATCTTAGCTAAAGCCAGGAGAAGATAGGGTGCTATGCTAGCAGAAACACTGCCAGCTGGGATTGAAGAGGACAGAAATAGAACAAAAATGGAGTATTGGAAGTCAGGGCTTCACAGGATGATAGGAGAGAGCTGTTCGGTTCCACACATGTATTGACTTCAGAGATCAGCAGAGCTGCCTTTCTCACGGTGGGCCCAGAGATCATAGGCCTGTGGGAATGAGGTTGTCTCCTCTGTTTCACTGGACACACCTGACATGGAACAAATCTCAGAAATGAGGGTGCAGCTCAAGGCCTCAGAGACTAGGCCACTGCCTAGGGCTGGAGGAGTAAGCCCACTTCTCCAGGGTGTCTCTAAAACAGGATTGCCATCACAGTGGGCCCAGTAGGGAGGGCCACCGTCTGAGAGTTCTTTATGTATTCTATGTATTCATGTTCTCTCAGAAGAGTAGAGAGCAATGTTTTCTTTCAGTGAGTTCTTTTTTCACATATTTCTGTTTTTTTATTTTTTTTTGAGGCTCAGAAACTTTTAATTTGATGCCATCCCATTTACTAACATTTGCCATATATCCCGAGCTTTGGGGGTCCTATTGAAAAAGTAGTTGCCTGTGCCGATGTGGTGGAGTGTTGACCCTAAATTTTCAACTTGATAATGAGTGAATCTATGTTGACTATTTTTATTTTATTTGTCATCCTGGCTGGGCCATGAGATGTGCCAATATTGGATCAAATGCTCTAAATGTTGCTTTGAAGGATTTTTGTTTGTTTTTGTTTTTTAAATGAAATTGACAGTTCAAACAGTAGTCTTTGAGTAAAGCAGATTACTCTCTATAGGGTGGTAGGCTCATGCAAATAGAGGTTCTTCACAAAAAGTGGAAGTTTTGTCTCCAGACTGCCTTTTATTAGAGTGGAAACATCCATCCTTCCCAGTCTACTCTGCAGATTTTTGACTTGCCTGATTGCATATATATGTGAGACGTTTACTTACAACAAATGTCTCTGACTCTACTATGTAAGAATAGTAGAGTCAGAGATATCAAGAATGTACCTAGAGAGTCTCAGAAATAAAGCAATACTGAGAAGAAAAAGAATGTTCCACTTCTTTTGCCGATAAGACACAAGACCCTGGGCTGGGAGGACATACAATTTAGTAGAGGCATGACAGAGGGGTGTAGTGACTGCAGGCACTGAAAATAAAAATGTACCTGGCATTGGAAAACACGGGGATATTTCAAATCAGAATGCAGAGACTGTGAAGCACTGTGTTTGGGAAAATTGGAAAGTCACTGGCATCCTGTGCAGGTGAGTGTAATGTCTATTGCAATGAGTACCTCAGAACCCCAGGTCGACAAACTTCTGATCACTATTTGTTGATGGCTCAAGTAACAGCCTGCACATTGTCCATGGATAATTCTACTAATTGAAGAACTCATTCAGTCCTCTCATGGGACCTAATTCTTGGCACAATACAGTCCTAAGACATCAGAAATGCAAGAGAGCATGAATGCTGCTCAGAGATTCAGAGGTAATGAGAAAACCCTAGAACGGATACACAGATGGACAGCAGTCCAGTTGCTTTTCACTGGACTATGTGAGGCCAGGATGCCTCTCCAACCTCTTACTAAGAAAGACTGAAGCTGAGTTCATTTAGAGGCTTCCTATTCTTTTCTGCAGAGGTCTTCATTTCTGAGACCAGGAGCCTCTGTCAAAAAGTGGATAGATGTTGAGAGCCATAGCTGAAGGGGCCCCAGCAAACTTCCAGCTGCCAGCAAACTTCCAGCTGCCGGCTGATGATTGGCTCACAGCAGCCCCAGCAACATCTAGCTGATTGGCTCCTCTGTGGTGATGCTCATTGAGCTGTTTCCCCGCCCTTTCAGACTGCCAGCTGATGATTGGCTCACAGCGGCCCCAGCAACATCTAGCTGATTGGCTCCTCTGCGGTGATGCTCATTGGGCTGTTTTCCTGCCCTTTCAGACCATGGAGCTGCTCATTGGGGGACTTTTTTGGCTCTGCCCACACAACCCAGCCAATCGGCCTCAAGAGCAGGAGGATTGTGGGAGGTGGAGAGGCGTGTGTTGTGGTGAGAGGCTTGTGGGAAGCTGGTTGTGGCAGTTGGGCTCTGAGGGTTTTTCCTGAGGAGCTGTTTTGTTTGGCGTGTGTGGTTCTAAAAATAAAGTTAGTTTCTTTTGACAAGTGGCTCCTGAATTGTGCCCAGCCAGACTGCGGCATTTGGTGGCCCATACGGGGCGACTGAGGGTAAGTAAACTTCTCGTTCCTGAGGGCAGGGCGACAGGATGGGTAGCCATTTTAAGATTCCTCTTTTGTTTTGCTTCACTTTTGTTTTAAGTTGCCTGTCCCTCGAGATGAGTGAGACGGAAGAAAAACCGCTCACATCTGAGGAAAAACTATTCCCGTCTGAGGAACAGATAGGGAGAAAGGCTATAATGATTTTTTGTTCCATTTTTATTTCATTCTATCTCGGTTTTGTTTGGTGTTATCTTGTTGGGTTGTATTATAGTAGAAATATGGGATCAGAAATTAGTAAAAAACATACCGAAAGAGTGTTAAGTAAATTGTTAGAGGAAGGAGGCATCCCAGTAAAATCAAGAGTAGTCAAGGCATACATTGAGAAGGTCTCTCGAACTAGTCAGACAGAGGAAGAGAATTTAGAGCAGAAAAAGCCATCAGGGGAAAAGTTACAACAGGAGACTGCTACTAACACCTTTCTATCACTCGAGGGTGTAAGGGTCCAACCAACAGCACCACCTCTACAGGAGACTGCTACTAACACATTTCTATCACCAAAGGATGTAAATGTCCAACTAACAAGACCACCTCCATATGCTGGGAGGCCCCCAATCCCCACAGTTGATAGTTGGGATCCTGAGACAGGATCTCAAGTATTAACATGCCCTGTATTTGAGGTAGGAGGGCAGCAAATTTACCATGCTTTAAATTTCAAAACAGTAAAGCAGCTAAAAGAGGCTGTAACAACCTATGGTTCTCAAGCACCCTTCACTGTAAGCTTGGTAGAATCCATTAACAACTTGAACATGACGCCAGCAGATTGTGCTAATATGTGTAAAGCTGTGCTAAATGGAGGACAATACCTGTTATGGAAGGTTGCCAATGAGGAATTTTGCAAGGAGAAGGCTAGGCGAAATGCAGCAGCTGGTTATCCTCAGAGAAATCTAGATATGTTGTTAGGAAAGGGACCTTATGAGGATCAGCAGCAACAAATTGCATATGATCCTGGTGTATACTCACAAATTGCTGTAGAGGCGATTAGGGCATGGAAGACTTTACAAGGATATGGAGGTTTACAAGGTCAATTATCTAAGATAATACAAGGAGCTAATGAATCTTACACTGAATTTTTAGATAGGCTTATCAAACAGTTACCAGAGTTTTTGGGAATACAGAACAAGCAATGCCATTAATAAAACAACTGGCTTATGACCAAGCGAATCGTTGGTGCAGAGAAATCATTAGACCATGGAAGCATGAAGATTTAAACACATATATTAAATTATGTAGAGATATTAATGAACAAGAGCAAGTCATGGCAGCTGCAGTAAAACAGGCTTTAGATGCCAGAGACATTAATGAATAAGGGCAAATTGTGGCAGCTGCAGTAAAACAGGCTTTAGATTCCAGGCCAAGAACATGCTACAATTGTGAACAAACAGGACATTTTGAAAGGAATTGCCCCATAGGAGGAGGGTTTAACAAAACTAGGTATCAAAGGAGTAGAATACCGGGTATTTGCCCACGATGCCATAGAGGGAGACATTGGGCTAATGAATGCCATTCTCAAACCACCATAGAGGGTACTCCATTATCAACAAACGAACAAGGATCAGGTGTTTATCCACGATATTGTGGAGAAAGGCATCGGGCTCCATTGCCAAAAAATGGACAGGGGGGCCCAATGCTCTGGGGCCCAAAACCACAAATATACGGAGCACTGGAGGAACCCAGCAACCCCATCAGGGTAGCGCCCAGGACACATTGTCCATCAGATCCCTCATCAGACAAACCAGAGGGAGCGCAGGGTTGGACATTTGCGCCTCCGCCAGATCTGTACTAACTCCAGAGATGGGAGTTCAAATCATTCCCACAGGGGTAAAAGGACCTCTTTCCAAAGGAACAGTAGGCTTATTATTGGGATGCAGCTCTTTACTCTAAAAGGACTTTTGATAAGTCCTGGGGTAATTGATCCCGATTATGAAGGTAAAATAAAAATTATAGCCAGTTCTCCAAAGGGTATATCAGTAATTTCACCAGGAGATAGAATAGCACAGTTACTAATAATACCAAGCCTACATGATAAATTTTCCAGTCGTGCTGTAGAAAGAGGTTCCAAGGGATTAGGCTCCACAGGTGTAGATTGGGCTATGCTTTCTTAGGCTCCTGAATTGTGCCCAGCCAGACTACGGCAGATAGATACCCTGTAGTACATCCCTCTCTTCTGTTGTTTCCACAATTTCTGGGTTTTATTTCCTTGTAACTGTAAACTTCATTCTGAACCGGGGTACTGGGTATTTCAGTCCATGGAAAGACATGAATGTCACTTGTCAAGAACTTAAGTTAGTACCAATTGTTTCTAGTGACGGAACACCTCAGTCATCAGAGCAATGGGGTGACAGGAAGGCAAGATTTAAGGGAAAATTCATAGGTTTGATTTTCTCCAGTTTCAAAGGATGAGTACTGAGGTGGGCGTGTGCGCACGTGTATACACACACACACACACACACACACACACACACACACAGCAGTTGGGCATTGTCTATCTTGGACTCTCATTAAAATTCACCCAAAGATAAAGAACTTAGGAATTCGTATGTCAAAGAACGGCTGAGAACAGATACTACTTGACCAAACAGTCTCCCTCTTTTTTTTTCCTTTTCCTTCTTCTTAGCCTAGAGTTCAACTGGGGAAGAAATGGAATACATAGGGCTCCCACAGGACCCTGCACAAACATTCACCACAGAAACAATTCTCCTAGGAGCTCACTGAATGACAGGCTTTTTTCTTCATCACAGTAAGGAAAACAAAAACAAAAACAAAAACAAAAATACTTACCATACTACTGTTCAGAAATCCTCAAATATGCTTCTAACTCCCTGTATCATTGTAATTAATATACATGAAAATTTATTTTAAAACAGAGAAAAGGACTTTCAATGAAACAGAATTACTATAGAAGTATGAAGAAAAAAAGACTAAACAGGCATGAAGTTAACATTTTTAATTATACAGAAACACTTATTTACAATTTATTTAAAATTTAAAAATCTGTGTTCTTTTAATCTAGTTATTTTTAAAAAATCATTTATTTAATCATTGTGAGGAGGATAAAAAAGAATGGACATCAGGCTACAGTATTACATTTTCTTACTTTTTTGAGGGGGTGCTGAGGACTGAATTCCAGGGCTTTGCACATGCTAGGAAAGAATCTATCACTGAACTACTCCCTACCAAGGGATTACTTCTTATCAAATCAAGATAGGTTATTAAAAATATCCTGTTGCTTAATTTTCACAATAGTACATGGAGTGAGTTTCATAAGGATTATTTTTTTATTTCTTTTAAATGGTAATCTGAATCCCTTACAATTTAGTTTCATTTACTTGATAGGGACCAACATGTGGCATCACCATGATTAAAAAAGCAAAACAAATAAACAAATTGAAAAAGTAAAATACATAATATATACTTGGCACATAGGTGGTCTTGGTATTAGTATCTAGGACATAAAAATGAGACTCCAGTAAAAAGTCAATCCTAGCTCCCTTTCACACAACCTGTTTCATGGGATACTGATACCACTGATACTTTCTGGTATTTAACAGAACAAATACTCATTGGGACACTTCAAAAGATACTTTGTACTTCATTTATTTTCTCACACTGATCCAAAGTATCAGGTACAATTTTTAAGCCAAAATCATTATTAAAAAAAAAAAGCACATCCATTTTTGTTGTTGTTATTCAAGGTTATACGGCTAATCTGTAAAGGGACAGTTTCTGAACATAGATACTCCATATACAAAACAACTACTGTTAGTATATACCATTTAGGACACATCTTCTTAACTCCTTGATTCCTTGATGAATAAGAAGCATCATGGGTAAACTGACATGGGTTAAGGGGTCATTCTATAGAGGTACTCCTATGCATAGCCCTCAACAATATAGAAAGGTGGTAGAAACTCTCCTTCATCTTCTGTCAGTAGCAAAAAAAGAAGAGAGTTTTCAAGATTTGGCAGAGGTGTTACCTCAACAATGGGATTATTTAATGAGGATTATTTAATGGTCATTTTGCCTTGGAAGCATGGGAGATGATGGAGGGATAAATCCTCATATGAGGATTTATAAATCCTTATACACATCTATGAGTGAAAGACTTCCTAACAGAAATGCTGAAGACAGCAAGGAAAGGTGGATAAAATGGTGCAGATGAGCTCAGGTGCATAGGATACACAAGGGCCAGAGGCACTACACAGACAGAGTGAGAGTAAGAAGTTTCAAGAGCTTGGCCACTGGAGTGTCATGGGCTCTGGACAGGTCACAGGATTGAAATAAGGAAAAACTTCCTTAGGAAAGGAACAATTGGAGAATTTATAGATAAGAAACCCATGGTTTGTAACATTGTAAAAAGAAAGTTCACGAGCCTCATAATCTAGGAAAACCCCAATATGTTGTGGAGGAACAGTCACAGAGAGGACCAAGGTCAAAGGATCATAGTGAACATCCTCCGCAAAAGCTTTATATTCAAATATGGGAAGCCTAGCATCCTCCACAAAAGGATTATATTCAAATGTGTGAAGCCCTATAACCCAATAGCCACATTTAGGTTGATAATTTTTACTCTGTCCGTGGAAATTTGAGGATTGAAAATAACTTCTATCACACAACCCCAGATACCAGGCCTTCTTCTTGGACACATCTACCATCCAGTAATGTTTTCCTGATGTGATAGGTGGGTAGCCCAGAACACCTTCGTGATAATTCCCACGCTTGCGCGAGTGTTCAAATACAGGCTTGCGTGAGTAGTGAGGTACATATCTTAATTGTCTCTGGTCCTTAGAAATGACAATATTTGGATTGTTGCTTGGAGACAGTGTCAGGTTAACTGTAGAAAAATTAGAGTTACATGACAGCTACGATTTAGCTTTATTTGTGATGTTATTAAAGGAATCCTGAGAAGAATTTAAGAAGTGGAATAAATTCTGATCAGAAGTCATAGAGAGGGCTGGGACTGTAGCTCAGTGGTAGAGGGCTTCCATAGCATGCATGATGCACTGGGATCGATCCTCAGTACCACATAAAAATAAACAAATAAGGCATTCTACCCATGTACAACTACCAAAAAAAAAAAAAAGTCAGAGAGATAGGACACTGCAGAAACAAGGTATGTGAGTGACTGTTGGAAGGAGCAACATGGACCTTAAAACATGAGAACTATCAGAGAAATCAATTCTGAAAGACGTTGAGAAGACTGTGGCTTATGATACAATAATTTCTGCTTACCCCAGTAGCGTTGAACATTTGTCAGCTCTGAAATGATAAAAATTCATAGTGTGAAATACAAAGGTGTCAGCACTGAAATCCATTCCCTTTCCAGATTAGGAAAAGGAGGAGGGATATCATAGGGCAGTAAACTGGCAAGTGAGGATGAATGGCCACTCCCCATTAAATATGATCACATTGTGAACACACAGAGTCCACTCTCCCTTGTCTCCTCTACCCATACCTAGAAACCACACCTTCTTCCCCATCTGTCACCTGCCACCACTAGAATCACACACTTAACCTAGCTCTTCTCACCTTGAGACACCTGCAGCATCCCCTTCAGATCAGGAGCTCGGAATACTCTTCTTTGTTCCTTGGGGAAAGTTTCTGGCTTCCTCAGCATTAAGTCCTTATACCTAGGGATAGAAAAAGTTGACCCACACTTCAGACCTTGTGGTCCCCACCCGACAACAACGATTTCTTCCCATCATTTCACCCCATTGATGCACTTGAACTTTCTTCACCAAGGATCCTGAGAAGGGAAGGGAAGATTCCTAACTCTGAACTCCTAAGAAATATTTCATGGTCACCTCCCTATTTACTTTCTTTGTGATCTTGTGAGTGTCTTAACATCTCAGAAGCATAGTTTCTAAAATGAATCAAGTTGCCCCTCTCTCTCTACCTCCTAGAATGCATGGTCAATGGTGAAATATTGAATTTTACGAAACTCTGGTGTCTAAGAAAAAAGAATATGAGGAAAATCAGTGCTATGAGTGTGTGTTCTCAAGAAAATGTTCAGAAACTAAGACTGCAGGTCCTGGCTCCTGGGTATTTGAGAAATAAGAAATGTAATAATCATATCTGGAAATGTTCAAAGCTTATTACTAATAGGGAAGCCCTCAGGTGACATCTGAGGTCTCATATTCTCTGGGGAAAAATGTCAAACATTTGGGAAGAGCAATACTATGAACACAAAAGTCATAGTAGTCTTAAGTCTATGTTTCTGAAAATATGCACCTTTCCCAAAGTATGCGATGCACATGGATCAACTGATTCTGGTGTGTTGCTATCCTTGCACACCAAGGCAGTGCCTTCTGGAAACTTCAACTTAGTTCCTGACGGTTTAGCCTCCTTATCATGCAACTGGAAGATGCTTATACATACAGAAACTCTTTCATACACTTTATCCCTGATAGACCAACTTCAACTTCAGTCAAGATTTTTAATTATCCAGGGATTCTAGTTTGTTTGTGAAAATCTAAATAGAAATCACAAAGAAGCCCTTGGTCTCCTTTATTCCCAGAAGAAACATACAAACATCCAGGAATTGTCCCAAAGAGTAATTCTTAGTACTTATCAGACAAAGAAGAAAAATCTTGCCTACAGTAAATAAAGCAGCCATTAAAACTGCAGCCAGAGCTAGAAGTAGGCACATGAGGGCAAGAAATGGTGGTGCCACAGGGGGTCTAATGTTAGAACATCTTATCCCCAGGACAACTACTGTTTCAAACTCTGACCTCCACAACCCAAGTCCCCATCATAGAATCTGTCTAGTCTATACAATACTCAAATCGTGATTTGTGACTATAAATTTAATATAATACTATATCTAAATTTACCTGATCTGGGAGATGTTGTATTCTAACAGAACGCCAGATAATTCTACTAACTACAAATCTCTTCTTACTACACAAAAGGATCATCCCTGGTATCGCACACGTACCTTCTCATGACATCATTCATATCCTAGAAAGAAGGGGGGAAAACACAAGTTACGAAATCACAGACTGTCCTCACTGACCAAGCTTCATCACATTGTCACCAGCCCCTGCTCTGCTGAGAACAGAGATGCTCACAGTGTGATGAACAAAATAGTAAAGATAAATTCAAGGGCTGGGGATATAGCTCAGTTGGTAGAGTGCTTGCCTCACATGCACGAGGCCCTGGGTTCAATCCTCAGCACCACATACAACACAAATAAAAATAAAAAAAAGATAAGTTCAAGCCAGTCATTCCATGGCTCCCCATGAGATAATTTAAATAAAGCACAATTCGTTCACTTATTCAACATTTACATAAACTGATATACTATTATTTGCCAAGTATAAGCAGACTCTGGATAACCAAAGTTGAGTAAAAGACTGAAAGAAAGAGGAAAATGCCAGAAATCTACATAAGGCAAAAAAAAGTCTTCAAAAATGAAGGGAAATAGATGTAATACCAGAAGAGAATTTAGAGTGTGTTGCTGGCACATGAGCTTGATGATTTTTTTCTTTTTTCGGATTTTTTTGGGGGGGCCGTGGGGGGCCCACTGGGGATTGAACCCAGACACTTCCTCAGTTAGTGAGACTGACCTTGATGGAACTTTCGATTCTCCTGCCTCAGCCTCCCAAAATATTGGGGTTATGGCATGTGCCATGGTGTGTGGCACAGTATTTAAAGATGTTCAGTTGCAACCAAAATTCCTTCAACACGTGGGTCAAATTCATAGAAAGAAATGAACTATAAAAAACTCTATAGTTCATTTCCCAAATTACTTCTTAATAATTTGGAAATATATTAACATAATAATTAAGTACTACTTTGATAATTTATATATGTATATTGTGTGTTTGTGTGTGTATATATAACAATAAGCTCACAAAGAAGGAGGAAGGAAATGAAGTATTTGTGCCAAGTTTCTATATTTTGCAGGAATTAAGTTAGTATTGATGTGAAGTAGATTGAGACAGAATAGAGTGCATTTTGTTATCACCAGGTCAAGCACTAAGACAACAAAACTACAGCTAGAAAACCAGGAAGACTAAATTTCTATCCTGGAATATATTTATTCAACAACAACACCAAAAAAAGGCACTCAAGAGAAGAAAAATACCAAGAAACTTCAGAAGAAATATAGAACACAAATAACAAAGTAGTAAATATAAACACAATTATATCAGTGACTACACTGAATTCTATGGTCTCCATATCCTTATCACAATAGAGATTGTCAAATAAACATCAAGCAAAAATAAATGACATAAACAGGCTAACAATAGATGAAAAAAATGTTCTTTAAGAGTTAATAAAGGTGATCAAATGTAACTAAACTGACTAAAGAAAGAAAAAGAAAGGCCAAGTGCAGTGGCACAGGGGATCACAAGTTCAAAGCCAGCCTCAGCAATTCAGTGAGGTCATAAGCAACTTAGTGAGACCCTGACTCATAATGCAAGGATGCTTCAACATACAAATTTTAACAGAATGTAATATTAAAACCATATGATGATTTCAAAAGATACACAAAAAGCATATCATGAAGTTCTATATCCTTTCATGATAAAAACTCTCAACAAATTAATTACACAAGGAATATACAATAAAATAAAGTCCATACATGACAAACTCAGAGGTAATATCATAATCAACAGTGAGATGGTGAAAACCCTTCTTCCAAGATCAGGAAAAAGCCCATTTTCACCACTTTTGTCAACATGGTACAGAAAGTCTTAGCCCAAGCAATTAGGCAAGTAAAAGAAGAAACAGATATGCAACATGGAAGTTAAATTTTTCCTCGTTGCAGACAACATGATCTTATTGAAAACCTTACGGATTTCACAAACACACACACAGAAATCTTAGAATAAAAAACTAATTCAGTAAACTTCTAGGATGTAAAATCAATATACAAAAGTTAGTTGATTTTCTATACTAACAACTACCCAAAAGAAATGAAGAAACCCCCACTTATAATAGCTATAATAAAATAAAATACTTAAAGTTAACAAGGAAGTGAGAAATCTATATACTGAAACCTATAAAAAAGTTGATACAAAAATTGAAACAGACAAAAAAAGTGGAAAGATATCTTGTGCTAATGGGTTGAAAAAACTGATATAGAGAAACACTAAAATATTTCAAATTCAGCTAAAGGAGCAAAGCTGGAGGCATCACCATGAGTTTAAAATCTATAACAAAACTATGCTTTTTTTTTTTTTAATAAGCACTCTACTGACAAAGCTATATTCTCAGCCCTGATCTGTAATCTTTTTAAAAAAATTTTTTATTTATTTTTTAGTTTTTGGCAGACACAACATCTTTGTTTGTATGTGGTGCTGAGGATCGAATGTGGGCCACATACATGCCCGGCAAGTGTGCCAGCCCCAACAAAACTATGCTAATAAAGACACAAAACAATGGCTATGAAAACAGATTTACTTGCCAATGGAAAACAATAGGGAGTCTGGAGGTTGGTGGAAATGGGTGTATTTATGGTCAGTTGATTTTTAATACGCTGTGTACCAAGAGTACACAGAAGGTTCAGGCATAGCAGCAATGCCCACTAAACCAGTGACTTGATCATATGTTCAAGCCAGCCTAGACAACTCAGCAATATCCTGTCTCAAAAAAAAAATAAAATAAAATAAAAAGGGCTAGGGATGTACCTAAGTGCTAGAGTTCCCCTTGGGTCAACCCATAGTGCTGGGGGTTAAGTACGGAGAAGAAAGGACTGTCTCTTGAATAAATTGCATTGGGACAACTGGATAACTATATGCAGAAGAGTGATAATTAAGAACATATCATACCACATACAAAAATCATTTCACAGTAGATAAAAAACTTCAACATAACACACGGAAGTATAAAACTACTTGAAGAAAACATACTGCAGTACTCCATGTCATTGGTCTGAGCAATGATATTTTGACTGAACCCCAAACCCTGGCAACAAAAACAAAATTAGAAAAATGGTATTACACCAAACTGAAAAGCTTGTGCACAGAAAAGGAAATAATCAACCAAATGAAAAGACAGGCTACAGAATGGAGAAAACATCTGCAAAGCATATGTTTTTAAGGGGTTAATATCCAAAATATATAAAGAACACATATACACGTATAATTGAATAGCAGAAAAACAAACGTCCAATTTAAACACTGGCAAAGGACTTGAACAGACACTTCTCAAAAGAAGACAAACAAACTGTAGGTATATGAAAAAATGCTCAAAATCACTAATCATCAAGGAAACACAATTTAAAACTACACTGAGAGATCTCACTTCACACTTGGTAAGAAGACTATTATCACAAAGGAAAAGCAAGCGTTGGCAAGGACACGGAGAAAAGGAAACCTTGGCACAATATTGGGGGAATGTAAATGAGCACAGCTATGATGACAGAAAATGCTAGGAGCCACAAGCAGATAAATGATGCATGGCAACTTTGCTTGTAAAGTGACGCCAGCTAGCCACTGAGATGATATGATTATGTTAAGATTTACATTCATATGCAAATTGGGCTCCTGCTGTTCACCTTGGCCTGCTACTGGACTCAAGTTACGGGACTCCTGGAGGGTTCCCATTGGTTGGGGAAGGATAGTAGGAGGAAATTCCGGGGGAGGTCCGGGCCTCCCGATTCTGGGGGATGCACGGTTCCGGTGGACGCCGGCGTGGGAGGACCGGTTTTGCCTTGCCGGCGCCTACGGAGTATTGGTGGCTTTTTCTAAAATAAAGTTTTGTTCCTGCTCGATTGGCTCGTGATTCTGTGCCCAGCCAAGACTGCGGCATTTGGCGGCCCGTGCGGGGAACGCCTGAAACTTAGCGGTGAGTAAAATTGCTCGCCCCTGAGGGAAGGCGACAGGATGGGTGACCATCTCAAAAAACAATGTGTTCTTGTTTTGATTTATTTTGTTTTTATTTCGAGCTCCCTAGCCCTAGAATTTTCTCAGGCGAACTGGGAAAAATGGTTGGCTCAGGTTTGAAGTTATTCGGCCCTGAGAAAGAGAAAATTGACACAACCATTCTCTGTTCCGTTTTTGTTTCATTCTGTTTTGGCTTAGTTTTATCCTATCTTATTGGGTTACGTTACCTTTATAGTAGATTAGAATCCAGTAAAAAACAAACCGAAAAACTGTTAAGTAAATTGTTAGAGGTCCAAACTATGGTAGAAAAAACGCTAGGTCAAGCAAAAGAGAAGGTCTCTCAAGCTAGTCAGACAGAGGAAAATTTAAAAAAAGAAAGCTTAGAGGAAAAACAGCCATCAGGTGGAGAATTACAACAGGAGGTTGCTACTAACTCCGTTCTATCACCAGAGGGCGTAATTCAACCAACAGCTCCATCTACTGCTGAGCGGCCCTCAACTCCCGTAGTTGATGGACGGAATTCTGAGACAGGACCCCAAAGATTAGCATGCCCTGTACTTGAGCAGGCAGGAGGGCAACGAATTCACCGTTCTTTAGATTTCAAAACAATAAAGCAATTAAAGGAGGCTGTAACAACCTATGGGCCGCAAGCTCCCTTCACAATAAGCATGGTCGAATCTGTTACCAACTTGGACATGACACCAACAGATTGGGCTAACATGTGTCGATCTGTGCTAAACGGAGGACAATATTTGTTATGGAAGGTTGCCAATGAGGAATTTTGCATGGAGACAGCTAGGCGAAATGCAAAAGCCGGTTACCCTCAAAGAAATATAGAGATGCTATTGGGAAAGGGACCTTATGAGGGTCAAAGACAGCAAATTGAATATGACCCTGGCGTATACGCACAAATTGCTGTAGATGCAGTTAGGGCATGGAAAACTTTACAGGGGCATGGAGACTTACAAGGTCAATTATCTAAGGTAATACAAGGAACTAATGAACCTTACGCTGAATTTGTAGATAGACTTATCCAGGCAGCCTCTAGGATATTTGGAAATACAGAACAGGTAATGCCATTTATAAAACAACTGGCTTATGACCAAGCAAATCGTTGCTGCAGAGAGGTCATTAGACCATGGAGACATGAAGATTTAAACACATATATTAAATTATGTAGAGACATTAATGAACAAGGGCAAGTCTTAGCAGCAGTACAACAGGCATTAGATGCCAGGCCAAAAACATGCTATAATTGTAATCAAACAGGACATTTTAAAAGGAGTTGCCCCATAAGAGGAGGGTTTAACAAAGCTGGGTATCAAAGGAATAGAATACCGGGTATTTGCCCACGATGCCATAGAGGGAAACATTGGGCTAATGAATGCCATTCTCAAACCACCATAGAGGGTATTCCGTTGTCAAAAAATGGACAAGGACCAAGTGTTTACCCACGATATCGTGGAGAAAGGTATCAAGCTCCATTGCCAAAAAACGGACTAGAGGGCCCAATGCCCCGGGGCCCAAAACCACAAATATATGGGGCAATGGAGGAACCCAGCAGCACCATCAAGGTAGTGCCCAGGACGCATTATCCATTAAATCCCTCATCAGACAAACTAGAGGGAGCGCAGGGCTGGACATCTGCACCTCTGCCAGAGCAGTACTAACTCCAGAGATGGGAGTTCAAATCATTCCCACAGGAGTAAAAGGACCTCTTCCCCAGGGAACAGTAGGCTTATTATTGGGACGCAGTTCTTCTACACTAAAAGGACTTATGATAAGTCCTGGGGTAATTGATCCCGATTATGAAGGTGAAATAAAAATTATAGCTAGTTCTCCAAGAGGTATATCAGTAATTTCACCAGGAGATAGAATAGCACAGTTATTAATAATACCCAGCCTGCATGATAAATTTTCCAGTTGTAATGTAGAAAGAGGTTCCAAGGGATTAGGCTCCACAGGTGTATATTGGGCTATGCTGTCTTTAAATTTAGATTCTAGCCCAATGCTAAAATTAAATATTCAAGGACATGACTTTAATGGGCTGCTGGACACAGGAGCTGACCTCAGCATCATATCTCGTCAAGAATGGCCAAAACATTGGCCATTACAACAAGCCACTCAAACGCTTCGAGGCCTAGGAGTGGCAACAAATCCCCATAGAAGTGCTATGGTATTAGATTGGAGGGATCCTGAAGGATGTGAAGGAACTATACAGCACTATGTATTGGATCATCTTCCCATAAATTTATGGGGACGAGATGTCCTAGATCAATTAGGATTGACATTAACAAATAACATCAATTCTAACACGCCCACTACTAGGGCTAAACAAGGCTTTAGGAAAGAAAAAAGATTAAGAGAACAAGAACAAGGTATGACAGCACCTATTCAAATAGATCAAGAAATAAGTAGACATGGTTTGGGTTTTCAGAAAGGGCCACTGAGACAATCAAAATTACTTGGAAATCAGAAAGACCAGTGTGGGTTCCTCAGTGGCCCCTGACTAAAGAAAAGATACAAGTAGCCCATGACTTGGTCAGACAACAATTAGCAGAAGGACATATACAACCTTCCATATCCCCCCATAATACTCCCATTTTTGTCATTAAAAGAAATCTGGTAAATGGAGATTATTACAAGATTTAAGAGCCATTAATAATGAGATGGTTATTATGGGACCTGCTCAATCAGGGATTCCCCAATTGTCTGCTTTACCAAAAACCTGGCATGTTTTAGCTATAGATATTAAAGATTGTTTCTTTTCAATTCCAATTTATCCCGAGGATAGTCCACATTTTGCATTTACTATCCCTGCACTGAATCATGAAGGTCCTGATCAGAGATATGAATGGAAAGTACTCCCTGAATGGATGGCTAACAGCCCAACTATGTGTCAAATTTATGTTAATAAAGCAATCCAGCCACTTAGAAATCAAAATCCTGAACTACAAATATTTCACTATATGGATGATGTGTTATTGGCACATAAAGATAAAAACACATTACTAGAATGTTATGCCACACTTACAAACTTATTGAAAAATTATAATCTAGAGATAGCAATAGATAAAGTACAATTAAATCTTCCAATTAATTATTTAGGGGTTCTATTATCCTCAACCATGGTCCGTCCACCAAAAATTCAAATACGAGTAGATCAACTCAAATCACTTAATGACTTTCAAAAGTTATTGGGAGACATAAATTGGATAAGGCCTTATCTAGGCATACCAACAGGAGAGTTAGGACCTTTATTTGATATTCTAAAAGGTCCATCAGATCCAAATTCACCCCGCATGTTAACGCCTGAAGCAAGAAAAACATTAAAAATCATTGAAACATATATGGAAAATATGCATTTGGATAGAATTGATATAAGTTTGCCTTTATTATTTATTGTACTACCAACAAAAAATATTCCTAAAGGAGTATTTTGGCAGGAAGGTCCATTATTGTGGATACATTTATCTTATTCTCCTAACACTATTCTTACTAGATATCCTGAGGCTGTAGGACAATTAATACTCAAAGGAATAAAAGCAGCAAAGGGAGTATTTGGGATTTCTCCCAATAAAATTATTACTCCATATACTATGAATCAAATTGATGAATTAGCTAATGAGTTAAATACTTGGGCAATAATCATGTGTAAAACTAGTGTTTCATTTGATAATCACTTACCATCTAATCCATTGTTGTCTTTTTGGTCTAAGCATCCTGTAGTTTTTCCAAAAATGACAAGAAAAACCCCTATCATAAATGCTCCATATATATTCACTGATGGGTCAAACAATGGTACAGCAGCAGTAGTTACTCCTGATCAAACTTTTATATTTTTAGTACCCAAACAATCAGCTCAAAAGGTAGAGCTTAATGCAGTATTACAAGCTTTTATGATGTTTAAAGATTCTGTATTTAATTTATTTTCTGATAGTCAGTATGTAGTTAATGCTATAGTATCCCTTGAAGATGCTGGTAGGATTTCACCTTCTTCTACTGTTTTCTCTTTGTTTTCCGCTATACAAAGTCTAATCTGGGATCGAAAAGATCCATTCTTTATAGGTCATATCAGGGCACATACAGGATTGCCTGGAGCCCTTAGTATGGGCAATGAACTAGCAGATAAATCTACACATGACATACATATTTTCTCCACAATAGAAGAAGCTATAAATTTTCATAAAAGGTTCCATGTCAATGCTAATACTTTACAAAAGCGTTTTAAAATAACTAAAGTACAAGCCAGACATATAATAAAACAATGTCAAAATTGTGTGACATTTTTACCACAAGTTAATCTTGGAGTCAATCCTAGAGGACTGATACCTAACCATATTTGGCAGATGGACGTCACACACTTGCCAGAATTTGGAAAATTAAAATATTTACATGTTACAGTTGATACTTCTTCCGGATTTTTGATGGGCTCCCTTCATGCCGGAGAAAAAACTAAAGATGTTATAGCTCATTGCTTACAAAATTTTGCCACTGTGGGCGTTCCTATACAGTTAAAAACTGATAATGGTCCTGGTTATACTTCTGCCTCTTTTAAACAATTTTGCTCATCATTTGGTATTACTCATATAACAGGAATTCCATACAATCCACAAGGACAAGGCATAGTTGAAAGAGCTCATCAAACTATTAAAATGTACTTATTAAAACAAAAGGAGGGAATTGGAAAGGGTTATATATCCCCCAAAGATAAACTTAAAATAACCCTTTTTACTCTAAACTTTTTAAATTTGGATTCATCGGGACTTAGTGCTGCGGAAAGACGTTTGTACCCAAAAAATGTACATAAGCCTAAGGTACTTTGGAAAGATATTCTAACAGGACAATGGAAAGGCCCGGATCCAGTGATAGTCTGGAATCGGGGCGCTGACTGTGTTTTCCCACAGGAGGAACAACAACCGATTTGGATTCCAGAGAGATTAACTAAAACAATTTCTACAGAAAAAGAAGATGATTTGACTCAAATCCATAACAGCTGACATCCAGAGCTCCAGCTTGGCTATTCTTACATCTGTGACAGTGATTAACCAAGGTGTTTTTTTTCAATATCTATTTTATTATTGCATTTTTCCCACATCATAAAGTTCTATTTTATTTTTGAGCTCATACAAACCTAGGTTAATGTTTTTCTGATCAGTTTTATTTTTTGACTGTGTTTTATTTTTTGACTGTGGAGTTTTTAAACATTGCAATGGAGATTTCACCTAGGTATAGCTACAAGGCCTTTATTTACTATTGTCTTATGTGTTGTATGTTTTGTGCACACTTCTGTTTTGTGTTGTATGTCTGTATGTGTGTATGTCCATATTTCTTATATGAGGAGCGCTCATGAAAAAATGGATCTGAATTTTTTCTTTATTCACGTGATTTATACGGTTTAATTTAAATTAGGTGAACAGCTGTTAATGATTGTTTTTAAAGATGGTTAAAAGATCTGTTTGTTTACTAATTTAAATTAGGTGAACAGCTGTTAAGGATTGTTTTTAAAGGAGTTTAAGAGATCTGTTTGTTTACTTTCACCTTTCCTTTTCATTATATTTAATAATTCTGTTCAGGATAATGTCTCTTTAGCATCATTACCAGAATTTCCATCTCCATCCCAATTCCGGTGAAGACTGAGATAAAACCAAACTACAGCTTCTATGATAGCTATCACAGTAAACTGTATAAACTCATGCATCAATGAATATAACTCAACAAGTAATGCTCAATCAAGGACTTGATTTACTTTGGGAGGAAATGGACATATTGATAGACTCCTCCAATTTGAACTGCTTGCAGAACTTGCCTGGACTATATATCAGTTGCATACATTGTGAAATATCATCTGGTGCACCGAATTGTGGTACTGCTGGCATATCTTTGCTGATGGTGTCATCAGTGATGCAATTTCCTTGCCAGCTCACCCCATGTTAATTGTGGTAATACTGGCATATCTTTGCTGATGGTGTCACCAGTGATGCAATTTTTCCAAAGGAGCCATCAATTGGCTTGGTGTCGTGGCATTTCTGTATCCTCCTCCCTTCTACTAGTGATGGTCTAAAATTTGGGGGCCAACAGAGGTGAGGCAAGAACCTCACCCCCCCACTGGTGCATAGGCCTATCCACAAGCATGGCTGAATGCTGGACCGGTAGTCAGTGACGGGTTGATCTGATTACAGTGGATTCAACCTAAGACAGGAAGCTGACGCCTAAAGGTCAGTTCTCCCATGACGGGTAAGAACCATATGTTGAATTGGACAACCTACCAGGCACGGTCCCTAGCCACATTGCTTGTTGCTTAATTAAACAGAAGGGGGCAGATGCTAGGAGCCACAAGCAGATAAATGATGCATGGCACCTTTGCTTGTAAAGTGACGCCAGCTAGCCACTGAGATGATATGATTATGTTAAGATTTACATTCATATGCAAATTGGGCTCCTGCTGTTCACCTTGGCCTGCTACCGGACTCAAGTTACGGGACTCCTGGAGAGTTCCCATTGGTTGGGGAAGGATAGTAGGAGGAAATTCTGGGGGAGTCCGGGCCTCCTGATTCTGGGGGACGCGCGGTTCCGGTGGACGCCGGCGTGGGAGGACCGGTTTTGCCTTGCCGGCGCCTACGGAGTATTGGCGGCTTTTTCTAAAATAAAGTTTTGTTCCTGCTCGAGTGGCTCGTGATTCTGTGCCCAGCCAAGACTGCGGCAAGAAAATATGGAAGCTCCTCAAAATATTGAAAATAATCTAGCCACCCAGCAACTGGGACTATATCCAAAGTATATGAATAAGTATGTCCATGAGATATCTCTCAGATTTACTAAAACACTATTCACAATAGCCAAGTTTTGGAATCAACCTAAGCACCCATCAAAGGATGAATGGATAAAGAAAATGTCTCTTTCTCTCTCTCTCTCTCTCTCTGTCACACACACACACACACACACACACACACGCACACACACATACACACACAATGGAATACTATTCAGCTTTAAAAGAGACAGAAATCTGTCATTTGCAGCAACATGAAATGAACCTGCAGGAGATTACACTAAATGAAACAAGTCAAGCACTAAGAACAAACGCTGCGTGATTTCATTTAAGTATGAGGAATGGGCAGAAAATGATCTCATACAAGTAGAGAGTTAAAATGGGGTTAGTCAGGGGCTAAAGGTCAGGGAGAATTGGGCACACATGTGATAAATATATACATTTTCTGTAAATTAAAATAGTCAATACATAGACACATAGACATTAAAAGGATTACAAAGAATTCTTATGATTAATTAGGATTACATATTTGAAAATCAGATGAAATTAACAAATTCCTATAGGATATCAATGACCAAAACCAGACTCAGGAAGTATAAATCTAAAACAGCCAGACACCAATAAAAAAGTTTAAAAATTTGTATTGCACCCAAAAAGGCAGAATAGACTGAGATGGCTTCACGGGTGAATTTCACTGAATATTTAATGAGGAAATAATACCAATTCTTCCAATCCCCCCCGCCCCCAGGAACTACAGAAAGGGGGAAGTCTCAACTCATTCTATGAGGGAAACGATAGATACATCTCTTGTAACCAGAAGTCATTTGTTTGTCAGCAACGAAGCTGAGGAAAAGATGCTTAGGGCTGGGGATGTGGCTTAGCGGTAGTGTGCTCGCCTGGCATGTGTGGGGCCCGGGTTCAATCCTCAGAACTACATACAAACAAAGATGTTGTGTCCAAAGAGAACTAAAAGATAAATATTAAAAAAATCCTCTCTCTCTCTCTCTTTAAAAAAAACAACAAAAAACAAAGATGCTTAAAAAAGCAGAAAACAGGGCCTACCGAATATCACTGGTTACAGTGGATCTTCCCTCCAACTTTTGAAATGCACTCGATAAAATAATAAAAATGGGATTATTTTCCTTGCTATTTACACATTTACTTATTCCATAAGCTTCATAATTGATTTGGGAATGAGGCACTTCAGGGCCCAGAGAAGCTGAAAGTCTTACCTGCAGCATCTCAACTGTTGACCCTTCCAACCGATGTTCCAGATCTGAGATGAAATCTTTCACCAACTGGCTCTGCCGGATCAGCTCACTTTCAGACTCTGTCAGGCTGTTCATAATAACTTCCTCCTCGTTCTTCAGCTTTTGGATCTCCTGCTCCTCCTCGGATTGGAGGATGTCTCTCAGTTTTCCAAACTCTATCTGGACATTTTCCACCTCACTCTGTATTTTGTTCTTTGGAGGGGGGGGGAGAGAGAGAGAGAGAGAGAGAGAGACTGGGAATAGGAACCATAAAAAGAACTATTTTACCTGGTGAGTTCTCACAGGGTAGTCTTGGAACCAAGGGAGAGATTCTGAGGGAGGCCGATCTTTCCCTTTCCCTTCCTTCATGACATTCCAAAACAATGACCTGAAGTCAGCATTGTCCAGACTCAACCTGAGCTGCAGTGGGATACCTGGGTGTGCCTCAGCTTCAGCTATCCAGGACACTCATATCTGCTCCTCATTTCACTTTTTTTTTTTTTAGTATAATAGACTTTTTTTTTAACATTTAATTTCTTTTTTTTATTGGTTGTTCAAAACATTACATAGTTCTTGATATATCATATTTCACACTTTGATTCAAGTGGGTTATGAACTCCCATTTTTACCCCGTATACAGATTGCAGAGTCACATCAGTTACACTTCCACTGATTTACATATTGACATACTCATGTCTGTTGTATTTTGCTGCCTTTCCTATCCTCTACTATCCCCCTCCCCTCCCCTCCCCTCCCCTCTTCTCTCTCTACCCCCTCTACTGTAATTCATTTCTCCCCCTTGTATTATTTTTCCCTTTCCCCTCACTTCCTCTTGTATATAATTTTGTATAACCCTAAGGGTCTCCTTCCATTTCCAAGCAAGTTCCCTTCTCTCTCCCTGTCCCTCCCACCTCTCATCCCTGTTTAATGTTAGTCATCTTCTCATGCTCTTCTTCCCTACTCTGTTCTTAGTTACTTTCCTTATATCAAAGAAGACATTTGGCATTTGTTTTTTAGGGATTGGCTAGCTTCACTTAGCATAATCTGCTCTAATGCCATCCATTTCCCTCCAAATTCTATAATTTTGTCATTTTTTAATGCAGAGATATACTCCATTGTGTATAAATGCCACATTTTTTTTAATCCATTCGTCTATTGAAGGGCATCTAGGTTGCTTCCACAGTCTTGCTATTGTGAATTGTACTGCTATGAACATCAATGTAGCAGTGTCCCTGTAGCATGCTCTTTTTAGGTCTTTAGGGAATAGACCCAGAAGGGGAATAGCTGGATCAAATGGTGGTTCCAAAAGTCACTGCCTATATACTGAGACAGAAGATTGTATTTACATAAGCAGAAGACGTAACATTTTACAACTTCTAAAATCAATCTCAACAATTACAATGCCCTTGCATGTCAACACAAAGGGGAGGCATAAATGTTTAAATCTATGAAATCAAATTGTAATACTTACTGTAAAGAAAAATTAAAAAGCTTTCGAATAAAGGCCATTATTATTATTATTATTATTTTGGTACTAGGGAATGAACTCAGAAGCACTTGACACTGAGCCATAACCCCAGCCCTATTTTATATCTTATTTAGACGCAGGGTCTAATTGAATTGCTTAGTGCCTTGCCTTAATGAAGCTCACTTTGAACTTGCCATCCTCCCGTCTCAGCCTCCTGAGTTACTAGGATTACAGGCGTGCATCACCACAGCCAGCCTAAAGGCCATTATTGAACCTACATGAAGAGCACAACTTGAACTTTTGAATTCATTCATCTTTTAAAGCTCTCCTCTGAATAACTTCAGTTCTAAGCATGGAATTCAGTACTGCGACTATTCCTTGGATTGAAGTTTGGCAATAATGTAGTCCAACTGTCTCCTTACTTCACACTGTGGGAAACTGCTCATGTCATAACATTGAGGGAGAATTTTCACCAGCCATTCTAGCTTGATATCTGTACGTGTCCAGATGTAATTCTTTGTTGTTAGAACTAACTCATTATAAAGCACCCATTCAGCCTTGTGGTCAAGAACTCTAGAAGGATGCAACTGAATGACCTGGTTACCTTTCACAGTTAAGTAATGGCCTGTTCCTTCTAAATGTGCCACCTGCATAAAATACCTAGTAACCAGAGCTTTTCTTATGTTAATATAATAGTCCCTGCTGATAAAGTCAGTACTTCTATGAGGCATAGAAGTACTGTTCATAATCTGTCCATAATTCGAGATAGCTACTGGCATACATTGTCTGTGGATATCAGGGACTGGTAGTTGATGAAGTTGCCATAACACCACTGAACCGACCCATGATTTTGTTTAAAACCATGATAGACATTCAGCAGGGTCAGATGATCTCCATCTATGTGGGCAAATCTCATCTTGGTCTCATCTGCAGCTTTCTTGGCCTCCATGGGGCAAACAAAACACTGTGGGACTGACAACATAGCAGTAATAGATAGGACCTCAATAGAACAATTGTAGTTGCAACTTGCAATAACTATTTTAGCAAGCTGTGGATCTAGAGGAAACTGCCATCATGGATCCCAATTCAGTCAGATCTGCATCATCACTTAAAGCACCCAGATAATGCAAAATTTCTAGGGTTCTCATCAGAGTTTCAGGAGCTGGTGGATCCATAAAATCAACATGCACCAATTCATCAAAACCAAGTTTCTTCAACTGTAACACCACTGATGCTAAATTAGAATGTACAGTCTCAGGATAGGTGTTATCCTGCATTCCTGTTTTATAATGTTTCTCTGTGTAAATCCTGAAGCATTTCCTAGGTCTGGTATGTCTAGCTCAGCCAGCTCTGAAGCTGATCTGAAGCTGCTCTAATAGCTGTCACCAAAAGAGTGACAGTGATGTCAGTGATGTCCTGCAATGTTAGTTGACACGACCACCATTCTTCTAATTACTGCATTTTGTTTATTGGGAGGTGGAGGGTGCTACTGCTGGGGTGGAGTGCAGAGAAGGGTGGAATTATTTTTTTTAATATATTCTTGACGATAACACTTAGATGAACCGAGAAGAAAATTTAGACAAGTCTATGGCTTTCTCAATTCTGTACACTGTTTTAGAAATACTTTATCTTGATTTTTAAAAATTTTTGTTTTTTTATTCTAATTTGTTATATATGATAGCAGAATGCATTACAATTCATATTTTTTGGAATAACTTTAAGTATTTATTTTTTAGTTGTAGGTGGACACACAATATCTTTATTTCATTTTTACATGGTGCTGATGATCGAACCCAGTGCTTCACAGTTGCTAGATGAGTGCTCTACCACTGAGCCATGACCCCAGTCCAGTGGAATAATTTTAATGTCATCAACTTCAGAACCCATAACGTCAACCTCAAGCTTTATTCTTTTATAGGCTTCATAAATTTCTTCTTGATTGGTAAAGAAAAGTAGAAGATCTCCCTCTTCCTCTTCCCACATATGTATCTGGATCACTATTTGAATTGGTGCTTCAAGATAGTTTCTCTCTGGCTCTGGAGTATAAAAGATCTCAACAGGATGTATGAGGCAAGGCATAATTAATAGTGGACAGTGATCAAAGTAAATCTGAATTTTCCCTCATGTAGAGTAGCATTCGTAACTATAACCTTTAAATCGAATCAATGTCTTACAACTTGCATTGAAACACCCATGAGAATATATGTAGCCAGTGTTCTTTCATGAGCCTCATCAACGATTATTACACCATAGTGCTCCAGGAGGGGATCGTTCATGGCTTCATGAAGTGACATCTCATCAGTCATATACTTAAGTATAGTTTTTGCACTACTACAGCCTTCAAATCAAATGGAATAACCAGCTTCCTGGCCCAACGTCACCTCTATTTCATCAGCAACTCTCTGAGCCACGCTCATTGCAGCCACTCTCCTGGGCTGGGTACAGGCAACTCCTCTCCTGGGTCCTGGTGAAGATCGCACATACTCCACACACAACTGTGGAACTGTGTTGTCTTACCAGACCCAGTCTCACCAACCAGAACAAATAACAAATAACCAGCATATCTGTAAACCTATTCAAACAAAGAGCTGAAGTCATTTCTTTAGAATATCATAGTATCAAGGTGTATGGGGTAAACTGGTGAGTGGATTAATACAATGCAGAAGTGATTTGTGTCCTGCATGTCCAGTGGGTGCGCTGAATAGGCAGAATGTGTTGATAAGATAAATGGGAAGGTTTCAAAGGTCATAATACAGCACTGATAAGCACAGCAATTGGTTGAAGCTTACAATTCCTTCTGGCTTTCTTTCTCCCTCTCTTGCTCTCTAAGCCCTCTATCACATTCTCAGTCCTACTTTCTCTTATTCCCTGCAGGCTTCTGGTTGGAGGAGTTATCCTCCCTTAGGTCCAACCAGTGCTATTTGGGCATCTTATTCTTTGTGCAAGTGGTTTGGAAGGAATTAAAAAGAAAAAAATGTGGTGACTGTATTGCACAGTGGAGAAGAACCACTTAACTCTTGGGGATGCCCACCCTCCAGCTACAACTTCCTCATTCCACTCTTGAACCTCTGCCAAAAGCTGAACACTGAGGACAGAACCATGACCCATAGCCAAAGTATTCCTTCAGTAGAATCAGAGTCTCAAAAAGCACCACAGCAACGGGATGCAAGCCAACCTCACTGGAGTGCCTCCCTGTGAATAGCTCTCTCCAAACAGCTGTATTCCTTTGTGATGTACCCACTCTCCAGCCTCCACTCCAAAAGGAAAAGGGCAAAGAGGATTATTCAAATGCTTTCCACCTTATAGACTGACATGAAATAAAGAAGAATCCCTTCTTCCCAAGATCCTGCCCAGAGTTCTAGCTAATTCCCTCAGAAAGTATTTCCTCCTACCTTCCAGAAAGTTCTCTCAGTTTGGATGTCAACTTTCCACTTCTCAGCTTCTTCCTTGGATCTCTTCAGGTTTTGCAACATTTCCTGAAACTTCTCCTGTGAGAAAAGAACCACACCAGAGTCAAGGGAAGAATTTTCTTAGCACCTAGAGAGAGGATAAACCTGGAAAAAAATCAGGTTGATCTCAGAAGAAACTAGAGCTTTCAGAAACTGTGTGAACAGACAATGGTAATCTATGAATTGGAAGAAATCCTGTGGTGGAAGGTGTCTTCTCTAAGTCTCTGGTAATAATGTTACCAACCTCTCACCAACAGTAGTCTAAATATTTTTGCACTAGAAGAGGAACCTGATATTGCAGCAAGGAAAGAACTTATATATCAACCCTTCTCCTTCAGTCTTCTGCTGAAAAAAGCCTTCAGAGCTTTTCTTGGACTCGAAATCTCTACCCATCTAGCACAAGGTGGTGTATTTTTATGCTCCCTGTCCAAGAGTTTCTACTCCAGGCTTAGCAATTAAGTGAAGGTAAAATCACATCCTTTAGGCCTCAGAAGGTAAGCATAGCATAGCATAGAAACAAATCACAGGCATCGGTTTCATGATACAATGAAATTAGAAAAAATATCGTCTCTGTCCTCCCTCCACCTGGTCTCTTACCTGGTACACCTGGATAACCTCCTCCAAGAGGAATGTGGAGTGTCCACGGTGCTCCTGAGAACGCTCACAAAGCCAGCAAATTACTGTCTTGTCTTCCTGACAGAAGAGTAGGAGCTTCTCTCCATGGCGTGCACAGTGATACACCTTCTGTTCCTCCTCTGGGTTCAGGTTGACGCCCCTGAGCCTCTCCACTATGTTGGCCACATGCTGATTAGGCTGCAGGTTCTCAAACTGGTAACTGATTCTGCACACAGGGCAGCTGCTCTCCCCTTTTTGACTCATCGTGGACTCATAGTTTGAAGTGATGCAGGCCTGGCAGAAGCTGTGGCCACAGTCAAGGCTCAGAGGTTGTGTCAGGAGATCCAGGCAGATGGGGCAGGTCACCTCCTCCTTTACATTCCCCAGGATTGCTGCAGCCATAGCATCTGTTTCCTGCTCCTGTCTGTCCTGACTTCTGAGATACCCCCTGCTCAGATTCCTACACGATTGGAAGATTAAAAGTGGGCAGAGTAAGAAAGGTTGAAATAGAATGGATATTGACTATGTAGAAATAATAATGGACCAAGACCAAAATTTTTTAAAAAGAAGAGAAACAAAGAACAGAGTTTGGTAACATCGTGAAAGATCTTTTCATAATGATATCAAGTAGGTTACGTCACATGATAAATTTCATATATGTAATGACTGTTATTTCTCTTTACTATTACTGGAAAGGCAGAGAAATAGAGGCCTGTTTTAGCAAGAATTTTGTGTAACCTACCATCTATCTTTGCCTGATTTTCTCCAGGCCAAAAACACATCCTCAATGTTAAAAGCACCAAACCATTTATGCCTCAGGCATTTCACCCTTGCTGTTTCCCAGTAATAGAAAGGTCCCCTTTATATTAGTATGACTCCTTATTTGTTATCTTGTCATAAAGAGCTTCTCTGACTACCTTACCAAGAGTTCAAACACCTTCAGCTCTGATACTTATGCAATGCTATTTTTTCTTATCAGCACATAATAAATAAAAATGAGTGTGTGCTCCTGGGAGTGTGTCTGAACCTCATAAGTTATAATCCTTTCACTAGATGTGTGAATAGAGATACTAAGTGACTTACTATTTTCAATGTGATTTATCTTCAATACATTGAGGTGAGATGAACTTATTCCATTTAGGGTCCATTTAGAAGTCTCCTCTCTACATTACAGTTAATCCAAGACAAAAGAGCTAACTGCATGGTTACCTATTAGTCTTGCAATCATTCTACAAAATGTCACTGATGATGTGTTAGCAACTAGATTAAATGTCAAAAACTAGATTAAATATATGGTTGTTTATACTGAGCCCAAGCACAGTATAAACAACTAGGGATTAATCAACTGGACAGGCATAGTAAATTAAATAGCCAGAAGGAGCAGACATGACAAACACTACTAGAGAGATGGGCAAGTTGCTGCAAGACTAAATAAAAGGGGCAAAGAGAAGATTTTTCCAAGAATTCCAAGGTGAAAACAAAGGTTTAACAAACCTAAAAAGCGTGAAGGGGAATATGGAATGAAAAAGGGGACAAACGTGTTAGGTAAAATAAATCACCCTTATGAAGAGCCTACTCATGTATGACATAAGCTCTTCAATGTTTTTGAAATTGCTAGCATAGGCTGGTGTGGTGGCATATGCCTGTAATCCCAGCACCTTGGGAAGTCAAGGCAGGAAGATCGCAAGTTTGAGGACAGTCTCAGCAACTTGGTGTAGACTTAAGCAACTTGTTAAGACCCTTTCTCACAATAAAAAATTAATAAAAGGGCTACGGATGTGGCTTAGTAGTTAAGCACACCATGGTCCAATTACCAGTACCTAAGTAAATAAACAAATGAACAAAATTGCCAGAATGCCTGATGTACGGTGAGTTGTAGGTCTTTGGTATCATATAAGTCTTCAGGAAACAGAAAATGTGACACTTCTCAATTATATAACACTTGAGGACGATTTTCTAATAATAGGGAGAAAATATCAGTCTAAAAAAATTCCTGTGTCACCCCAAACAGAGCTTTGCCTGAATTATGCAACTTTGTGTCCTGGTGCCAATATGATACTGTGCCCACCTCTCAGGGAAGCAGAGCCCCCATTGAGCTAGTCCATCCTGCTCTTCAGGCCAAAGAGCAGAGGTGCCCTTCTTCCTCAGAACCAAACTTGCACTCTTGAATCGGAGCTGCTGAGGCACTCTCCTCCCGGGAGTGGACTCATCTCTGTGCCATACCATCTTTGAGGCCTGAACTGCTGTGGTGCCCCATCTTCTCAGGACAGGGTGTTATCACTGCACTGTTCCTGAGATGGGAACTGCAAGGACTGAGCCATAGCTGTGGCCCATCATTCCTAGGTCTTTGCTGCAGGTGCACCATGGCCCCCAGAGCCTGGGCTTCCACAGAATCCTACTGTGTTGGTTCATATTTGTGCTGCTACAAAAAAATACCTGAGACTGTGTAGTTTTTTTAAAAAAAACAACAACAATGAAAACATTTATTTCTTATGGGTCTGAGGGCTAGAAAGTCCAAGATTAGAGATCTATGTCTGCTGAAGCTTTCTTGGGCATCATCTTGGGGCAAAAAGAAGTAAAGCGCATATATGAAAGAGACAGAATATGAGACAAGTGGGAAGGAAGCCAAACTCATCAGCACCTCACTCCCATGCTAACTCTCTCCTGTAATAACAGCATTAATCCATTAATGAGGACAGAAGCCTCATGACCTCATCACTTAGAGGGCCCACCTGTCAACAGCATTGGGGATTAAGTTTACAACATGTAAATTTTAGCATAGATTCGAGGGTTTGCCCCATTCTACCCCATGTCAGAGCCATAGCTATATGTCCTCTCCCTGGGCCTCAGCTTCTAGGGTACACCTCAGAGTCTCAGGGTAGGGTTGTAAGGGTGACCTACATATACCCTGGTTAATGATCTCATGAACCAGAAGTTCCTAAGTGCCACAGAAGTTGGTTCCACAAGTCTCTAAGTCCAAGATCCTGGCTCTGCAGCCACTCTGAACATATGTACCCTGGAACCCAAGTGGCATCTAAAAGCTACCGACAAGACACCTGCTGTGTTGCCATGGCTGTTGCCACAGGTTCTTGCAGTGCAGGCCACTGAGTCACATTCAGACTTTGCACATTGATTACAGCTGACAGAGCTACATGAAGACTCCACCATTATGCCTACCTAAAACCAGAGCCACCTCACCCTGTTCAAGTGGCACTCTTGTAGTCACCTGAAGTGAAAGTCTTTCCCCACAAAAGATAATCTGCAAAACTAACATGCAGACAGCCACATGTATACTCAAGAGGTGTGAAGAAGCAAAGAAAGAGGAATCTATCAAAGGAACCTCCAGTAACTGACCCCAAGGAAATGAAAAGCTACAAACTGCACCCAAAGCAATTCAAAATAACAAGGAGCAAAGGAGAAAGTCAGCAAACTTAACAAAAGAGCCACAGAGAAATATTAGAGCTGAAAAATTCAATACAACAAAGGAAATTAAAACTGCAGGAGAGAATTTCAACAGTAGATTAGCTCAGGCAGAAGAAAAAAAAAAATCAATGAATTTGGGAACCTGTGTTTGGTGTGCATGTCTGTAATCCCAGCTACTCAGGAGGCTGAAGCAGGTGGATGAAATTTCAAAATTAGTCTGTGAGACTTAGTGAAACCCTGACCCTAAATATAAAGGCTGGGTATTTAGCTTAGTTGTAGAGTGCTTGCCTAGCATGCACAAGGCCTTGGTTTTGATCTCTAGTAAAACAAACAAAGAAACAATGACAACAAAAACAAAACACAAGTGGGATTTATCTGTGGCATAAAAAACTAGCACATACAAATCAATCAATAAGACACATAATATTACAGAACAAAAGATTAAAACCACATGGTGGCCAGGTGTGGTCGTGCAAGTCTGTAATCCCAGTGGCTGAGGAGGCTGGGGCCGGAGGATCTTGAGTTCAAAGTCAGTCTCAGCAAAATTGAGGCGCCAAGCAAGTCAGTGAGACCCTGGTCTCTAAATAAAATACAAAATAGGGCTGGGGATGTGGCTCAGCAGTAGAGTCCCCTTGTGTTCAATCCCCAGTGAAGGGGTTATGGAAAATAATATTCCTACAAGAACCCAGCCACCCCCTAACAACAGAGGAACAGTGTGACTCAGGAGAAGGAAAGGAAACTAGCCAAACATTAAACCTCTCCTAGAAACAATGGGCCCCAAAGTAAAAAAACAAACTTTCATCCCTTCCTGGGTTCATCCCCAGCATCTCCACCAAAAGCAAACATTCATCCCTTCCCAACAACAATCAATCCTGAAAGGAGGAGGCCTGTATTGAAAAGCTAGGCCCTGGACTTTTACCCTTTCCCACTGCAGATGAGTTCTGGAAGGTGAAAAGCCAATAGTGAAACTCTAGGTAACAATGGGTCCCAAAGGAAAGAAGATAAGCAGTGAACATTAAAAAAAAAAAAAAAAAAAAGTTCTGAGCTTTTCCCAGTGACAATGAGTTTCAAACTTTTGACAACTGTCTTCATGAGCTAAAATTTTAACCTGCACAACTAGGTCCCTGATTGTTCCAATAGCACCTCTACAGTCTCCAATGATTAGTTCACCCTCATTGTAAATTATAAAACTCAGACTCCTTCTGTAATCCACAGGCCATTTCTGCAAACAGAAAATGAGCCCTCTCATGCAAAATTGATTGACTGCCCTGTAGAATAAAGGAGAGCTTGCTGATCTGTTTGAGGTCAGCTTCGGTCCTGGTTATCTGTATTTTCATTATGGTGCGGAAACCATGTTGGTTATTTTTTCTTACACCTGGTAGCCTCCCTGCAAACAAACAAACAAACAACAAACAAAAATGATGACCATAATTGTTGCATGAAAGCATCTGACAAAGTACAACATCCTTTTATTATTAAAATCTAAAAAATTTAGGAATCAAGCTGGGCAAGGTAGTGCAGACCTGTAATCCCAGCAGCTAAGGAGGCTGAGACAAAAGAATCACAAATTCAAAACCAACTTCAGCAATTTAGCAAGGCCCTAAGCAACTCAGTGAAACCCTGTCTCAAAATAAAATAGAAGAAAGAGCTGGGGATGTTGCTTAGTGGTTAAGAAGCCCTGGGTTCAATCCCCAGTTTAAAAAAAAAATTAGGAAGAAAAGAAAAATTTCTTCAGGATAATAAAGACCATATATGAAATACTATAACTAATAGAGGATAAAAGCTTTTCTTTGCAGATCTGATAGAGAACATGTTCACATTTGTCATTTCTGTTCATCATAGTACTGAAAGTATTGCTGAAAAGTCAGTCTTTGTCCTTGAAGCCAATCCAATAAGGAGGACATAGTTGTTAGGTCGGTGGCAGTGACTTGGTGGCGACTTAGTGGCAACTTAGAAAAAGAAAAAGAAGACTTATTGCTTTACTTGCTAAGGAGAAACATGGGGGATTCTTGCACTGAAGTCTGTGATTTTGCCTGTCAGCAGAAAGGGGGCTTTTAAAGAGGTGATTCAAAGGCTACATTACATGTGTTGTGTTCTCTGTTGGAGTTGTAATTTACTTGTTAATTCTTCTGATACCACCCCCAAAGTCTGAGTTACTTCTTCCTATGGTGGGTGTGTATCCAAGGACAGATAAATCTGGTTACCATGGGGGAAGAAAGGTAACCCTATTTCCCATGAGATTAAGGAAAAGGAAAGATTAGGGAGGAGCAGGGAGAGAAGAAGAGAAAGAAGCATGAACATTTTAAAAATAAGTTGCAGTGCCAGAGCAACAAGGGCTACTACATTCAAAGTATAAAATGGATCACTGTTATAAAAGTACTAAGAAGAACAACCAGATGAAAGAAAGAAAGAAAAGTATACAAAAGGGAAAGGAAATGGTAAAATTGTATGTATTTACAGATGACAGAAAACTCCAAATACTACATAAAACCTCTTAGAGCCAGTAAATTAATTCAGCAAAGTCACAAGATACAATGTCATCATAGAAAAATCAGGCTGCATTTCTTTGCACAAATAATGATTACCCACCTACACACCTGAAAAAGAAATTAACCAGGCTGGGGATGCAGCTTGGGATGTGCAAGGGCCTGGTTTCCATTCCTAGTATTGAAAATTAATTAAGAAATCATTCCATTTATGAAAGTGAAACCAGACTTGGGAGATGAGACTAGATTTTCCACTTTACCAAATTCCCAAGTTTTGAAGAATAAAGTCCATAGATAATCACAGAAGGGAAGTAAATGGAACAGGATTTATTTAAGCGAGAAGAAATACAATCCCACTTTGTGCTATCTTCGGAGTTTATATATGGTTCTAGGGCAGAGCTTGAAGCAAATCTATGTAAACTGTGTATGGAAAAGGCATGTGGCTATCATCCAAGTTTCACTTCAATCCTTCTTACTGTAGTCCATTCTCCTTCCTGTAACTTCCATTTGGTTCACCTCCACCTTCCATTTTCTACCTCTGGGACAAAGAAGTTGGTTGTAGGTGTACTCACAGGTGAGCCTTCAGGACTTTTACATTTGAAATAGGCCTTAACATGTGCATTCATATGTACACTGTTGTACCCCTTAGCCTCCAGGTGTGGTTGAAGGGGGCCCATTTTCTTGACTGCCTGGCCATTTTACTGATCTATTCTATCCTCATTCAAAAGCATAAAAAATAAAAATAGGAAAAATGTAACTAAAGACATGGAATATTTGCATAATAAAAGCTAACCTATTGAAAGTAATTGAAAAGGGCATAAATTAACATAAAAATGTCTGGTATTCAATGATTGCAAGAATTAACATTCTTAAAAAAATCCATACTGTCTAAAGCAATACTCAAATTCAAGGTAACCCTTATAAAAATCTCTATGGTATCAGTCACAGAAATAGGAAGAAGAAGCCTAACATTCATTGGAAATGACAAATAAAACTTCAAAAGGTCAACCCTGAGAAATTTCAAAGTATGTTACAAAGCAAAATTACTGAAAACAGTACAACTAACATAAAAATGTACACACAGATGAATGAGCAAAGTAGAGAGCCCAGAAATAAATCCAAACGTATATAGTCAAATAATTTTTTGACAGTGGAACCAAGAAAAAAACAATAAAGAAAAGACAGTTTCTTTAATAAACAGTACTGGGAAAAAGAATTTCCAAATGCAAAAGAAGGAAAGTTGACACTTATCTTAAGCCCTAGAAAAAAACCAACTGAAAGCCAATAAAAGATCTAAATGTAAGGCATGAAACCCCTAAAAGCAAACAGAGGAAAAGCTCTCCGACATCGGCCTTGGCAATAATAGTTTGGATCATATTAAAAATCCAGGCTATATATAACATAAGGTTCTCTAGTTCTATCCATTTACCAATAAATGCCATAATTTCATTTTCCTTTATCACTGAATAAAACACCCTTGTGTATATGTGCCACATTTTCTTCATCCATTCATCTGTTAATAGGCACCTGAGCTCACAAAGTCAAGGATTGAACATTTTCTCTCACATGCAGAAGCTAGACCAAAATAAAGGGGAAAAGGTGGGGAGCATTCCAGGAAAAGAGACATCAGTGGAGTAAAGGAAGAGAAGATGGGGGGAGGGAAGAGCACAGGAAATGGGAGGAATCACGGAATAAAATTGACAAATGGTTCTATATACATAAAGGAATATACTACAATGACTTTCACCTGCAGAAAGAAGACCAGTAGAGAAGTGTTGAGAGCCACAGCCCAGTCGGGATGGCACCTAGCTTTGCCAGAAGGAGTGGTTGAGAGGTGATGCCAGAGAGCCATTAAGATGATGATAATTAAGTTATAATTGCTGTGACTGGATGATGCTGGATAGAAACAGACTGTGTATTGAGTTGTATCTAGACCCCTGCTGTCTGGCAATAGGGCGGCTCCTGTTGCCTCAGGTGCCCAGTACTTTGGAGTTCCCGTGGTGGCAGGGTTATTTTGTGCCCAGGGAGACTGCGATATTTGGTGGCCCATGTGGGGGACGCCTGAAGCTTGGGGGTAATTGAAATTGCTCGCC
The DNA here is from genome assembly GCF_964194105.1 of Spermophilus citellus. Taxonomy (NCBI): domain Eukaryota; kingdom Metazoa; phylum Chordata; class Mammalia; order Rodentia; family Sciuridae; genus Spermophilus; species Spermophilus citellus. The sequence goes on from NC_138183.1 coordinate 198,108,537, forward strand.
CCTGAGGGAGAGGGAGAGAATGGGTGACCATTTCAAACAACAATGTGTTCTTGTTTTGATTTGTTTTGTTTTTGTTTCAAGCTGCCTGTCCCTAGAACTTTCTCAGGGAAACTGGGGAAAATGGTTAGCTCAGGATTGAAAGTTGTTTGGCCCTGAGGAAGAGACAGAGATAAACCACGGATACATATATCAAGAAAATAGAAAAACTGATACAACGAATTTTTGTTCCGTTTTTGTTTCATTCTGTTTCGGTTTTGTTTTGTGTTATCTTGTTGGGTTGCGTTATACTTGTAACAGAAATATGGGGTCAGAAATTAGCAAAAAAAAAAACAAACCGAAAGGGTGTTAAGTAAATTGCTAGAGGAAGGAGGCATTCAGGCAGCAAGTGCAGAGAGAGCACAGGAGGTGGCAGCCCAGCTTGAGATAGCGGCAGAGAAGTTTTTCTATCTAAAAGGAAAAGATAGCGACTAGGATAACTTTATCAGACATAAATAGGAAATAGCTTTCTAAAATACTGCTTAGCCTTAAGTTCTTAAAGTAATTTTAATGCCATTTAAAAAAGATTTTGAGGAAACTAGGCTTACTTTGAAAGCATGAGAAAGAAAGAAAGAATAAAAAGGTGTTTGTACATGGCAGATTGAGACAAAAATTCTTTTTTTTTTAAAGAGAGAGTGAGAGAGGAGAGAGAGACAGAATTTTTAATATTTATTTTTTAGTTCTTGGCGGACACAACATCTTTGTTGGTATGTGGTGCTGAGGATTGAACCCGGGCTGCACGCATGCCAGGCGAGTGCGCTACCGCTTGAGCCACATCCCCAGCCCGAGACAAAGATTCTTAATGGAGTAAAAAAAAGAAAAAAAAAGAGATTTTAAAAAGTTGTCTAAAGAGGATTGCAGAGTTCTTAATAAAAGCCTTTAATTGAAGGGCAGCCGTGTAAACTAACATTAAAGCGATTTAAACAGAATCTAAGCCTCATTTAAAAGAGTGAAGTTGTAGGTGGTGAATAGTCATTTAAAAGTACAGTATAGATGATAATTGGAAGGCTTTAAAAGGTTAAATTGAAGGTGGTTAAGATGCCTTCATGCCGGAGAAAAAACTAAAGACATTATAACTCATTGCTTACAAAATTTTGCCACTGTAGGCATTCTAAAACAGTTAAAAACAAATAATGGCCCTGGCTATACTTCTACCTCTTTTAAACAATTTTGCTCATCATACTATTAAAATGTACTTATTAAAGCAAAAAGAGGGAATTGGGAAGGGGTATATATCCCCCAAAGATAAACTTAAAATAACCCTTTTTACTCTAAACATTTAAAATTTGGATTCATCAGGGCTTAGTGCTTTGGAAAGGCATACGTGTCCAAAAAATGTACATGAGCCCAAGGTACTCTGGAAGGATATTCTAACGGGACAATGAAAAGGTCCTGACCCAGTGATTGTCTGGAGTCAGGGGTCTGTTTGTATGTTTCCACAGGGAGAACAGCAGCTGATTTGGATTCCAGAGAGACTAACTAAAGCGATTTCCTATAGACCAAAAAGAAGATGACTTGGCTCAAATCCATAACAGCTGATATCCAGAACTCCAGTTTGGCTATCCTTACATCTGCGACAGTGATTCTCCCACACCTGGAGGCTAATGAATAATGAACACCATTAAAGCCTATTTCAAATGTAAAAAAACCTTGGGGCTTGCTTGAGGGAATACCTTCAGACCCATATGCAAGTTACAGGAAAAAAGATGGGATATCAAAAGAAGAGTCAAACCCAGGTGGTAACCAGAATGCTTTTTTCATAATCTATTTTATTATTGCCCTTTCCCACATCATGAAGTTCCATTTTATTTTTTGAGCTCATACAGACCTAGGTTAATGTTTTTCTTATCAGTTCTATTTTTTGACTGTGGAGTTTTTAAACATTGTAATGGAGATTTCACCTGTGAAAAGCTACAAGGCCTTTACTATTATGTTATGTGTTGTATGTATTGTATTATGTGTGCACACTTGTGTTTTGTGTTGTATGTCTGTATGTGCATATGTCCATATATCATATATGAGGAGCGCTCATGAAAAAATGGATCCAAATTTTTTTTTATTATTCATGTGATTTAAATGGTTTAATTTAAATTGGGTAAACAGCTGTTGAAGATTGTTTTAAAATGTGAACAAAAAAGGAGGTTAACAGACCTGTTTGTTTACTTTCACCTTTCCTTTTCATTATATCTAATTCTATTCAGGATACTAAATTGTTTAGAAAATTGCTTTTTTTTAGTGCCTGCTGGAATGTTACATAATTTTTTTTTTTAGCCATCATTGCCAGAATGCCTATCTTCATCCCAGTGCCGGTGAAGACAAAGATAAAACCAAACTATAGCTTCTGCGATAGCTATCACAACAAACTGTATAAACTGATACATCAATGAATAATGTAACTCAACAAGTGATGCTCAATCAAGGAGTCGATTTACTTTGGGAGGAAATGGACATATTAATGGATTCCTCTGCTTTGAACTGCTTGCAGAACTTGCCTGGACTATGTATCACTTGTATGCATTGTGAACTATCTGTTGATGCAGCAACTTGTGGTAGTGCCGGGGTATTTTTGCTGATGATGTCATCGGTGGTACAATTTTTCCAAAAGGAGCCGTCAATTGACTTGGTGTCATGGTATTTTTGTATCCTCCTCCCTTCTGCTTGTGATAGTCATTCAGCTAAAATTTGGGGGCCAACAGAGGTGAGGCAAAGAACCTCACCCCCCCCCCCCACTGGTGCAAAGGCTATCCACAAGTATGGCTGTATGCTGGGCTGGTAGTCAATGATGGGTAAGATCCAATTGCAGTGGTACCAATCTAAGACAGGAGGCTGACGCCTTGAGGTCAGCTCCTCTGATGATGGGTAAGGACCATATGTATTATTGGACAACCTAAGACAGGCACGGTCCCTAAGCCACATGCTTGTTGTTTAATTAAACAGAAGGGGGGAGATGTTGAGAGCCACAGCCGAGTTGGGATGGCACCTGACATTGCCAGAAGGAGTGGTTGAGAGGTGACACCAGTGAGCCATTAAGATGATGATAATTAAGTTATAATTGGTGTGACTGGATGATGCTGGATTGAAACAGACTGTGTATTGAGTTGTATATAGACCCCTGTTGTCCGGCAATAGGGCAGCTCCGACAATAGGGCGGCTCTGACAATAGGGCGGCGCCTGCTACTTTGGAGTTCCCAAGTTGAGTTCTCGCAGGGGTTCCCGGTGGTGGGTGTGGAGCCCGGTGGATTATGAGAGAGTTCCTGGGGAGTGTGCGTGGAGTGCTGGTGGAGTTCGGGCAATAAAGGACTTCCTGTTTGGACCTACAAGTGCCTCCTGGGGGCTTGGTTATTTGTGTCCAGCTAGACTGTGGCAGAGAAGAGAAAGAGGAACAGAAGGGAGGAGAGTGAAAGGGGAAGTAGTGGGGACTGAAATGGAACAAAATGTATTCCATGCACATATGATTATGTCAAATGAACACCACTATGATTATAATGCACTAATATAAAAATTTTTTTAAAAAATCCAGGCTACAGTGTGATGTTCTGTGTTGGATTCGCAGCACCAGAGGGAGGCATGGAGCTCAGATTACGAAATCAAAAAATAATCATACAGAAACAGTTCTGCATAGCAAAGGAAACAATCAACAAAATAAAAATGTCTTCTGATTGGGAAAAAATATTTGTAAGGCACAGATCAAATAACTGGTTGATACAAAAAAACACACGAAGAACTCATACAAGTCAGGAACAGAAAAATCTGATTTTAAATATGAATAAAGAAACAGATGGATATTTCTGCAAAGAAGACATAAAAATTGGCTAAGAGGCATATCTTAAAAGGTACTAGACATCACTAATCATCAGGGACATGCAATTCAAAACTACACTAGACATTACCTTATACCAGGTAAGATGGCTTTTATAGACAAGATGACACATAAAAAGTATTGACAAGGCCATGAAGAAAAGGGAACCATTGCATACTTTTGTGAGAATGTAGTCATGTGACAATATGGAGACCCCAACAAAATGAAAAACAGAACTACCAAATGGCCTGGTAAGTCTTCTTCCTGGGTACATGTCCAAAGGAGATGAAATCATGTTCTTATAAAGATATCTGTACTCCCATGTTCACTGTGGCATTATTCACCATAGTCAAGACTTAGGAAACAATTAAATTGTCCATTGGTTGACGAATGGATAAAGAAATTTTTATTTCTGTTTGTCCATCCATCCATCATCTATTGATGATACATAATTCAGCCTCAGAAGAGGAGTCCTGTCATTTGGCACAACCTGAATGAACCCAGAGGACAAACTAGGTTTGTAAAAAGCTAAGCAACATAACAGAACTTTAATCTTTTGTGATTGAGGTAAACTGTTTCTCTTGGCATGATGGAAGTACTGATGTTATGTAGAAAGGATTACTTTCTCTAAAGAGGCTGAGAAAATAAAATTGAATTATACTTCATTTGCTAAACACTGTCATCTAGTATCAGTTGAGGCTTTAAACTGAAAAATAATAAGTCAATTCCAAAATACTGTGAAATGTTAATTCCTACAGAGCCCTTCCTGCACCCTCACCAGGAACCTGCCCTTGCTCCAACAGGTTGCTAAGGTAACCTGTCCCAGGAATTGTCCCACCCCACAGAGAGCTATAAGCTTGTTAATTAATGTGCTCTGGGCTGCTCCATCCTGCCCTTCCCCCTTCAACCCACCTATTTCCCACACTGAGCATTCTGGGCCTATTCAAGTAAGCAGGAAGGAGAGAGATAAGGGGAAGAGAGCAGAACAAAGGAAGCCTAGGACATATAAAAAGGCAGAACACCTTGTTTCTGGGGATACCAGGATACAAGCTATGGCTCCCTTCTTCTTCCTGGAGAAAGTCTATGTTACCTCTTTTTAAATAAAACTCTGCCTTATATGCTTGATTCTGCATGCTTCTTTAGTGTTCAAACTTCAACATGCAATGGAGAAGAACTCGTCACCTATAACAGGTGGCATTAATTCCAGTGACTATGGAGGCAAAGAAAGGAAGATCACATGTTCAAAGTCAACCTAAGCAAGTTAATGAGACCCTGTCTCAAAAAATGGCAGTGTGTGGCTCAGTCAGTGGTTAGGCGACCCTGGATTCAATCCCTGGTATTAAAAAAAAAAAAAAAAGTGAGATTTCTGTAATTTCCCATGTCCTTTGCCAGTTCTACTCTTATCTGAGTTCTGCTTTTGGCAGATATGGCTCAAGGGGAGGGAAGAGCAAGGGAGATGACTTCTTTTTATTGTTTAATTATATAGAGAACAATGAGTTTCATGTGACATATTTATGCATGCATGTAACAAACTTCATTACAGTCCATCCCAAGTAGCCCCTTCTCTCTCCCTCCTCCCACTCTCCCCTTCTTTTACCCTACAGTTCTCTTTTCAGGAGATCCCCTTTGGTTCTCCTTAGAGTCAACATGTGAGAAAATATACAACCCTGGACTTTCTTTGTTTTTAAGGAACTGCAGTAATTCTGTGTCTGGGTGGGGGCTGTGAAATAGGCCTGGCGAGTAGATAAGAGGCCACAAAGCATCAGGGCTTCTGAATGCAGGCCAAGGTGATGGGAATGGATCTGTAGCTGCAGATCACATTATTACCCTGACAGGCATTATGCTTTCAGTTTTAAAGATCTCTCCAGCTCTGCCACAGTTGTTGGGGGAGGGAACATCTATCCAAGGAAAAAAGGACTCTGGCACCCTTCACCAAGGTGCAATTCAAAATTCCAGACCAGGAGGGAGACAGGGTTTAGGTTCAGCTTGGACAATTAAGGTCCCTCCAGGAAGCCAATGCCTTTCATCCCTTTACTCCCAACTTCTTTCACAGCACCCCTCCCCCAGGCTGCTATCAGCAGGGAATCCTGGAGCTGGGCCAGCAGGCCTTCAGAACAGCTTCCTGGCAAGAAGTCAAACTCACCCAAGCGAATCCGGGTTTTCTTCTAAAGTCTTCCCAACTCTGCTCTCTGCAAATTGGCTCAGTAGCTCTTCAGAAACTCATGCGAAGTGGGGTCTGCGGGATTGGGCAGATGTGGGCAAGATTCCTTCTCCAAACCTGCCTCCACCAGGGCGTTCCCCCTGAGCTTAGTGCACCTCCAGAGAAATGAAAGCTATATTCTTGTGGGCGGGGAAGAGAAACTCGGCCAATGTGCTGCCTTCACGTAAGCCTCTTGGTCCACCCCACACCCCAATTAATAGGCCCCTGTGCAGCCCTGCCTTCCCCAGGTGGAGCTGAGGTAAAAGGAAAGGGCACGCCCTGACCTCTGACCCATTCAACTTGCTATCTATTGACTGGCCACAGTTCGAATTACTGTAGCTCTAAAATATGTTGGCTGTTACCTAGCATGTTGCCCTCTGTGTATCTTTTGCTCTGCTGTTGAGTATTTTATTTCCCAGATTTTTCGAAATTATGATTGCATGTCAATTATATAAATTACGGGTTTGATTGTGACATTTCCAGATGTGCATATATTGATTTATTCATGTCCACTCACCCTACTGTCTTCTTTTACCCTCTTGTCTCTTCCCCCTTCTCTGGTCCCTTTCCCCTTTACAGGATCTTGTTATCCTGTCACTTCCAACATAATTCGTGTTAACCCAACATAGTACTGAAAGTTAGAAAAGGTGCTCCTAATGGAAATTCTTCCCATGTGCTCCTCTTGTTCCTGATACCTTAGCTGGGTTGTGCTTTCAGCCAGCTGATGTGGCTCATAGAGAAGGGTATACATAGTTAAGGATATTTAGAGTACCGACATAATTCCTTGAGTCTGGGCTTGGGGGTTTTACAAGATGAGTAAACCATGAAGCCACAGATCATTGCAGCTGCCACACCATTAAGAGTTCCATACTCAGAGGGTTTGATGCTAGAAATTGACCTGGAAAGCCATGCAGAAATATTACAATATTACACTTACAACAGTTAAGCTATGAAGCCTCAATGAACTGTCCATCTCCCCCTGAGGTCTTCTCCAAGTATTTCATGCTTGAGAAGGGCCAGGCCTAATTCTCTTCTGCTAGTCTCTATGGAACCGGTCCAGAAGGCTGGGCTGTGGCCCATAGACCATTCATAGCTTTCTAGGATGATCACTGGAACAAATATCTAGCAGAGGTGAAGATTCAGTCAGTACCCTCTGAATTAGGAAATGAAAATATGTGAGGAGAGGGTGATGAGAAGAACTGCTGTGGGCAGCTGCTATCCCTCAAGACCATCATTAGTAAATCCATCCTCCTCTCCACACTGTACCCCTCAACTCTAAATTTCACAAAGTCAGGAAGAGAATTTCTCTATTTCCCCCATTTTTTTCATATTGACTATAAAGTCATGCATATAAGAGTGACAGTTAAATAGATATTCAGATATATAGTTATAAGAGTAATTTCTAGTTCTGTGGTTCAAATGTGAATGAGAAAATATTAGAGACATACCCCAAAAGGATATTTAATCTGGGTACTCCCAGAGGAGTTAAGTTAATAAATAAAAATAACCTTGTGTATACAATGTAAATCAGGGCCATTTGTGTCACTGCTGGAATTCACATAAAGAGGTATAGAAATAAGGAGGAATAAAACAGCCATGCTGGATGAAGACTAAGTGCCTGGCTCAGGATTGATGAATTCATATACACTTGTGCATAGTTTTGGGCAAAGTCCCTAAAGACACAATTCCAAATATTAAACTCTCAAAAGATCAAATCCCCAAAGTCTAATATCCTGAAAAATCAAAATCCCAAGAACATATTCTGGAAAATATTTAAAAATTCTTTATAAGTCATGTGTGCACATTTTTAAAAGGAGATTATTTGAGAAACAGAACACTTCATAACCTCTTCACATATTAAGATATGCAATGATCTCATACATATTTTTGTAAGCATGAACATTGAGGCATATGTACAACAGTTGGACAGGTTTAACAGTGATGGGAAGATGAAATATAGATAGGTCCTGGTCGACCTTCTATAGCTATTTTCTCCCGCCAACGCAGATTGGATGGTGCCAGCCACAATGGACCTTACCCATCTAGGCCACTCATAGTCATACACTCATGTCTCTAGAAACCCTCACAGACTCAAAAATAATGCTTTAACATGTTTCTGGGTTTTCATTTCAACTAAAATGACACAAGAATCCTGCCTACAACCCAAACGCTAAGGCTTTCCCCACAGTTTGATTTTTCCCTTCCTCTTGTATAGCCTCCCCTCCACTGCTCACAGAGGGAATTGCAGCTTTCAGAATTTCAGCTTCCAGGATTCCACATTCAGGGTTTAATCTTTTGAGATTGTGATTACAGGATTTTAGACTTCAGAGATTTTAATCATTTAGGTTTTCCACTTTGAGGATTATGGTGTTTGAGATTATGACATTTGGGATTGTGTCTTTCCAGATTATGTTTGGCAATTGTCACACAAATTCATATGTGCACACATACTTATATACACATATAATAGCGAATATAATTAAATGTAAATACATAAACACTTTCCCAGTTACTCTGTTAAAAGCATCAGAAGAAGGACACATTTATATAAAAAAGGTTAAAGGAATTTATAAACAGAGTTTCTCCTTATGCTCCTAATGCTAAGGAGCAAGAGAGGCAGATTAGTATTAGGTCCATGTTACTCCAACATCAGTGCTCATTTCTCTGCACCAACTACCATGGAGGAGGCAGCAGCCTGATTCTGAAGGTTCTGGGGGCAGAAGGGGCAGCTCAGGAAGTACTGAGCTGCAATAGGAGCCTGAGTTATCTTAAGCTAAACCCTGGAGACCAAGAAATATAATTTGACATTCTGAATCCATGCAGCCATAAATGAGGCAGGAGAGGGTCACGATGATGGATAATTTGCTGAACCACTTCATGCCCAGCATGCTACTGAAGAGAACATGAAAAAAATTAGATTGTTGAATGCTTGCACTTGGAAAACAGAATTGTGCATGAGGATATCACCACATAGTGGCCGGTATCAATTTAACTAATTTCTATGAGGTTCAATTTCTTTTGAAATATATACATAAATATAAGTATGAACATATATAAGTATGAACATAAATAAACACAACAAAACTTACCTGAAGTAATATTGTAGGAATTAAATAATAGAATATTTGTAATAACTTCTGCTATTTCTTGGCAAATAAGCATTGACACAGAGTTGTACCTATTATTTTTTTCTTGATTTCTCTGATTTGAAATAAATATTTTAAAAAATGAATATTTACTTTTCGTTTTTTTCATGCTTTAAGGTTACTAATTTTGTTTAATGAAATAGAATAATTTGTGTAAGAGTCACAGCCCTTAATATTTGTTACCAAATTATAAAATAAATATTATATCACTGTAAAATATCTTTTTTATTAACATATTCAGAGCCATATAATCTGATTTTATAATTGTAATAATATCTTTAATACCAATCAATATGGTAGATAAAGGCTACATTAGTTTTCTATTGCTGTATAAAACGCTACCCCAAACTGAAGGACACAGGAGGTTTTGGTTAGCTCACAGAGTCTCTCCCTCAGAAGTGTTGGCAGCAGTTTAGAAGGGTTCTCTCTTTCAGAACCTCAGCAGTGTGCAGTGAAGTTGTTCACTGGGCCACATTTTCATTTGGAGGTTAAAGGAGAAAAGGGTCTGGTTCCAAGATAACTCAGGTTAGTGGTAGAATACAGTGCCTTGTGCTTGTAGAACAGAGGCCCTCAGCTTCTGAAGACTGTCCAAATTTCCTGGTCCATGCACTTCTCCATGGGTAGTGCACAGGATGGCTGCTGCTTCTTGAAGGCCAGCAGGAGAAAGGGAGCTACTGCTCCAGTAACACGGTGTCAGATCATAGGGCACAGTCACAGTGCTGGCATCTCTTCACCTTGGCCACATACTGTTAGTTATGAGGAATTCAGAAGTTCTGTCCACCCTTGAGGGTGAAGGGAAATGCTTGAAGGCATGAACATCAGTGGACAGGAGTCACTGGGGGAAGAGGGGAGCTTCAACACACAGGGATTTGGAGACAGATGGGGAAATGGTGCCCTAGCCACATCTTAGATCCATCTGCCAATGGGAATGGCCAGAAGATACTGCTCAGGTCCCAGAGCAATAGTTATCGAAACTTCAGAGTGAGGCAGAAAGCATGTGGATCCCCTTTTGAGATCACTTTGCCCAGAAGCCTGAAAATGACCCTAGAATTTTATTTAGATCCCCTGCAGAGGTAATCTCCCTGTAAGCAAGAGTGTCACAGTGCAGGGTCTGTTACAGCAAACCTCAGGAGTGCCCTGCCAGCAACCCACTGCCCTGAAGACAGAACACAGCAGCCAAGACAGGAGCAAAAGCAACAGCAGCAATAGCAGTATCCACATGTCTCTGGGCACTTGGAGGAACACCTGGGGAGGAACACCTGGGGAAGCCCTGCTCAGCTCCAACAGGTTGCCCTGCATAGTCCCCAGAAGTCCTGGCTGTGAAACACCTGGGACACTACTCCACCCAGCTTTCCAATCTGTCCCTCCAACCCAGAAAACGTGTCCAGATCCTGATAGGCAACTCGTGTTGACTCACCTGGGTGCTGTTCCTTCTACCCCACCTGTGCCTTGCCCTCCTTGATCGGCCAAGTTCTCATGCTAAGAGGTCCTCCTAGCCATGTGACTGCCGGGAGGTCTTATTGTTAGGAAAGCTTGAAGACATTTCTCTGGCAGTTCTCAGTACTCAGTGCTTTTCACTTTCTAGCTCTTTCCCCTTGGGCTTCCCCTGCCCCTCCAGATTCATAAAGTTTCAGAAGCCTTTTTTCAGGGCCCCAGTGAGTGCTGATCCATCCAGCAACTAGTGTACCTCTCCTGAGGAAAGCAGAATGGGGAGGAGGCATTTCCTCATGGTTTAACTTCTTATTTATTTATGTGCTTATATTTTTATTGGTTCTTTTTAGGTTTTTTTTTGTAACTTTAGGATTCATTTTGATCTAATTATGAAAGTATGGAGTATAATTTGCTCTAATTTAGTCCCCAGTACTTCTCCTCTCCTTCCCCACTGCCCTCTGTCTCTTCCCTTTCCTCTACTGATCTATTTACTTTTTTGTTTTATTTTAATGTCTTAATCATGATGGTGAGATTCACTGTGGCATATTCATATATGTCCTTAGGAAGGTTGGGTCAGATTTATTCCACTCTTCCTTCCTTACCCTGATCCTTTTCCCTCCCTGTCAATCCTCTTCCACTGATATCTTCTGTTTTGATGGAACATCTTCTCTGTCTCTGTCTCTCTCTTTCTCTCCCACTAATTTTGCACTATCACAAAAAACATTCAACCTTTGACTTTTTGAGTCTGGCCTATTTCACATAGTATGATAGCTACCCATTCTATCCACTTATCAGTAAACGACATAATGCCATTCTTCTTATGGATGGTTAATACTCCATTGTGTATATATAACATTTTCTTTATCCATTTATCTGTTGAAGGGTACCTAGGTTTGTTCCATAGCCTGGCAATTGTGAATTGTGCAGGTATAAGCACTGATGTGGCTATATCCCTACAGTATGCCTATTTTAATTCTTTTGGACAGATAACTGAAGAGTGGGATGGCTGGAACATATTTGGTGGTTCCATTCTTAGATTTTTGTTTGTTTATTTTCAGTACCAGGGATTGAACTCAGGGGTAATTAGATCTAGACACATCCCCAGGCCTTTTTATTTTATTTTATTTTTTAATTTTTATTTTGAGACAGGGTCTCTCTAAGTTGCTTAGAGTCTCACTACATTGCAGAGACCAGCCTTGAACTTGCAATCCTCCTGCATCAGGCTCCTGAGTTGCCGGGATTACAGGAGAGTACCATCACACTCAATGCATAGAAAATATTTTCATAGTATACAGAATTGTGGACTAATCCTTATGTGACTTTTCCTTTTATTTTTTTTAAGACATCAATTTCATTATTTCTAATTAGAGGTTGTGTTAGTTACCTTTATATCACTATAACAAAATGACTGAAATAATTAACTTATAAAGAGAAAATGTTTATTGTGATTCATAGAGTTAAAGTTTCAGTTCATGATTAGGCAGGCCCATTGCTTTTAGGCTTCTGGTGAGAATTAGGATGGCAATGGTGGAAAGTGGCATGAAAGAGCAGAGCAAAGGTACTTACCTTATAGCCAGAAAGCCAAAAAAGAGGAAGAGGAAGGGGCCAGGGCCCTCAGTGCCCTTTGAAGGCAGGACCCCAGTGTCTCCTGGATGTCCACCTTCTAAAAGTTCAGTAATCTCCCAATAGCACTACCCTGGAGACGAAGTCTTTCATTCATTGGCCTTTTGGGTGCTAATCTATTGATTTTTTGTGTTGTTTCCTAGGGCTACAGTCAAATTTTTCTCAGAACCTTTACTATGATGTTCTTGATGGTAGCTTTCTTTGTATTTATTCTTCTTGAAGTTGTCTTTCACTAACCTAGGACTGTTTCATTTGAGGGCAGGGGGGACAGCTAATATCTCTTTAAATATATTTTGAAATATTTACTTTTCCTCTTCTTCCTTGAATAATGTGTGTTATTCCTTTGATATTGTCCCTTTTGTATTTTTTTCTTTCATAATCTAAGTATATAGTTTTTAGGCCAGAGAATATTTATTGATTTACCTTTAAGTTGACTTACTCTTTCTTCTGCCATCTTTAATCTTCTATTAAATCTGTTCAGTGATTTTAAAAGTTTTATTTATTATTTTTATAGTTTTCTAATTTTGTCTCAGTAGATATTTGATATCCATAAATTCATCACTGGATCAGGATCTCAAATCACTATTCTAAGCTTAATTCAGGTTGGAATGTCTAGAAGAATAGGTTGGGATATCTGGAAAGGTGAGCAGAAGGAGGAGGTAAAGAAAGAGAAGTCAGTGTGAGCCACCTTCTCACAAAACATCCTTCAAACCACCAGGATACCTGAAAATAAATCCACGTATCCATATGACAAAATAGCTTGAATAAGGAAAATTTAGAAGCAAATACAAATGAACAACAATATATGCCATGTAAGTGCATCTAGTATTACTGATATATCTAGCATAGTAACACTAATCAAGAGTAGTAGTGGATTCAAGCTGGGCACAAAGGCTGATGCCCTTAATTTCAGCTACTTGAGAGGCTGATGCAGAAAATTAAAGTTAAAAGGTCTAGGGATGTAGCTCAGTGGTAAAGTGCCCCTTTAGTGACTGCACTTTTTAACTCTCTATTCTTAGTGCCCCCTCAGTATTAAAGAAAAAAAAATAGTGAATTCAATGTGTATAATTTACCAACTATAAAACTACAGACAGAATAATGGTTCTACAAAAAAAAAAATAGCCTTATCCTAAACCTAAGAGCCTGTAATAATGTTAAGTTCCATGGCAAAAGGGAATTCAGATTCACATAAATTTCAATTGCAGTTCAAATAAAAGTAATGAACATTAATATAGGGACATATCTTGGTTTATCGAAATAACTCAAATGCAATCACAGGATTCTTAAAAATGGAAGAGGAAGAGAGAATTGGAGAATCACAGGAAAAGGTGACTATGGTAAAAAGGCAGACGTATCATTGCTGATTTTGAAGACCAGTGGGCTTCTTGTGGCCAGAAAAAACAAGGAAATGTTTTCTTTTAGAGTTTCTCAAAAGACATGCAACCATCTCAATACATTGTTTTCAACACTGTAAGATGAATAGTGGGCTTGTAAACTGCAATAAATCATCTGTTTCTACTGTTTAAAGTCAGGAATTTAGGGGAATTTTTTTAGAGTGGCTACTTGATACAAATATACTCAGCATCCAAAAAAATGTATATTTGTTTTCTTAAGTACATATAAGAATTTTAATCTATTATTGGGAAAATTTTTAAAACTACATTAATAAGGAGATGTATTACATTTATAATATTTGTAGAATAAATATTCAATTTTACAAAAGTGTCACATATTTCTATTTTAACATATTGATTCAATGAAATCAAATAATCCAACTTGTTTGTGTGTGTGTGTGTGTGTGTGTGTGTGTGTGTGTGTATGTGTTAGTTATAAAACATAACTTCTAAAACTTTTATGTCAGTGCAAAATACTGAAAATGGTTAACAAAATTTTAGAAACAAAATTGTAGGACTTAAACTCCAATGTCAATAATCTAGAAAGTCTTAGTTGTATTAGAATAGTATTGGTGAAAGTATACATAAAGACTAACTAAAGAATATTGGGAAAACAAAACTATTCTTAGGCTTCTGAGAATGCTGTCCCAACTGATGTTGTGGGATTTGTCTAGAGCTGAATATCCTGTGGGTCCAATATCCACAAGCTATTAAAACCCCAGTGACATTCCATCTCAAGAGAAATTACTTATTATGTTGACTTTTATCCCCTATGACGGAATGGGAATGGAGGGGCCCATCTAACCTAAATGACCTGGGAATATGAGCAAATGCATAAATGTTTTCATTTACTTTTTGCGACAACATTTCCTAGTTTAAAATCGTACTCAGTTTCTTCTAAATAGATAGTTCCTACAAACCCTGTTCACCAAGCGACAGAACTCAAAGTCTGGTGAGTTAAAAAGTGCAGTCACTTAGTGAAGAGAAAGGCCTTCACTGGCTCTGTCATTTCATCAAACAATGCAGACTCCCTTTACTCAGGGTCCAAGCATGGGCTGAGCCCTGAAGGACCTGGCCCTGACAGAAAAGGATTCTTCTGGCACCAATGATTCTATGACAAGGAGTTAGAGCCTGAGGAGACTATTGGCTTCAAGTACAGACCAGCAAATATAGCTGGTCTCTACTTAGAGCCAGGAATAGATGAATCCAGGACTTCAGAAGAAAAGGGCTCTCTGGGCAAAAGAAATGAAGTTTTCACTAAAGCAGCAGATCTGAGTTTGGATGTTTTATTTTAGCCTCCCTTTGTAGTAGTAATGATTATTGAGTTTTCTTCTCCTTCAGTGTTGTCCTGAGGTGGGGTGTATGTGTGCAGCAATTCTGTGCTATAAGTGGCATTCTCTCCCAAATTCCTGAGATGCTGGGAGCTTTCACTGTCCACCTGCTTTTCAGGCCACAGGAGACCACATGACCATCATTTTAGATAGGATTTCATGGGGACTCTGTTGCTGTACATTCTCCATAGAAGCTCAGTCCCTGTAGGAGTTTAGTTTGCATCAGTTCTGAAGATGGAACTTATAGCAGGCATTTATACAGGGAGCTGTCTTGGACAATGGGAACTAGTTACTTTTCTCCTAGGTAGATATAGTGGTTTTGCTTGGGCTGACTGAGGACTCTGAAATTCAAAACTAAGCGAGAAGTGTCCTTCTGTAAAGCTTTGACTGGATGGGAGGGGTGGGGGGACCTAGAAGAGTTGAGAAGTGTCACAAAATCCTATGTGGTTTCTCCCATCTCTTCTTGTATATAGGACAATGGAGTCCTGACAAACACACTCATGCAAGTTGTGACTTTTGACGGTTTTGCAAAGTCCACTTCCTATACTTAAAAGCTTTTGAATGATTTTGTAAAAAATTTTTTTGGTGTGTGTAAGGTAAAACTAAAACTTCTTCAAAACTCATGTAAGGATGGCATATATGCTGCGGGGCCTCTCTAGTGTCATACCTACTGGTGTCAGTGTGCCCATTTTCCTTCCCTTCTCATTTCAAAGTACTCTATAAAACAGATCACAGAAGTGGAGTTAAAGTGTGAAGGGTAGTTTCAATGTAAACACCACCCCAAATGTACTATTTTCTACACAGATGGAGCTTTTCACACAGAGTCCAAACACTGGCATACCAAAAAGAAAGGAACACTTTGAGGAAAAGAAAACTTTTTTTTTTTTTTTTTGCAAAACTTCTTAGTATCTCTTTGTTTTAATTCCAGTGCAGTAGAGTCGGCTGTGTTTGATTTTGCCTATGACACATTGCACTATTTGTTTTCTGTTTTGGAGGCATTGTGAGACTCACTGATCATCACTGATCTATAAAGCTATCTCCCCAACTAGCAAAGGGAACAGAGATCCTCTAAGGCGTCCAATATTGCCTGTGAAGTCTTAAATCATACTCTGAGCTCACTGTTTGTTGAGAAGGGGGAATGTTGTTCCCTTGTCCCTGAATGTTCTTTGGTAGATGGCATCTCAATAAATACACCTCCAAATTTGAACCATATTTCAATCATTGAAATAAAAGTTCCCACATCACCCCAGCCCTGATATGTGCCCCCTTTTCTTCTCTTTTTGTTATTTTTTTCCTCCTGCTTTATCCAAAGTCTTCAATTTATTTCCATCAAATTCATTGCCTGAAACATAAAATTTACTCTATGAAAGTCAGCAGTTCCTCATTCTTTACAGTATAACTTCATCATATGTAACAGTTTTACTCCTTTATTATTCTCTTCCATGTCCTCCTCTTCTAATCTCTTTTGCCTTTTTCTTCAAAATTGATTTTTTTCCCCTATGAATGAGGGCACAATTTAAATAATCCACAATGGAAAAGAAAGTTATTGATGTGTAATCATAAGAAATTATTGGCCTCCAAAAGAGCTATACCTAGGGTTTATTAGAATATATATATATGTATGCATGTATATGAATATGTATGAATGTCAATGTACAAGACTAGTCACTCCCACAGGTGCCAGCTCATCATCCCTGGGAGAGGACATGCTTTTAATGTAGGAACCCTGAATGTGATAGTTGCAGTAACCAACTATTTTCAGCTCCACAGTAGAATTGGCAGATTTCATAATTCACACTGACAGCTGGTTTGTCCTTAGGGCTGAAGAACCAGTGGATCCCAGACTGAAGAGAGAGACCATGTATAACTCAAGTTGTTACAACCCAAGTTCCTTCATCCTTCTTGGAATACCTGGCCTGGAGCACTTCCACCTCTGGATTGGGATTCCCTTCTGTGTCATCTACCTTGTGGCCATTGTGGGCAACTGCATCCTGCTCTACCTCATTGCAGTTGAGCGCAGCCTCCATGAGCCCATGTTCTTCCTGTCCATGCTGGCCAGCACGGATCTCATCTTGTCCACTGCCACAGTGCCCAAACTGCTCAGTAACCTCTGGCTTGGCTCCCAAGAAATAACCTTCTCTGGTTGTCTCACACAGATGTTTTTCCTGCACTTCAGCTTTGCAGTGGACTCAGCTGTCCTATTGGCCATGGCATTTGATCGCTATGTGGCCATCTGCTTGCCCTTGAGATACAACACCGTCTTGACCCCACAGGTGATCATCAAGCTTATGGTGAGCATTGTTGTGAGGAGCTTTTCCGTCATCCTGCCAGATGTGTTTCTTCTAAAACGCTTACCATTTTGCAGGACCCGCATCATCCCACATACATACTGTGAGCACATAGGTGTTGCTCGGCTTTCCTCTGCTGACATCTCTGTCAACATTTGGTATGGATTTTCTGTACCTCTCATGACTGTCATCTCAGATGTCATCCTTATTGCTGTGTCCTATGTCTTCATCCTCCGTGCTGTCTTTCAACTCTCGTCCCTGGGTGCCCGCCAAAAGGCCCTGAGCACCTGTGGCTCCCATGTCTGTGTTATCCTCATGTTTTACACACCTGCCTTCTTCTCTATCCTTGCTCATCGCTTTGGGCACGGTGTCCCTCGGAATGTCCTTATCCTATTTGCCAACTTCTATGTGGCCATCCCTCCTGCCCTAAATCCTGTTGTTTATGGCGTGAAGACCAAGCAGATCCAGGAGAAATTTATTCTTCTCTTCACTTGGAAGAGGCCACAGTGACTGGACACCAAAGGAGAAATTTAGATTAATTGATTTTTTGAAATTTTACGTAACATAGAAAGACACAAAATGAGGATATACCGCTTAAAAATTTAAAATTTAAGCATTCTACCCTTGTAAAGAATATAAGGAAGTGGAAAAGTAGAGAAAGACAAGCCATTTAAATTTCTGAAACATGAACTGTTTTCTTTAATACCTTGCCTCTGTGTGTGTGTGTGTGTGTGTGTGTGTGTGTGTGTGTGTGTAAAAGTTGATGCTGGATGCAGCAGAGCCAAACTAAGGTTCATATTATTCTTGTTGCTAATTTTGAAGATATTTGAAGAATAGATATTTCCCCAGATGCAACTCATCCTGTGGTTTTGAAATGAAAGCCAAAGTCTTCTGCCTTCCTTTGTCAGGTAGTTATCAACATTCTCTGCTATAATCAAACACTATGTTTCAAACTTTGGTCCAGATAACATACATTATTATTGCTTTTTCTTAAATTCTCTACTTGCTTTATTTTTTCCTCCCCATCTGGGAAAGCTTAGAGGTACATATTTTTGTACCCATTTTTCTTACTTAAATGCACAAAGAAATCCAAAACTTTTAAAAAATATCCCTTAGATTTTATTTTATGGTTTAAGATTAATAATTAAAAATATGTTTGAGAGAGTAATATTATTTAATTTGTTTTTGAATAAGGAGTCACAGACTTAACAAAATTGTAGAAAGATGCTTAAAGGAGGATCCAAGCACAGAATAAAGATTTATATGATTCTGAATTCTGAACTCTTCATCTAATTACTTCTTGGGACTCTACTCACACTAGTGCCTTACAAACTCTCCCATGCCGAGTCCGGCTGGGCAAAATAACCAGGAGGTGACAGGCAACTTGAAGGTTGAAGCGGGAACTGCTTTATTGCGGGGAAACTCAGCGGGAACTGAGCGGGAACTCAAGGTAGCAGGCACCCAAGGTAGCGGGAACCGCCTTATTTCAAAACAGCAGAGGTATATATACCTAACTCATTACACACAGCTTGACTGAATTAGCATCATCCAGTTACGGCAATCAGCCAATAAGGAATCTCTACCATCTTAATGGCTTGGTGGCGTTGCCTCACAAACCACTCCTCCTGGCAAACTGCCAGGAGCCATCTTGACTTGATTTGCGGTCCCCAACACTCCTAGATTATTTTCTCCAAAAATGATCTGGAAACTCACTCCGTGTCTCTGTACCAAGTGTTCTTTCCCATCTTCCTTCATGATAAATTGCACTATTAAAAATAGGAATGCTACTGCCTTAGAACTGTGACTTGCCTTTATCTCTCTTATGATGCCATCGGACAAAATTAACTCAACATAACTGATATACAATCAGAGACATGATAAGTTGTGGTATAAAAGTGTATTAAGAATTGTAATGCCAAATAATAAGAATAATAAATTGAACAATTGAGTCTGAAGTTTCTATTATTCATTCCGGTGAATATAAACATCACTTTCTGACCTTTAGTATGACATGGAGTTTGACAGAGCTTTAGTGTATTACCTATCTCTCTGAGAGTATTTCAAAGTCTTTTTGAAGGATTTCCAACCTGTTCCTTCTAATGCGTTCTATGAAAGCCATAATGAGCATTTTATAAGTTACGTGTGATTGGGTCACCATTACCTTGAAATTTTTCAGTGATTCCAGGTCCTCAGGACTATGCTTGCATATTTTCCTCCTTTAAGATGATTGCAGGACAAGGAAAACTTAGATGAAAAGAGCAGCTCTCATAAAACTCCAAGTGTTACATTTTAGTTACATTTACTTATACTTAATTTATGTTTATTTACAATTTATAGCAGTTCCTTGCATCTTTGAGAAAGTAATTCCAGAAATAATCTTTTTATATTGCCATACCCAGTGTCTTGTGATTGTACTTAATATAAAATTGGTATAAATTTCCAATGGGGTTGGGTGGAAGCCATCAATATTCCTCTTGGGAAACTGTCTTAGGATAAGACCATGTAGAACCCAAATCTCCACTCAAAATAAAGGCATGTTTTAAATCATAATAAATATATATTTAAAAATTGAAGGAAATAATGAGTAAAATTGGCATTCTGACATAAAGATCCTATTTGTATGTGTGTATTGAGATATATTTTTTCTATCTGAAATGTTGGTGAAGTGGCTCAGAAGAGGCTCATATAGGAACTTCAATTTTGGTATTATTGAAAACTATCACTTATTTTCTTATGTGTTTTTCTATCCAATACCTGTTTCATATATTTCTTGAAGGCTGAAACATAGTCTTTTGTATTGTTTTACACTCTGCCCAATGAAAATACCTAATGCCCCTCATGTTTTTAATGTTTTTCAAGTATATTCAAACATCAACAAAAATCTTTTCTCTCAACTATTGTTCATGGCCTTTTAAATAACTGTTGATAGCTAGCATAGATTTCACAGTACATTATTTTAGCCATTGTTTTATGTCCTAAACTCACCATCTCTCTTATATACTCAGCTGAAAAATATATTCAGGGTATCTTGGTGGAGTTAGTATTTTGAAGAAGTTGCTGAAAATGTCCCCAAAGGCTAGAATGATACAATTGTTGATAATTGAATTAAGACCACATACCCACCATTACTTGCCTAGTTTCAGCTTCACAAATATGTACAATTTCTAGTCACTGTTATTGGCTTGGTGCCTCTTATTTAGGCTTCAATTAAAAGTCCTTCCTTGCTGGGCATGGTGGCTCATGTCTGTAATCCCAGTGGCTTGGGAGGCTGAGGCAGGAGGATTGTGAGTTCAAAGCCAGCCTCAGCAAAAGTGAGGTGCTAAGCAACTCAGTGAGACCCTGTCTCTAAATACAATCCAAAATAGGGCAGGGGATGTGGCTCAGCGGTTGAGTGCCCCTGAGTTCAATATCCTGTACAAAAAAAAGAAAAAAGAAAGGGAGAGAAAAATCTTTCCTTGAATACTGTACACTATAATAGTATCTCTTATATACATTCCCATCGCACATGCACTTTTAATTTTAGGACTATCAAAGTCCTGATGTGATGTTTACTTTTGTATTTAGTTTTTAATGTCTGATCTCCATTAGTCCTGAGGACCAAATTAGCACCTGCCTTGTTTACTATTGTATTCCTATTGAATGCAATTGTAGTAGCACATAATAGATGCTCAATAAGTGGGTTAAAACAAACGAGTTTTAGCCTGGATTTATAATTCAACATAAAGAAAAATAAAATTCCACAGCACCATGCTGATTCACCACAGAGGCAAGATGAAGAATGCCAAGCAAGATTGGCCATTGAAGAAACCATCAGAAAGAGAGGCCTCTTCACAACTGCAGAAATGCCAGGCACTGAAAAATGTCTCCAGGGCATTGTCATCTAAGGACACCAGGGGAAGTGTTTCAACTCAGTGAGATTTTGATTCTGTTATGCTACCAGTGGTATTACAACATGTTACCCTAAAGTGTGGTCTGTGGCATTTTGAATACTTTGAAATACCAGAAATTAGAAGGGCCTCAGAAATAAGTCTCCTCTGCTCTTGTCCATTTCTCTTTTCTTTATTTCCTGTTTATCCCCAGAAAAATGTCATAGAAACTAAAATTCTTCTTCCTCAAGGAAAGCGTAGAAACTAAAAGTCTCCCTGGAGGAAAACATAAAACCTGGAGAGGTTGCTCATCTACCTCACCTGAAAGGAGGATCTAAGTCCTTAATTTCTGAGGACGTACTTGGAGGGAAAGGAATGTTACACAGATGAAGAAGAATCTGAATCAACAGGTGTCATTCAGTTTCCCCAGCTAGTTACCATGAGATCCTGCCTTTTTTGTCCAATCACATTTCTACCCCGCTGTCCCTTCTTCATTGAACCTGAATTTAAAAATGCAGCTTTCACTGAGTCTTTGGATCTTTATTTCTGAAATCTCCGAGACAACTAAATTCAGATCAGATTGAATAAATATGATATGTTTTCTCTTAACAATCTGCCTTTTGTTTTAGCGGTGTTGGCCATCAACATTGGAATGCATAAGAGAAAGAACTTACACATTGACATCTTTACACTGTGGTTTTGGATTCTAAGATACAAACTTTCACTAATATTAGCAGAGGAATAAGTTCCTAGTATAGGGAGTGTTGATTTGTTTGAGTCACTGAGGCTCATAGGTCTCTCTGTCTCAGAAGCCCTGTCTTCTAATTTGTCTTTCATCCCAGGAGAAGACAAGGGAGGTATTTTCGTGCTAAACCCTCTAGGCTCTGTGTTTGTTCATCTCCACTGTGACCTGGATCCCACATCTGTTCCTTTTGTCCCTCTGTCTGTCCTTCCTGAGCTTGCCACTTCTGTCTGTGGACTGCCTTTGACCTACTTTATTTTATACCCTCTGTTCCTAATCCTGCCTTTGCAAAAACAATTCCAGGACCAGGACCTCTGAGGTATGACTTTGTGGGGAGTAGGGGAGAACTCTTGGAGGAAGTAAAAGCTGGTGCAGAGGGGGCCTGAGGAAGAAGAGCAAAGGAGGTGGGGAAAGGGGAGACTCCAAGAAGTAAGAAAGGCCTAGGGTAAAACCTGAACATAGTTCTAGAGCTTATGCTTACTGAAGAGAGTAGAATCAAAGAGGAATGCCTAGCAAGATATTCATTCTTTCTTCCTTTTCAAAATAAATTTTGTAGTAGGATTTGAACTCAGCACCTCCTATGTACTAGGAAAGTGCTCTACCCTTAATCTATACTTCCAGCCCATTTTGGCTTTTTATTTTGAGACAGGGTCAAGTGAAGACTCCAGGCTGGTTAAAACTCATGATCCTCCTGTCTCAGCCTTCTGAGTAGATGGATTATAGGCATGTGTCACACTGGAACTAGGAGGAGTTTAATTCTGAGTCCTTTACACTAAATTACCTAAACTATTTTTAGATTTTTCTGTAGGTCAAAAGTTATAATGCTAATAATATGAGAAATGTTTAAGTCAGTAAGTAGTCAGATATATTTAGGACTGTCCGTACCAGACTGGGACTGGTCATCTGGAGATTGACATCTGAAAGTCCAGGTCAGAGACTTTTCATTTAACTCCTAAGTATAAGCATGTGCTTGTATTTGTGAACTGTATGTGAAGGAGTATCTGTTGTTTCTTGGGAAGATGAGGGCAAGCAACAACAAGCCCATTTCCCCATTCACACCATGGAGCAGCAAACATACAAAATGGGGTGAGGACTTTGTCTTCTGGGATGAGTCTTAAAGGCAGTTCTCTGCAATTCATAGACCAACCATGGGTGCCCGTTATTTGTAAGGGGGTAGAAGTAAGATCATCATATCAGTGCATCTAAAATAAAAACCATCCATAAGTTATTGTACTTTATGTTAAAGATATTACTAAAAAACATGTCTTGTGTTTAGTGCTGAGTGGGACTGAGTTAGAAGGGGTATAGGATGTATCATGGCAATATTTTTAGTCTTGGGAGAGAAGAGAGCAATACTAACTAATCAGAGATCGATCAATAAGTAATAATGAGTAGAATATTTGCTAATGACAAAAACCAGGATTGTCTGATCAAAGGGATTGTGATCTAAGACAAAGACTTATTAATACATTAAAGAAAATATACATTTTGTGATGTCCAGGAAGATTGAGTGAGTCATGGAAATGCAAAGCTACAGATCTTTTGTTTTATTTAGAACTTTGAAGGTGGGGAAGGTAATCATTTCTCACATCCTCCTGTGTCCTTACTTCCAGACCATCTTTCAGTGGGTTGTAGTGACAATGGATTCCTTTGGTGAAAGTCTTCATCAGGTTGAAGATACATGAATAAGGGAAGCAAGTCCCCATGCTCTTTGAGACCTTTTCGTTTCCCAGAAACGTTTAACAGCACTGGACACTGCTCTGTGTTATTTTATGGTAGGCTGTGCAGGGACAGTTGGGAAAGAGACCTAGGTGAATGGCAGGGTAGTGAACCTGTATGAACTGTATTAATTGAATGATGAAATGAATTAGTGTGGAGTCCCAAGGACACTCCTATGCTAATTTCTTCACCCTATACTTATTGAAAACTGTTCTAAGAGAACTTACTTCTGTCCTATTAAAGTTTACTGTTTATTACATGAGAAAGCTAATAAAGCAAAACTAAAATAGTGCAGTAAGCATTCTGATTCAAGAATGCAAAAGGCCTCATGAGTTCTTAGGAACATTTCTAGTTTGAATATTTGTCAGTAAAGCTTGTTGAGGATCGTAGATCAGTGGGAGTTAGCCAGTAAAAAAGAGACAATTAATTTAGCTGAATATCAAGATCAAACACAAGTGCAAGATTTCAGACAGAAGTATTCCCAAAATGTGAAGGTTAAATTGGGGGTGACATAGTCGATGGACCAAAGTTATCTCACTTTTGACGTGGGAGAGGATTCTGTGAGCTCTTCCAATTAATACTCTTACTTGAGGTGGGCTGTTAACATGATGCTTAAGACCAAGCAAAGAAAATAACTGAAGGCCTTTAGAGTGTCATGTAGGAACTGCATCCTACCATGATGTCAATAATGCCACAGGGCCTGGTTAGGTCTAGAAGAGTTTTATGCAAATTCTTCAGGTATGAGTTATGTATTGGAGATGTAAAAAAAGTGGATGCTGGGGCTGGGGATGTGGCTCAAGCGGTAGCGCGCTCGCCTGCCATGCGTGCGGCCCTGGTTCGATCCTCAGCACCACATACCAACAAGGATGTTGTGTCCGCCGAGAACTAGAAAATAAATATTGAAAATTCTCTCTCTCTCTCTCTCCCTCTTTCTCTCTCTCCTCTCTCTTAAAAAAAAAAAAAAGTGGATGCTATTCACCCAGCCAGTATGTGTTTCCAAGTAACATAATTTGCTGCCCTTGGTGGATAGCTGACAGGTGGGCATATTTTGATAACTCTTAAATTATTTTCTAAAATTGTGAGACAAAGCAGAATCCAAGAAAAAAATAAACAAATGAGCAAATAAACAAATTAAAAAAACTTATTAGGAAGTTCATAGAGATGAAAATGCTTCCCAAATTTTCAACACCTTTGTTTGTTATTTCTATCATCCTTCTAACAATAGGCAAGATCTACCAGTTCCATCTTTTTATATGTCAGAAGTTCAATCTCTATTGTTACCTTAATTCAGATTGCCATTATCTACTTCTCTACAACATTCTATAATTTATTGCTTATAAATTGTTTGATGGATACAAATTAAGAGTTAAATATATCATTTGAGTGAATGAAGCATTTAGGCTTTTCCAAAATAGTTACAATACAATTTTAAAAATAAGTAGAGAATGCTCACTTTAGCAGCACATATACAAAAATTGGAACAATACAGAGAACATTATCATGGTCTCTATGCAAAGATGACATACAAATTTGTGAAACATTCCATGTTTTTAAGGATTTAAAATTCAGCATACTACAGTGATGTGGCTACATCAATATTTATAACAGCTCAATTCACAATAGCTAAGCTATGGAAACAAAGTAGGGGCCCTTCAAGAGATGAATGGATAAGAAATCGTGGTGCATATACCATTAAAGGAGAAGAAATTATGACATTTGTTGGTAAATGGATGGAACTGGAGACGATCATAGTAAGTGAAATAAGCCAATCCCCAAAAAACCAAAGAATGTTCTCCCTGATATTCGGATGCTAACTCATAATAAGCAGCGGGAAGAATATAAATTCACTTGATTAGACAAAGGGAAATGATAGAAGGGAAGGGAAAGGAACTAAGAAAGAGTAGAATGAATCAGACATAATTTTCCTATGTGCATATATGAATACCTAACCAGTGTAACTACACATCTTGTACAACTACAAAAATGGAAAGTTATACTCCATGTATGTTTGATATGTCAAAATACACTCTATTGTCATGTAGAACTAAAGAGAAGAAAGGGAAAAAAGAATTAAATAAAAGAAAGGAAGGAAGAAAGAAAGTAAAAAGAAGCATGCATAGAGGGCTTTTAAGCTTTCTGTATGCTTGGAAATCAACCGTATTCTAAATAAACTGTTTGCTTTTTATGAATAAGAAGATAGGGCTAGTGATATAACTTACCACTGTTCTTGTATGTGGGAAGCCCTGAGTTCAACACTCAGCCCTGTAAACCCACATACACAAAGATATATGCTTCGATTGTCTTGTTTAAATTTCTGACAACTTCTACTTATTTCATGTAGATTAGTGTATTTGTTTCTGGTTATTCAATAATCATAACTGTTATTTTTTATTTTATCCTTTCAACTTCTGTATTGCCCTTTTTCCTCTCATTAGATAGCATGGGGTGCATGTGTGGTAGGGTGTGGGAAAGGGAACTTCCACACAATTTTGTGGTACTAAGTGGGAACCCTGGATCCTGTGTTATGTGCTCTTGATTAAGCTTCTCTGTATATTGGCCTCTCCTGTAATTAAAGCTTTTGTTAATGAAGTGGAGCTTTCTTTGAGTAACACACAGGTGAAATCCACTGACTTCATCCTGCCATTTCTTCCCATCTGGAAGTTATAGATTTTCCATTTTCCTTTTTTCTCTAGTTGCAATAGACCTTAGACCACATCTTCATTTCTCTTGGAATAGTAAGAATATACTTTCAAGTTCATTGTAGTTAAAACTTATGATCCTTCTGCTCGGCTTTCCAAGTTGCTAAGATTACAGGTATGCACCACCCTGCCCAGCTAGTCTGCCTTTCCTCCTTCCTTCCTTTCTTCCTTCCTTCCTTCCTTCCTTCCTTCCTTCCTTCCTTCCTTCCTTCCTTCCATTCATCCTTCTTTCTTTTTTTTTCTTCTTCTTATTTTCCTCCTCCTCCTCCTTCTTCTTTTTTTTTTTCTTTTTTCTTTTGACACCAGGATTGAAGCCAGGGACACTTGAATGGAAAGTATAACTTTCCATTCTTGTAGTTGTACAAGATGTGTGGTCACTGGTCATGTATTCATATATGCACTTAGGAAAGTTATGTCTGATTTATTCTACTCTTATTCATTCTACTCTTTCTCAATGGCAGGTAAGCCTAAAGGAGTACACCAGGAGATATATATTAAATACTATTTTCATTTTCTCTATATATTTTCTGGCTCTTTTTTCAACCCCTCCCCAACTTTTAATTGCTAAAGGAAAATACATTTCAATTAGGAGCCCGATTCAGAGATCTTGGTGCCATCTAATGATACATACGGTAGAGCAGTCAGTGAAGGGATAGCAATGAGTGGATGTAACAAAGAGATACTTAGAGGGTGAATACTTGTGATAGGATAATTGTTTAGAAGATGGGGAGGGTGTTTGTGAAGAAGATATGATTAAGATAGAGTCAGAGTTTCTAGACAAAAATATTGTGATGTGCTGTCATTTGTTGAGTTATAAAACAATGTAGTAGAATCAGGGTTGGTGCAAGAGACAGACAAGTGGGGTAATTTGGAATATTGAGTGGGGTGTACCTGTGGGACTTTTAAGTGAAGATGGCAGGCATAGGGTAACTAATTGTGTGACTGAGGAGAGAGCACTGTTTTTAAGACCATAGACTTCAAAATATTCGACATAGGGGTCTCAGTGAGAATCACAGGATTTGTGAAGATCTCCCAGGTGAAGTTTCTCACCAAGAAAGCAGTTAGATGTGCACAGAACACTGAAGAATTTCAACACTCAGGTGACACAGAGATAGATAGATAGAGATAGAGATAGAGATAGAGATAGAGATAGAGAGAGAGAGAGAGAGAGAGAGAGAGAGAGAGAGAGAGAAAGAGTGGCACCAAGTTTAGAGAAAAAAAGTTTCTATCATGTTACAAAAGAGTTTTGGGAAAAGACTCAACTGTTTTAAGAAAGTTTCTCGAGAATGAGTCATTAAGTGGACTAGACTGGGAAGAATGCCACTGGGCAACTTTGCCTGGAGTCCAGGCTACCCATCTCCTGTTTTTCTTCTTGGAGGGTTGGGAGAAGGATTTGATCATCTTTTCATGAGGCAAATCTAACATACTAAGTCATCAGACTATACTCTTTTATTTTTGTCTTTTCTTTCTTCTTTCCTTTTGGTACCAAGGATTAAATGGAGGAATGCTTAACCACTGTGCCACATATCCTGTTTACATTTTTTATTTTGAGACAGGTTCTCTCGTTAAGTTGCTGATGCTGGCTTCGAACTTGTGATCCTCCTGCTCAGCTTTCCAAGTTGCAAAGATTACAGGTATGATCCACCCTGCCCAGCTAGTATGCCTTCCCTTCCTTCCTTCCTTCCTTCCTTCCTTCCTTCCTTCCTTCCTTCCTTTCCTTCCATCCCTCCCTTCCTCCTCCTCCTCCTCCTCCTCCTCTTCCTCCTCCTCCTCCTCATCCTCCTTCTTTCTTAACACAAGTATTGAAGCCAGGGGCACTGAACCACAGAGCCACATCCCTAACCTTTTTAAAAATTATTATTTTGATATAGGGTGTCATAAGTTGCTTAGAGCCTCACTAAGTTGCTGAGGTTGCATTTGAATTCGAAATCCACATGCCTCCTGAGTTGCTAGGACTACTAAGCCTGGCTAAACATAGTCTGCCTTTTCTTGAACATTATTCTGGACTAGGAATGTCTGAAGGGCAGATTAAATCACTGAAAAGTTAAATTTTAGGGAAGAGTGTTTTTTTTTCCTCTTTATGTTGGTGAACTTTTCTTTAACAGTAAAGAGAACCAGGAAAGATGGTTTAGTGTGAGGGAGAAGCAAGAAAGAAAAGAGACCCCCTGTTTTACCTAAGGATTTAGACATTGATCCTGCCTTTGTTAAGCACCTTGTGATCCTACATATTAGTTATGGCATTTCTCTAGGGTTTGGAATTCACCTTGAACTTTGCTCCAATTCCTAACTAGCAATTAAGTGGGTATCTGCCTAATATTATTCTATGCACATATTTTCTTAAAGAATTTTCTGAATTGTTGATACAGAGGCAAGACTATTTAGTTTTGTGACTTATGTCTCTGGGACAATGTTTCAATAACACTTCTATTATGACTTAAAATTGTGTCTGAAATGTGGCAGACATTTACTAGCAAAGAGAAGAAGATAATTAATGATATCCGAGAAATGAAAGTGAATGGATACTATTGGAGAAACCTCAGAGGTTAATTTCTATTGAAGATGATAACCAAATATCATAAAATTTTTATTTTCAGTTTCTGAGATTCCTCCAACCTACGATCATAATGGTGGCATTCAACATGAGCAGCTTCAATCCAGGTGTGTTCATTCTGCTTGGAATCCCAGGGCTTGAGCCCTTCCACCACTGCATCGGGATTCCCTTCTTTATTATCTACCTTGTGGCCCTGGCAGGAAACAGTGTCCTCCTCTACCTTATTTTCACAGAGCGCAGCCTCCATGAGCCCATGTTCTTTTTCCTCTCCATGCTGGTTGCTACAGATCTCATCCTGTCTAATACGTGTGTACCTAAAACGTTGAGCATCTTCTGGCTGGGTCCTCAGGAGATCACCTTCCATGGATGTCTTACTCAGATGTTTTTCCTCCACTTCAGCTTTGCCATGGATTCTGCTATCCTACTGGCCATGGCATTTGATCGCTATGTTGCTATTTGCTTCCCCCTGAGATACTCTGCGATTCTCACCCATCAGCTTATTACTAAGATTATGATGGGTATTATCAGCAGGAGCTTTTGTATCATCTTCCCATGCATCTTCCTATTAAAGCGACTACCTTTCTGCCGAACACTCGTCGTTCCCCACACATACTGTGAGCACATAGGTGTTGCCCGGCTCGCTTGTGCGGACATCTCCATCAATATATGGTATGGATTTGCTGTGCCTGTGATGACGGTCATGTCAGATCTGATCCTCATTGGTATCTCCTACACTGTCATACTTCATGCTGTCTTTAACCTTCCTTCCTGGAATGCCCGCCAAAAAGCCCTCAGTACGTGTGCTTCCCACATTGGTGTCATTCTTACATTCTACGCCCCAGCCATATTCTCCGTCCTTGCCCACCGTTTTGGTCACAATATTCCTCACTCCTTCCACATACTTTTTGCCAACCTCTATGTGACTTTCCCTCCTGCCATCAATCCAATCATCTATGGGGTGAAGACCAAGCAGATTCGGGACAGAATCAGCCTCCTCCTGTTCCCTAAAGGGAATCAATGACATGAGATTGAGGGCATGGGAAAGACAAAAAGTAATACTAGTGATGTGAGGAGTTTTTCCATTTTTTTTTTTTAAAGAGAGAGTGAGAGAGGAGAGAGAGAGAGAGAGAGAGAGAGAGAGAGAGAGAATTTTTAATATTTATTTTTTAGTTCTTTGCGGACACAACATCTTTGTTGGTATGTGGTGCTGAGGATCGAACCCGGGCCGCACGCATGCCAGGCGAGCGCGCTACCGCTTGAGCCACATCCCCAGCCAAGTTTTTCCATTTTTTTTAAAAAGCTGATATTTCTGTAATGTTGACTTCAATTTATATAAAATCCTAGAAATCCACTATGGGTAAGAGAAAGCAGTAAGAAAAGATTTGTATGTGAAGAGAAGCTAAAAATTGAAGAAGATGTTTTCATGCACAGATAGTTTGGAGGGAGATCTTTGTCTCAAATTCAGATAAAATATGCAAGACGTATAGGATAGCATATTGATTATATATAAAATAGAAGATTTTTATAAACAAGTTAAAAGCAATGAAAAGCCTCATAATTTGGGTTATCTTTGTAGAGCACATTGAAGCTGAAAGTTGGTAAACACAACATGGGATCCTTACACTTTCTTTTTTTTTTTTTTAAAGAGAGAGTGAGAGAGGAGAGAGAGAGAGAGAGAGAGAGAATTTTTTTAATATTTATTTTTTAATTCTCGGCAGACACAAATCTTTGTTGGTATGTGGTGCTGAGGATCAAACCCGGGCCGCACGCAGGCCAGGCGAGCGCGCTACCGCTTGAGCCACATCCCCAGCCCCAAGGGATTGTTACACTTTCTAAAGCATCCTCTGGGAAAATTAATCTGCTAAAGCAATTGTTTCCAAACACATAGTGGATATCTGAATCACCTGAACATCTAGGTGAAAATGCCAACTCCAGGCTCTATTCTCCGGCCATGGACCTTTGCATTCTTTAATAATCCTCCAGGTGATTCTGATACCAAGATCCTGGCTCCTTTCATGTCAGAAAAGTCATGGTCTTTAAAAACCCCATAAACTTGATTCTTGTAATAATTTGGGGGAGCTTAAATGAAAGACAGCTCTCCTGTATATTCCCCATAATTGCTTCTTGTCTAACATTATTCATGCATCCTAAAATTTCATATAATCTCATAAAATCATAAAACTTCATAAAATCTTATATCATTAAAATATCTATTTTCTGTATTTGTTGCATTATCTTTTTAGCTTGGGTCATTCTTTCTTGAAGATTTTTCTTCTTTGGCAAAATGTTTTGTTTTGTTTTTCTCTCACAAAACTTGTCAATATTCCTGGTGAATGTAGTCTGTATAATAGATAAGCCTATAGTACCTTGATAGGGCAAATGGTGTTTTCCATAATGACCACAATGATATTTTCTAGCTTCTGTGCTTTTCTGCAAGGTGTACATCTTGCCGTCCCACATCAATGGACTTTGATCTTTCTTCTTGAATCTGGACTGAACTTAGTATATCTTTGACAAATGATATTCACAAAAGTGATATTTGGGGGCTTCGTATGTTAGTTTAATAAAAGCCTTCACATATTCCACCATGGTTTATTCAAAGGCCTGATATTAGTAGACTCCTTCTTAGCCCTAGTTACTAGGCTGTGCGCATCCCAGGACACATGGAGAAGCCATTTATAAATATTCTAATAAATGTCCCCAATTGAAATCCCAGACAGCAGACAACTACAACTTCCAGCCATATCATTAAGCCATGTTGCACATCCAGTCTAATTGAGACTTCAAATTGCTTGTAACTAAAATATGGAATCTAGAAAATATGCCTAATGCACTGTTGTATTTGGCTAAGGAGATTTGGAAGTAGAGTTTTGAAAGTGGTAACACTGATTTTATGCCACATATGATAAGGTACAGATAAAAGGATATGAGATAATAATCAAATTGTTCAGTGTTGAAGCACAATTTAGGGTACATACTAGAGTCAAGCCTAGCTAGGTTCTAATAAATGTGGCTTTTCCCACCTACAGCATCTTCACAGGAGGAAAAATTCTCCAAGTAAAAAATGCTTTAGGGAGTTGTATCATCTATAGATCAAGTTTGTAAGAATATTATTTACTAGGAATACAGAAATATTTAAGGGTGTGCCTTATAAATATTTTCTACTAGACAAAGAACTTCTATGAATCTTAGCATTATTCTCCTCTGACATGATAACTCTCAGCCACAATTAGGCAGTGGACAATCAGGGAGATATTTGTGGGTGTGGCTTTTGTCTAAGGATTAAAACTATAAAATAGTCATAGATTTTTAAAAAGAGAAATCCATAGATGAAACCACCATCAGCTTCTACTTAAAGGGGCATAGTCTTTTGAAAAGAAGTTTTTGAATCTTCAACTTCTTCAGGCAGACAACATGCTGAGAAAGTTACTCAGGTCATTTCTCATTGAAAAAAAAAAAAAAAAGACATAGTCTACTGAGGCAGTTGCCCATAATCCTTTCCAGGAAGGGGGCTTGGGTCCTTATTGGTAGGTAAGAGACAGACATGAGAGAGAAGTGGGTACAGTGAGGTTAAGGAGATAATGCCACAAACTTGACCTACTGTGCTGACCCCCACATGCTTTCTTTCAGATAA
Organism: Spermophilus citellus; assembly: GCF_964194105.1. NCBI lineage: Eukaryota > Metazoa > Chordata > Mammalia > Rodentia > Sciuridae > Spermophilus > Spermophilus citellus. The sequence goes on from NC_138183.1 coordinate 198,140,996, forward strand.
GCAATTTATTTCACCCCTGCCAGACTGAGGTCAATTGGATATATCACATTATTTAGTAAACAACATGTCATCTGCAGGAGATGCAGGCCCTAAAGGATCCTCCCTGCTGTTAAGAAGAACACAAGCTACCCTAAAGTGGAGGATTTTATGATCTTTACACAGACCCACCACGTTGCAGAACTCAGGGAGATAAGATGATAAGAGGCAACACTCTTAACCATAAAATTTAACATGTTCCCAATTAGAGCCCCTCAACATGCACCCAAATGACTCAGAGTTGCCTGGATCCTTCACATGTCATTATAATAGTAAAATCTCCCCTCCATGGGGTAAGACCATGTGCAGTGAGGATGTGGAAGTCTGATGCAATCCTGTTATCAAAGGTCAACTGGTGGACACAGGCAGGACTTTTCTGGAAACTTCTCTGAGATGCCCAACAAAATTGGGGAGCAGGAAGTATATACTGTCCCTCTCCTTTCCCAGGGGAACCACTTTGTCCCTTGAGAGTGTCCCCTTCTTCCTTTACCTATCCCTTCTAATAAACTCACTCTGGATACTATGTGTGATGTGTCTGAAATTTTTCTGGCACAGTAGCAAGAACCAGTGACAAATGACATCCTTGGTTGCTTTGTCTCTGTTGGTGGCCTTGCTCTGTAACATTTATTCATAGAATATTGTCACATTTTGGACTGAATTTTAAAATTGTAATGACAAGTGACTTAATATACCTCTCCTGTACTTTGACCTATAAGTATCTATTGCAGGCATCCTATCTCAGCATCACTATCCTATATGGCTATATAAAGGTCAGAATACTCAATTATTTACCTTACGGGACTTCAGTTTGAGAAGAACTGCATTCAAAGAACTGTGTACAGGGAACTGTAAACAAGAACTTACTTTTTAAATTTCTTGATTGACATATATCAGTTGTACAAATTTACAAGGTACGAGGTGATATTTTGATTCATGTGTATACTGGGCAGTGATCAAATCTGGATAATTAATTTATTCATCAAGGTAAACTTTTTTCACTTCTTTATGATGAGGATATTCAAAATTTTTTTCTTCTAGATATTCTAAAATAAGACATTGTTGTTACTAAATTCACCCTGCTGTGCCTTAGAATACCAGAATTTATATCTTCTATTTGTCTGGAACATTGTAACCAGAGACTTGTGTTTGCCCACTCCTTCTTTCCCTTCCTCATCCAGTTTCAAGTAATAACTGTTCATTTCTCAAATCATATGAAATGTGTGCTTAAATTAATCTCATAATGGGAATGAGAGTTTCACGTCTTACGGAAGAGATATATCCATGGATATTGGACATAGGAGGAGATATGTATTATTATTGCCAGAGGATGCACTTTCACAGGATAAATCTTCCAAGCATGTCCAAAACAGTATCTTGCATCCCATATACTTTCCTGTAATAGTATCTGCCTTCCCAGGAGGTGCAGTCTAATTCCCATCCCTTCTTCTGGGTTGACTTAACTGATTTCCTTGAAAATGGATATGATATACTGAGATATTTGAGGCAGTGTTGTAAGAAAACTTATAACCTCTTCATTGGAGTCTTTGACTATTTACATTTTGGACACTTTCAAGAACACAACCACTGTGTGGTGAGAATTCCAAATCACAGGGAGAGGCCATGTGGTGGACAGTCCTGGCTGAGCTTCCAGTTGACAACCAGCATCAATTCTGGTCAAGCTTAGAGATGATTAGGACTCTATCAAAAATCTGATTAGCCAGCTGAGAAAGAGAAACCAAGGGAGAAGTACCCAACGGATGCTAGAAAATTCACAAAATCAAAGGGGATGATGACAAATTCTTTCAAAACCACTACATTTGGAGGTAATTGTATGAATAAGAGATAACTGGGAAAATTGGATTCTGAGGACTGTGATCTTTGTCCAAAAATCTTGAACTATCTACCTCAGCTATTTAAACATCTCGAAAAATCTCACAATTTGTATTGATTCAAATACATGCAAATCATTACTAATATAAATTGAATGTATTTAGTCCTGAGCACATCACCTACTATTGTCCACTTACTTTTTCTTGAATCACAATCCAGTCTTTGAACTTCAAGGCATTAATAATACATTGAACTGACTGGCTTTTACAGTTATACATTTATGCTTTATTCTCATTTCCCAATTCTCATACTTGCAAGCATTAATATTATGATCCATTCCTAAATTTAATCTATAATACAAACATTCTCTTCCTCCCTCCCTCCCTCTCTCTCTCTCTCTCTCCCTCTCTCTCTCCCTGTCTCATTTCTTCCCTCTCTAACACACACTTATAAGCACTTTCTTGTAGCAATGCAGCCTCCAGACCTAAACATAACTTTGCACCTACTATGTGCTGTGCCACAGAAATGGGTTCAGCAATTTCCTTCATATTCTTGAATTTTGATTTTCACTCAGTTGCATCTGTCCCCATCAAGATAAACACCTGATAACATGTCTTCCACCTTAATGTTTCTTGACTCCAGATTCTTTCTAGCTATTGCCTTCAGTTTTATATTTTCCTTTGCAGTACAGCTCCTTGAAAGAGTTGTTTATATCCACTGCTTTCAATTCATCTCTTGAACTTTCTCCTTAACACACTCCTACCCAAATTTTGTATTAATGACCACTGCATTATTCTGTTTTAATTTGTTGCTAAATAAATTGTTGCTACAAGGTGTCCTATTCCTCTTATGTTTTGAACTATTAGCAGTTTTTTATATACTTTTTATATTATTATATGCACATTTCTTCCTTTCAAAATTATGTTCTTCCCTTAGCTCCTGTGAGTTTTTTCCCTCCACTTCTTTATATCTACCTTTCATTTGTCTCCTTCACTGTTCCTTTGTTTTGAGTCAACTAAACATTAGGGTTTGATCTTCAGTGCTCTTTCTGTTCAATCCCTATCTCTTCATCTCATTTGGCCTCAAGGCTTTAAATTACTGCCATGCTTCTGCTGATGATGATCTGAGAGCCTATATTCCCACATGGACATTTTCTCTGAGCTCCTGCTTGTACTTCAACAATTGCCTCCATGTCATTTCCTTTGCAGATTATGGGGAAAGTCAGAACCTTCACACTGAGCCATAAGTTGCAGGAACTCTGATTAAGTATTAATCACCTGGTGTAATTTGATCAAGAAGAGAATACAAGAAATTACCCTAGTAAACATACAAACAGGTGAAATGGAAATAAGGAATCAAGTTCAAGATCTCCATAGAGAAATGCAAATTAGACAAGTGATCATGGTCTTGAATGTAGCTATTTTGGATACTAGATTTGGCAACAACAACAAAAAAAATGCAAATTCTGACATGAGCTGCATTACTTCCAATTCTGTCTTTATTCCAAGACTCCTCCCTTTTTCCTGAGTTGCTTTTCCCCAAATTCTGGTACAGTTGGTTAGATTTTTTTTTTTTATCTCAAGGTTGGGAACTATTAGTGCTTTAGTATAGGTTGATGGTGACTCCTTCTCCTGTAAAGCAATATGCCTAGCCTTTAAAATTGTTCCTAACATGACTCTTGGTGTGTCTTGCTAGGGATCTTATCTAAAAACTCATCCCTATGTTTAGCAGCTGGGACCATTGGTGCTCTGAGCCAACTTCAGCCACTGTGGACCCCACACAGAAGCAGACCTCAGGTGCAAGAAATGTGCTACCTGTGGTGGATCAAACTTTCTCTAATGGTGGTGAGAATGCAGAGCCTTCTCATGGAGGCTGGCATGAGGGGGAAATTGATGGGGTGGACAGAAAACAAGTTGAGGACAACTCTGTAAGGCCAGGAAGAGAGGTAGGGGAAGATAAAGTCATCTATCATCTATGATGAGTGACATTGATGTTTTTAGCTACTCTAGAGATCATCTTATACTTTCCCCCAACTCCACTGTAGAAAGGAGAGTTCCTTCAACCACTCAGGTTTGGGTAGCCTTAGTGCATATCAGTTAATCATTGGTAAAATTTCCTTATAGCATATATCAGTACAGCATTTTATGCATGGATTGAGGATTACTTGGTTATTACACTTAGTAGACTGTAAGCTTGATGTATCATCAAACATGAATGTTTTTATTCTTCAATATATATTAAATCCCTAGAAGAATTACCAGCACATAAGACTGTAAATTCTCTTGACAAAAAATATGAAATCAAAGAGCAGACTTTGAAAAAAAAAAACATTTAGGAAAATGGAAAATGGAAACCTAAGATACTGAAGGATAAGGAAAATAAAAAGGGACACAGAGACAAGATGCAGAGCCAGGAAAGAAAGATGGCAGAATGGCAGAAGGGCCAAGCTGCCAAACTTTATTTATATCAATAGGTTACTTTAGGTCATTGGCATCATCATATTGTTTATTGTCTCACTAAGCAGGTTACAGACTTAGCAACATTATGCAGCTTATTCCTCAGTTACATACTAAGTTGAAATGTGTAATGTTAGGAGCTGTGTAGCTCTCAAGAAAGTCCATTGTATACAGTTATTGTTATGTGGGTAGGTTTAGGCTCAGTGAAACATTGTGGTTGTCTAAACAAGAGAGTTCCTTTATTCCCAGAAGCTATGTGCCTGAGATCAAGGCCGAGGCTGATCTCAGACTCTAGCACAGAGACTCATCATGAAGAACATTGCTATAGCAGCCAGGAATCCTGTGTCTTTGCACAGAAGTTTCCCCAGCAGCCAGGCATTCTGTGTCTTGCACAGGAACTTCCTAGCCACCAAGCATGCCACAATCATGAAATTATTAGAGACCCTGATCTCAAACATAGAACCCCAACAATGAAGAGAAATTATAGTGTTTATTATGAGTTGTAGATATAGAAATTGTTTCAATGAAAATATTCTCCAAAATTCTTTAGAATCTATATATCAGATCTTTCCACATTGATACACATATTGAATAAAGCCAAATAACTGAGTAGTGTGTGTGTGTTTGTGTGTGCATGAGCGTGCATGTGTGCATATTTGTAAATTAAGAAATAGCTTATAAAACTACAATGTCAATGCAAAGTGCTGAGAATGGTGAATAGATTTCTGAAATTCCAAAATCAAGAATATAGAAAATTTTTATTATATTTGAATAGTATTGATGATAGTATACAAAAAGATTAAGTAAAGAATATGGGGAAAACAAGACTATTCTTAGATTTCTGTGAATTCTGCCTCAATTGATGTTGTTGGATTTGTCAAGAGCTGAATTGCTTAGGGGTCCAATATCCACCTACCATTAAAACCCCCAGTGACATTCTTTCTCTGGAGAAATGACGTAATATGATGGTTTTGTCCCTGGTGTGGGAATGGGAGTGGAGGGGCCCATGTAACCTGAATGACCTCCTGGAAATACGGGCAAATGCATAAATGCTTTCATTTACCTCTTACTAGAATCTTTTCCAGTTTAAAATTGTACTCAGTTCCTTCTAAACAGACTCTTCCTACTAACCCTGTTCACCAAGAGAAAGACCGTTTGGTGAGGAAAAACTGTAGTCAGTTGGTGAAGAGAAAGGCCTTCCCAGGTTCTGTCATTCCATCAAACAAAGTGGCCTTCATTTTACTCAGGGTTTGAATATGAACTGTGTGCTGAGGGACCTGGCCCTGGGAGAAAGGGGTTCTTCTGGCACCAATCATTCTATGACAAGCAGATAGAGCCTGACAGGAGACTATTGACTTTAACTGCTGACAAGCAAATATAGCTGGACATAGAGCCAGGAATTCAGAAAGAAAGGGCTCTTTGGAGAAAAGAAATGAGATTGGAATAAGTTTTGATTGAAGCAGAAAACCTTGGTTGGGATTTTTTTTTTCCTCCCTATATAGTTGTAATGATGGCTGGGTTTTTTCCTTCTGAAATTATTTCCTCATGACACTGAGGAAATGTGCTTCCTATTTGAGGAGGGGCAGCAAATAGGTACTACAAATAGATGAACTCCATTCTCTCCAAACTTCCAGAGACATTTGGGAACTGTCTTAGTCCACCTGCTTTTAGACCACAGGAAATCACATGGCCATCACTTTAGGGAGGACTTCATGGGGATCTTGTTGCTATATATTCTCCATAGAAGCTCAGTCCCTATAGGAGTTCAGTTCATCAGCCTGAAAATGGAACTTAGAACAGGCATTCATGTAGGGTGCTGGCTGTCTAGGGCAGTGGGAACTAGTTACATTTCTCCGAAGTAGAACTAGTTACATTTCTCCTAGTATGTTTGCTTGGGCTGAATGAGGACTCAAAAAAAAAAAAAATCAAAACAAAGAGAGATGCCTCCTTCTGTAAAGCTTTGACTGCGGACCTAGAAGAGATGACAACCGATCCCTGCCAAACACATTAAAATATAGCTGTTGTGACTTGTTTACAAGGTCCTTGGGAGATAAACCATGTTCAAAAGGTAGTGTGAGGCAAGGCTCCAATTCCATTCCTCATGTGGATATCAGTTGATCTGATGCTATTTATTAAAGAAGCTTTTCTGTCCTCATTTTTTTTCTTGGTACTCCTGTCAAAGATTAGTTGGCCAAAGATGCAATAATTTATTTTTGGACTTTCCAGTCTGTTCCATGGATGTGTACATCTGTTTGTTTTAGATAGCATCATACTGTTTTAATTATAGTATTTCTATTATGCATTTTTTAAGAAGAGAGAGAGAGAATTTTTAATATTTATTTTTTAGTTTTCGGTGCCACAAATCTTTGTTTGTATGTGGTGCTGAGGATTGATCCCGGGCTGCACGCATGCCAGGCAAGCACGCTACCACTTGAGCCACATCCCCAGGCCCATCTATTATGCATTTTTAAGTCAGGAAGTGTGATGCCTCCAGCTTTGGTCTTACATGAGATTGCTTTCACTATTTGGAGTCTTTTTCTGTTCCATAAGAATTTTAGGATATGTTTCTGTTTCTGAAAGAATGCCACACCATTGGGAGTTTTTTTTAGGAGCACATTAAATCTATGCTCACTTTGAATAGTATGGAGATTAAACAATATTATTTCTTCCAATCACAAATATAATATATATTCCCACTTATCTTTGCCTTCTTTACTTTCCTGTTTTTGTGTTTGAGGATTTTCAGAGTATAAGTCTTTCATTTCTTATTTTATTCTTTTTGTTGATATTGTACTTTTTCTTAATTTTATTTTGGATTATTGGTATTTATGTATAATAATGTGACCTTTTTTTTTCAATGTTGAAGATTGCATCCAAGAGTGCTTAATCTCTGAGCAACATTATCAGTTCTTATTCTTAAATTTAAATTACCACATTCGCCAGACTGGCAATGAATTTGCAGTTTCTCCTATCTCAGCCTCCTCAGTATCTAGGATTATAGGCACATGCCACTATGCTTGGCTAAATGTGACCTATTTTTTACATGTTGATTTTGTATCTTTCAATTTTATTGAATTGGTTTATTCTAACTTTTTTGAACTTTAAGGTTCATAAATATATAATCACATTTCCTGCAAACAGATATACTTTTTGTTTTTAGTCCTTCTTTACCAATTTAGAGACCTTTGTTTCTTTTTCTTAATTAATTCCTGTGGCAAGGAATTCTACTATCCTAAATAGAAGTGGTAAGAGTGGGTAACCTTTCCACTTTTAGGTAAAGCTTTCAGGTTTTCCCCATTGGTTTTGATGTTAGTTATAGGGTTTTCATGTATGGTCTTTCCTATGTTGAGAGAAGTTCTTTGTTTACCTAACTTATTGAGTTTTTAATCCTGAACAGACATTGAACTTGTAAAATGCTTTTTCTGAGTCTATTGAGATGATCCTGTTCTTTTCTTCTTTGTATTGTAAATCTGGTTTATCACATTTATTGGTTTATATATGTTGAACCATCCTCAAGAATCATTTCCAGTTGATCCTGGTGTATGATCCATTTAATGGGCTGCTGAATTTGGTTTGCTAGTATTTTATTGAAGATTTTGCTGCAAAAATATGCCTGAGGGATATGAGTGCCCCTTTTTCCTCATTCAACTCAGCTAGTTTTATGGTTTATTTCTGCTGTGTTTTATGACTTTACATGAGTTAAGTTATTTTTATTTTCTTCTTTTTTAATATAAATATATTTATTATTTGTTTATTTTTATATCATGCTGAGAATCAAACCCAGGGCCTCAGACATGCCAGGCAAGCACTCTACCACTGAGCCATAACTCCAGTCCCTCTTGGTAATTGTCTGTATGTCACTGGAGACTCTGTTCATTATTATCAGATTACACAGCTTTTAATGCTCAATCTTTAAGTTCTGATAGTATTTCTTTTATGACTTCAAAATTTTCTTAGTTTGATCCTGGTTCTTTTTTTTTTTAAGTTTCAGTATTTTAATTAAATAGTAGTAAGTTTTCCTGACATTTCTTATTTATCCATTATTGTAATTTTATAATGTTTATTCATCTTTTATCCTGGCTATAATAATGAGTCCTTGCCTATTAAGTCCAACATCTAGTTGATTTTGGTGTTGGTCTCCATTAACTACCTTTTCTCTTGTGTGTGGGTCATGCTGTCTTGTTTCTTTGTATTTTCAATAATTTTATAGTGTATCTAATAATTTTATAGTGTATCCAATGATCTAATGATTTGGGATACTCTGAAGAATATTTTTTCAGGCAGTTAACTGGGTTTCACTCAAATTCTAAATTCTCTATTGCAGCATGCACCAGCTGAAATTTCTGTTCAGTTCTGGTAGGCTATTCTGGACTGCTTGACATCTGTCTCAAATTATGCACTTCAGAAATTTGGTCCGAGTTTATATATACAATTTGGGACTTAATTCTCTCTGATTCTCCCATCACTTTCCAACTTGTCTGGTAGTACCAAATCATTCTTTACGTTCTTTGAATGAGTAATATATGTTGCTGAGTTTTAAATATCCCACCCAATGTCAGTTGATACTGATGTTTGCCCCCAATTGATGTTTGTTCCCTTCTTCCAAATATTGATTCAGTGATTTTTATTTTTGTTGTTGCTTTATAGTTCCTTTAGGTTTACTCATTTTTTTACATTTTTCCAAAGTTTCTTTCTTTCTGGTTTTATTTATTTTTATTTTTTGGTACTAGGGATTTAACGTGGAGGAGCTCAATCACTGAGCCATATTCTCATCCCTTCTTTAGAGATGGGGCCTTACTAAGCTGCTTAGGAGCTCACTAAATTGCTGAGACTGACTTTGAACTCATGATCCTCCTGTCTCAGCCTCCTGAGCTGCTGGGATTTTCAGGCATGTGCCACCATGCTCAGCCATTTTGTTCAAAGTTTCTAATGGTGATCTTTATGTGAGATGTGCCATTTATAAAATGTATACCTCCAGGGTTTAATCCCTAGCGCCGCCCCCCCCCCCCAATATACCTCCATTAGTACAGCAACAATTACATGAAAGTGTTATGAAGTATGGTAGCTTTTATAGATTACATTGTGTCTTTTCAAATTCAAATGTCATGGCCCTAATTCCAAATATGATTTTATTTGGTATAAACGGTGTTTAAAGATGTAATTAAGCTTACATGCAGCCATGGGGATGGGGCACTAATCCAATATAACTGGTGAAATTTTAAGAAGATGGAAAAACACCCAGGATGGGTGCACACAGAGGAGGACATGCGAGGACCCAGGGAAAAAGAGGACATCTGTAAACTACAAGGAGAGGCCTCAGGACTAACCTGTTGACACCTTGATCTTGAACTACCAGCTCCCAGGACAGTAAGAAAATAAATTATTTTTATTAGAAATCATATAGTCCATGATATTTTGTTATAGTATCGCTAGAAGACTAAGATAGATTTCAGGTTCTGCTGTAACAAATACCTAAATATGTGAAAGTAGCACTGGCACTGGATGATTGATGGAGGCTGGGAAATTTTTGAGGTGCATGCTAGCAAAAGCTCAGATTTCCTTCACAATTTTGTTGCCAGGGATATTGATGTTACAACTGATTCTGGTGAGACTCAGACATAAAGGAGGAACATGATATTGGAAACTGGAAGATAGTCTTTGTTATAAAGTGATAAAAGCTTTCTAATTGTGTTCTACTGTTTTTTGGAAAGTAGCTACTGCAAGTGATAAACTTGGATAGTTAGCTGAAGAAATTTTGAAGCATGGCTTTGAGAGTGCAGCCAGATTTCTCCTTACTACTTACAGTAAAATATAAGTGGAGAGAGAGAAATTGAAGGATTGTTAAGAAAAAAATAAAAACAGAACTTAAAGATTTGGAAAAATTCTCAGCCAATCTGTATTTCAAAAAATGAAAAAGCATATTTTAATGAGAACACCAAGGATGTATCTGGCTGGAAAATAATTTGATAAGATACTATGAATGTGAACCACAGAACTAATCCATCATCTTAGCTAAAGCCAGGAGAAGATAGGGTGCTATGCTAGCAGAAACACTGCCAGCTGGGATTGAAGAGGACAGAAATAGAACAAAAATGGAGTATTGGAAGTCAGGGCTTCACAGGATGATAGGAGAGAGCTGTTCAGTTCCAAATATGTATTGACTTCAGAGATCAGCAGAGCTGCCTTTCTCACGGTGGGCCCAGAGATCATAGGCCTGTGGGAATGAGGTTGTCTCCTCTGTTTCACTGGACACACCTGACATGGAACAAATCTCAGACGTGAGGGTGCAGCTCAAGGCCTCAGAGACTAGGCCACTGCCTAGGGCTGGAGGAGTAAGCCCACTTCTCCAGGGTGTCTCTAAAACAGGATTGCCATCACAGTGGGCCCAGTAGGGAGGGCCACCATCTGAGAGTTCTTTATGTATTCTATGTATTCATGTTCTCTCAGAAGAGTAGAGAGCAATGTTTTCTTTCAGTGAGTTCTTTTTTCACATATTCCTGTTTTTTTTTTTTTTTTGAGGCTCAGAAACTTTTAATTTGATGCCATCCCATTTACTAACATTTGCCATATATCCTGAGCTTTGGGGGGTCCTATTGAAAAAGTAGTTGCCTGTGCCTATGTGGTGGAGTGTTGACCCTAAATTTTCAACTTGATAATGAGTGAATCTATGTTGACTATTTTTATTTTATTTGTCATCCTGGCTGGGCCATGAGATGTGCCAATATTGGATCAAATGCTCTAAATGTTGCTTTGAAGGATTTTTGTTTGTTTTTGTTTTTTAAATGAAATTGACAGTTCAAACAGTAGTCTTTGAGTAAAGCAGATTACTCTCTATAGGGTGGTAGGCTCATGCAAATAGAGGTTCTTCACAAAAAGTGGCAGTTTTGTCTCCAGACTGCCTTTTATTAGAGTGGAAACATCCATCCTTCCCAGTCTACTCTGCAGATTTTTGACTTGCCTGATTGCATATACATGTGAGAAGTTTACTTACAACAAATGTCTCTGACTCTACTATATAAGAATAGTAGAGTCAGAGATATCAAGAATGTACCTAGAGAGTCTCAGAAATAAAGCAATACTGAGAAGAAAAAGAATGTTCCACTTCTTTTGCCGATAAGATATGAGACCCTGGGCTGGGAGGACATACAATTTAGTAGAGGCATGACAGAGTGGTGTAGTGACTGCAGGCACTGAAAATAAAAATGTACCTGGCATTGGAAAACACGGGGATATTTTAAATCAGAATGCAGAGACTGTGCAGAACTGTGTTTGGGAAAATTGGAAAGTCACTGGCATCCTGTGCAGGTGAGTGTAATGTCTATTGCAATGAGTACCTCAGAACCCCAGGTCGACAAACTTCTGATCACTATTTGTTGATGGCTCAAGTAACAGCCTGCACATTGTCCATGGATAATTCTACTAATTGAAGAGCTCATTTAGTCCTCTCATGGGACCTAATTCTTGGCACAGTACAGTCCTAAGACATCAGAAATGCAAGAGAGCATGAATGCTACTCAGAGATTCAGAGGTAATGAGAAAACCCTAGAACGGATACACAGATGGACAGCAGTCCAGTTGCTTTTCACTGGACTATGTGAGGCCAGGATGCCTCTCCAACCTCTTACTAAGAAAGACTGAAGCTGAGTTCATTTAGAGGCTTCCTATTCTTTTCTGCAGAGGTCTTCATTTCTGAGACCAGGAGCCTCTGTCAAAAAGTGGATAGATGTTGAGAGCCATGGCCGAAGGGGCCCCAGCAAACTTCCAGCTGCCAGCAAACTTCCAGCTGCCGGCTGATGATTGGCTCACAGCAGCCCCAGCAACATCTAGCTGATTGGCTCCTCTGTGGTGATGCTCATTGAGCTGTTTCCCCGCCCTTTCAGACTGCCAGCTGATGATTGGCTCACAGCGGCCCCAGCAACATCTAGCTGATTGGCTCCTCTGCGGTGATGCTCATTGGGCTGTTTCCCTGCCCTTTCAGACCACGGAGCTGCTCATTGGGGGACTTTTTTGGCTCTGCCCACACAACCCAGCCAATCGGCCTCAAGAGCAGGAGGATTGTGGGAGGTGGAGAGGCGTGTGTTGTGGTGAGAGGCTTGTGGGAAGCTGGTTGTGGCAGTTGGGCTCTGAGGGTTTTTCCTGAGGAGCTGTTTTGTTTGGCGTGTGTGGTTCTAAAAATAAAGTTCGTTTCTTTTGACAAGTGGCTCCTGAATTGTGCCCAGCCAGACTGTGGCATTTGGTGGCCCATACGGGGCGACTGAGGGTAAGTAAACTGCTTGCCCTAGAGTGTAAGTAAACTGCTCGCCCCTGAGGGCAGGGCGAGAGGATGGGTAGTCATTTTAAGATTCCTCTTTTGTTTTGCTTCACTTTTGTTTTAAGTTGCCTGTCCCTGGAGATGAGTGAGACAGAAGAAAAACCGCTCACATCTGAGGGAAAACTATTTCTGTCTGAGGAACAGATAGGGAGAAAGGCTATAACAATTTTTTGTTCCATTTTTATTTCATTCTATCTCGGTTTTGTTTGGTGTTATCTTGTTGGGTTATAGTATAGTAGAAATATGGGATCAGAAATTAGTAAAAAACAAACCGAAAGAGTGTTAAGTAAATTGTTAGAGGAAGGAGGCATCCAGTAAAATCAAGAACAGTCAAGGCATAAATTGATACAATACAAAAATGTAGCCCATGGCTTTTTAAGGAGGAGCTGTTAAATATATCACAATGGAACCATCATGGTGAAGATTTAAAAAGAATAGAAAAGAAAAGCCCAGGGACTCTGCCAGTTGGCACATTGCCATTGTGGACATTAGTATCTTGTTTGCTTAGTCCAAAGCCTTCAGTTCAGACAATGGTAGAGGAAGGAGAAGACATATTGATTCAAGTAAAAGAGAAGGTCTCTCGAGCTAGTCAGACAGAAGAAAAGATTCAAGTAAAAGAGAAGGTCTCTCGATCTAGTCAGAGGAAAAGATTCAAGTAAAAGAGAAGGTCTCTTGAACTAGTCAGACAGAGGAAGAAAATTTAGAGCAGAAAAAGCCATCAGGGGAAAAGTTACAACAGGAGACTGCTATTAACACCTTTCTATCACTAGAGGGTGTAAGGGTCCAACCAACAGCACCACCTCTACAGGAGACTGCTACTAACACCTTTCTATCACCAAAGGATGTAAATGTCCAACTAACAAGGCCACCTCCATATGCTGGGAGGCCCCCAATCCCCGCAGTTGATAGTTGGGATCCTGAGACAGGATCTCAAGTATTAACATGCCTTGTATTTGAGGTAGGAGGGCAGCAAATTTACCATGCTTTAAATTTCAAAACAGTGAAGCAGCTAAAAGAGGCTGTAACAACCTATGGTCCTCAAGCACCCTTCACTGTAAGCTTGGTAGAATCCATTAACAACTTGAACATGACGCCAGCAGATTGTGCTAATATGTGTAAAGCTGTGCTAAATGGAGGACAATACCTGTTATGGAAGGTTGCCAATGAGGAATTTTGCAAGGAGAAGGCTAGGCAAAATGCATCAGCTGGTTATCCTCAGAGAAATCTAGATGTGTTGTTAGGAAAGGGACCTTATAGGATCAGCAGCAACAAATTGCATATGATCCTGGTGTATACTCACAAATTTCTGTAGAGGCGATTAGGGCATGGAAGACTTTACAAGGATATGGAGGTTTACAAGGTCAATTATCTAAGATAATACAAGGAGCTAATGAATCTTACACTGAATTTGTAGATAGGCTTATTCAAACAGCTACCAGAGTTTTTGGGAATACAGAACAAGCAATGCCATTAATAAAACAACTGGCTTATGACCAAGCGAATCGTTGGTGCAGAGAAATCATTAGACCATGGAAGCATGAAGATTTAAACACATATATTAAATTATGTAGAGATATTAATGAACAAGAGCAAGTCATGGCAGCTGCAGTAAAACAGGCTTTAGATGCCAGAGACATTAATGAACAAGGGCAAATTGTGGCAGCTACAGTAAAACAGGCTTTAGATTCCAGGCCAAGAACATGCTACAATTGTGAACAAACAGGACATTTTAAAAGGAATTGCCCCATAGGAGGAGGGTTTAACAAAACTAGGTATCAAAGGAGTAGAATACCGGGTATTTGCCCACGATGCCATAGAGGGAGACATTGGGCTAATGAATGCCGTTCTCAAACCACCATAGAGGGTACCCCATTATCAACAAACGAACAAGGATCAGGTGTTTATCCACGATATTGTGGAGAAAGGCATCGGGCTCCATTGCCAAAAAATGGACAGGGGGGCCCAATGCTCCGGGGCCCAAAACCACAAATATACGGAGCACTGGAGGAACCCAGCAACCCCATCAGGGTAGAGCCCAGGACACATTGTCCATCAGATCCCTCATCAGACAAACCAGAGGGAGTGCAGGGCTGGACATTTGCACCTCCGCCAGATCTGTACTAACTCCAGAGATGGGAGTTCAAATCATTCCCACAGGGGTAAAAGGACCTCTTTCCAAAGGAACAGTAGGCTTATTATTGGGACACAGCTCTTTACTCTAAAAGGACTTCTGATAAGTCCTGGGGTAATTGATCCCGATTATGAAGGTGAAATAAAAATTATAGCCAGTTCTCCAAAGGGTATATCAGTAATTTCACCAGGAGATAGAATAGCACAGTTACTAATAATACCAAGCCTACATGATAAATTTTCCAGTCGTGCTGTAGAAAGAGGTTCCAAGGGATTAGGCTCCACAGGTGTAGATTGGGCTGTGCTTTCTTTAAATTTAGATTCTCGCCCCATGTTAAAACTAAATATTCAAGGACATGAATTTAAGGGGCTACTGGATACAGGTGCAGACCTTAGCATCATCTCTCGTCAAGAATGGTCAAAACATTGACCATTACAACAAGCCACTCAAATGCTTCGAGGCCTAGAAGTGGCGACTAATCCCCATAGAAGTGCAATGGTATTAGATTGGAAGGATCCTGAAGGATGTGAAGGTCAGTATATAGTTAATGCTATAGTATCCCTTGAAGATGCTGGACCTAGGTTAATGTTTTGCTGATCAGTTCTATTTTTTGACTATAGAGTTTTTAAACATTGCAATGGAGATTTCACCTGTAAAAAGTTATAAGGCCTTTACTATTATGTGTTGTATGTATTATATTATGTGTGCACACTTGTGTTTTGTGTTATATGTTTGAATGTACGTATGTCCATATATCATATATGATGAGTGCTCATGAAAAAATGGATCCAAATATATATATATTTTTTATTCACGTGATTTAAATGGTTTAATTTAAATTGGGTAAACAACTGTTGAGGATTGTTTTAATATGTGAAAAAAAAGGAGGTTAACAGATCTGTTTGTTTACTTTTACCTTTCCTTTTCATTATATCTAATAATTCTCTTCAAGATAATGTAAATTGTTAAGAAAATTGTTTTCTTTTAATGCCTTCTGGAATGTTACATAATTTTTTCTTTAGTCATTATTGCCAGAATTCCTATCTTCATCCCAGTGCCGGTGAAGACAAAGATAAAACCAATCTACAGCTTCTGCAATAGCCATCACTGAACTGCTTGCAGAACTTGCCTGGACTATGTATCACTTGTATGCATTGCGAATTCACCTGTATGCATTGTGAACTATCTGTTGGCGCAGCGACTTGTGGTAGTGTTGTGGTATTTTTGCTGATGATGTCATTGGTGGTACAATTTTTCCAAAAGGAGCCGTCAATTGGCTTGGTGTATCTTCCTCCCTTCTGCTTGTCATGATGGTTCAGCTAAAATTTGTGGGCCAACAGAGGTGAGGCAAAGAACCTCACCCCCCTGCTGGTACAAGGACCTCTCCACAGGCGTGGCTGTACACTGGACCAGTAGTCAGTGAAGGGTAAGATCCAATTGCAATGGTACCAACCTAAGACAGGAGGCTGACTCCTGGAGATCAGCTCATCCGATAACGGGTAAGGAACATATGTAGTATTGGACAACCTAAGGCAGGCACGGTCCCTAAGCCACATGCTTGTTGTTTAAACAGAGAGGGGGAGATGTTGACAGCCACAGCCGAAGGGGCCCCAGCAAACTTCCAGCTGCCAGCAAACTTCCCGCTGCCGGCTGATGATTGGCTCACAGCAGCCCCAGCAACATCTAGCTGATTGGCTCCTCTGTGGTGATGCTCATTGAGCTGTTTCCCCGCCCTTTCAGACTGCCAGCTGATGATTGGCTCACAGTGGCCCCAACAACATCTAGCTGATTGGCTCCTCTGCGGTGATGCTCATTGGGCTGTTTCCCTGCCCTGTCAGACCACGGAGCTGCTCATTGGGGGACTTTTTTGGCTCCGCCCACTCGACCCAGCCAATCGGCCTCAAGAGCAGGAGGATTGTGGGAGGTGGAGAGGCGTGTGTTGTGGTGAGAGGCTTGTGGGAAGCTGGTGGTGGCAGTTGGGCTCTGAGGGTTTTTCCTGAGGAGCTGTTTTGTTTGGCGTGTGTGGTTCTAAAAATAAAGTTCGTTTCTTTTGACAAGTGGCTCCTGAATTGTGCCCAGCCAGACTGCGGCAGATAGATACCCTGTAGTACATCCCTCTCATCTGTTGTTTCCACAATTTCTGGGTTTTATTTCCTTGTAACTGTAAACTTCATTCTGAAACGGGGTACTGGGTATTTCAGTCCATGGAAAGACATGAATGTCACTTGTCAAGAACTTAAGTTAGTACCAATTGTTTCTAGTGACTGAACACCTCAGTCATCAGAGCAATGGGGTGACAGGAAGGCAAGATTTAAGGGAAAATTCATAGGTTTGATTTTCTCCAGTTTCAAAGGATGAGTACTGAGGTGGGCGTGTGCGCACGTGTACACACACACACACACACACACACACACACACACACACACAGCAGTTGGGCATTGTCTATCTTGGACTCTCATTAAAATTCACCCAAAGATAAATAACTTAGGAATTCCTATGTCAAAGAACTACTGAGAACAAATACTACTTGACCAAACAGTCTCCCTCTTTTTTTTTTCTTTTTCTTCTTCTTAGCCTAGAGTTCAACTGGGGAAGAAATGGAATACATAGGGCTCCCACAGGACCCTGCACAAACATTCACCACAGAAACAATTCTCCTAGGAGCTCACTGAATGACAGGCTTTTTTCTTCATCACAATAAGGAAAAAAAAAAAAACAAAAACAAAAACAAAAATACTTACCATACTACTGTTCAGAAATCCTCAAATATGCTTCTAACTCCCTGTATCATTGTAATTAATATACATGAAAACTCATTTTAAAACAGAGAAAAGGACTTTCAATGAAACAGAATTACTATAGAAGTATGAAGAAAAAAAGACTAAACAGGCATGAAGTTAACATTTTTAATTATACAGAAACACTTATTTACAATTTATTTAAAATTTAAAAATCTGTGTTCTTTTAATCTAGTTATTTAAAAAAATCATTTATTTAATCATTGTGAGGAGGATAAAAAAGAATGGACATCAGGCTACAGTATTACATTTTCTTACTTTTTTGAGGGGGTGCTGAGGACTGAATTCCAGGGCTTTGCACATGCTAGGAAAGAATCTATCACTGAACTACTCCCTACCAAGGGATTACTTCTTATCAAATCAAGATAGGTTATTAAAAATATCCTGTTGCTTAATTTTCACAATAGTACATGGAGTGAGTTTCATAAGGATTATTTTTCTATTTCTTTTAAATGGTAATCTGAATCCCTTACAATTTAGTTTCATTTACTTGATAGGGACCAACATGTGGCATCACCATAATTAAAAAAGCAAAACAAATAAACAAATTGAAAAAGTAAAATACATAATATATACTTGGCACATAGGTGGTCTTGGTATTAGTATCTAGGACATAAAAATGAGACTCCAGTAAAAAGTCAATCCTAGCTCCCTTTCACACAACCTGTTTCATGGAATACTGATACCACTGATACTTTCTGGTATTTAACAGAACAAATACTCATTGGGATACTTCAAAAGATACTTTGTACTTCATTTACTTTCTCACCCTGATCCAAAGTATCAGGTACAATTTTTAAGCCAAAATCATTATTAAAAAAAAAAAAAGTACATCCATTTTTGTTGTTGTTATTCAAGGTTATATGGCTAATCTGTAAAGGGACAGAATCTGAACATAGATACTCCATATACAAAACAACTATTGTTAGTATATACCATTTAGGACACGTCTTCTTAACTCCTTGATTCCTTGATGAATAAGAAGCATCATGGGTAAACTGACATGGGTTAAGGGGTCATTCTATAGAGGCACTCCTATGCATAGCCCTCAATAATATAGAAAGGTGGTAGAAAACTCTCCTTCATCTTCTGTCAGTAGCAAAAAAAGAAGAGAGTTTTCAAGATTTGGCAGAGGTGTTACCTCAACAATGGGATTATTTAATGAGGATTATTTAATGGTCATTTTGCCTTGGAAGCATGGGAGATGATGGAGGGATAAATCCTCATATGAGGATTTATAAATCCTTATACACATCTATGAGTGAAAGACTTCCTAACAGAAATGCTGAAGACAGCAAGGACAGGTGGATAAAATGGTGCAGGTAAGCTCAGGTGCATAGGATACACAAAAGGGCCAGAGGCACTACACAGACGGAGTGAGAGTAAGAAGTTTCAAGAGCTTGGCCACTGGAGTATCATGGGCTCTGGACATGTCACAGGATTGAAATAAGGAAAAACTTCCTTAGGAAAGGAACAATTGGAGAATTTATAGATAAGAAACCCATGGTTTGTAACATTGTAAAAAGAAAGTTCACGAGCCTCATAATCTAGGAAAACCCCAATATGTTGTGGAGGAACAGTCACAGAGAGGACCAAGGTCAAAGGATCATAGTGAACATCCTCCTCAAAAGCTTTATATTCAAATATGGGAAGCCTAGCATCCTGCACAAAAGGATTATATTCAAATGTGTGAAGCCCTATAACCCAATAGCCACATTTAGGTTGATAATTTTTACTCTGTCCGTGGAAATTTGAGGACTGAAAATAACTTCTATCACACAACCCCAGATACCAGTCCTTCTTCTTGGACACATCTACCATCCAGTAATGTCTTCCTGATGTGATAGGCGGGTAGCCCAGAACACCTTCATGATAATTCCCACGCTTGCGCGAGTGTTCAAATACAGGCTTGCGTGAGTAGTGAGTTACATATCTTAATTGTCTCTGGTCCTTAGAAATGACAATATTTGGATTGTTGCTTGGAGACAGTGTCAGGCGAACTGTAGAAAAATTAGAGTTACATGACAGCTACGATTTAGCTTTATTTGTGATGTTATTAAAGGAATCCTGAGAAGAATTTAAGAAGTGGAATAAATTCTGATCAGAAGTCATAGAGAGGGCTGGGACTGTAGCTCAGTGGTAGAGGGCTTGCATAGCATGCATGATGCACTGGGATCGATCCTCATACCACATAAAAATAAACAAACAAAATAAAGGCATTCTACCCATCTACAACTACCAAAAAAAAAAAAAAAAAAAAGAAGTCAGAGAGATAGGACACTGCAGAAACAAGTATGTGAGTGACTGTTGGAAGGAGCAACATGGACCTTAAAACATGAGAACTACCAGAGAAATCAATTCTGAAAGACGTTGAGAAGACTGTGGCTTATGATACAATAATTTCTGCTTACCCCAGTAGCGTTGAACATCTGTCAGCTCTGAAATGATAAAAATTCATAGTGTGAAATACAAAGGTGTCAGCACTGAAATCCATTCCCTTTCCAGATTAGGAAAAGGAGGAGGGATATCATAGGGCAGTAAACTGGCAAGTGAGGATGAATGGCCACTCCCCATTAAATATGACCACATGGTGAACACACAGAGTCCACTCTCCCTTACCTAGAAACCACACCTTCTTCCCCATCTGTCACCTGCCACCACTAGAATCACACACTTAACCTAGCTCTTCTCACCTTGAGACACCTGCAGCATCCCCTTCAGATCAGGAGCTCGGAATACTCTTCTTTGTTCCTTGGGGAAAGTTTCTGGCTTCCTCAGCATTAAGTCCTTATACCTAGGGATGGAAAACGTTGACTCACACTTCAGACCTTGTGGTCCCCACCCGACAACAATGATTTCTTTCCATCATTTCACCCCATTGATGCACTTGAACTTTCTTCACCAAGGATCCTGAGAAGGGAAGGGAAGATTCCTAACTCTGAACTCCTAAGAAATGTTTCATGGTTACCTCCCTATTTAATTTCTTTGTGATCTTGTGAGGGTCTTAACATCTCAGAAGCATAGTTTCTAAAATGAATCAAGTTGCCCCTCTCTCTCTACCTCCTAGAACGCATGGTCAATGGTGAAATATTGGATTTTATGAAACTCTGGTGTCTAAGAAAAAAGAATATGATTTGGGGCTGGGGATGCGGCTCAAGCGGTAGTGCGCTCGCCTGGCATGCGTGCGGCCCGGGTTCGATCCTCAGCACCACATACCAACAAAGATGTTGTGTCCGCCGAGAACTAAGAAAAAAATAAATAAATGTTAAAATTCTCTCTCTCTGTGTCCCCCTCTCTCTCACTCTCTCTTTAAAAAAAAAATGAAAAAAGAAAAAAGAATATGAGGAAAATCAGTGCTATGAGTGTGTGTTCTGGAGAAAATGTTCAGAAACTAAGACTGCAGGTCCTGGCTCCTGGGTATTTGAGAAATAAGAAATGTAAGAATCATACCTGGAAATGTTCAAAGCTTATTACTAATAAGGAAGCCCTCAGGTGACATCTGAGGTTTCATATTCTCTGGGGAAAATGTCAAACATTTGGGAAGAGCAATACTATGAACACAAAAGTCATAGTAGTCTTAAGTCTATGTTTCTGAAAATATGCACCTTTCCCAAAGTATGCGATGCACATGGATCAACTGATTCTGGTGTGTTGCTATCCTTGCACACCAAGGCAGTGCCTTCTGGGAACTTCAACTTAGTTCCTGACGGTTCAGCCTCCTTATCATGCAACTGGAAGATGCTTGTACATACAGAAACTCTTTCATACACTTTATCCCTGATAGACCAACTTCAACTTCAGTCAAGATTTTTAATTATCCAGGGATTCTAGTTTGTTTGTGAAAATCTAAATAGAAATCACAAAGAAGCCCTTGGTCTCCTTTATTCCCAGAAGAAACATACAAACATCCAGGAATTGTCCCAAAGAGTAATTCTTAGTACTTATCAGACAAAGAAGAAAAATCTTGCCTACAGTAAATAAAGCAGCCATTAAAACTGCAGCCAGAGCTAGAAGTAGGCACATGAGGGCAAGAAATGGTGGTGCCACAGGGGGTCTAATGTTAGAACATCTTATCCCCAGGACAACTACTGTTTCAAACTCTGACCTCCACAACCCAAGTCCCCATCATAGAATCTGTCTAGTCTATACAATACTCAAATCGTGATTTGTGACTATAAATTTAATATAATACTATATCTAAATTTACCTGATCTGGGAGATGTTGTATTCTAACAGAACGCCAGATAATTCTACTAACTACAAATCTCTTCTTACTACACAAAAGGATCATCCCTGGTATCGCACACGTACCTTCTCATGACATCATTCATATCCTAGAAAGAAGGGGGGAAAAACACAAGTTACGAAATTACAGACTGTCCTCACTGACCAAGCTTCATCACATTGTCACCAGCCCCTGCTCTGCTGAGAACTGAGATGCTCACAGTGTGATGAACAAAATAGTAAAGATAAATTCAAGGGCTGGGGATATAGCTCAGTTGGTAGAGTGCTTGCCTCACATGCATGAGGCCCTGGGTTCAATCCTCAGCACCACATACAACACAAATAAAAATAAAAAAAAGATAAGTTCAAGCCAGTCATTCCATGGCTCCCCATGAGATAATTTAAATAAAGCACAATTCATTCACTTATTCAACATTTACATAAACTGATATACTATTATTTGCCAAGTATAAGCAGACTCTGGATAACCAAAGTTGAGTAAAAGACTGAAAGAAAGAGGAAAATGCCAGAAATCCACATAAGGCCAAAAAAATTCTTCAAAAATAAAGGGAAATAGATGTAATACCAGAAGAGAATTTAGAGTGTGTTGCTGGCACATGAGCTTGATGATTTTTATCTTTTTTTGGATTTGTTTTGGGGGGGTGCGCGGGGGGCCCACTGGGGATTGAACCCAGACACTCCCTCAGTTAGTGAGACTGACCTTGATGGAACTTACGATTCTCCTGCCTCAGCCTCCCAAAATATTGGGGTTATGGCATGTGCCATTGTGCGTGGCACAATATTTAAAGATGTTCAGTTGCAACCAAAATTCCTTCAACACATGGGTCAAATTCATAGAAAGAAATAAACTATAAAAAACTCTATAGTTCATTTCCCAAATTACTTCTTAATAATTTGGAAATATATTAACACAATAATTAAGTACTACTTTGATAATTTATATATGTATATTGTGTGTGTATATAACAATAAGATCCCAAAGAAGGAGAAAGGAAATGAAGTATTTGTGCCAAGTTTCTATATTTTGCAGGAATTAAGTTAGTATTGATGTGAAGTAGATTGAGACAGAATAGAGTGCATTTTGTAATCACCAGATCAAGCACTAAGACAACAAAAATACAGCTAGAAAACCAGGAAGACTAAATTTCTATCCTGGAATATATTTATTCAACAACAACAACAAAAAAAGGCACTTAAGAGAAGAAAAATACCAAGAAACTTCAGAAGAAATATAGAACACAAATAACAAAGTAGTAAATATAAACACAATTATATCAGTGACTACACTGAATTCTATGGTCTCCATATCCTTATCACAATAGAGATTGTCAAATAAACATCAAGCAAAAATAAATGACATAAACAGGCTAACAATAGATGAAAAAAAATTTCTTTAAGAGTTAATAAAGGTGATCAAATGTAAATAAACTGACTAAAGAAAGAAAAAGAAAGGCCAAGTGCAGTGGCACAGGGGATCACAAGTTCAAAGCCAGCCTCAGCAATTCAGTGAGGTGATAAGCAACTTAGTGAGACCCTGACTAATAATACAAGGATGCTTCAACATACAAATTTTAACAGAATGTAATATTAAAACCATATGATGATTTCAAAAGATACACAAAAAGCATATCATGAAGTTCTATACCCTTTCATGATAAAAACTCTCAACAAATTAATTACATAAGGAATATACAATAAAATAAAGTCCATACATGACAAACTCAGAGGTAATATCATAATCAACAGTGAGATGGTGAAAACCCTTCTTCCAAGATCAGGAAAAAGCCCATTTTCACCACTTTTGTCAACATGGTACAGAAAGTATTAGCCCAGGCAATTAGGCAAGTAAAAGAAGAAACAGATATGCAACATGGAAGTTAAATTTTTCCTCGTTACAGACAACATGATCTTATTGAAAACCCTACGGATTTCACAAACACACACACAGAAATCTTAGAATAAAAAACTAATTCAGTAAAGTTCTAGGATGTAAAATCAATATACAAAAGTTAATTGATTTTCTATACTAACAACTACCCAAAAGAAATGAAGAAACCCCCACTTATAATAGCTATAATAAAATAAAATACTTAAAGTTAACAAGGAAGTGAGAAATCTATATACTGAAACCTATAAAAAAGTTGATACAAAAATTGAAACAGACAAAAAAAGTGGAAAGATATCTTGTGCTAATGGGTTGAAAAAACTGATATAGAGAAACACTAAAATATTTCAAATTCAGCTAAAGCAGCAAAGCTGGAGGCATCACCATGAGTTTAAAATCTATAACAAAACTATGCTTTTTTTTTTTAATAAGCACTCTACTGACAAAGCTATATTCTCAGCCCTGATCTGTAATCTTTTGAAAAAAAAATTTTATTTATTTTTTAGTTTTCGGCAGACACAACATCTTTGTTTGTATGTGGTGCCGAGGATCGGATCTGGGCCGCATACATGCCCGGTGAGTGTGCCAGCCCCAACAAAACTATGCTAATAAAGACACAAAACAATGGCTATGAAAACAGATTCACTTGTCAATGGAAAACAATAGGGAGTCTGAAGGTTGGTAGGAATGGGTGTATTTATGGTCAGTTGATTTTTAATACGCTGTGTACCAAGAGTACACAGAAGGTTCAGGCATAGCGGCAATGCCCACTAAACCAGTGACTTGATCATATGTTCAAGCCAGCCTAGACAACTCAGCAATATCCTGTCTCAAAATTGAAAAAAATAAATAAATAAATAAAAAAGGGCTAGGGATATACGTAAGTGCTAGAGTTCCCCTTGGGTCAACCCATAGTGCTGGGGGTTAAGTACGGAGAAGATAAAACTGTCTCTTGAATAAATTGCATTGGGACAACTGGATAACTATATGCAGAAGAGTGATAATTAGGAACATATCATACCACATACAAAAATCATTTCACAGTAGATAAAAAACTTCAACATAACACATGGAACTATAAAACTACTTGAAGAAAACATACTGCAGTACTCCATGTCATTGGTCTGAGCAATGATATTTTGACTGAACCCCAAACCCTGGCAACAAAAACAAAATTAGAAAAATGGTATTACACCAAACTGAAAAGCTTGTGCACAGAAAAGGAAATAATCAACCAAATGAAAAGACAGGCTACAGAATGGAGAAAACATCTGCAAAGCATATGTTTTTAAGGGGTTAATATCCAAAATATATAAAGAACACATATACACGTATAATTGAATAGCAGAAAAACAAACATCCAATTTAAACACTGGCAAAGGACTTGAACAGACACTTCTCAAAAGAAGACAAACAAACTGCAGGTATATGAAAAAATGCTCAAAATCACTAATCATCAAGGAAACATAATTTAAAACTACACTGAGAGATGCCACTTCACACTTGGTAAGAAGACTATTATCACAAAGGAAAGGCAAGCATTGGAAAGGACACGGAGAAAAGGAAACCTTGGCACAATGTTGGGGGAATGTAAATGAGCACAGCTACGATGACAGATAATATGGAGGCTCCTCAAAAGATTGAAAATAATCTAGCCACCCAGCAACTGGGACTATATCCAAAGTATATGAATAAGTATGTCCATGAGATATCTCTCAGATTTACTAAAACACTATTCACAATAGCCAAGCTTTGGAAAAAACCTAAGCACCCATCAAAGGATGAATGGATAAAGAAAATGTCTCTTTCTCTCTCTCTCTCTCTCTCTCACACACACACACACACACACACACACACACACATACACACACAATGGAATACTATTCAGCTTTTAAAAAGACAGAGATCTGTCATTTGCAGCAACATGAAATGAACCTGCAGGAGATTACACTAAATGAAACAAGCACTTAAGAACAAATGCTGCATGATTTCATTTAAGTATGAGGAATGGGCAGAAAATGATCTCATATAAGTAGAGAGTTAAAATGGGGCTAGTCAGGGGCTAAAGGGCAGGAAGAATTGGGCACACATGTGATAAATATATACATTTTCTGTAAATTAAAATAGTCAATACATAGACACATAGACATTAAAAGGATTACAAAGAATTCTTATGATTAATTAGGATTACATATTTGAAAATCAGATGAAATTAACAAATTCCTATAGGATATCAATGACCAAAAACAGACTCAGGAAGTATAAATCTAAAACAGCCAGACACCAATAAAAAAGTTTAAAAATTTGTATTGCACCCAAAAAGGCAGAATAGACTGAGATGGCTTCACGGGTGAATTTCACTGAATATTTAATGAAGAAATAATACCAATTCTTCCAATCCCCCCCGCCCCCAGGAACTACAGAAAGGGGGAAGTCTCAACTCATTCTATGAGGGAAACGATAGATACATCTCTTGTAACCGGAAGCCATTTGTTTGTCAGCAAGGAAGCTGAGGAAAAGATGCTTAGGGCTGGGGATGTGGCGCAAATGGTAGAGTGCTCGCCTGGCATGCCTGTGGCCCGGGTTCAATCCTCAGAACCACATACAAACAAAGATGTTGTGTCTGCCGAGAACTAAAAGATAAATATTTTAAAAATCCTCTCTCTCTCTCTCTCTCTCTCTCTCTCTCTCTTTAAAAAAAAAACAACAAAAAACAAAGATGCTTAAAAAAGCAGAAAACAGGGCCTACCAAATATCACTGGTTACAGTGGATCTTCCCTCCAAGGTTTAACTTTTGAAATGCACTCGATAAAATAATAAAAATGGGATTTTTTCCTTGCTATTTACACATTTACTTATTCCATAAGCTTCATAATTGATTTGGGAATGAGGCACTTCAGGGCCCAGAGAAGCTGAATGTCTTACCTGCAGCATCTCAACTGTTGACCCTTCCAACCGATGTTCCAGATCTGAGATGAAATCTTTCACCAACTGGCTCTGCCGGATCAGCTTACTTTCAGACTCTGTCAGGCTGTTCATAATAACTTCCTCCTCGTTCTTCAGCTTTTGGATCTCCTGCTCCTCCTCGGATTGGAGGATGTCTCTCAGTTTTCCAAACTCTATCTGGACATTTTCCACCTCACTCTGTATTTTGTTCTTTGGGGGGGGGGGAGAGGGAGAGAGAGAGAGAGAGAGAGAGAAAGAGAGAGACTGGGAATAGGAACCATAAAAAGAACTATTTTACATGGGGAGTTCTCACAGGGTAGTCTTGGAACCAAGGGAGAGATTCTGAGAGAGGCCGATCTTTCCCTTTCCCTTCCTTCCTGACATTCCAAAACAATGACCTGAAGTCAGCATTGTCCAGACTCAACCTGAGCTGCAGTGGGATACCTGGGTGTGCCTCAGCTTCAGCTATCCAGGACACTCATATCTACTCCTCATTTCACTTTTTTTTTTTTTAGTATAATAGACTTTTTTAAAGTCACTGCCTATATACTGAGACAGAAGATTGTATTTACATAAGCAGAAGACGTAACATTTTACAACTTCTAAAATCAATCTCAACAATTACAATGACCTTGCATGTCAACACAAAGGGGAGGCATAAATGTTTAAATCTATGAAATCAAATTGTAATACTTACTGTAAAGAAAAATTAAAAAGCTTTCGAATAAAGGCCATTATTATTATTATTATTATTATTATTTTGGTACTAGGGAATGAACTCAGAAGCACTTGACACTGAGCCATAACCCCAGCCCTATTTTATATCTTATTTAGACACAAGGTCTAATTGAATTGCTTAGTGCCTTGCCTTAATGAAGCTCACTTTGAACTTGCCATCCTCCCATCTCAGCCTCCTGAGTCGCTAGGATTACAGGCGTGCATCACCACAGCCGGCCTAAAGGCCATTATTGAACCTACATGAAGAGCACAACTTGAACTTTTGAATTCATTCATCTTTTAAAGCTCTCCTCTGAATAACTTGAGTTCTAAGCATGGAATTCAGTACTGCGAGTATTCATTGGATTGAAGTTTGGCAATAATGTAGTCCAACTGCCTCCTTACTTCACACTGTGGGAAACTGCTCATGTCATAATATTGAGGGACAATTTTCACCAGCCATTCTAGCTTGATATCTGTACGTGTCCAGATGTAATTCTTTGTTGTTAGAACTAACTCATTATAATGCACCCATTCAGCCTTGTGGTCAAGAACTCTAGAGAGATGCAACTGAATGACCTGATTACCTTTCACAGTTAAGTAATGGCCTGTTCCTTCTAAATGTGCCACCTGCATAAAATACCCAGTAACCAGAGCTTTTCTTATGTTAATATAATAGTCCCTGCTGATAAAGTCAGTACTTCTATGGGGCATAGAAGTACTGTTCATAATCTGTCCATAATTCGAGATAGCTACTGGCGTACATTGTCTGTGGATATCAGGGACTGGTAGTTGATGAAGTTGCCATAACACCACTGAACCGACCCATGATTTTGTTTAAAAGCATGATAGACATTCAGCAGGTACAGATGATCTCCATCTATGTGGGCAAATCTCATCTTGTTCTCATCTGCAGCTTTCTTGGCCTTCATGGGGCAAACAAAACACTGTGGGACTGACAACATAGCAGTAATAGATAGGGCCTCATTAGAACAATTGTAGTTGCAACTTGCAATAACTATTTTAGCAAGCTGTGGATCTAGAGGAAACTGCCATCATGGATCCCAATTCAGTCAGAGCTCCATCATCACTTAAAGCACCCAGATAATGCAAAATTTCTAGGGTTCTCATCAGAGTTTCAGGAGCTGGTGGATCCATAAAATCAAAATGCACCAATTCATCAAAACCAGGTTTCCTCAACTGTAACACCACTGATGCTAAATTAAAATGCACAATCTCAGGATAGGTGTTATCCTGCATTCCTGTTTTATAATGTTTCTCTGTGTAAATCCTGAAGCACTTCCTAGGTCTGGTATGTCTAGCTCAGCCAGCTCTGAAGCTGATCTGAAGCTGCTCTAATAGCTGTCACCAAAAGAGTGACAGTGATGTCAGTGATGTCCTGCAATGTTAGTTGACACGACCACCATTCTTCTAATTACTGCATTTTGTTTATTGGGAGGTGGAGGGTGCTACTGCTGGGGTGGAGTGCAGAGAAGGGTGGAATGATTTTTTTTTAATATATTCTTGAGGATAACACTTAGATGAACTGAGAAGAAAATTTAGACAAGTCTATGGCTTTCTCAATTCTGTACACTGTTTTAGAAATACCTTATCTTGATTTTTAAAAAATTTTGTTTTTTTATTGTAATTTGTTATATATGATAGCAGAATGCATTACAATTCATATTTTTTGGAATAACATTTTTTAAGTATTTATTTTTTAGTTGTAGGTGGACACACAATATCTTTATTTCATTTTTACATGGTGCTGAGGATCGAACCCAGTGCCTCACAGTGCTAGATGACCGCTCTACCACTGAGCCATAACCCCAGCCCAGTGGAATAATTTTAATGTCATCAACTTCAGAACCCATAACATCAACCTCAAGCTTTATTCTTTTATAGGCTTCATAAATTTCTTCTTGATTGGTAAAGAAAAGTAGAAGATCTCCCTCCTCCTCTTCCCACATATGTATCTGGATCACTGTTTGAATTGGTGCTTCAAGATAGTTTCTCTCTGGTTCTGGAGTATAAAAGATCTCAACAGGATGTATGAGGCTAGGCATAATTAATAGTGGACAGTGATCAAAGTAAATCTGAATTTTCCCTCATGTAGTAGTATTCGTAACTATAACCTTTAAATCGAATCGATGTCTTACAACTTGCATTGAAACACCCATGAGAATATATGTAGCCAGTGTTCTTTCATGAGTCTCATCAACGATTATTACACCATAGTGCTCCAGGAGGGGATCGTTCATGGCTTCATGAAGTGACATCTCATCAGTCATATACTTAAGTATAGTTTTTGCACTACTACAGCCTTCAAATCAAATGGAATAACCAGCTTCCTGGCCCAACGTCACCTCTATTTCATCAGCAACTCTCTGAGCCACGCTCCCTGCAGCCACTCTCCTGGGCTGGGTACAGGCAACTCCTCTCTTGGGTCCTGGTGAAGATCGCACACACAACTGTGGAACTGTGTTGTCTTACCAGACCCAGTCTCACCAACCAGAACAAATAAAAAATAACGAGCATATCTGTAAACTTATTCAAACAAAGAGCTGAAGTCATTTCTTTAGAATATCATAATCATCAAGGTGTATGGGGTAAACTGGTGAGTGGATTAATACACTGCAGAAGTGATTTGTGTCCTGCATGTCCAGTGGGTGCGCTGAATAGACAGAATGTGTTGATAAGATAAATGATAAACTTTTAAAGGTCGTAATACAGCACTGATAAGCACAGCAATTGGTTGAAGCTCACAATTCCTTCTGGCTTTCTTTCTCCCTCTCTTGCTCTCTAAGCCCTCTATCACATTCTCAGTCCTACTTTCTCTTGTTCCCTGCAGGCTTCTGGTTGGAGGAGTTATCCTCCCTTAGGTCCAACCAGTGCTATTTGGGCATCTTATTCTTTGAGCAAGTGGTTTGGAAGGAATTAAAAAGAAAAAAAATGTGGCGACTGTATTGGCATAGTGGAGAAGAACCACTTAACTCTTGGGGATGCCCACGCTCCAGCTACAACTTCCTCATTCCACTCTTGAACCTCTGCCGAAAGCTAAACAAGGAGGACAGAATCATGACCCATAGCCAAAGTATTCCTTCAGTAGAATCAGAGTCTCAAAAAGCACCACAGCAACAGGACGCAAGCCAACCTCACTGGAGTGCCTCCCTGTGAACAGCTCTCTCCAAACAGCTGTACTCCTTTGTGTTGTACCCACTCTCCAGCCTCCACTCCAAAAGGAAAAGGGCAAAGAGGATTATTCAAATGCTTTCCACCTTATAGACTGACATGAAATAAAGAAGAATCCCTTCTTCCCAAGATCCTGCCCAGAGTTCTAGCTAATTCCCTCAGAAAGTATTTCCTCCTACCTTCCAGAAAGTTCTCTCAGTTTGGATGTCAACTTTCCACTTCTCAGCTTCTTCCTTGGATCTCTTCAGGTTTTGCAACATTTCCTGAAACTTCTCCTGTGAGAAAAGAACCACACCAGAGTCAAGGGAAGAATTTTCTTAGCACCTAGAGAGAGGATAAACCTGGAAAAAAATCAGGTTGATCTCAGAAGAAACTAGAGCTTTCAGAAACTGTGTGAACAGACAATGGTAATATATGAATTGGAAGAAATCCTGTGGTGGAAGGTGTCTTCTCTAAGTCTCTGGTAATAATGTTACCAACCTCTCACCAACAGTAGTCTAAATATTTTTGCACTAGAAGAGGAACCTGATGTTGCAGCAAGGAAAGAACTTATATATCAACCCTTCTCCTTCACTCTTCTGCTGAAAAAAGCCTTCAGAGCTTTTCTTGGACTCGAAATCTCTACCCATCTAGCACAAGGTGGTGTATTTTTATGCTCCCTGTCCAAGAGTTTCTACTCCAGGCTTAGCAATTAAGTGAAGGTAAAATCACATCCTTTAGGCCTCAGAAGGTAAGCATAGCATAGCATAGAAACAAATCACAGGCATCAGTTTCATGATACAATGAAATTAGACAAAATATCATCTCTGTCCTCCCTCCATCTGATCTCTTACCTGGTACACCTGGATAACCTCCTCCAAGAGGAATGTGGAGTGTCCACGGTGCTCCTGAGAACGCTCACAAAGCCAGCAAATTACTGTCTTGTCTTCCTGACAGAAGAGTAGGAGCGTCTCTCCATGGCGTGCACAGTGATACACCTTCTGCTCCTCCTCTGGGTTCAGGTTGACACCCCTGAGCCTCTCCACTATGTTGGCCACATGCCGATTAGGCCGCAGGTTCTCAAACTGGTAACTGATTCTGCACACAGGGCAGCTGCTCTCCCCTTTTTGACTCATCATGGACTCATAGTTTGAAGTGATGCAGGCCTGGCAGAAGCTGTGGCCACAGTCAAGGCTCAGAGGCTGTGTCAGGAGATCCAGGCAGATGGGGCAGGTCACCTCCTCCTTTACATTCCCCAGGATTGCTGAAGCCATAGCATCTGTTTTCCTGCTCCTGCCTGTCCTGACTTCTGAGATTCCTCCTACTCAGATTCCTACAAAAGTGGGCAGAGTAAGAAAGGTTGAAATAGAATGGATACTGACTATGTAGAAATGATAATAGACCCAGACCAAAATTTTTAAAAAAGAGGAAAAACAAAGAACAGAGTTTGGTAACATTGTGTAAGATCTTTTCATAATAAATATCAAGTAGGTCACGTCACATGATAAATTTCATATATGTAACGACTATTATTTCCCTTTACTATTACTGGAAAGGCAGAGAAATAGAGGCCTGTTCTAGCAAGAATTTTGTGTAACCTACCATCTATCCTTGCCTGTTTTTCCCCTGGCCAAAAACACATCCTCAGTGTTAAAAGCACCAAACAACTCATGCCTCAGGCATTTCACCCTTGCTCTTTCCCAGTATAGAAAGCTCCCTGATATTAGTATGACTCCTTACCTGTTATCTTATCACAAAGAGCTGCTCTGACTACCTTACCAAGAGTTCAAACACCTTCATCTCTGATACTTATGTAATGCTATTTTTTCTTATCAGCACATAATAAATAAAAATGAGTGTGTGCTCCTGGGAGTGTGTCTGAACCTCATAAGTTATAATCCTTTCACTAGATGTGTGAATAGAGATACTAAGTGACTTACTATTTTCAATGTGATTTATCTTCAATACATTGAGGTGAGATGAAGTTATTCCATTTAGGGTCCATTTAGATGTCCCCTCTCTACATTACAGTTAATCCAAGACAAAAGAGCTAACTGCATAGTTACCTATTGGTCTTGCAATCATTCTACAAAATGTCACTGACTTTGTGTTAGCAACTAGATTAAATATCAAAAACGTAAGATGAGCCCAAGCACAGTATAAACAACTAGGGATTAATCAACTGGACAGGCATAGTAAATTAAATAGCCAGAAGGAGCAGACATGACAAACACTACTAGAGAGATGGGCAAGTTGCTGCAAGACTAAATAAAAGGGGCAAAGAGAAGATTTTTCCAAGAATTCCAAGGTGAAAACAAAGGTTTAACAAACCTAAAAAGCGTGAAGGGGAATATGGAATGAAAAAGGAGACAAATGTGTTAGGTAAAATAAATCACCCTTATGAAGAGCCTACTCATGTATGACATAAGCTCTTCAATGTTTTTGAAATTGCTAGCATAGGCTGGTGTGGTGGCATGTGCCTGTAATCCCAGCACCTTGGGAAGTCAAGGCAGGAAGATCGCAAGTTTGAGGACAGTCTCAGCAACTTGGTGTAGACTTAAGCAACTTGTTAAGACCCTTTCTCACAATAAAAAATTAATAAAAGGGCTACGGATGTGGCTTAGTAGTTAAGCACACCATGGTCCAATTACCAGTACCTAAGTAAATAAACAAATGAACAAAATTGCCAGAATGCCTGATGTACGGTGAGTTGTAGGGCTTTGGTATCATATAAGTCTGCAGGAAACAGAAAATGTGACACTTCTCAATTATATAACACTTGAGGACTATTTTCTAATAATAGGGAGAAAATATCAGTCTAAAAAAGTTCCTGTGTCACCCCAAACAGAGCTTTGCCTGAATTATGCAACTTTGTGTCCTGGTGCCAATATGATACCGTGCCCACCTCTCAGGGAAGCAGAGCCCCCATTGAGCTAGTCCATCCTGCTCTTCAGGCCAAAGAGCAGAATTGCTCTTCCTCCTCAGAACCAAACTTGCACTCTTGAATGGGAGCTGCTGAGGCACTCTCCTCCCGGGAGTGGAGTCATCTCTGTGCCATACCATCTTTGAGGCCTGAACTGCTGTGGTGCCCCATCTTCTCAGGACAAGGTATTATCACTGCACTGTTCCTGAGCTGGGAACTGCAAGGACTGAGCCACAGCTGTGGCCCACATTCCTAGGTCTTTGCTGCGGGTGCCCCATGGCCCCCAGAGCCTGGGCTTCCACAGAATCCTACTGTGTTGGTCCATATTTGTGCTGCTACAAAAAAATACCTGAGACTGTGTAGTTTTTTTAAAAAAACAACAACAATGAAAACATTTATTTCTTATGGGTCTGAGGGCTAGAAAGTCCAAGATTAGAGATCTATGTCTGCTGAAGCTTTCTTGGGCATCATCTTGGGGCAAAAAGGAGTAAAGTGCATACATGAAAGAGACAGAATATGAGACAAGTGGGAAGGAGGCCAAACTCATCAGCACCTCACTCCCATGCTAACTCTCTCCTGTAATAACAGCATTAATCCATTAATGAGGACAGAAGCCTCATGACCTCATCACTTAGAGGGCCCACCTGTCAACAGCATTGGGGATTAAGTTTACAACATGTAAATTTTGGCATAGATTCAAGGGTTGGCCCCATTCTACCCCATGTCAGAGCCATAGCTATATGTCCTCTCCCTGGGCCTCAGCTGCTAGGGTACACCTCAGAGTCTCAGGGTAGGGTTGTAAGGGTGACCTACATATACCCTGGTTAATGATCTCATGAACCAGAAGTTCCTAAGTGCCACAGAAGTTGGTTCCACAAGTCTCTAAGTCCAAGATCCTGGCTCTGCAGCCACTCTGAACATATGTACCCTGGAACCCAAGTGGCATCTAAAAGCTACCGACAAGACACCAGCTGTGTTGCCATGGCTGTTGCCACAGGTTCTTGCAGTGCAGGCCACTGAGTCACATTCAGACTTTGCACATTGATTACAGCTGACAGAGCTACATGAAGACTCCTCCATTATGCCTACCTAAAACCAGAGCCACCCCACCCTGTTCAAGTGGCACTCTTGTAGTCACCTGAAGTGAAAGTCTTTCCCCACAAAAGATAATCTGCAAAGCTAACATGCAGACAGCCACATGTATACTCAAGAGGTGTGAAGAAGCAAAGAAAGAGGAATCTATCAAAGGAACCTCCAGTAACTGACCCCAAGGAAATGAAAAGCTACGAACTGCACCCAAAGCAATTCAAAATAACAACGAGGAAAGAAGAGTTTCAGCAAACTTAACAAAAGAGCCACAGAGAAATATTAGAGCTGAAAAATTCAATACAACAAAGGAAATTAAAACTGCAGGAGAGAATTTCAACAGTAGATTAGCTCAGGCAGAAGAAAAAAAAATCTATGAATTTGGGAACCTGTGTTTGGTGTGCATGTCTGTAATCCCAGCTACTCAGGAGGCTGAAGCAGGTGGATGAAATTTCAAAATTAGTCTGTGAGACTTAGTGAAACCCTGACCCTAAATATAAAGGCTGGGTATTTAGCTTAGTTGTAGAGTGCTTGCCTAGCATGCACAAGGCCTTGGTTTTGATCTCTAGTAAAGCAAACAAAGAAACAATGACAACAAAAACAAAACACAAGTGGGATTTATCTGTGGCATAAAAAACTAGCACATACAAATCAATCAATAAGACACATAATATTACAGAACAAAAGATTAAAACCACATGGTGGCCAGGTGTGGTCGTGCAAGTCTGTAATCCCAGTGGCTGAGGAGGCTGGGGCCGGAGGATCTTGAGTTCAAAGTCAGTCTCAGCAAAATTGAGGCGCCAAGCAAGTCAGTGAGACTCTGGTCTCTAAATAAAATACAAAATAGGGTTGGGGATGTGGCTCAGCAGTAGAGTCCCCTTGAGTTCAATCCCCAGTGAAGGGGTTATGGAAAATAATATTCCTACAAGAACCCAGCCACCCCCTAACAACAGAGGAACAGTGTGACTCAGGAGGAGGAAAGGAAACTAGCCAAACATTAAACCTCTCCTAGAAACAATGGGCCCCAAAGTAAAAAAACAAACTTTCATCCCTTCCTGGGTTCATCCCCAGCATCTCCACCAAAAGCAAACATTAATCCCTTCCCAACAACAATCAATCCTGAAAGGAGGAGGCAGGTATTGAAAAGCTAGGCCCTGGACTTTTACCCTTTCCCACTACAGATGAGTTCTGGAAGGTGAAAAGCCAATAGTGAAACTCTAGGTAACAATGGGTCCCAAAGGAAGGAAGATAAGCAGTGAACATTAAAAAAAAAAAAAAAAAAAAAAAAGTTCTGAGCTTTTCCCAGTGACAATGAGTTTCAAACTTTTGACAACTGTCTTCATGAGCTAAAATTTTAACCTGCACAACTAGGTCCCTGATCGTTCCAATAGCACTTCTACAGTCTCCAATGATTAATTCACCCTCATTGTAAATTATAAAACTCAGACTCCTTCTGTAATCCGAAGGCCATTTTTGCAAACAGAAAATGTGCCCTCTCATGCAAAATTGATTGACTGCCCTGTAGAATAAAGGAGAGCTTGCTGATCTGTTTGAGGTCAGCTTCGGTCCTGGTTATCTGTATTTTCATTATGGTGTGGAAACCATGTTGGTTATTTTTGCTTACACCTGGTAGCCTCCCTGCAAACAAACAAACAAACAACAAACAAAAATGATGACCATAATTGTTGCATGAAAGCATCTGACAAAGTACAACATCCTTTTATTATTAAAATCTAAAAAATTTAGGAATCAAGCCGGGCAAGGTAGTGCAGACCTGTAATCCCAGCAGCTAAGGAGGCTGAGACAAAAGAATCACAAATTCAAAACCAGCTTCAGCAATTTAGCAAGGCCCTAAGCAACTCAGTGAAACCCTGTCTCAAAATAAAATAGAAGAAAGAGCTGGGGATGTTGCTTAGTGGTTAAGAAGCCCTGGGTTCAATCCCCAGTTTAAAAAAAAAAAATAGGAATAAAAGAAAAATTTCTTCAGGATAATAAAGACCATATATGAAAATACTATAACTAATAGAGGATAAAAGCTTTTCTTTGCAGATCTGATAGAGAGCATGTTCACATTTGTCATTTCTGTTCATCATAGTACTGAAAGTATTGCTGAAAAGTCAGTCTTTGTCCTTGAAGCCAATCCAATAACGAGGACATAGTTGTTAGGTCGGTGGCAGTGACTTGGTGGCGACTTAGTGGCAACTTAGAAAAAGAAAAAGAAGACTTATTGCTTTACTTGCTAAGGAGAAACATGGGGGATTCTTGCACTGAAGTCTATGATTTTGCCTGTCAGCAGAAAGGGGGCTTTTAAAGAGGTGATTCAAAGGCTACATTACACTTGTTGTGTTCTCTGTTGGAGTTGTAATTTACTTGTTAATTCTTCTGATACCACCCCCAAAGTCTGAGTTACTTCTTCCTATGGTGGGTGTGTATCCAAGGACAGATAAATCTGGTTACCATGGGGGAAGAAAGGTAACCCTATTTCCCATGAGATTAAGGAAAAGGAAAGATTAGGGAGGAGCAGGGAGAGAAGAAGAGAAAGAAGCATGAACATTTTAAAAATAAGTTGCAGTGCCAGAGCAACAAGGGCTACTACATTCAAAGCATAAAATGGATCACTGTTATAAAAGAACTGAGAAGAACAACCAGATGAAAGAAAGAAAGAAAACTATACAAATGGGAAAGGAAATGGTAAAATTGTATGTATTTACAGATGACAGAAAACTCCAAATACTACATAAAACCTCTTAGAGCCAGTAAATTAATTCAGCAAAGTCACAAGATACAATATCATCATAGAAAAATCAGGCTGCATTTCTTTGCACAAATAATGATTACCAACCTACACACCTGAAAAAGAAATTAACCAGGCTGGGGATGCAGCTTGGGATGTGCAAGGGCCTGGTTTCCATTCCTAGTATTGAAAATTAATTAAGAAGTCATTCCATTTATGAAAGTGAAACCAGAGTTGGGAGATGAGACTAGATTTTCCACTTTACCAAATTCCCAAGTTTTGAAGAATAAAGTCCACAGATAATCACAGAAGGGAAGTAAATGGAACAGGATTTATTGAAGCGAGAAGAAATACAATCCCACTTTGTGCTGTCTTCGGAGTTTATATATGGTTCTAGGGCAGAGCTTGAAGCAAATCTATGTAAACTGGGTATGGAAAAGGCATGTGGCTATCATCCAAGTTTCACTTCAATCCTTCTTACTGTAATCCATTCTCCTTCCTGTAACTTCCATTTGGTTCACCTCCACCTTCCATTTTCTACCTCTGGGACAAAGAAGTTGGTTGTAGGTGTACTCACAGGTGAGCCTTCAGGACTTTTACATTTGAAATAGGCCTTAACATGTGCATTCATATGTACACTGTTGTACCCCTTAGCCTCCAGGTGTGGTTGAAGGGGGCCCATTTTCTTGACTGCCTGGCCATTTTACTGATCTATTCTATCCTCATTCAAAAGCATAAAAAATAAAAATAGGAAAAATGTAACTAAAGACATGGAATATTTGCACAATAAAACTTACCTATTGAAAGTAATTGAAAAGGGCATAAATTAACATAAAAATGTCTGGTATTCAATGATTGCAAGAATTAACATTCTTAAAAAAATCCATACTGTCTAAAGCAATACTCAAATTCAAGGTAACCCTTATAAAAATCTCTATGGTATCAGTCACAGAAATAGGAAGAACAAGACTAACATTCATTGGAAATGACAAATAAAACTTCAAAAGGTCAACCCTGAGAAATTTCAAAGTATGTTACAAAGCAAAATTACTGAAAACAGTACAACTGACATAAAAATGTACACACAGATGAATGAGCAAAGTAGAGAGCCCAGAAATAAATCCAAACGTATATAGTCAAATAATTTTTTGACAGTGGAACCAAGAAAAAAACAATAAAGAAAAGACAGTTTCTTTAATAAACAGTACTGGGAAAAAGAATTTCCAAATGCAAAAGGAGGAAAGTTGACACTTATCTTAAGCCCTATAAAAAAACCAACTGAAAGCCAATAAAAGATCTAAATGTAAGGCATGAAACCCCTAAAAGCAAACAGAGGAAAAGCTCTCTGACATCGGCCTTGGCAATAATAGTTTGGATCATATTAAAAATCCAGGCTATATATAACATAAGGTTCTCTAGTTCTATCCATTTACCAATAAATGCCATAATTTCATTTTCCTTTATCGCTGAATAAAACACCCTTGTGTATATATGCCACATTTTCTTCATCCATTCATCTGTTAATAGGCACCTGAACTCACAAAGTCAAGGATTGAACATTTTCTCTCACATGCAGAAGCTAGACCAAAATAAAGGGGAAAAGGTGGGGAGCATTCCAGGAAAAGAGAAGAGACATCAGTGGAGTAAAGGAAGAGAAGATGGGGGGAGGGAAGAGCACAGGAAATGGGAGGAATCACGGAATAAAATTGACAAATGGTTCTATATACATAAAGGAATGTACTACAATGACTTTCACCTGCAGAAAGAAGACCAGTAGAGAAGTGTTGAGAGCCACAGCCCAGTCGGGATGGCACCTAGCTTTGCCAGAAGGAGTGTTTGAGAGGTGATGCCAGAGAGCCACTAAGATGATGATAATTAAGTTATAATTGCTGTGACTGGATGATGCTGGATAGAAACAGACTGTGTATTGAGTTGTATATAGACCCCTGCTGTCTGGCAATAGGTCGGCTCCTGTTGCCTCAGGCGCCCAGTACTTTGGAGTTCCCCTGGTGGCTTGGTTATTTTGTGCCCAGGGAGATTG
This sequence comes from Spermophilus citellus, assembly GCF_964194105.1. NCBI lineage: Eukaryota > Metazoa > Chordata > Mammalia > Rodentia > Sciuridae > Spermophilus > Spermophilus citellus. The sequence goes on from NC_138183.1 coordinate 198,180,306, forward strand.
TGGTATTTGGTGGCCCATGTGGGGGATGCCTGAACTTGGGGGTAAGTGAAATTGCTCGCCCCTGAGGGAGAGGGAGAGAATGGGTGACCATTTCAAACAACAATGTGTTCTTGTTTTGATTTGTTTTGTTTTTGTTTCAAGCTGCCTGTCCCTAGAACTTTCTCAGGCAAACTGGGGAAAATGGTTGGCTCAGGATTGAAAGTTGTTTGGCCCTGAGGAAGAGACAGAGATAAACCACGGATACATATATCAAGAAAATAGAAAAACTGATACAACGAATTTTTGTTCCGTTTTTGTTTCATTCTGTTTCGGTTTTGTTTTGTGTTATCTTGTTGGGTTGCGTTATACTTGTAGCAGAAATATGGGGTCAGAAATGAGCAAAAAAAAAAAAAAAAAAAAACCAAACCGAAAGGGTGTTAAGTAAATTGCTAGAGGAAGGAGGCATTCAGGCAGCAAGTGCAGAGAGAGCACAGGAGGTGGCAGCCCAGCTTGAGATAGCGGCAGAGAAGTTTTTCTATCTAAAAGGAAAAGACAGCAACTAGGATAACTTTATCAGACATAAATAGGAAATAGCTTTCTAAAATACTGCTTAGCATTAAGTTCTTAAAGTAATTTTAATGCCATTTAAAAAAGATTTTGAGGAAACTAGGCTTACTTTGAAAGCATGAGAAAGAAAGAATAAAAAGGTGTTTGTACATGGCAGATTGAGACAAAAATTCTTTTTTTTTAAAGAGAGAGTGAGAGAGGAGAGAGAGAGAGAGAGAGAGAGAGAGAGAGAGAGAGAGAGAGAGAATTTTTAATATTTATTTTTTAGTTCTTGGCGGACAGAACATATTTGTTGGTATGTGGTGCTGAGGATCGAACCCGGGCTGCACGCATGCCAGGCGAGCGCGCTACCACTTGAGCCACATCCCCAGCCCAAGACAAAGATTCTTAATGGAGTAAAACAAAGAAAAAAAAAAGAGATTTTAAAAAGTTGTCTAAAGAGGATTGCAGAGTTCTTAATAAAAGCCTTTAATTGAAGGGCAGCCGTGTAAACTAACATTAAAGCGATTTAAACAGAATCTAAGCCTCATTTAAAAGAGTGAAGCTGTAGGTGGTGAATAGTCATTTAAAAGTACAGTATAGATGATAATTGGAAGGCTTTAAAAGGTTAAACTGAAGGTGGTTAAGATGCCTTCATGCCGGAGAAAAAACTAAAGACATTATAACTCATTGCTTACAAAATTTTGCCACTGTAGGCATTCCAAAACAGTTAAAAACAAATAATGGCCCTGGCTATACTTCTACCTCTTTTAAACAATTTTGCTCATCATACTATTAAAATGTACTTATTAAAGCAAAAAGAGGGAATTGGGAAGGGGTATATATCCCCCAAAGATAAATTTAAAATAACCCTTTTTACTCTAAACATTTAAAATTTGGATTCATCAGGGCTTAGTGCTTTGGAAAGGCATACGTGTCCAAAAAATGTACATGAGCCCAAGGTACTCTGGAAGGATATTCTAACAGGACAATGAAAAGGTCCTGACCCAGTGATTGTCTGGAGTCAGGGGTCTGTTTGTATGTTTCCACAGGGAGAACAGCAGCCAATTTGGATTCCAGAGAGACTAACTAAAGTGATTTCCTATAGACCAAAAAGAAGATGACTTGGCTCAAATCCATAACAGCTGATATCCAGAACTCCAGTTTGGCTATCCTTACATCTGCGACAGTGATTCTCCCACACCTGGAGGCTAATGAATAATGAACACCATTAAGGCCTATTTCAAATGTAAAAAAACCTTGGGGCTTGCTTGAGGGAATACCTTCAGACCCATATGCAAGTTACAGGAAAAAAGATGGGATATCAAAAGAAGAGTCAAACCCAGGTGGTAACCAGAATGCTTTTTTCAATATCTATTTTATTATTGCCCTTTCCCACATCATGAAGTTCCATTTTATTTTTTGAGCTCATACAGACCTAGCTTAATGTTTTTCTTATCAGTTCTATTTTTTGACTGTGGAGTTTTTAAACATTGTAATGGAGATTTCACCTGTGAAAAGCTACAAGGCCTTTACTATTATGTTATGTGTTGTATGTATTGTATTATGTGTGCACACTTGTGTTTTGTGTTGTATGTCTGTATGTGCGTATGTCCATATATCATATATGAGGAGCGCTCATGAAAAAATGGATCCAAATTTTTTTTTTATTATTCATGTGATTTAAATGGTTTAATTTAAATTGGTTAAACAGCTGTTGAAGACTGTTTTAAAATGTGAACAAAAAAGGAGGTTAACAGACCTGTTTGTTTACTTTCACCTTTCCTTTTCATTATATCTAATTCTATTCAGGATACTAAATTGTTTAGAAAATTGCTTTTTTTAGTGCCTGCTGGAATGTTACATAATTTTTTTTTTTTTAGCCATCATTGCCAGAATGCCTATCTTCATCCCAGTGCCGGTGAAGACAAAGATAAAACCAAACTATAGCTTCTGCGATAGCTATCACAACAAACTGTATAAACTGATACATCAATGAATAATGTAACTCAACAAGTGATGCTCAATCAAGGAGTCGATTTACTTTGTGAGGAAATGGACATATTAATGGATTCCTCTGCTTTGAACTGCTTGCAGAACTTGCCTGGACTATGTATCACTTGTATGCATTGTGAACTATCTGTTGATGCAGCAACTTGTGGTAGTGCCGGGGTATTTTTGCTGATGATGTCATCGGTGGTACAATTTTTCCAAAAGGAGCCGTCAATTGACTTGGTGTCATGGTATTTTTGTATCCTCCTCCCTTCTGCTTGTGATAGTCATTCAGCTAAAATTTGGGGGCCAACAGAGGTGAGGCAAAGAACCTCACCCCCCCACTGGTGCAAAGGCTATCCACAAGTATGGCTGTATGCTGGGCTGGTAGTCAATGATGGGTAAGATCCAATTGCAATGGTACCAATCTAAGACAGGAGGCTGACGCCTTGAGGTCAGCTCCTCTGATGATGGGTAAGGACCATATGTATTATTGGACAACCTAAGACAGGCACGGTCCCTAAGCCACATGCTTGTTGTTTAATTAAACAGAAGGGGGGAGATGTTGAGAGCCACAGCCGAGTTGGGATGGCACCTGACATTGCCAGAAGGAGTGGTTGAGAGGTGACACCAGTGAGCCATTAAGATGATGATAATTAAGTTATAATTGGTGTGACTGGATGATGCTGGATTGAAACAGACTGTGTATTGAGTTGTATATAGACCCCTGTTGTCCGGCAATAGGGCGGCTGCTACTTTGGAGTTCCCAAATTGAGTTCTCGCAGGGGTTCCTGGTGGTGGGTGTGGAGCCCGGTGGATTATGAGAGAGTTCCCGGGGAGTGTGCGTGGAGTGCTGGTGGAGTTCGGGCAATAAAGGACTTCCTGTTTGGACCTACAAGTGCCTCCTGGGGGCTCGGTTATTTGTGTCCAGCTAGACTGTGGCAGAGAAGAGAAAGAGGAACAGAAGGGAGGAGAGTGAAAGGGGAAGTAGTGGGGACTGAAATGGAACAAAATGTATTCCATGCACATATAATTATGTCAAATGAACACCACTATGATTATAATGCACTAATATAAACATTTTTTTAAAAAATCCAGGCTACAGTGTGATGTTCTGGGTTGGATTCGCAGCACCAGAGGGAGGCATGGAGCTCGGATTACAAAATCCAAAAATAATTATACAGAAACAGTTCTGCACAGCAAAGGAAACAATCAACAAAATAAAAATGTCTTCTGATTGGGAAAAAATATTTGTAAGGCACAGATCAAATAACTGGTTGATACAAAAAATACACGAAGAACTCATACAAGTCAGGAACAGAAAAATCTGATTTTAAATATGGATAAAGAAACTGATGGATATTTCTGCAAAGAAGACATAAAAATTGGCTAAGAGGCATATCTTAAAAGGTACTAGACATCACTAATCATCAGGGACATGCAATTCAAAACTACACTAGACATTACCTTATACCAGGTAAGATGGCTTTTATAGACAAGATGACACATAAAAAGTATTGGCAAGGCCATGAAGAAAAGGGAACCATTGCATACTTTTGTGAGAATGTAGTCATGTGACAATATGGAGACCCCAACAAAATGAAAAACAGAACTACCAAATGGCCTGGTAAGTCTTCTTCCTGGGTACATGTCCAAAGGAGATGAAATCATGTTCTTATAAAGATATCTGTACTCCCATGTTCACTGTGGCATTATTCACCATAGTCAAGACTTAGGAAACAATTAAATTGTCCATTGGTTGACGAATGGATAAAGAAATTTTTATTTCTGTTTGTCCATCCATCCATCATCTATTGATGATACATAATTCAGCCTCAGAAGAGGAGTCCTGTCATTTGGCACAACCTGGATGAACCCAGAGGACAAACTAGGTTTGTAAAAAGCTAAGCAACATAACAGAACTTTAATCTTTTGTGATTGAGGTAAACTGTTTCTCTTGGCATGATGGAAGTACTGATGTTATGTAGAAAGGATTACTTTCTCTAAAGAGGCTGAGAAAATAAAATTGAATTATACTTAATTTGCTAAACACTGTCATCTAGTATCAGTTGAGGCTTTAAACTGAAAAATAATAAGTCAATTCCAAAATACTGTGAAATGTTAATTACTACAGAGCCCTTCCTGCACCCTCATCAGGAACTTGCCCTTGCTCCAACAGGTTGCTAAGGTAACCTGTCCCAGGAATTGTCCCACCCCACAGAGAGCTATAAGCTTGTTAATTAATGTGCTCTGAGCTGCTCCATCCTGCCCTTCCCCCTTCAACCCACCTATTTCCCACAATGAGCATTCTGGGCCTATTCAAGTAAGCAGGAAGGAGAGAGATAAGGGGAAGAGAGCAGAACAAAGGAAGCCTAGGACATATAAAAAGGCAGAACACCTTGTTTCTGGGGATACTAGGATACAAGCTATGGCTCCCTTCTTCTTCCTGGGGAAAGTCTATGTTACCTCTTTTTAAATAAAACTCTGCCTTATATGGTTGCTTCTGCATGCTTCTTTAGTGTTCAAACTTCAACATGCAATGGAGAAGAACTCGTCACCTATAACAGGTGGCATTAATTCCACTGACTATGGAGGCAAAGAAAGGAAGATCACGTGTTCAAAGTCAACCTAAGTAAGTTAATGAGACCCTGTCTCAAAAAATGGCGGTGTGTGGCTCAGTCAGTGATTAGGTGACCCTGGATTCAATCCCTGGTATTAAAAAAAAAAAAGTGAGATTTCTGTAATTTCCCATGTCCTTTGCCAGTTCTACTTAGCTGAGTTCTGCTTTTGGCAGATATGGCTCAAGGGGAGGGAAGAGCAAGGGAGATGACTTCTTTTTATTGTTTAATTATATAGAGAACAATGAGTTTCATATGACATATTTATGCATGCATGTAACAAACTTCATTACAGTCCATCCCAAGTAGCCCCTTCTCTCTCCCTCCTCCCACTCTCCCCTTCTTTTACCCTACAGTTCTCTTTTCAGGAGATCCCCTTTGGTTCTCCTTAGAGTCAACATGTGAGAAAATATACAACCCTGGACTTTCTTTGTTTTTAAGGAACTGCAGTAATTCCGTGTCTGGGTGGGGGCTGTGAAATAGGCCTGGCGAGTAGATAAGAGGCCACAAAGCATCAGGGCTTCTGAATGCAGGCCAAGGTGATGGGAATGGATCTGTAGCTGCAGATCACATTATTACCCTGAGGGGCATGATGCTTTCAGTTTTAAAGATCTCTCCAGCTCTGCCACAGTTGTTGGGGGAGGGAACATCTATCCAAGGAAAAAAGGACTCTGGCACCCTTCACCAAGGTGCAATTCAAAATTCCAGACCAGGAGGGAGACAGGGTTAGGTTCAGCTTGGACAATTAAGGTCCCTCCAGGAAGCCAATGCCTTTCATCCCTTTACTCCCAACTTCTTTCACAGCACCCCTCCCCCAGGCTGCTATCAGCAGGGAATCCTGGAGCTGGGCCAGCGGGCCTTCAGAACAGCTTCCTGGCAAGAAGTCAAACTCACCCAAGCGAATCCGGGTTTTCTTCTAAAGTCTTCCCAACTCTGCTCTCTGCAAATTGGCTCAGTAGCCCTTCAGAAACTCATGGGAAGTGGGGTCTGCGGGATTGGGCAGATGTGGGCAAGATTCCTTCTCCAAACCTGCCTCCACCAGGGCTTTCCCCCTGAGCTTAGTGCACCTCCAGAGAAAGGAAAGTTATATTCTTGTGGGCGGGGAAGAGAAACTCGGCCAATGTGCTGCCTTCACGTAAGCCTCTTGGTCCACCCCACACCCCAATTAATAGGCCCCTGTGCAGCCCTGCCTTCCCCAGGTGGAGCTGAGGTAAAACCAAAGGGCACGCCCCGACCTCTGACCCATTCAACTTGCTATCTATTGACTGGCCACAGTTCGAATTACTGTAGCTCTAAAATATGTTGGCTGTTACCTAGCATGTTGCCCTCTGTGTATCTTTTGCTCTGCTGTTGAGTATTTTATTTCCCAGATTTTTCGAAATTATGAGTGCATGTCAATTATATAAATTACGGGTTTGATTGTGACATTTCCAGATGTGCATATATTGATTTATTCATGTTCACTCACCCTAGTGTCTTCTTTTACCCTCTTGTCTCTTCCCCCTTCTTTGGTCCCTTTCCCCTTTAAAGGATCTTGTTATCCTGTCACTTCCAACATAATCCCTGTTAACCCAACATAGTACTGAAAGTTAGAAAAGGTGCTCCTAATGGAAATTCTTCCCATGTGCTCCTCTTGTTCCTGATACCTTAGCTGGGTTGTGCTTTCAGCCAGCTGATGTGGCTCATAGAGAAGGGTATACATAGTTAAGGATATTTAGAGTACCGACATAATTCCTTGAATCTGGGCTTGGGGGTTTTACAAGATGAGTAAACCATGAAGCCACAGATCATTGCAGCTGCCACACCATTGAGAGTTCCATACGCAGAGGGTTTGATGCTAGAAATTGACCTGGAAAGCCATGCAGAAATATTACAATATTACACTTACAACAGTTAAACTATGAAGCCTCAATGAACTGTCCATCTGCCCCTGAGGTCTTCTCCAAGTATTTCATGCTTGAGAAGGGCCAGGCCTAATTCTCTTCTGCTAGTCTCTATGGAACTGGTCCAGAAGGCTGGGCTGTGGCCCATAGACCATTCATAGCTTTCTAGGATGATCACTGGAACAAATATCTAGCAGAGGTGAAGATTCAGTCAGTACCCTCTGAATTAGGAAATGAAAATATGTGAGGAGAGGGTGATGAGAAGAACTGCTGTGGGCAGCTGCTATCCCTCAAGACCATCATTAGTAAATCCATCCTCCTCTCCACACTGTACCCCTCAACTCTAAATTTTACAAAGTCAGGAAGAGAATTTCTCTATTTCCCCCATTTTTTCATATTGACTATAAAGTCATGCATATAAGAGTGACAGTTAAATAGATATTCAGATATATAGTTATAAGAGTAATTTCTAGTTCTGTGGTTCAAATTTGAATGAGAAACAATTAGAGACATACCCCCAAAGAATATTTAATCTGGGTACTCCCAGAGGAGTTAAGTTAATAAATAAAAATAACCTTGTGTATACAATGTAAATCAGGGCCATTTGTGTCACTGCTGGAATTCACATAAAGAGGTATAGAAATAAGGAGGAATAAAACAGCCATGCTGGATGAAGACTAAGTGCCTGGCTCAGGATTGATGAATTCATATACACTTGTGCATAGTTTTGGGCAAAGTCCCTAAAGACACAATTCCAAATATTAAACTCTCAAAAGATCAAATCCCCAAAGTCTAATATCCTGAAAAATCAAAATCCCAAGAACATATTCTGGAAAATATTTAAAAATTCTTTATAAGTCATGTGTGCACATTTTTAAAAGGAGATTATTTGAGAAACAGAACACTTCATAACCTCTTCACATATTAAGATATGCAATGATCTCATACATATTTTTGTAAGCATGAACATTGAGGCATATGTACAACAGTTGGACAGGTTTAACAGTGATGGGAAGATGAAATATAGATAGGTCCTGGTCGACCTTCTATAGCTATTTTCTCCCGCCAACGCAGATTGGATGGTGCCAGCCACAATGGACCTTACCCATCTAGGCCACTCATAGTCATACACTCATGTCTCTAGAAACCCTCACAGACTCAAAAATAATGCTTTAACATGTTTCTGGGTTTTCATTTCAACTAAAATGACACAAGAATCCTGCCTACAACCCAAACACTAAGGCTTTCCCCACAGTTTGATTTTTCCCTTCCTCTTGTATAGCCTCCCCTCCACTGCTCACAGAGGGAATTGCAGCTTTCAGAATTTCAGCTTCCAGGATTCCACATTCAGGGTTTAATCTTTTGAGATTGTGATTACAGGATTTTAGACTTCAGAGATTTTAATCATTTAGGTTTTCCACTTTGAGGATTATGGTGTTTGAGATTATGACATTTGGGATTGTGTCTTTCCAGATTATGTTTGGCAATTGTCACACAAATTCATATGTGCACACATACTTATATACACATATAATAGCGAATATAATTAAATGTAAATACATAAACACTTTCCCAGTTACTCTGTTAAAAGCATCAGAAGAAGGACACATTTATATAAAAAAGGTTAAAGGAATTTATAAACAGAGTTTCTCCTTATGCTCCTAATGCTAAGGAGCAAGAGAGGCAGATTAGTATTAGGTCCATGTTACTCCAACATCAGTGCTCATTTCTCTGCACCAACTACCATGGAGGAGGCAGCAGCCTGATTCTGAAGGTTCTGGGGGCAGAAGGGGCAGCTCAGGAAGTACTGAGCTGCAATAGGAGCCTGAGTTATCTTAAGCTAAACCCTGGAGACCAAGAAATATAATTTGACATTCTGAATCCATGCAGCCATAAATGAGGCAGGAGAGGGTCACGATGATGGATAATTTGCTGAACCACTTCATGCCCAGCATGCTACTGAAGAGAACATGAAAAAAATTAGATTGTTGAATGCTTGCACTTGGAAAACAGAATTGTGCATGAGGATATCACCACATAGTGGCCGGTATCAATTTAACTAATTTCTATGAGGTTCAATTTCTTTTGAAATATATACATAAATATAAGTATGAACATATATAAGTATGAACATAAATAAACACAACAAAACTTACCTGAAGTAATATTGTAGGAATTAAATAATAGAATATTTGTAATAACTTCTGCTATTTCTTGGCAAATAAGCATTGACACAGAGTTGTACCTATTATTTTTTTCTTGATTTCTCTGATTTGAAATAAATATTTTAAAAAATGAATATTTACTTTTCGTTTTTTTCATGCTTTAAGGTTACTAATTTTGTTTAATGAAATAGAATAATTTGTGTAAGAGTCACAGCCCTTAATATTTGTTACCAAATTATAAAATAAATATTATATCACTGTAAAATATCTTTTTTATTAACATATTCAGAGCCATATAATCTGATTTTATAATTGTAATAATATCTTTAATACCAATCAATATGGTAGATAAAGGCTACATTAGTTTTCTATTGCTGTATAAAACGCTACCCCAAACTGAAGGACACAGGAGGTTTTGGTTAGCTCACAGAGTCTGTCCCTCAGAAGTGTTGGCAGCAGTTTAGAAGGGTTCTCTCTTTCAGAACCTCAGCAGTGTGCAGTGAAGGTGTCCACTGGGCCACATTTTCATTTGGAGGTTAAAGGAGAAAAGGGTCTGGTTCCAAGATAACTCAGGTTAGTGGTAGAATCCAGTGCCTTGCACTTGTAGATCAGAGGCCCTCAGCTTCTGAAGACTGTCCAAATTTCCTGGTCCATGCACTTCTCCATGGGTAGTGCACAGGATGGCTGCTGCTTCTTCAAGGCCAGCAGGAGAAAGGGAGCTACTGCTCCAGTAACACGGTGTCAGATCGTAGGGCACAGTCACAGTGCTGGCATCTCTTCACCTTGGCCACATACTGTTAGTTATGAGGAATTCAGAAGTTCTGTCCACGCTTGGGGTGGGGAGGGAATGCACAGAGGCAGGAACATCAGTGGACAGGAGTCACTGGGAGAAGAGGGGAGCTTCAACACACAGGGATTTGGAGACAGATGGGGAAATGGTGCCCTAGCCACATCTTAGATCCATCTGCCAATGGGAATGGCCAGAAGATACTGCTCAGGTCCCAGAGCAATAGTTATCGAAACTTCAGAGTGAGGCAGAAAGCATGTGGATCCCCTTTGAGATCACTTTGCCCAGAAGCCTGAAAATGACCCTAGAATTTTATTTAGATCCCCTGCAGAGGTAATCTCCCTGTAAGCAAGAGTGTCACAGTGCAGGGTCTGTTACAGCAAACCTCAGGAGTGCCCTGCCAGCAACCCACTGCCCTGAAGACAGAACACAGCAGCCAAGACAGGAGCAAAAGCAACAGCAGCAATAGCAGTATCCACATGTCTCTGGGCACTTGGAGGAACACCTGGGGAGGAACACCTGGGGAAGCCCTGCTCAGCTCCAACAGGTTGCCCTGCATAGCCCCCAGAAGTCCTGGCTGTGAAACACCTGGGACACTACTCCACCCAGCTTTCCAATCTCTCCCTCCAACCCAGAAAACGTGTCCAGATCCTGATAGGCAGCTTGTGTTGACTTACGTGGGTGCTGTTCTTTCTGCCCCTGACTGTGCCTTTCCCTTCTTGATCGGCCAAGTTCTCATGCTAAGAGGTCCTCCTAGCCATGTGACTGCCGGGAGGTCTTATTGTTAGGAAAGCTTGAAGACATTTCTCTGGTAGGTCTCAGTACTCAGTGCTTTTCGCTTTCTAGCTCTTTCCCCTTGGGCTTCCGCTACCTCTCCAGATTCATAAAGTTTCAGAAGCCTTTGTTCAGGGCCCCAGTGAGTGCTGATCCATCCAGCAACTAGTACACCTCTCCTGAGGAAAGCGGAATGGGGAGGAGGCATTTCCTCATGATTTAACTTCTTATTTATTTATGTGCTTATATTTTTATTGGTTCTTTTTAGTTTTTTTTTGTAACTTTAGGATTCATTTTGATCTAATTATGAAAGTATGGAGTATAATTTGCTCTAATTTAGTCCCCAGTACTTCTCCTCTCCTTCCCCACTGCCCTCTGTCTCTTCCCTTTCCTCTACTGATCTATTTACTTTTTTGTTTTATTTTAATGTCTTAATCATGATGGTGAGATTCACTGTGGCATATTCATATATGTCCTTAGGAAGGTTGGGTCAGATTTATTCCACTCTTCCTTCCTTACCCTGATCCTTTTCCCTCCCTGTCAATCCTCTTCCACTGATATCTTCTGTTTTGATGGAACATTTTCTCTCTCTGTCTCTGTCTCTCTCTTTCTCTCCCACTAATTTTGCACTATCACAAAAAACATTCAACCTTTGACTTTTTGAGTCTGGCCTATTTCACATAGTATGATAGCTACCCATTCTATCCACTTATCAGTAAACGACATAATGCCATTCTTCTTATGGATGGTTAATACTCCATTGTGTATATATAACATTTTCTTTATCCATTTATCTGTTGAAGGGTACCTAGGTTTGTTCCATAGCCTGGCAATTGTGAATTGTGCAGGTATAAGCACTGATGTGGCTATATCCCTACAGTATGCCTATTTTAATTCTTTTGGACAGATAACTGAAGAGTGGGATGGCTGGAACATATTTGGTGGTTCCATTCTTAGATTTTTGTTTGTTTATTTTCAGTACCAGGGATTGAACTCAGGGGTAATTAGATCTAGACACATCCCCAGGCCTTTTTATTTTATTTTATTTTTTAATTTTTATTTTGAGACAGGGTCTCTCTAAGTTGCTTAGAGTCTCACTACATTGCAGAGACCAGCCTTGAACTTGCAATCCTCCTGCATCAGGCTCCTGAGTTGCCGGGATTACAGGAGAGTACCATCACACTCAATGCATAGAAAATATTTTCATAGTATACAGAATTGTGGACTAATCCTTATGTGACTTTTCCTTTTATTTTTTTTTAAGACATCAATTTCATTATTTCTAATTAGAGGTTGTGTTAGTTACCTTTATATCACTATAACAAAATGACTGAAATAATTAACTTATAAAGAGAAAATGTTTATTGTGATTCATAGAGTTAAAGTTTCAGTTCATGATTAGGCAGGCCCATTGCTTTTAGGCTTCTGGTGAGAATTAGGATGGCAATGGTGGAAAGTGGCATGAAAGAGCAGAGCAAAGGTACTTACCTTATAGCCAGAAAGCCAAAAAAGAGGAAGAGGAAGGGGCCAGGGCCCTCAGTGCCCTTTGAAGGCAGGACCCCAGTGTCTCCTGGATGTCCACCTTCTAAAAGTTCAGTAATCTCCCAATAGCACTACCCTGGAGACGAAGTCTTTCATTCATTGGCCTTTTGGGTGCTAATCTATTGATTTTTTGTGTTGTTTCCTAGGGCTACAGTCAAATTTTTCTCAGAACCTTTACTATGATGTTCTTGATGGTAGCTTTCTTTGTATTTATTCTTCTTGAAGTTGTCTTTCACTAACCTAGGACTGTTTCATTTGAGGGCAGGGGGGACAGCTAATATCTCTTTAAATATATTTTGAAATATTTACTTTTCCTCTTCTTCCTTGAATAATGTGTGTTATTCCTTTGATATTGTCCCTTTTGTATTTTTTTCTTTCATAATCTAAGTATATAGTTTTTAGGCCAGAGAATATTTATTGATTTACCTTTAAGTTGACTTACTCTTTCTTCTGCCATCTTTAATCTTCTATTAAATCTGTTCAGTGATTTTAAAAGTTTTATTTATTATTTTTATAGTTTTCTAATTTTGTCTCAGTAGATATTTGATATCCATAAATTCATCACTGGATCAGGATCTCAAATCACTATTCTAAGCTTAATTCAGGTTGGAATGTCTAGAAGAATAGGTTGGGATATCTGGAAAGGTGAGCAGAAGGAGGAGGTAAAGAAAGAGAAGTCAGTGTGAGCCACCTTCTCACAAAACATCCTTCAAACCACCAGGATACCTGAAAATAAATCCACGTATCCATATGACAAAATAGCTTGAATAAGGAAAATTTAGAAGCAAATACAAATGAACAACAATATATGCCATGTAAGTGCATCTAGTATTACTGATATATCTAGCATAGTAACACTAATCAAGAGTAGTAGTGGATTCAAGCTGGGCACAAAGGCTGATGCCCTTAATTTCAGCTACTTGAGAGGCTGATGCAGAAAATTAAAGTTAAAAGGTCTAGGGATGTAGCTCAGTGGTAAAGTGCCCCTTTAGTGACTGCACTTTTTAACTCTCTATTCTTAGTGCCCCCTCAGTATTAAAGAAAAAAAAATAGTGAATTCAATGTGTATAATTTACCAACTATAAAACTACAGACAGAATAATGGTTCTACAAAAAAAAAAATAGCCTTATCCTAAACCTAAGAGCCTGTAATAATGTTAAGTTCCATGGCAAAAGGGAATTCAGATTCACATAAATTTCAATTGCAGTTCAAATAAAAGTAATGAACATTAATATAGGGACATATCTTGGTTTATCGAAATAACTCAAATGCAATCACAGGATTCTTAAAAATGGAAGAGGAAGAGAGAATTGGAGAATCACAGGAAAAGGTGACTATGGTAAAAAGGCAGACGTATCATTGCTGATTTTGAAGACCAGTGGGCTTCTTGTGGCCAGAAAAAACAAGGAAATGTTTTCTTTTAGAGTTTCTCAAAAGACATGCAACCATCTCAATACATTGTTTTCAACACTGTAAGATGAATAGTGGGCTTGTAAACTGCAATAAATCATCTGTTTCTACTGTTTAAAGTCAGGAATTTAGGGGAATTTTTTTAGAGTGGCTACTTGATACAAATATACTCAGCATCCAAAAAAATGTATATTTGTTTTCTTAAGTACATATAAGAATTTTAATCTATTATTGGGAAAATTTTTAAAACTACATTAATAAGGAGATGTATTACATTTATAATATTTGTAGAATAAATATTCAATTTTACAAAAGTGTCACATATTTCTATTTTAACATATTGATTCAATGAAATCAAATAATCCAACTTGTTTGTGTGTGTGTGTGTGTGTGTGTGTGTGTATGTGTTAGTTATAAAACATAACTTCTAAAACTTTTATGTCAGTGCAAAATACTGAAAATGGTTAACAAAATTTTAGAAACAAAATTGTAGGACTTAAACTCCAATGTCAATAATCTAGAAAGTCTTAGTTGTATTAGAATAGTATTGGTGAAAGTATACATAAAGACTAACTAAAGAATATTGGGAAAACAAAACTATTCTTAGGCTTCTGAGAATGCTGTCCCAACTGATGTTGTGGGATTTGTCTAGAGCTGAATATCCTGTGGGTCCAATATCCACAAGCTATTAAAACCCCAGTGACATTCCATCTCAAGAGAAATTACTTATTATGTTGACTTTTATCCCCTATGACGGAATGGGAATGGAGGGGCCCATCTAACCTAAATGACCTGGGAATATGAGCAAATGCATAAATGTTTTCATTTACTTTTTACGACAACATTTCCTAGTTTAAAATCGTACTCAGTTTCTTCTAAATAGATAGTTCCTACAAACCCTGTTCACCAAGCGACAGAACTCAAAGTCTGGTGAGTTAAAAAGTGCAGTCACTTAGTGAAGAGAAAGGCCTTCACTGGCTCTGTCATTTCATCAAACAATGCAGACTCCCTTTACTCAGGGTCCAAGCATGGGCTGAGCCCTGAAGGACCTGGCCCTGACAGAAAAGGATTCTTCTGGCACCAATGATTCTATGACAAGGAGTTAGAGCCTGAGGAGACTATTGGCTTCAAGTACAGACCAGCAAATATAGCTGGTCTCTACTTAGAGCCAGGAATAGATGAATCCAGGACTTCAGAAGAAAAGGGCTCTCTGGGCAAAAGAAATGAAGTTTTCACTAAAGCAGCAGATCTGAGTTTGGATGTTTTATTTTAGCCTCCCTTTTTAGTAGTAATGATCATTGAGTTTTCTTCTCCTTCAGTGTTGTCCTGAGGTGGAGTGTATGTGTGCAGCAATTCTGTGCTATAAGTGGCATTCTCTCCAAAATTCCTCAGATGCTTGTAGATTTCTCTGTCCACCTGCTTTTCAGGCCAGAGGAGACCACATGAGCATCATTTTAGATAGGATTTCATGGGGACTCTGTTGCTGTACATTCTCCATAGAAGCTCAGTCTCTAGAGGAGTTTAGTTTGCATCAGTTCTGAAGATGGAACTTATAGCAGGCATTTATACAGGGAGCTGTCTTGGACAATGGGAACTAGTTACTTTTCTCCTAGGTAGATATAGTGGTTTTGCTTGGGCTGACTGAGGACTCTGAAATTCAAAACTAAGCGAGAAACGTCCTTCTGTAAAGCTTTGACTGGATGGGAGGGGTGGGGGGACCTAGAAGAGTTGAGAAGTGTCACAAAATCCTATATGGTTTCTCCCATCTCTTCTTGTATATAGGACAATGGAGTCCTGACAAACACACTCATGCAAGTTGTGACTTGTGACGGTCGTGCAAAGTCCACTTCCTATACTTAAAAGCTTTTGAATGATTTTGCAAAAAATTTTTTTGGTGTGTGTAAGGTAAAACTAAAACTTCTTCAAAACTCATGTAAGGATGGCATATATGCTTCGGGGCCTCTCCAGTGCCATACCTACTGGTGTCTTTGTATCCATTTCCCTTCCCTTCTCATTTCAAAGTACTTTATAAAACAGATCACAGGAGTGGAGTTAAAGTGTGAAGGGTATTTTCAATGTAAACACCACCCCAAATGTACTATTTTCTACACAGATGGAGCTTTTCACATAGAGTCCAAACACTGGCATACCGAAAAGAAAGGAACACTTTGAGGAAAAGAAAACTTTTTTTTTTTTTTTTTTTTTTGCAAAACTTCTTAGTATATCTTTGTTTTAATTCCAGTGCAGTAGAGTCGGCTGTGTTTGATTTTGCCTATGACACATTGCACTATTTGTTTTCTGTTTTGGAGGCATTGTGAGACTCACTGATCATCACTGATCTATAAAGCTATCTCCCAAACTAGCAAAGGGAACAGAGATCCTCTAAGGCGTCCAATATTGCCTGTGAAGTCTTAAATCATCCTCTGAGCTCACTGTTTGTTGAGAAGGGGGAATGTTGTTCCCTTGTCCCTGAATGTTCTTTGGTAGATGGCATCTCAATAAATACACCTCCAAATTTGAACCATATTTCAATCATTGAAATAAAAGTTCCCACATCACCCCAGCCCTGAAATGTGCCCCCTTTTCTTCTCTTTTTGTTATTTTTTCCTCCTGCTTTATCCAAAGTCTTCAATTTATTTCCATCAAATTCTTTGCCTAAAACATAAAATTTACTCTATGAAAGTCAGCAGTTCCTCATTCTTTACAGTATAACTTCATCATATGTAACAGTTTTACTCCTTTATTATTCTCTTCCATGTCCTCCTCTTCTAATCTCTTTTGCCTTTTTCTTCAAAATTGATTTTTTTCCCCTATGAATGAGGGCACAATTTAAATAATCCAAAATGGAAAAGAAAGTTATTGATGTGTAATCATAAGAAATTATTGGCCTCCAAAAGAGCTATACCTCGGGTTTATTAGAATATATATATATATGTATGTGTATGTATATGTATGAATGTCAATGTACAAGACTAGTCACTCCCACAGGTGCCAGCTCATCATCCCTGGGAGAGGACATGCTTTTAATGTAGGAACCTTGAATGTGATAGTTGCAGTAACCAACTATTTTCAGCTCCACAGTAGAATTGGCAGATTTCATAATTCACACTGACAGCTGGTTTGTCCTTAGGGCTGAAGAACCAATGGATCCCAGACTGAAGAGAGAGACCATGTATAACTCAAGTTGTTACAACCCAAGTTCCTTCATCCTTCTTGGAATACCTGGCCTGGAGCACTTCCACCTCTGGATTGGGATTCCCTTCTGTGTCATCTACCTTGTGGCCATTGTGGGCAACTGCATCCTGCTCTACCTCATTGCAGTTGAGCGCAGCCTCCATGAGCCCATGTTCTTCTTCCTGTCCATGCTGGCCAGCACGGATCTCATCTTGTCCACGGCCACAGTGCCCAAACTGCTCAGTAACCTCTGGCTTGGCTCCCAAGAAATAACCTTCTCTGGTTGTCTCACACAGATGTTTTTCCTGCACTTCAGCTTTGCAGTGGACTCAGCTGTCCTATTGGCCATGGCATTTGATCGCTATGTGGCCATCTGCTTGCCCTTGAGATACAACACCGTCTTGACCCCACAGGTGATCATCAAGCTTATGGTGAGCATTGTTGTGAGGAGCTTTTCCGTCATCCTGCCAGATGTGTTTCTTCTAAAACGCTTACCATTTTGCAGGACCCGCATCATCCCACATACATACTGTGAGCACATAGGTGTTGCTCGGCTTTCCTCTGCTGACATCTCTGTCAACATTTGGTATGGATTTTCTGTACCTCTCATGACTGTCATCTCAGATGTCATCCTTATTGCTGTGTCCTATGTCTTCATCCTCTGTGCTGTCTTTCAACTCTCGTCCCTGGGTGCCCGCCAAAAGGCCCTGAGCACCTGTGGCTCCCATGTCTGTGTTATCCTCATGTTTTACACACCTGCCTTCTTCTCTATCCTTGCTCATCGCTTTGGGCACAGTGTCCCTCGGAATGTCCTTATCCTATTTGCCAACTTCTATGTGGCCATCCCTCCTGCCCTAAATCCTGTTGTTTATGGCATGAAGACCAAGCAGATCCAGGAGAAATTTATTCTTCTCTTCACTTGGAAGAGGCCACAGTGAGTGTACACCAAAGGAGAAATTTAGATTAATTGATTTTTTGAAATTTTACGTAACATAGAAAGACACAAAATGAGGATATACCTGTTAAAAATTTAAAATTTAAGCATTCTACCCTTGTAAAGAATATAAGGAAGTGGAAAAGTAGAGAAAGACAAGCCATTTAAATTTCTGAAACATGAACTGTTTTCTTTAATACCTTGCCTGTGTGTGTGTGTGTGTGTGTGTGTGTGTGTGTGTGTAAAAGTTGATGCTGGATGCAGCAGAGCCAAACTAAGGTTCATATTATTCTTGTTCTAATTTTGAATATATTTGAAGAATAGATATTTCCCCAGATGCAACTCATCCTGTGGTTTTGAAATAAAAGCCAAAGTCTTCTGCCTTCCTTTGTCAGGTAGTTATCAACATTCTCTGCTATAATCAAACACTATGTTTCAAACTTTGGTCCAGATAACATACATTATTATTGCTTTTTCTTAAATTCTCTACTTGCTTTATATTTTCCTCCCCATCTGGGAAAGCTTAGAGGTACATATTTTTGTACCCATTTTTCTTACTTAAATGCACAAAGAAATCCAACACTTTTAAAAAATATCCCTTAGATTTTATTTTATGGTTTAAGATTAATAATTAAAAATATGTTTGAGAGAGTAATATTATTTAATTTGTTTTTGAATAAGGAGTCACAGACTTAACAAAATTGTAGAAAGATGCTTAAAGGAGGATCCAAGCACAGAATACAGATTTATATGATTCTGAATTCTGAACTCTTCATCTAATTACTTCTTGGGATTCTACTCACACTAATGCCTTAGAAACTCTCCCATGCCGAGTCCGGCTGGGCAAAATAACCGGGAGGTGACAGGCAACTTGAAGGTTGAAGCGGGAACTGCTTTATTGCGGGGAAACTCAGCGGGAACTGAGCGGGAACTCAAGGTAGCAGGCAGCCAAGGTAGCGGGAGCCGCCTTATTTCAAAACAGCAGAGTTATATATACCTAACTCATTACACACAGCTTGACTGAATTAGCATCATCCAGTTACAGCAATCAGCCAATAAGGAATCTCTACCATCTTAATGGCTTGGTGGCATTGCCTCACAAACCACTCCTCCTGGCAAACTGCCAAGAGCCATCTTGACTTGATTTGCGGTCCCCAACACTCCTAGATTATTTTCTCTAAAAATGATCTGGAAACTCACTCCGTGTCTCTGTACCAAGTGTTCTTTCCCATCTTCCTTCATGATAAATTGCACTATTAAAAATAGGAATGCTACTGCCTTAGAACTGTGACTTGCCTTTATCTCTCTTATGATGCCATCGGACAAAATTAACTCAACATACCTGATATACAATCAGAGACATGATAAGTTGTGGTATAAAAGTGTATTAAGAATTGTAATGCAAAATAATAAGAATAATAAATTGGACAATTGAGTCTGAAGTTTCTATTATTCATTCTGGTGAATATAAACATCACTTTCTGACCTTTATTATGACATGGAGTTTATTATGACAGAGCTTTAGTGTATTACCTATCTCTCTGAGAGTATTTCAAAGTCTTTTTGAAGGATTTCCAACCTGTTCCTTCTAATGCGTTCTATGAAAGCCATAATGAGCATTTTATAAGTTACGTGTGATTGGGTCACCATTACCTTGAAATTTTTCAGTGATTCCAGGTCCTCAGGACTATGCTTGCATATTTTCCTCCTTTAAGATGATTGCAGGACAAGGAAAACTTAGATGAAAAGAGCAGCTCTCATAAAACTCCAAGTGTTACATTTTAGTTACATTTACTTATACTTAATTTATGTTTATTTACAATTTATAGCAGTTCCTTGCATCTTTGAGAAAGTAATTCCAGAAATAATCTTTTTATATTGCCATACCCAGTGTCTTGTGATTGTACTTAATATAAAATTGGTATAAATTTCCAATGGGGTTGGGTGGAAGCCATCATTATTCCTCTTGGGAAACTGTCTTAGGATAAGACCATGTAGAACCCAAATCTCCACTCAAAATAAAGGCATGTTTTAAATCATAATAAATATATATTTAAAAATTGAAGGAAATAATGAGTAAAATTGGCATTCTGACATAAAGATCCTATTTGTATGTGTGTATTGAGATATATTTTTTCTATCTGAAATGTTGGTGAAGTGGTTCAGAAGAGGCTCATATAGGAACTTCAATTTTGGCATTATTGAAAACTATCACTTATTTTCTTATGTGTTTTTCTATCCAATACCTGTTTCATATGTTTCTTGAAGGCTGAAAGATAGTCTTTTGTATTGTTTTACACTCTGCCCAATGAAAATACCTAATGCCCCTCATGTTTTTAATGTTTTTCAAGTATATTCAAACATCAACAAAAATCTTTTCTCTCAACTATTGTTCATGGCCTTTTAAATAACTGTTGATAGCTAGCATAGATTTCACAGTACATTATTTTAGCCATTGTTTTATGTTCTAAACTCACCATCTCTCTTATATACTCAGCTGAAAAATATATTCAGGGTATCTTGGTGGAGTTAGTATTTTGAAGAATTTGCTGAAAATGTCCCCAAAGGCTAGAATGATACAATTGTTGATAATTGAATTAAGACCACATACCCACCATTACTTGCCTAGTTTCAGCTTCACAAATATGTACAATTTCTAGTCACTGTTATTGGCTTGGTGCCTCTTATTTAGGCTTCAATTAAAAGTCCTTCCTTGCTGGGCATGGTGGCTCATGTCTGTAATCCCAGTGGCTTGGGAGGCTGAGGCAGGAGGATTGTGAGTTCAAAGCCAGCCTCAGCAAAAGTGAGGTGCTAAGCAACTCAGTGAGACCCTGTCTCTAAATACAATCCAAAATAGGGCAGGGGATGTGGCTCAGCGGTTGAGTGCCCCTGAGTTCAATATCCTGTACAAAAAAAAGAAAAAAGAAAGGGAGAGAAAAATCTTTCCTTGAATACTGTACACTATAATAGTATCTCTTATATACATTCCCATCGCACATGCACTTTTAATTTTAGGACTATCAAAGTCCTGATGTGATGTTTACTTTTGTATTTAGTGTTTAATGTCTGATCTCCATTAGTCCTGAGGACCAAATTAGCACCTGCCTTGTTTACTATTGTATTCCTATTGAATGCAATTGTAGTAGCACATAATAGATGCTCAATAAGTGGGTTAAAACAAATGAGTTTTAGCCTGGATTTATAATTCAACATAAAGAAAAATAAAATTCCACAGCACCATGCTGATTCACCACAGAGGCAAGATGAAGAATGCCAAGCAAGATTGGCCACTGAAGAAACCATCAGAAAGAGAGGCCTCTTCACAACTGCAGAAATGCCAGGCACTGAAAAATGTCTCCAGGGCATTGTCATCTAAGGACACCAGGGGAAGTGTTTCAACTCAGTAAGTTTTGATTCTGTTATGCTACCAGTGGTATTACAACATGTTACCCTAAAGTGTGGTCTGTGGCGTTTTGAATACTTTGAAATACCAGAAATTAGAAGGGCCTCAGAAATAAGTCTCCTCTGCTCTTGTCCATTTCTCTTTTCTTTATTTCCTGTTTATCCCCAGAAAAAATGTCACAGAAACTAAAATTCTTCTTCCTCAAGGAAAGCGTAGAAACTAAAAGTCTCCCTGGAGGAAAACATAAAACCTGGAGAGGTTGCTCATCTACCTCACCTGAAAGGAGGATCTAAGTCCTTAATTTCTGAGGACGTACTTGGAGGGAAAGGAATGTTACACAGATGAAGAAGAATCTGAATCAACAGGTGTCATTCAGTTTCCCCAGCTAGTTACCATGAGATCCTGCCTTTTTTGTCCAATCACATTTCTACCCAGCTGTCCCTTCTTCATTGAACCTGAATTTAAAAATGCAGCTTTCACTGAGTCTTTGGATCTTTATTTCTGAAATCTCCCGAGACAACTAAATTCAGATCAGATTGAATAAATATGATATGTTTTCTCTTAACAATCTGCCTTTTGTTTTAGCGGTGTTGGCCATCAACATTGGAATGCATAAGAGAAAGAACTTACACATTGACATCTTTACACTGTGGTTTTGGATTCTAAGATACAAGCTTTCACTAATATTAGCAGAGGAATCAGTTCCTAGTATAGGGAGTGTTAATTTGTTTGAATCACTGAGGCTCATAGGTCTCTCTGTCTCAGAAGCCCTGTCTTCTAATTTGTCTTTCATCCCAGGAGAAGACAAGGGAGGTATTTTTGTGCTAAACCCTCTAGGCTCTGTGTTTGTTCATCTCCACTGTGACCTGGATCCCACATCTGTTCCTTTTGTCCCTCTGTCTGTCCTTCCTGAGCTTGCCACTTCTGTCTGTGGACTGCCTTTGACCTACTTTATTTTATACCCTCTGTTCCTAATCCTCCCTTTGCAAAAACAATTCCAGGACCAGGACCTCCGAGGTATGACTTTGTGGGGAGTAGGGGAGAACTCTTGGAGGAAGTAAAAGCTGGTGCAGAGGGGGCCCGAGGAAGAAGAGCAAAGGAGGTGGGGAAAGGGGAGACTCCAAGAAGTAAGAAAGGCCTAGGTTAAAACCTGAACATAGTTCTAGAGCTTATGCTTACTGAAGAGAGTAGAATCAAAGAGGAATGCCTAGCAAGATATTCATTCTTTCTTTCTTTTCAAAATAAATTTTGTAGTAGGATTTGAACTCAGCACCTCCTATGTACTAGGAAAGTGCTCTACCCTTAATCTATACTTCCAGCCCATTTTGGCTTTTTATTTTGAGACAGGGTCAAGTGAAGACTCCAGGCTGGTTAAAACTTGTGATCCTCCTGTCTCAGCCTTCTGAGTAGATGGATTATAGGCATGTGTCACACTGGAACTAGGAGGAGTTTAATTCTGAGTCCTTTACACTAAATTACCTAAACTATTTTTAGATTTTTCTGTAGGTCAAAAGTTACAATGCTAATAATATGAGAAATGTTTAAGTAACTACGTAGTCAGATATATTTAGGACTGTCCATACCAGACTGGGACTGGTCATCTGGAGATTGACATCTGAAAGTCCAGGTCAGAGACTTTTCATTTAACTCCTAAGTATAAGCATGTGCTTGTATTTGTGAACTGTATGTGAAGGAGTATCTGTTGTTTCTTGGGAAGATGAGGGCAAGCAACAACAAGCCCATTTCCCCATTCACACCATGGAGCAGCAAACATACAAAATGGGGTGAGGACTTTGTCTTCTGGGATGAGTCTTAAAGGCAGTTCTCTGCAATTCATAGACCAACCATGGGTGCCCGTTATTTGTAAGGGGGTAGAAGTAAGATCATCATATCAGTGCATCTAAAATAAAAACCATCCATAAGTTATTGTACTTTATGTTAAAGATATTACTAAAAAACATGTCTTGTGTTTAGTGCTGAGTGGGACTGAGTTAGAAGGGGTATAGGATGTATCATGGCAATATTTTTAGTCTTGGGAGAGAAGAGAGCAATACTAACTAATCAGAGATCGATCAATAAGTAATAATGAGTAGAATATTTGCTAATGACAAAAACCAGGATTGTCTGATCAAAGGGATTGTGATCTAAGACAAAGACTTATTAATACATTAAAGAAAATATACATTTTGTGATGTCCAGGAAGATTGAGTGAGTCATGGAAATGCAAAGCTACAGATCTTTTGTTTTATTTAGAACTTTGAAGGTGGGGAAGGTAATCATTTCTCACATCTTCCTGTGTCCTTACTTCCAGACCATCTTTCAGTGGGTTGTAGTGACAATGGATTCCTTTGGTGAAAGTCTTCATCAGGTTGAAGATACATGAATAAGGGAAGCAAGTCCCCATGCTCTTTGAGACCTTTTCGTTTCCCAGAAACGTTTAACAGCACTGGACACTGCTCTGTGTTATTTTATGGTAGGCTGTGCAGGGACAGTTGGGAAAGAGACCTAGGTGAATGGCAGGGTAGTGAACCTGTATGAACTGTATTAATTGAATGATGAAATGAATTAGTGTGGAGTCCCAAGGACACTCCTATGCTAATTTCTTCACCCTATACTTATTGAAAACTGTTTTAAGAGAACTTACTGCTGTCCTATTAAAGTTTACTGTTTATTACATGAGAAAGCTAATAAAGCAAAACTAAAATAGTGCAGTAAGCATTCTGATTCAAGAATGCAAAAGGCCTCATGAGTTCTTAGGAACATTTCTAGTTTGAATATTTGTCAGTAAAGCTTGTTGAGGATCGTAGATCAGTGGGAATTAGCCAGTAAAAAAGAGACAATTAATTTAGCTGAATATCAAGATCAAACACAAGTGCAGGATTTCAGACAGAAGTATTCCCAAAATGTGAAGGTTAAATTGGGGGTGACATAGTCGATGGACCAAAGTTATCTCACTTTTGACGTGGGAGAGGATTCTGTGAGCTCTTCCAATTAATACTCTTACTTGAGGTGGGCTGTTAACATGATGCTTAAGACCAAGCAAAGAAAATAACTGAAGGCCTTTAGAGTGTCATGTAGGAACTGCATCCTACCATGATGTCAATAATGCCACAGGGCCTGGTTAGGTCTAGAAGAGTTTTATGCAAATTCTTCAGGTATGAGTTATGTATTGGAGATGTAAAAAAAGTGGATGCTATTCACCCAGCCAGTATGTGTTTCCAAGTAACATAATTTGCTGCCCTTGGTGGATAGCTGACAGGTGGGCATATTTTGATAACTCTTAAATTATTTTCTAAAATTGTGAGACAAAGCAGAATCCAAGAAAAAAATAAACAAATGAGCAAATAAACAAATTAAAAAAACTTATTAGGAAGTTCATAGAGATGAAAATGCTTCCCAAATTTTCAACACCTTTGTTTGTTATTTCTATCATCCTTCTAACAATAGGCAAGATCTACCAGTTCCATCTTTTTATATGTCAGAAGTTCAATCTCTATTGTTACCTTAATTCAGATTGCCATTATCTACTTCTCTACAACATTCTATAATTTACTGCTTATAAATTGTTTGATGGATACAAATTAAGAGTTAAATATCTCATTTGAGTGAATGAAGCATTTAGGCTTTTACAAAATAGTTACAATACAATTTTAAAAATAAGTAGAGAATGCTCACTTTAGCAGCACATATACTAAAGTTGGAACAATACAGAGAACATTATCATGGTCTCTATGCAAAGATGACATACAAATTTGTGAAACATTCCATGTTTTTAAGGATTTAAAATTCAGCATACTACATTGATGTGGCTACATCAATATTTATAACAGCTCAATTCACAATAGCTAAGCTATGGAAACAAAGTAGGGGCCCTTCAAGAGATGAATGGATAAGAAATCGTGGTGCATATACCATTAAAGGAGAAGAAATTATGACATTTGTTGGTAAATGGATGGAACTGGAGACGATCATAGTAAGTGAAATAAGCCAATCCCCAAAAAACCAAAGAATGTTCTCCCTGATATTCGGATGCTAACTCATAATAAGCAGCGGGAAGAATATAAATTCACTTGATTAGACAAAGGGAAATGATAGAAGGGAAGGGAAAGGAACTAAGAAAGAGTAGAATGAATCAGACATAATTTTCCTATGTGCATATATGAATACCTAACCAGTGTAACTACACATCTTGTACAACTACAAAAATGGAAAGTTATACTCCATGTATGTTTGATATGTCAAAATACATTCTATTGTCATGTAGAACTAAAGAGAAGAAAGGGAAAAAAGAAATAAATAAAAGAAAGGAAGGAAGGAAGAAAGTAAAAAGAAGCATGCATAGAGGGCTTTTAAGCTTTCTGTATGCTTGGAAATCAACCGTATTCTAAATAAACTGTTTGCTTTTTATGAATAAGAAGATAGGGCTAGTGATATAACTTACCACTGTTCTTGTATGTGGGAAGCCCTGAGTTCAACACTCAGCCCTGTAAACCCACATACACAAAGATATATGCTTCGATTGTCTTGTTTAAATTTCTGACAACTTCTACTTATTTCATGTAGATTAGTGTATTTGTTTCTGGTTATTCAATAATCATAACTGTTATTTTTTATTTTATCCTTTCAATTTCTGTATTGTCCTTTTTCCTCTCATTAGATAGCATGGGGTGCATGTGTGGTAGGGTGTGGGAAAGGGAACTTCCACACAATTTTGTGGTACTAAGTGGGAACCCTGGATCCTGTGTTATGGGCTCTTGATGAAGCTTCTCTGTATATTGGCCTCTCCTGTAATTAAAGCTTTTGTTAATGAAGTGGAGCTTTCTTTGAGTAACACACAGGTGAAATCCACTGCTGACTTCATCCTGCCATTTCTTCCCATCTGGAAGTTATAGATTTTCCATTTTCCTTTTTTCTCTAGTTGCAATAGACCTTAGACCACATCTTCATTTCTCTTGGAATAGTAAGAATATACTTTCAAGTTCATTGTATTTAAAACTTATGACCCTTCTGCTCGGCTTTCCAAGTTGCTAAGATTACAGGTATGCACCACCCTGCCCAGCTAGTCTGCCTTCCCTCCCTCCCTCCCTCCCTCCCTCCCTCCCTTCCTTCCTTCCTTCCATCCTTCTTTCTTTTTTTCTTCTTCTTATTTTCCTCCTCCTCCTTCTTCTTTTTTTTTTTTTTTTTTTTTTTTTTTTTTTTTTTTTGGAAGCCAGGGACACTTGAATGGAAAGTATAACTTTCCTTTCTTGTAGTTGTACAAGATGTGTGGTACACTGGTCATGTATTCATATATGTACTTTGGAAAGTTATGTCTGATTTATTCTACTCTTATTCATTCTACTCTTTCTTAATGGCAGGTAAGCCTAAAGGAGTACACCAGGAGATATATATTAAATACTATTTTCATTTTCTCTATATATTTTCTGCCTCTTTTTTCAACCCCTCCCCAACTTTTAATTGCTAAAGGAAAATGCATTTGAATTAGGAGCCCGATGAAGAGATCTTGGTGCCATCTAATGATACATACGGTAGAGCAGTCAGTGAAGGGATAGCAATGAGTGGATGTAACACAGAGATACTTAGAGGGTGAATACTTGTGATAGGATAATTGTTTAGAAGATGGGGAGGGTGTTTGTGAAGAAGATATGATTAAGATAGAGTCAGAGTTTCTAGACAAAAATATTGTGATGTGCTGTCATTTGTTGAGTTATAAAACAATGTAGTAGAATCAGGGTTGGTGCAAGAGACAGACAAGTGGGGTAATTTGGAATATTCTGAGTGGGGTATACCTGTGGGACTTTTAAGTGAAGATGGCAGGCATAGGGTAACTAATTGTGTGACTGAGAAGAGAGCACTGTTTTTAAGACCATAGACTTCAAAATATTCGACATAGGGGTCTCAGTGAGAATCACAGGATTTGTGAAGATCTCCCAGGTGAAGTTTCTCACCAAGAAAGCAGTTAGATGTGCACAGAACACTGAAGAATTTCAACACTCAGGTGACACAGAGATAGAGAGAGAGAGAGAGAGAGAGAGAGAGAGAGAGAGAGAGAGAGAGAGGGGCACCAAGTTTAGAGAAAAAAAGTTTCTATCATGTTACAAAAGAGTTTTGGGAAAAGACTCAACTGTTTTAAGAAAGTTTCTCGAGAATGAGTCATTAAGTGGACTAGACTGGGAAGAATGCCACTGGGCAACTTTGCCTGGAGTCCAGGCTACCCATCTCCTGTTTTTCTTCTTGGAGGGTTGGGAGAAGGATTTGATCATCTTTTCATGAGGCAAATCTAACATACTAAGTCATCAGACTATACTCTTTTATTTTTGTCTTTTCTTTCTTCTTTCCTTTTGGTACCAAGGATTAAATGGAGGAATGCTTAACCACTGTGCCACATATCCTGTTTACATTTTTTATTTTGAGACAGGTTCTCTCGTTAAGTTGCTGATGCTGGCTTCGAACTTGTGATCCTCCTGCTCAGCTTTCCAAGTTGCAAAGATTACAGGTATGATCCACCCTGCCCAGCTAGTATGCCTTCCCTCCCTCCCTCCCTCCCTTCCTTCCTTCCTTCCTTCCTTCCTTCCTTCCTTCCTTCCTTCCTTTCCTTCCATCCCTCCCTTCCTCCTCCTCCTCCTCCTCCTCCTCCTCCTCCTCCTCCTCCTCCTCCTCCTTTCTTAACACAAGTATTGAAGCCTGGGGCACTGAACCACAGAGCCACATCCCTAACCTTTTTAAAAATTATTATTTTGATATTTTGATATAGGGTGTCATAAGTTGCTTAGAGCCTCACTAAGTTGCTGAGGTTGCATTTGAATTCGAAATCCACATGCCTCCTGAGTTGCTAGGACTACTAAGCCTGGCTAAACATAGTCTGCCTTTTCTTGAACATTATTCTGGACTAGGAATGTCTGAAGGGCAGATTAAATCACTGAAAAGTTAAATTTTAGGGAAGAGTGTTTTTTTTCCTCTTTATGTTGGTGAACTTTTCTTTAACAGTAAAGAGAACCAGGGAAGATGGTTTAGTGTGAGGGAGAAGCAAGAAAGAAAAGAGACCCCCTGTTTTACCTAAGGATTTAGACATTGATCCTGCCTTTGTTAAGCACCTTGTGATCCTACATATTAGTTATGGCATTTCTCTAGGGTTTGGAATTCACCTTGAACTTTGCTCCAATTCCTAACTAGCAATTAAGTGGGTATCTGCCTAATATTATTCTATGCACATATTTTCTTAAAGAATTTTCTGAATTGTTGATACAGAGGCAAGACTATTTAGTTTTGTGACTTATGTCTCTGGGACAATGTTTCAATAACACTTCTATTATGACTTAAAATTGTGTCTGAAATGTGGCAGACATTTACTAGCAAAGAGAAGAAGATAATTAATGATATCCGAGAAATGAAAGTGAATGGATACTATTGGAGAAACCTCAGAGGTTAATTTCTATTGAAGATGATAACCAAATATCATAAAATTTTTATTTTCAGTTTCTGAGATTCCTCCAACCTACGATCATAATGGTGGCATTCAACATGAGCAGCTTCAATCCAGGTGTGTTCATCCTGCTTGGAATCCCAGGGCTTGAGCCCTTCCACCACTGTATCGGGATTCCCTTCTTTATTATCTACCTTGTGGCCCTGGCAGGAAACCGTGTCCTCCTCTACCTTATTTTCACAGAGCGCAGCCTCCATGAGCCCATGTTCTTTTTCCTCTCCATGCTGGTTGCTACAGATCTCATCCTGTCTAATACGTGTGTACCTAAAACGTTGAGCATCTTCTGGCTGGGTCCTCAGGAGATCACCTTCCATGGATGTCTTACTCAGATGTTTTTCCTCCACTTCAGCTTTGCCATGGATTCTGCTATCCTACTGGCCATGGCATTTGATCGCTATGTTGCTATTTGCTTCCCCCTGAGATACTCTGCGATTCTCACCCATCAGCTTGTTACTAAGATTATGATGGGTATTATCAGCAGGAGCTTTTGTATCATCTTCCCATGCATCTTCCTATTAAAGCGACTACCTTTTTGCCGAACACTCGTCATTCCCCACACATACTGTGAGCACATAGGTGTTGCCCGGCTCGCTTGTGCGGACATCTCCATCAATATATGGTATGGATTTGCTGTGCCTGTGATGACGGTCATGTCAGATCTGATCCTTATTGGTATCTCCTACACTCTCATACTTCATGCTGTCTTTAACCTTCCTTCCTGGAATGCCCGCCAAAAAGCCCTCAGTACGTGTGCTTCCCACATTGGTGTCATTCTTACATTCTACGCCCCAGCCATATTCTCCGTCCTTGCCCACCGTTTTGGTCACAATATTCCTCACTCCTTCCACATACTTTTTGCCAACCTCTATGTGACTTTCCCTCCTGCCATCAATCCAATCATCTATGGGGTGAAGACCAAGCAGATTCGGGACAGAATCAGCCTCCTCCTGTTCCCTAAAGGGAATCAATGACATGAGATTGAAGGCATGGGAAAGACAAAAAGTAATACTAGTGATGTGAGGAGTTTTTCCATTTTTTTAAAAAAGCTGATATTTCTGTAATGTTGACTTCAATTTATATAAAATCCTAGAAATCCACTATGGGTATGAGAAAGCAGTAAGAAAAGATTTGTATGTGAAGAGAAGCTAAAAATTGAAGAAGATGTTTTCATGCACAGATAGATTGGAGGGAGATCTTTGTCTCAAATTCAGATAAAATATGCAAGACGTATAGGATAGCATATTGATTATATATAAAATAGAAGATTTTTATAAACAAGTTAAAAGCAATGAAAAGCCTCATAATTTGGGTTATCTTTGTAGAGCACATTGAAGCTGAAAATTGGTAAACATAACGTGGGATCATTACACTTTCTAAAGCATCCTCTGGGAAAATTAATCCGCTAAAGCAATTGTTTCCAAACACATAGTGGATATCTGAATCACCTGAACATCTAGGTGAAAATGCCAACTCCAGGCTCTATTCTCCAGCCATGGACCTTTGCATTCTTTAATAATCCTCCAGGTGATTCTGATACCAAGATCCTGGCTCCTTTCATATCAGAAAAGTCATGGTCTTTAAAAAACCCATAAACTTGATTCTTGTAATAATTTGGGGGAGCTTAAAGGAAAGACAGCTCTCCTGTATATTCCCCATAATTGCTTCTTGTCTAACATTATTCATGCATCCTAAAATTTCATATAATCTCATAAAATCATAAAACTTCATAAAATCTTATATCATTAAAATATTTATTTTCTGTATTTGTTGCATTATCTTTTTAGCTTGGGTCATTCTTTCTTGAAGATTTTTCTTCTTTGGAAAAATGTTTTGTTTTTTTTTCTCTCACAAAACTTGTCAATATTCCTGGTGAATGTAGTGTGTATAATAGATAAGCCTATAGTATCTTGATAGGGCAAATGGTGTTTTCCATAATGACCACAATGATATTTTCTAGCTTCTGTGCTTTTCTGCAAGGTGTACATCTTGCCGTCCCACATCAATGGACTTTGATCTTTCTTCTTGAGTCTGGACTGAACTTAGTATATCTTTGACAAATGATATTCACAAAAGTGATATTTGGGGGCTTCGTATGTTAGTTTAATAAAAGCCTTCACATATTCCACCATGGTTTATTCAAAGGCTTGATATTAGTAGACTCCTTCTTAGCCCTAGTTACTAGGCTGTGCGCATCCCAGGACACATGGAGAAGCCATTTATAAATATTCTAATAAATGTCCCCAATTGAAATCCCAGACAGCAGACAACTACAACTTCCAGCCATATCATTAAGCCATGTTGCACATCCAGTCTAATTGAGACTTCAAATTGCTTGTAACTAAAATATGGAATCTAGAAAATATGCCTAATGCACTATTGTATTTGGCTAAGGAGATTTGGAAGTAGAGTTTTGAAAGTGGTAACACTGATTTTATGCCACATATGATAAGGTACAGATAAAAGGATATGAGATAATAATCAAAGTGTTCAGTGTTGAAGCAGAATTTAGGGTACATACTAGAGTCAAGCCTAGCTAGGTTCTAATAAATGTGGCTTTTCCCACCCACAGCATCTTCACAGGAGGAAAAATTCTCCAAGTAAAAAATGCTTTAGGGAGTTGTATCATCTATAGATCAAGTTTGTAAGAATATTATTTACTAGGAATACAGAAATATTTAAGGGTGTGCCTTATAAATATTTTCTACTAGACAAAGAACTTCTATGAATCTTAGCATTATTCTCCTCTGACATGATAACTCTCAGCCACAATTAGGCAGTGGACAATCAGGGAGATATTTGTGGGTGTGGCTTTTGTCTAATGGATTAAAACTATAAAATATTCATAGATTTTTAAAAAGAGAAATCCATAGATGAAACCACCATCAGGTTCTACTTAAAGGGCATAGTCTTTTGAAAAGAAGTTTTTGAATCTTCAACTTCTTCAGGCAGACAACATGCTGAGAAAGTTACTCAGGTCATTTCTCATTGAAAAAAAAAAAAAGACATAGTCTACTGAGTCAGTTGCCCATAATCCTTTCCAGGAAGGGGGCATGGGTCCTTATTGGTAGGTAAGAGACAGACATGAGAGAGAAGTGGGTACAGTGAGGTTAAGGAGATAATGCCACAAACTTGACCTACTGTGCTGACCCCCACATGCTTTCTTTCAGATAAGTAATTTATTTCACCCCTGCCAGACTGAGGTCAATTGGATATGTCACATTATTTAGTAAACAACATGTCATCTGCAGGAGATGCAGGCCCTAAAGGATCCTCCCTGCTGTTAAGAAGAACACAAGCTACCCTAAAGTGGAGGATTTTATGATCTTTACACAGACCCACCACATTGCAGAACTCAGGGAGATAAGATGATAAGAGGCAACACTCTTAACCATAAAATTTAACATGTTCTCAATTAGAGCCCCTCAACATGCACCCAAATGACTCAGAGTTGCCTGGATCTTTCACATGTCATTATAATAGTAAAATCTCCCCTCCATGGGGTAAGACCATGTGTAGTGAGGATGTGGAAGTCTGATGCAATCCTGTTATCAAAGGTCAACTGGTGGACACAGGCAGGACTTTTCTGGAAACTTCTCTGAAAAGCCCAACAAAATTGGGGAGCAGGAAGTATATACTGTCCCTCTCCTTTCCCAGGGGAACCACTTTGTCCCTTGAGAGTGTCCCCTTTTTCCTTTACCTATCCCTTCTAATAAACTCACTCTGGATACTATGTGTGATGTGTCTGAAATTTTTCTGGCACAGTAGCAAGAACCAGTGACAAATGACATCCTTGGTTGCTTTGTCTCTGTTGGTGGCCTTGCTCGTAACAGTTATTCATAGAATATTGTTACATTTCGGACTGAATTTTAAAATTGTAATGACAAGTGACTTAATATACCTCGCCTGTACTTTGACCTATAAGTATCTATTGCAGGCATCCTATCTCAGCATCACTATCCTATATGGCTATATAAAGGTCAGAATACTCAATTATTTACCTTACGGGACTTCAGTTTGAGAAGAACTGCATTCAAAGATCTGTGTACAGGGAACTGTAAACAAGAACTTACTTTTTAAATTTCTTGATTGACATATATCAATTGTACAAATTTACAAGGTACGAGGTGATATTTTGATTCATGTGTATACTGGGCAATGATCAAATCTGGGTAATTAATTTATTCATCAAGGTAAACTTTCTTCACTTCTTTATGATGAGGATATTCAAAATTTTTTTCTTCTATATATTCTAAAATAAGACATTGTTGTTACTAAATTCACCCTGCTGTGCCTTAGAATACCAGAATTTATATCTTCTATTTGTCTGGAACATTGTAACCAG
Organism: Spermophilus citellus; assembly: GCF_964194105.1. NCBI lineage: Eukaryota > Metazoa > Chordata > Mammalia > Rodentia > Sciuridae > Spermophilus > Spermophilus citellus. The sequence continues at coordinate 198,213,339 of NC_138183.1, forward strand.
AGACTTGTGTTTGCCCACTCCTTCTTTCCCTTCCTCATCCAGTTTCAAGTAATAACTGTTCATTTCTCAAATCATATGAAATGTGTGCTTAAATTAATCTCATAATGGGAATGAGAGTTTCACGTCTTACGGAAGAGATATATCCATGGATATTGGACATAGGAGGAGATATGTATTATTATTGCCAGAGGATGCACTTTCACAGGATAAATCTTCCAAGCATGTCCAAAACAGTATCTTGCATCCCATATACTTTCCTGTAATAGTATCTGCCTTCCCAGGAGGTGCAGTCTAATTCCCATCCCTTCTTCTGGGTTGACTTAACTGATTTCCTTGAAAATGGATATGATATACTGAGATATTTGAGGCAGTGTTGTAAGAAAACTTATAACCTCTTCATTGGAGTCTTTGACTATTTACATTTTGGACACTTTCAAGAACACAACCACTGTGTGGTGAGAATTCCAAATCACAGGGAGAGGCCATGTGGTGGACAGTCCTGGCTGAGCTTCCAGTTGACAACCAGCATCAATTCTGGTCAAGCTTAGAGATGATTAGGACTCTATCAAAAATCTGATTAGCCAGCTGAGAAAGAGAAACCAAGTGAGAAGTACCCAACGGATGCTAGAAAATTCACAAAATCAAAGGGGATAATGACAAATTCTTTTAAAATCACTATATTTGGAGGTAATTGTATGAATAAGAGATAACTGGGAAAATTGGATTCTTAGGACTGTGATCTTTCTCCAAAAATCTTGAACTATCTACCTCAGCTATTTAAACATCTCAAAAAATCTCACAATTTGTATTGATTCAAATACATTCAAATCATTATTAATATAAATTGAGTATATTTAATCCTGAGCACATCACCTACTATTGTCCGCTTACTTTTTCTTGAATCACAATCCAGTCTTTGAACTTCCAGCATTAATAATACATTGAACTGACTGGCTTTTACAGTTATACATTTATGCTTTATTCTCATTTCCTAATTCTCTTACTTGCAAGCATTAATATTATGATCCATTCTTAAAATTAATCTATAATACAAGCATTCTCTCTCTCTCTGTCCACCTGTCTCATTTCTTCCCTGTCTCTCACACACACTTGTAAGCACTTTCTTGTAGCAATGCAGTCTCCACATCTAAACCTAACTTTGCACCTACTATGTGCTGTGCCACAGAAATGGGTTCAGCAATTTCCTTCACATTCTTTTTTTTTTAAAGAGAGAGTGAGAGAGGAGAGAGAGAGAGAGAGAGAGAGAGAGAGAGAGAGAGAGAGAATTTTTAATATTTATTTTTTAGTTCTCAGCGGACACAACATCTTTGTTGGTATGTGGTGCTGAGGATCGAACCAGGGCCGCACGCATGCCAGGCGAGCGTGCTACCGCTTGAGCCACATCCCCAGCCCCCTTCACATTCTTGAATTATTGATTTTCACTCAGTTGCATCTGTCCCCATCAAGATAAATACCTGATAACATGTCTTCCACCTTAATATGTTTCTTGACTCCAGATTCTTTCTAGCTATTGCCTTCAATTTTATATTTTCCTTTGCAGTACAGCTCCTTGAAAGAGTTGTTTATATCCACTGCTTTCAATTCATCTCTTGAACTTTCTCCTTAACACACTCCTACGCAAATTTTGTATTAATTACCACTGCATTATTCTGTTTTAATTTGTTGCTAAATAAATTGTTGCTACAAGGCATCCTATTCCTCTTATGTTTTGAACTATTAGCAGTGTTTTATATTCTTTTTATATGATTATATGCACATTTCTTCCTTTTAAAATTATGTTCTTCCCTTAGCTTCAGTGAGTTTTTCCCCTCCACTTCTTTATATATACCTTTTATTTGTCTTCTTCACTGTTCCTTTGTTTTGAGTCAACTAAACATTAGGGTTTGATCTTTGGTGCTCTTTATGTTCATTCCCTATCTCTTCATCTCATTTGGCCTCAAGGCTTTAAATTACTTCCATGCTTCTGCTGATGATGATCTGAGAGCCTATATTCCCACATGGACATTTTCTCTGAGCTCCTGCTTGTACTTCTACAATTGCCTCCATGTCATTTCCTTTGCAAATTATGGGGAAAGTCAGCACCTTCACATTGAGCCATAAGTTGCAGGAACTCTGATTGAGTATTAATCACTTTGTATAATTTGATTAAGAAGAGAATACAAGAAATTACCCTAGTAAACATACAACACGTGAAATGGAAATAAAGAATCAAGTTCAAGTTCCCCATAGAGAAATGCAAATTAGACAAGTGATCATGGTCTTGAAAGTAGCTAGTATGTGATAGTAGATTTGGCAACAAAAAGAAAATGCAAATTCTGACATGAACTGCATTACTTCAATTCTGTCTTTATTCCAAGACTCCTCCCTTTTTCCTGAGTTGCTTTTCCCCAAATTCTGGTACAGTTGGTTAGATTTTTTTTTTTTTTAATCTCAAGGTTGGGAACTATTAGTGCTTTAGTATAGGTTGATGGTGACTCCTTCTCCTGTAAAGCAATATGCCTAGCCTTTAAAATTGGTCCTAACATGACTCTTGGTGTGTATTGCTAGGGATCTTATCTAAAAACTCATCCCTATGTTTAGCAGCTGGGACCATTGGTGCTCTGAGCCAACTTCTATGTGGACACCACATAGAAGCAGACCTCGGGTGCAAGAAATGTGCTACCTGTGCTGGATCAAGCCTTCTCTAATGGTGGTGCAACTTCCTCACCCAGGCCACTCAGATTCATATACTAACATCTCTAGAAACACCCTCACAGACTCAAAAATAATGCTTTATCTTGTTTCTGGGTTTTGATTCCAACTAAATTGATGCAAGGATCCTGCATAGAACCCAAACCCTAATCGTTTCCCCAGAGTTGAGAGTTTGATTTTTCCATTCTTTTTGTATAGCCTCCCCCAACTGCGTACAGTGGGAATTGCAGTTTTCAGAATTTCAGCTTTCAGGATTCAGTATTTAGGATTTTAATCTTTTGAGATTGTGATTGAAGGATTTTAAACGTCAGAGATTTTCATCTTTGGGATTTCTACTTTGGGGATTATGATGTTTGAAATTATGGCATTTGGGGTTGTATTTCCAGATTACATTTGGCAATAGTCACACAGACACACACGTATATATACATATTATATGCATATTACATATACATGTAATAGTGAATATAATTAAATGTAAATATGCAGTTCCCCAGATATTCTGTTAAAAGCATCAGAAGAAAGACACATTTATACAAAAAAGGTTAAAGGAATTTATAAACAGAGTTTCTCCTTATGCTCCTAATGCTAAGGAGCAGGAGAGGCAGATGAGTTTTAGGTCCATGTTACTCCAACATCACTGCTCATTTCTCTGCACCAACTACCATGGAAGAGGCAGCAGCCTGATTCTGAAGGTGCTGGGGGCAGAAGGGGCAGCCCAGGAAGTGCTGAGCTGCAGCAGGAGCCTGAGGCATCTTAAGCTAAACTCTGGAGACCATGAAATATAATTTGACATTCTGAATCCGTGCATCCATAAATGAGGCAGGAGAGGGTCATGATGATGGATAATATGCTGAACCACTTCATGCCCAGCATGCTACCGCAGAGAACATGAAGAAAATATTTTTAGTGTAGAGAGTGAATATTGTAATTAGATTGTTGAATGCTTGCACTTGGAAAACAGAATTGTGCATGACGAGAATATCACCACATAGTGGCTCTTATCAAATTAACCAATTTCTATAGGATTCAATTTCTTATGTGTAACATAAATAAAAAGAACACAACTTACCTGAAGTGATATTGTAGGAATTAAATAATAGAACATTTGTAATTATTTCTGCTATTTTCCTAGCAAATAACACTGATTCAGAGTTGTGCCTATTATTTTTTTCTTGGTTTCTCTGATATGAAATAAATATTTTAAAATGAATTTATTTATTTATGTATTTGTTTGTTTGTTTGTTTGTTTCACATACTTACCTTTAAAGTAACTAACTTTGTTTAAGGAAATAGTGTTGAGGGCCACAGCCGAGTCAGGAAGATGCATGGCATTTTTGTCAGAAGTAGTGGTTGAGAGGTAGCGCTAGTGAGCCATTAAGATGATGACTTTTGAGTTCTTTCGGAGTTCCCGTTGAGTTCCCCTTGAGCTCTTCTGGGGATTCCTGGAGAGTTCCCATTGGTTGGGGAAGTGCCGGAGGAGGGATATTTCCTGTTGCTGGTTCCGGGAGGAGCCACATGGCGTTCAGGACAGTTCCTGGGAGCGTGTGTGGAGTGTGCTGTTGGAGTTCAGAAATAAAGTTTGTTCCTGCTTCAGTGGCTTGTGATTTGTGCCCAGCCAGACTGCAGCAAAATAGAGTAATTCATGTAAAGAGATACAGTCTTTTTAACATTTGTTACCAAGTTATAAAATAAATACTGCATCACTGTAAAATATCTTTTTTCTTATCATATTCATAGCCATATAATCTGATTTTATAATTGTAATAATATCTTCAATACCGAAAGCCGGAGTAGCAGGAGAAGGTGCTGGCTGCCGCGCGGCCAAGTGTGCTTTAATGGACAATGTACTGCAATGTATGCCTGAAGTACTTGAAATGCAAATTTGGGACAACTTTACCATCTAAATGGTTGGCTGGATTAAGCGCCTGATGAGGATGGTTTTTCAACAAGTTGGAGTAAGCATGCAATCGGTACTTTGGTCTGGAAAACCATATGGTTCATCTCGAAGTATTGTAAGGAAAATTGGTACTAACTTATCTCTGATTCAGTGTCCAAGAGTTTAATTTCAGCTTACCAGCCATGCAACAGAATGGAGTCCCAACCACCTGGGAGAGGATGCAGTGGTATCTTTTGCTGACATTGGATGGGTAGCCACAGAAGAAGGAGAGTGTTCAACAAGACTAAGGACAGAAGTCAGGTCAAATCCACCCCTTCAAGATGACCTTCCTTTCTTCGAGAAGCCCCCAGGCAGGCATATTTCCTTACCAAGCCTGTCTCAAGAAGCGCCTCCACCAAAGAATGCAGTTCTGGCCAATGAGGAAGCCCTGCAGATCTGTGCACTTGAAAATGAACTTGCTACTCTCAGAGCTCAGATTGCCAAAATCGTGACCCTGCAAGAGCAACAGAATCTCACTGCAGCCCCACCTCCTCCCTCCACCACCACCACCACCGTTGCCTCCTCCTCCACCACCTCCACCAGGACTCCACCAAAGTAAATCTGCTATTGATCTGATTAAAGAACGAAGAGAGCAAAAAGCCAATGCTGGAAAGACTTTGGCTAAAAACAATCCAAAGAAATCTGACATGCCAAATATGCTAGAGATCCTTAAAGATATGAATAGTGTAAAACTTCGGTCAGTTAAGAGGTCAGAGCAAGATGTAAAGCCCAAGCCAGTAGATGCTACTGATCCAGCTGCCTTCATAGCAGAAGCTCTGAAAAAGAAATTTGCTTATCAATATCGAAGCAATAGCCAAGGAGAAATTGAAAAAGGAGTTCCAAAGTCTGAATCAGAGGCCACCTCAGAGAAAGCATTGTTTGGGCCACATATGTTGAAGTCTACAGGAAAAATGAAGGCTTTAATTGAAAATGTTTCAAACTCCTAATGGACAATGAACTGAAAAAAACTCCTGGTTCAGCTGGTTTGGGAGGGCTGAATTTGGCTAGTAGAAATCAACACTATTTAGTAAATACCTGGCTTTAGTATTCAGTGGTGTACTTTTTAACCTAGAGGATTAAGCAATAATGGAAGCACCATAATTTTGTTTTGCTTTTATGAGATGGTCAGTTCTGGAGCCTCCTATAACATACTGAATTCTGACATGTTTTTCACATTTAGCCAGGATGTTGAAGCCTCCAATCTTGAAAACATTTGAAAGATTTCAGAACATAGAAAGGACATTTGTGGATTTTACTGTGCATTTTAAAATTCTTAACACTAATTTATCTGTACAAATGTTTTATATATATATATATATATATATATATATATATATTTGGATATAAAACAGTTTAAAAATTATCAGTGAATGACAATGAGGGTATTATTATCTTCATTTGTTTTCAGTGAGCATTTACTATTCAGTATGGGTCAGCTGGTGTAATGTAAGTTGTTGGAATAAAATATTTGAGATTAGAATCTTCTTGCCTCGAATAGAACTTTTATCTTAGATTCTCTCTCACATTTTTGGAGTGGAGCTTTGAATAGGAACCAGTTGATGTTCACTGCTGCAATTCCATATGCTTTCCATTAGAGGGAAGTTGAGAACCAGGATGGCTGCTTGTACCTCATTGCATCCAATGCTGAGGAAACAAATGTACTTTTCAAGTGGTGACAGATTGAATTATTGAATTAAATCACTTAAATATAAACCAGATATGCCATCTTTCTTTATTTTCAGTTTAATAAATGGCATCATAAAAATGACTCATTGCTAAGTTGATAATACTTCTGGAAATGTCAGCATAATGGAGTTTAAAATTTTTTAATATTGGTCAAAATATTTATAATGAAATATTATTAAGTAGGACTATGACTTTCCTATATATTATTTATCATTGGTCAGAATGCTGTTCTGATGAATTAATATTATGCAATGTAATCCTTAGGTGTTATTAGAAAGTGGAGAACTGCCTTTCTCATCCAGGGCTTATAAGGACTTGCTATAAGTGGTCATTTGTAAGTGCTCAATAAACTTTCATGATTTTCTATTTGTGATAAATTCAGCTAATAGTTAATGCCAGAATTTCTTACCATGAGTAAATATTTGAATTTTTTACAATTTAAATCTAGTGAAGAAAAGTTATACTTCCTGGGAGGATTAGGAGATAAGTAGAAATACACTTTAAGTTATTAAAAATGTTTGTTGTTCTCCTAAATATTAACAAAAATTATTTGAGATAATTTACATAGTTTGGTTATTTGGCTTAGGTTTAAACTGTGGCATGCTGTTGATAGATATTGTTTGTAATTGTTTGATATGGTTTAAAAATTCTGCCTTTTAAGAAATTCAGAAAATCCACCTGACACATATTTTGGGCTCCTAAGAAATTTATATTTGCATCAGTATTGAATTTTGGCTAGTGCTCCAATGTAAGGAAGTTACTATTTTAAAATAAAGCAAACTATTATTTCCCTTGGAAAAAAAATATCTTCAATACCAATCAATATGGTAGATAAAGGCTACATTAGTTTTCTATTGCTGTATAAAAGGCTACCCCAAACTGAAGGACATAGAAGGCTTTGGTTAGCTCACAGAGTCTGTCCCTCAGAAGTGTTGGCAGCAGTTTAGAAGGGTTCTCTCTTTCAGAACCTCAGCAGTGTGTAGTGAAGGTGTCCACTGGGAGGTTAAAGGAGAAAAGGGTCTGGTTCCAAGATAACTCAGGTTAGTGGTAGAATCCAGTGCCTTGCGCTTGTAGAACAGAGGCCCTCAGCTTCTGAAGACTGTCCAAATTTCCTGGTCCATGCACTTCTCCAGGGGTAGTTCACAGGATGGCTGCTGCTTCTTGAAGGCCAGCAGGAGAAAGGGAGCTACTGTTCCAGTAACACGGTGTCAGATCATAGGGCACAGTCACAGTGCTGGCATCTCTTCACCTTGGCCACATACTGTTAGTTATGAGGAATTCAGAAGTTCTGTCCACCCTTGAGGGTGAAGGGAAATGCTTGAAGGCATGAACATCAGTGGACAGGAGTCACTGGGGGAAGAGGGGAGCTTCAACACACAGGGATTTGGAGACAGATGAGGAAATAGTTCCATAGCCACAGCTTAGTTCCATTTGCCCATGGGAATGGATTGAAGATTCTGCTCAGGTCTCTGACCCTGATAAATACTTTCAGAGCAATAAGTTATTGAAACTTCAGGGGCGGGGGAGTATATAGACCCCTTTTGAGATAAGTTTATAATATAAAGCCTAATAATGACCCTAGAATTTTATTTAGATCCCCTGCAAAGGTAATCTCCCCAGTAAGCATGAGTGTCACAGTGTAGGGTCTGTTACAAGAAACCTCTGGAGTGCCCTGCCACTAGGCCACTGCCCTGAAGACAGAACGCAGCAGCCAAGCCAGGATCAAAAGCAACAGGAGCAACAGCAGCATCCACATGTCTCTGGGCACTTCCAGGAACACCTGGGGAGGAACACCTGGGGAAGCCCTGCTCAGCTCAAACAGCTTGCCCTGCACAGCCTCCAGAAGTCCTGGCTGAGGACAGCCTTGGACACTGCTCTGCCCAACTTTTCAGTCTTTCCCTTCACCTCTGAAAACGTGTCCAGGTCCTAATAGGCAGCTCGTGTGACTCACCTGGGTGCTGTTCCCTCTGCCCCTGCCTGTGCCTTGCCCTCCTTGATAGGACACATTCTCATGCTAGGAGGTCCTCCTAGCCATGTGAGTTTGAAGGTCTCTTTTCTGGGAAAGCTTGAAGACACTTCTCTAGTAGGTCTCAGTACTCAGTGCTTCTCAGCTTTCTAGCTCTTTCCCTTGAGCTTCCCCTTCCTCTCCAGATCCATAAATTGGCAGGAGCCTTTGTTCAGGAGCCCAGTGAGTGCTGATCCATCCAGCAACTAGTTCACCTCTCCTGAGGAAAGCAAAATAGGGAAGAGGTATTTCCTTATGCTTTAGCCTTTATTTTATTTTTTTTAAACTTTTTGTTATGGTAGCTGTCGCAAATATCCATGACTCAAGCAAAGATTTATTGACAGAGAATATCTGCCAGGTTGCCCTTTTGTAAGGTGCAGCAGCCTGCTGAATGAAGTTCTTACACTACAGTCACGTACAATGACGTAGTTAAAAAATAACCCGTCTGGTCCTGTGATGGCTACATGACATCTTTATTGTGGTTTTAGTAGTTAGGGACTCTGTGGGGCAGGCTTATCTAGAAGGTCATGACTGGGAGGGCTTCTTAAGATGGCGGGTGCTGATTTTCAAAATGGAGTTACTTCGGTCTAAAGACCAAATACTTATATTTTTGTTTATTGGGTGTTATTATTTTTTTTTGTGCCATTAGGATTCATCTTGACAGAATTATGAGAACATGAAATATAATTTGCTCTAATTCAGCCCCCTGTACTTCTCCTTTCCTTCCCCTCCTCCCTGTCCCTTGTCCTTTTCCTCTACTCTACTGTTCTTTCTGCTATTTAATTTTTTTTATTAGTTGCACATGACAATACAATGATCTTGACATGTCATACATTTGAATAAAATGGGGTATTTAAATTTTTGTTTTGTTTTAGACATACATGATGGTAACAGACCCACCGTGGTATATTTATATATATTCATAGGAAAGTTAGGTCAGATCCATTCCACTGTTCTTTTCTTATCCTGTCCACTTTCCTTCCCTGTGAACCCTTTCATCTTGTCCAATAATCTTTCTTCTGTTTTGATGGAACATGATGTTTCCCTTCCCCCTCTTGTTTCTCTCTCTCTCCCACTTATTTTGTACTAGATTCCGATATCAGAGAAAACATTCAACCTTTGACTTTTTGATTCTGGCTTATTTTACCCAGCATGATAGTATACAGTTCTATCCATTTACCAGCAAATCACACAATGCCGTTCTTCTTTATGGCTGAGTAATACCTCATTGTGTGTGTGTGTGTATCACATTTTCTTTATCCATTCATTTGTTAAAGGGTACCTAGTTTTATTCCTTAGCTTGGCTATTGAGAATTATGCAGAGACAAACATTGATGTAGCTATATCCCTATAGTATTCTTATTTTAGTTCTTTTGGATATATACTGAGGAGTCGGATGGCTAGATCATGCAGTGGTTCTATTCCTAGATTTTTGTTTGTTTGTGTGACTGTTTTGGGTCCCAAAGATTGAACTCGGGGGCAAAATTAATCATTGAGCCACATCAATAGTCCTTTTTATTTTAAGTTTTTAAATTTTTAACTTGAGACAGGATCTCATTAAGTTGCTTAAGTTCTCACTACATTGCTGAGGCCAGCCTTAAACTTGCAATCCTCATTTCCTCAGCCTCTGGAGTTGCTAGGATTACAGGAGCCACCACACCCAGTGCATAGAAAATATTTACAGGGTTGTGGACTAATAAATATTTTTCTTTTTCTTTTTTTTTAAGACTTGTAATTCCAGTACTTTTATTTGTAATTAGATGTGGTTTAGTTAACTTATATCACTATAACAAAATGTCTGAAATAATTAACTTATTTTTTTAAATTTATTTATTTATTTTTTGGCTCTTTTCAGTTTATTGCATGAAGGAGTTACACTAGTCCAAGTTAAAAGCGGACCCCAAATGGTTACATTATACAAGCTGTGAGGTTTTTAAACTTGTGACAAGGGACAGAAGGGGAATTCTACTCATTGCAAGGAAATCCTCACTTAAGCTTCAGTGAGCCACAAGCACTTAAAACCCATGAACCTTCAGCTGATCGTCCTTAGCCAGTCCAATCTCTACCAGGAACTGGCATATGTTCTTGCGCTGGTCACCCTGTAGCTGAATTACTTCTCCATATTCTGGATGCTCAATTACAGTACCCTTGCAGGCAAATTTCTTCTTAAACGCCTTCACCAGTTTCTTTTTATCGTACTCATCAGCGATCCCTTGGACAGTAGTAAGGGTCTTCCTGCCGTTTCTCTGTTGAATTCTTATATGGATATAATCCTCAGTGCCAGCAGGAAGCAGGTCATCACCCTTACTTGCATCAGCAAAGGGGTCGAAAGAGTGGAGGTTCTGGATAGCGGACATAGGATACGATTCCTTTTCCTCGGTGGAAACGGCCTGCGGAAGGCGGCTGCGGGAGAAGGCAGGGGGCGGGAACGGAGCGTCGGGAAGCGAGGGGGCTCGAGGGGGAGGCTGCTGAGTCCTCGGCGGCGGCTCAGTGACTGGGGCTGAAATAATTAACTTATAAAGAGAAAAAAGGTTATTGTAGTTCATAGGTTTAAAATATTTAGTTTCCAATTAGGCAAAGTACTGAGAATGGGTAAGAAAATTTTGAAGACAAAATTGCAGATCATATCAATAATTTAGAAAGCCTTAGTTGTATTGGAATAGTATTGACGTAAGTTTACAGAAAAAGACAAGTGAAAGAATACTGAATAATAACAAGAATATTCTAGACTTCTGAGAATTTTGCCTCAACTGATGTTGTCTAATTTATCTAGAGCTGAATCTCCTAGGGGTTCAATATCCAGAGGCTATTATAACCCCTCGTGACATTCCATTTCAAAATAATTACTTAATATGATGGCTTTTGTCTCTTATGAGGAAATGGGAGTGGAGTGGCCCATCTCTTCTGAAGACCCTCTGGGAATATGAGCAAAAATGTATAAATGTTTCATTTACCTCTTACTACAATCTTTCCCAGTTTGAAATTATACTCAGTTTCTTCTAAATAGATACTTCCTACTAACCCTGTTCATTCAGAGACAGAATTCAGAGTCTGGTGAGTTAAAAACTTCAGTTACTTAGTGAAGAGAAAGGCCTTCAATGGCTCTGTCATTTCATTAGGTGATGCAGATGACCTTTACTCAGAGTCCAAGTATGGGCTGAGCCCTGAAGGATCTGGCCCTGGGAGAAAGCGGTTTTTTTGGCACCAATGATTCTATGAAAATCAGATAGAGCCTGAGGAGACTATTGACTTCAAGTGCAGACTGGCAAATATAGCTGGAGATGAAGCCAGGAATACAGAAGGAAAGGGCTCTTTGGGTAAAATAAGTGAGATCAGAATAGGTTTTGATTGAAGCAGAAGACCTTGGTTTGGATGTTTTGTTTTGCCTCCCTTTGTAGTTGTAATGATGGTTGGGTTTTCTCTTTCTGAAATGATTTCCTTGTGACACTGAGGAAATATGCTTCCTGTTTCGGGAAGGGGAACAAATCTACTACATGCAGATGAACTCTGTCCTCTCCAAAATTCCAGAGACATTTGGAGACTATCTTGGATAATCTGCTTTTGAGCCACAGAAGACCATGTGGTCTTCATCACTTTAAGTAGAATTTCATGGGGACCTTGTTGCTATACAGTCTCTATAGAAGCTCAGTCCCTATAGGAGTTCAGTCTGCATCAGCCTGAAGATGGAACTTAGAGCAGGCATTCATGTAGGGTGCTGGCTGCCTTGGGCAATGGGAACTAGTAACATTTCTCCTAGGTAGATGTAGTATGTTTGCTTGGGCTGAGTGAGGACTCAAATAAATCAAAACTAAGAGAGAGTCCTCCTTCTGTAAAGCTTTGACTGGGACCTAGAAGAGATGACAAGAGATCCCTGCCAAACACATGAAAATGCAGCTGTTGTGACTTGCTTGCAAGGTCCACTTCCTATCCTAAAAAGCTGTTTTAATGACTACAAATTTGTCAGGGACGGTAAAAGACCAACCTCTTCAAAACTTATTCAAAGTGTGGCTCATGTTCTATTTAGTTCTGGTGTATCACTGTGCCCAATTCTCATTCCTTCCCTCACAGTGATTGGTATATAGTTCATATGAAGAACTCTATAAAATACATCACAGAAATGGAGTTAAAATTTGATGGGGATTTTCAACGCAAAAGCCACTCCTGCAGGCTTGACGCTATTTAATGCAAAGTTGTATGTACCCAAAGATGATGTTCAAGCTCTGTTAGTCCAGAAAGGAGAACTTTGGAGCAAAACTTCTTTTTTATTCTTTAATTCATCTCCCATGGGGGAAAGTCTGCTGTGTTCAGTTTTGCCTGTGACAGATTGAGCTGGCTGTTTTCAGTTTTGGAGGCACTGTCAGACGCACTGATAGCTTGAGCTGTCTTCCCTATCGACAAGGGGGAGCAGCCTCTAAGGTTTTGGATAGTGCCTCTGAAGTCCTAAATTATCTTCTGAACTCACTGCTCTCTAAGCAGGGGAATGTTCAATTATCCTTGTGCATTCTCTATTGGATGCATTCAATAATATTCACATCTCAGTAAGGATAATTCCTAATATAAACCATACTTCCATCACAGTGCAATAAATGTTCCCACACCACCCTGGCACTAAAATACTCCTTTTCTTTCACTTTTTATTATTTTTATCCTGCATTATTCAAACTCTTCAGTTTATTTTGCCAAATTCATTGCCTGAAACATCATATTTCCTCTATAAAATTTCTATTTACTTTACAAATATCATATTACCTCTATAGAATGCTCCCCACTCCAGCCAGTTCATATTTATTTAGTATAATATTTTAAATATTTTTATCCCTCAAATACCCAGTCCTGTCTCTCCTCAGCCCTCTTTCATTCATGCATGCCCCCACACACCATTTGAACCAGGCTTATTCTAAACAATCTGCATTGAGAAAGAAAATCATTCAGTGGAATAAATTAAAATTTCTAACTTACAAAAATAATCATTTTATATGGTTCCATAAGTGTATAAAAATCCATATTCCATAAGTATATAAAGAAATGAACCAGGGCTAATGGAAAGGGGAAAGTGCTGTGGCTACTTAATTCCACATGTGCCAGCTCACCAGGGATAGCCATTCTTTTAATGTAGGAACCCTGAATGTGATAGTTGCAGTAACCAACTATTTTTAGCTCCACAGTAGAATTGGCAGATTTCATAATTCACACTGACAGCTGGTTTGTCCTTAGGGCTGAAGAACCAATGGATCCCAGACTGAAGAGAGAGACCATGTATAACTCAAGTTGTTACAACCCAAGTTCCTTCATCCTTCTTGGAATACCTGGCCTGGAGCACTTCCACCTCTGGATTGGGATTCCCTTCTGTGTCATCTACCTTGTGGCCATTGTGGGCAACTGCATCCTGCTCTACCTCATTGCAGTTGAGCGCAGCCTCCATGAGCCCATGTTCTTCTTCCTGTCCATGCTGGCCAGCACGGATCTCATCTTGTCCACGGCCACAGTGCCCAAGCTGCTCAGTAACCTCTGGCTTGGCTCCCAAGAAATAACCTTCTCTGGTTGTCTCACACAGATGTTTTTCCTGCACTTCAGCTTTGCAGTGGACTCAGCTGTCCTATTGGCCATGGCATTTGATCGCTATGTGGCCATCTGCTTGCCCTTGAGATACAACACCGTCTTGACCCCACAGGTGATCATCAAGCTTATGGTGAGCATTGTTGTGAGGAGCTTTTCCGTCATCCTGCCAGATGTGTTTCTTCTAAAACGCTTACCATTTTGCAGGACCCGCATCATCCCACAGACATACTGTGAGCACATAGGTGTTGCTCGGCTTTCCTCTGCTGACATCTCTGTCAACATTTGGTATGGATTTTCTGTACCTCTCATGACTGTCATCTCAGATGTCATCCTTATTGCTGTGTCCTATGTCTTCATCCTCCGTGCTGTCTTTCAACTCTCGTCCCTGGGTGCCCGCCAAAAGGCCCTGAGCACCTGTGGCTCCCATGTCTGTGTTATCCTCATGTTTTACACACCTGCCTTCTTCTCTATCCTTGCTCATCGCTTTGGGCACGGTGTCCCTCGGAATGTCCTTATCCTATTTGCCAACTTCTATGTGGCCATCCCTCCTGCCCTAAATCCTGTTGTTTATGGCGTGAAGACCAAGCAGATCCAGGAGAAATTTATTCTTCTCTTCACTTGGAAGAGGCCACAGTGAGTGACACCAAAGGAGAAATTTAGGTTACTTTAGTTTCTTAAAATTTTTCATAACTTAGAAATATACAAACTGTAGATATATTTTTTTACTAGCTTGAAATATAAGCATTCTACTCATTAAAAACACAGGGAAGTAGAAAATGGAGGGAAAAAATTACCTAAACTTCTGGAAAATCAATGATTTTTAAAATTAATTACATTCCATTTTTGTGGAAATGCTGATGATAGATGTGGAAGAACACCAAAACTAAGGTTCACATTATTCTTGTTGCTGACTTTGAAGATATTTGAAAGATAGATATTTCCCCACACACAACTCATCCTACTGTTTCTCAGATTTTGAATTAAACTCAAAAATCTTCCTTTATCAAGTGGTTATCAATTCTTTCCACCATAGTTATCAAATATGATGCCTCAAACTTCATTGTTCCAGGAAGTACACATTATTATTACATCTTGGTATTTCCTTCACTTGATTTAGTTTTTCCTTGCCCATCTTAGTTTGCATATAATTGTGTATCTTTTGTACTTGCTTTCTTTAATTGCATGCTCCAAGAAAAGTTCTTCTTTATTTTAAAACTATTTGACTATATTGTTTAAACCTTAACACTTTAAATTAAATAAATTATGATTATATCACTTAATTTGGTTTACAGATGAGAAGACTGAGACTTTCAATGTTAATATAAATATAATTAATGAATATAGGATCCAAATACAAGTCTGTATGATTCTCTGAAGTCTTATGTAGGGAAAATAAAAAGAGTCACAGAGATAAGATGTAGAAGCAGGAAAGATGGCAGAATGGCAGAGTGGCCAAGCTGCCAGCTTTATTTATATCAATAGGTTATATTAAGTCATTGACATCAATAGTGCATTATTGTTCATCCTGTCATCAGGCTGGTTACAGAGTTAGCAACATTATGCAGCTTATTCCTTAGTTACATACCATAGTTGCAATGTACAATGTTAGGAGCTCTTTGTAGTTCTCAAGAAAGTTCATTGTTTAAAGTTACTGTTAGCAGGCAGGTCCAGAAGCACTAGAGCTTGGTGAAATATTGTAGTTTTCTAACAAGAGAGTTACTTATTTTCAGGAGCTGTGTGCCTTAGATCAAGGTGGAGGCTGATAAGACTCTAATACAGAGCCTTCTCGTGAAGGGTATTGCCAAAGCAGACAGGCGTTTCCTAGAAGAAGAATGGTATTTTCTAGCAGTCAGACATTCTGTGCCTTTGTGCAGAAACTTCCTTAGCCACCAAGCATGCCATAGTCATTAAGGTATCAGGGACCCCAATCCCAAACACAGACAGTCTTAGTCTGATTACTTCCTGGGATTCTACTCACACAAATATCTTTCAAACTTCTCAAAATTAGTTTCTCTCAAAAATTGACCTGGAAACTCATTACGTGCCTCTGTAAAAAGTGTTCTTTCCTGTCTTCTTTTGTGTTATATGGTACTATAAAAAAAATACAAATGCTAATGCCTAAGACATGTGACTTGTCTTTATTTCTCTTAGGATACCATCCTCCAAGAAAATTAACTCAACACTTAAATTGAACATTTAAGTCTAAGGTGTTTATTAGTCATCCAGCTGGATATAAACATCACTTTCTGACCTTTATCATGGCAATGGGTTTTACTGAGCTCTAATGTAACTTCTGTCTCTCTCAGAGCATTTCAAAGTCTTTGTTCCTTTAAATGCACCCTATTAAAGCCAGAATGGGCATTTTACAAGTCATATAACAAGAAATATAAAGTCTGGTGGTCCCTTTTGAGAATACAATATTTAGCTTCACATGTAACATGATTTGGGGTGTAAGAAAGGCAGCTTGAGAGGAGAGCAGAATGAAAAGTTACAAACAGTTAACACCAGAGTGTAAAAATTCACATCCCTTTCACAGACAGGAAGTGAGAATAAAGAGGACATGATTAATGGAGGTATACTATGTTTATGCCAAAAGACACTCAACTCAAGGGGACTGTGCTGCCACAAAAAACAAAGGGAAGTGGGGACAACTAAAAGTATGTTTCTTTAAATAATCAAGGTGACAGTAAAAGCTATGTAACATTCAGAAAGATTGTACACACACACACACACACACACACACACACACACGTACTCAGGCAATGAGGAACCAGGAAGGGATCTTGCATAGAGAGGGTATAAAATACTAGTTTGATCCAATCTGTGTGTCCCTAACCACCAGGCACCCAATCTTGCAAAAGCATTATTAAAGTAAAGCCTTAGAGCTGGGGATATAGCTCAGAGTGCTTGTCTCTCATGTACATAGCCCTAGGTTTAATCTGCAGCGCGTGCACACACACACACACACACACACACACAAAAAGTCAAGTCAAGTCTTGCTTTTCCCTGAACCTTGTGTATCTTAGTCTATTCTTTGGGCTTAGACCGGTGAGCATGTTTCTCACAATATGTTATTGTGTCACTTTTTCATTGACATTTTTAAGTGATTCCTGGTCTTCAAGGTTATGCATAAACAATTTCCTGTTTTAGGGTTATTTTAGTGAATAGCAGACTTAAATGCACAGAGCTGCCTCCCATGAATCTTCATTTATTTACATTTAATTGATGTCTATTCACAATTCATCTGTGGCTCCCTGAATCTTCAAGCAAATAATTCCAGTGAGGATGTTTTTTCTTTTATGTGTCATATTTAGTATCTTTTTGTATGTTCTTTTTTTATTATTATTGGTTGTTCAAAACATTACAAAGCTCTTGACATATCATATTTTATACATTTGATTCAAGTGGGTTATGAACTCCCATTTTTACCCTGTATACAGATTGCAGAATCACATCGGTTGCACATCCTCATTTTTACATATTGCCATACTAGTGACTGTTGTATTCTGCTACCTATCTTATATTAAATAAATCTTGGTGTGGGTGTATAGCATGTAATCAGAAGTAGACGGATGTGAACCATTGCTATTCCTCTTAGGAAACTGTCCTAGGATACCTGCCTCTTTCCTAAATCTCCACAGAAAATTCAGTGCATTTCATTGTGATGAACACATTTAATTACTTGGAAGTAAGAAGTTAACTGTAAAGTTGATATTATAACTGCAATCTTATGTATGTGTATTCATGGTTGTGTGTTCACTATTTTTTTTTCTTTCTGAAATGCCCATAAGTCAGCTCAGAAAAACCTTACGCAAGGGCTCATTTATTTGTGCCAATAGTAACCACCATCATTATTTATTTGCTTATATATCTTTCTAACACTTATTATATATGCTCCGTGAAGGCTGAAACTCACTTTACATTTTTACATTGTCTAATGAAAATACCTAACACACCATGCTTCTCAAAATGTGTTGCATGCGTATTCAAACTTCATCTAAAACCTCTTCTCTAAGCCCCAACCTTTTTTATCTTCCTTTATTAACCAGCTTAGTTTTCAGAGTACATTATTTCAGTGGTGGTCTTGTTTATGTCCTAAACTCATTGTCTCTCCTACACACTCGGTTGAAAAAGAATTTCTGAGATCTTGATGAAATTAGCTCTATAGTTTGGGGAAGTTGGGAAAATGATGCCACAGTCCAGACCCATACACCTCTTTATGAGTTAAAACAAAATCCCACCATATAATTACTTGCTTAGTTTCAGCTTTTCAAATACAGAAGTTTCTGTTTACTGTTCTTTGCTTAGCAATTCCTTTTTAGGCTTCGATTAAACCTTCCTTAGATATTCCATAATTCTATATACTAGATTAGTTGTATACTTCTAATGGGACACATATTTTTGATTTTAAGATTTATTGCGACCTT
The DNA here is from genome assembly GCF_964194105.1 of Spermophilus citellus. NCBI lineage: Eukaryota > Metazoa > Chordata > Mammalia > Rodentia > Sciuridae > Spermophilus > Spermophilus citellus. Next base: position 198,231,667 of record NC_138183.1, read on the forward strand.
AATAGGATAATCACCTGTAAATTCATTCTTTGAATGATCAATGATTTCCTTCACTCACCGAGGACCAGGTTAGCATCTGCCTTCTTTGCTTCTGGGTTCCTGTTGTGTACAGTGTTCTTAGCACCAAACAGGCATTCAAAAAACTTGCCAAATAAATGTATTAATGCAAATTAGTTTCAGTTGATGTATAAAATCCCTATTTTGCAATGATGTAAATATTCCTGGCTTTATAACTTAACCTAAACAGAAAGAAAATTCTAGAATCATAAAGAAACATTTTTTCCATCATCTTATTGATGATAATTGTTAACCCATTTAATCGTCTGAGGCTGTCTTTTAAATAAGCATTTTCAATTTATTATTATCTTTTCACAGATGGGGAAACATTTCCAGAATTGTGGGCAAGGAACTTGAGGAGCTTATTTGTACTATTTTGATTTTTGGATTGATACATTATAATTGTACGTATTTATGAGGTTTTATATGATGTTTTGATTCATGTATATACTGGGCAAATCAGGTTAATCAATATATCCATCAACTTAAACTTACATCATTTCTTAACATATGCAATGCATTATTGTTAACTATAGTCACTCTACTGTGCCACAGAAGACTAAAATTTATTCTTCATATCTAACTGTAACATTGTACCATGAGTTCAATAATACTTATAAGTGGATATACTTATCCACTCCTTCTGCCCCCTACTCTCCCCTATCTCTGTTAATAACTATTCCTTTTTCAAATTTGATGAGAACTGAACTTGAATTAATCCCATCAAAATGAAACCGGAGTTTAAAGATGAAATTCAATTCTCTGGTTCACTAATTCCTTTCTGGATTCTTGTCTCACAAATTTGAAGAATAAAATTCACAGACAATAATGGAAAGGAAGAGTAAACAAAGTAGAATTTATATAAATGATAAGAGAAGAGATAGAACACCTGCAATATGGGAGGGAATCTGATGGCAGGAAATATGGGTGTGCTAGCCTAGTGGCTTATCTATTTTTTTAGGGGTATGAGACTTGATCAAAATCTATGTTAAATAGTCATTGCAAAAGTACCAAAATTATGTCCATCCTGGTTCATCCCCAACTTCCACCAACAGTCCTCTCACACATACTCCCACTACTCTGGCTACTCTGAGACAAAGGAGTTGGTTGCAATATTCCCACAAGTAAGCCTCATAGTCATTGTTTGTTTTTTTTTTCTTTTTAGTTACACATAACAGTAGAATCTATTTTGATATATTTATACAAGCATGGAAGATATTTTATTTTAATTAGGGTCCCAGTCTTATGAATATACATGATGTTGAGAATTACTTTGGTGTGTTCATCATATATGTACATAGGAAAGCATTGTCAGATTCATTCCACTGTCTTTTCTATTCCTATCCCCTCTCCTTTCCCTTCATTTCCCTTTGTCTAATATGTCTACTACTGATAACCCACCTTGTTGTGGGTTATCATCAACCCAGAGAAACATTCAACCCTTGGTCTTTTGGAATTGGCTTATTTCACCTGGTATGATAGTCTTCAGATCCATCTTTTACTGACAAATGTCATAAAGTTATTCTTCTTTATGGCTAATATTTCCTTATTCATTCATTTGTTGAAGAACACCTAGATTGGCTCCATAGCTTATCTATTATGAATTGTGCTGCTATAAACTTTGATTGGCTGCATCACTGTAGTACGCTGATTTTAAGTTCTTTAAATATATACTTAAGAGTGAGAGAACTGGGTAAAATGGTGGTACCATTCCTAGTTTTTTGAGTAATGTCCATACTATTTTCCAGACTGGTTGTATCAATTTGAAATATTACCAACAATGTATGAGTGTACCATTTTCCCCACATCCTTGCCAACATTTATTATTTCTTGTATTTTTTTTTGGGTACCAGTAATTGAAGGATTCATGGATACACAACTACTGAGCCACATCCCCAGCCTTGTTTGGTATTTCTATTAGATACACGGTCTCGCTGCATTGCTTAGCACCTCACTTTTGCTGAGGCTGGCTTTGAACTCACCATCCTCCTGCCTCAGCCTTCTGAGCTGCTGGGATTACAAGTATATGCCACAGCACCTGGCTTGTTTCTTTTATTTTAGATAATTGTTGTTCTGACTGGAATTAGAATTTGTTTGCTTGAGTGTAAAGTTTTGACTTCTTTGTATACCCTGGAAATTAATGCTTTATCTGAGGGGTGGGTAGCAAAGATTTTATCCCATTCTGTAGGCTCTTTCTTCAAGCTCTTGGTTGTTTATTTTGCTGTGAAAAATAGTTTGATACCATCCAATTTATGGATTTTTGATTTTATTTCTTATGCTTTAGGAGTCTTGTTAAGGAAGTCAGGTCCATGATGATTTGGGCCTACTTTTTCTTCTAGGTATAAGGTCTTTGTTCTAGTGCCTAAGTCTTTAATCCACTTTGAGTTGATTTTTGTGGAGGGTGAGTGTTAGGGGTTAAATTTCATACTACTATGTATGGATTTTCAGATTTCCAGGCACCATTTTTTAAAGAAGCTATCTTTTCTCCAAGGTATACTTTTGGTGGCTTTGTTTAGTATAAAATAACTCTATGTGGGTTTGTCTCTGTGTCTTCTTTTCTACTTCTTTGATCTTCATTATGGTTTTGGTGTCAATACCATGCAGTTTTTGTTCCTAAAGCTCTGTAGTTTGATTATCTCAATAGATGTGTAAAAAGCATTTGACAAAATACAGTATCCATGCATGTTCAAAACACCAGAAACACTAGGGTTAATAGGAACTTTACCTCAACATTGTAAAAGCGATCTATGCTAAACCCAAAGCCCACATCATTCTACATGAAGAAAAACTGAAAGCATTCCCTTTAAAAACTGGAACAAGACAGGAATGTCCTCTTTCATCATTTCTATTCAAAAAGGGCCTGAAAACTCTAGCCAGAGTAATTAGGAAAAATAAAAAATTAAAGGAATATGAATAGAAAAAGAAGAGTTCAAACTGTTTTCTAACAACATGATCCTATATTTAGAAGACCTAAACTACTCCACCAGAAAACATACAGAACTCATAAATTAATTCAAAGTACCAGGATACAAAATTAACACACATAAATCAATTGTATTCCTAGGCACCAGTGATGAATCAGCTGAAAGAGAAATTAGAAAAACTACCTCATTCACAATAGTCAAAAAAAAAAAAAAAGGAAATAAAGAAAGGAAGGAACTTGGGAATCAATCTAACAAAAGAGGTGAAAGACATCACTATAGAACACTTAAGAAAGAAGTTAAAGAAGACCTCAGAAGATGGAAAGACCTCCAATGTTTTTGAATAGGCAGAATTAATATTGTCAAAATGGCCACACTACCAAAAGTGTTATACCAATTTAATGCAAATCCTATTAAAATTCCAATGATGTTCTTCATAAAAATAGAAAAAGCAGTCATGAAATTTATTTGGAAAAATAAGAGATCCAGAGTAGCCAAAGTAATCCTTAGTGAGAAAAGTGAGGCAGGAGGCATCAAAATACAAGATCTTAAATTATACTTCAGAGCAATAGCAACAAAATTGGCATGGTACTGGCACCTAAATAGACATGTAGACCAATGGTACAAAATAGAAGACACAGAGACAAACCGATATAAATTCAGTTATTGCATACTAGAAAAGGGCACAAAAACATACATTGAAGAAAAGATAGCCTCTTCAACAAATGTTACTGGGAAAACTGGAAATCCTTATGTCATGAAATGAAATTAAACCTCTCTCTCTCACAATGCAAAAAAAAAAATCAACTCAAAGTGGATTAAAGGCTTAGGCATTAGAACAGAGACCTTACACCTAATAGAAGAAAAAAAATAATCCAAATTAAAACAAAAAAGACAAAAAAGAAAAATTAGTCCAAATCTTCATCATGTCAGATTAGGACTCAACTTCCTTAAAAAGACTCTTAAAGCACAAGAAGTAAAATTAAGAATCAATAAATGGGATGGATTCAAACTAAAACGTATTTTCTCAGCAAAGGAAACAATCAATAACATGAAGAGAAAGCCTATAGAATTGGAAAACAAACTTTACCACATGCACCTCAGATAGAGTACTCCAGGATACATAAAGAACTCAAAAAACTTAACGCCAAAAACACAAATAACCCAATCAATAAATAGGCTAAGGAATTGAACAGACACTTCTTAGAAGAAGAAATTCAATCGATCAACAAACAGGGGAAAATGTTCATCATCTGTAGCAATTAGAGAAATACAAATCAAAACTACTTTTAAGATTTCTTCTCACTCCAGTCAGAATGGCAATTATCAAGAATACAAGCAATCATAAGTGTTGGTGAGGATGTGGGGGAAAAGGTACACTCAAACATTGCTGGTGGGATTGTAAATTGGTGCAATTACTCTGGAAAGCAGTATGGAGATTCCTTAAAAAATCTGAAATGAAATCACCATTTGACCCAGCTATCCCACTCCTAGTATATACCCAAAGTCAGAACACTACAGTGACACAGCCACATCAATGTTTAGCAGCTCAATTCACGTTAACTAAACTTTGGAACCAACCCAGATGCCCTTCAACAGATGAATGGATGAAGAAAATGTGGTACCTATACACAAAGGAATATTACTCTATCAAATGAAATTATGGCATTTGCAGGTAAATGGCTAAAACTAGAGTACACCATGCTAAGTGAAATAAGCCAATCCCCCAAACTAAAGGCTGAATGTTTTCTCTGATAAGCAGATACTGATCCATAGTGGAGTAGGGGGAGGGTAGGGAAGTATGAAGGAACTTTGGATTGTGTAGAGGGGAGTGAGCAGAGAAGTGGGGCTGTGGGGATGGGAAGGATGATAGAATGAGACAGACATTATTACCCTAAATACATGTATGATTACGTGACTAGTGTGACTCTACACCATGCACAGCCAGAGGAATGAGAATTCGTGCTCCATTTGTGTCAAAACGCATTCTACTGTCATGTATAACTAATTAGAACAAATTTTTAAAAAATAGAAAAAAAATAGTATCAACTCCATAATTTTGAATTAATATCCTGATCACTTCATTTTTTTGTCAGCTTGCTCCTGACTCTCTAAAACTATCTTTCTGCTTGTTCCCATTGTTCACTTGGATGATTCAATTCACACACTTCATGTTCATCATAACCTAATCTGAATTTAGTCTTCTGTACCTAGTCCCACTCTAACCATACCTAGGCATATGAATAACATCTCCTTTCTTACTGCCTGTTCCAGGACCTTGGAGCTGCTGATCCAACTTATCCTATTACCTCAAGAACAACATCTCACATCATAGACACACCCTCCACACACATCTCGAGTATTCCAGTAACATTTATTATTTTGTGTTACATTAAATGTGCCATGGTACCTCTAATTAAACATTTTTAAGTTCCCAGAATTCTTTCATTTCACACCCTCAAACCTATACCATATTGAAATGCTACTCAATCTTTGACCTTAGATCAAGATGGTATTACTTCAGGAAATCCTGACAAGGAGATTATTCCCTTCAATACATGATTTAATATTACAGAGTGCTTTTGTTTAAAACATTCATCTCAGTCTACAATTCTATATTTGCTTGCTTTCTTATTTAGTATTCTATTCCTTCACCCCTTGTAGACCAGAGTTTCCATGAGAATAGAGAAAATGACCTCATCAATCATTTTAATAAAGTCTATCATATTTTCCAAGGACAGTAGAAACTCTGTTTTTGAATAAATAAATGTTTTCTTCTTTTAATATATTTAAAGAAACTGCCTAACCACAGAATTTAAATTTCTCGGTATTTTTGTGCCTAAGAACAAATCAAATCTTCCCATATATCATAGAAACACCTTGGTTTCATGAGTGCAACTAATTTTCTATTTATGCAGGTTCTGAGGTTGTACTAACACTATTTTTTTTTTTTAAATCTCATCCCTGCATTAAATTCCTTGTTTTTCTTTTGGGATTTAACATCTTAGGAATTCACTTTCTCTGTGGGCCTTTCTCTTCTCATGCCTCCAAAGGAGGCCTATTACCCTTAGATCATTTAGATGCTTACTATTTCCCATAAATTCTTGGCTTTCATAATTTGTGTGTCATATCTCAGAGAAGAATACATCTTCATCTCTTGACAAAGCTTCTTTCTCAAAATTCTCTGTGTTTGTCCAGTAGGAAACTCCTTCCACTGTGAAGACTTCAGACTGTGAGTCTCTGCTCATAATCACAGTAAGTTCTGAAACCATATTAAGGGCACACTGGCTGAACCTCAGATCATTTGTTGCATCATTCTAAACAGAATGGTGTTTTGGTAACACCTGGCAAAAGAAATTGACCTTGCCTTATACTCTGGTAGGATACACAGGCTTGTAAAGCCTTTGCAAAAGGAGTTAAGGGTAGAATGAGAAAATATAAGGATTATATGGTATAAGAGAAAATACTTGTCTGTAAAGAACTTCCATGTTTCTTCAGTATTAATAGTATATTAACTGTTTTTGTAACAGAATCACGTTTTATTTCGCATTAGAATCTAATTGTTAAAAAAATGGCAAAGCAACTCTTCTTCTGTGAGCTCAAATCCTTTCTTAATTGTTTCAAACAAATGTCAACTAGGGAGAAACATAAAGAAAATAAGGAAAACCAAACATAGAATTACTATGATTCAGGAGTCCCACTTTTGGATATGTTCACAAAAGATTTTAAATCATTATGTCAAATAGATGCCTGAAACATGTCCATTGCAACATTATTCACAATTGCCAAGTTATGGAATCAGCCTAAGTGCCCCTCAAGAGATGGATGGATAAAGAAGAGATGATACATATGAATAAATAGTACTCAACCTTAAAGAAAATCTCTTTTTAAACATTAAGGGAATTAGATAACATTGTGCTTAGTGAAATAATTCAAACACAGAGATGATACTGCATGGTCTCGCTTACATGTGGAATCTAAAACAATTGAACTCCTAAAATCAGAGAATAGAATTGTTGCTACCAGAGTCTGCAGGGTGGGGAAATGGGCAGCTGGTCATCAGAGGGGACAAAGCCTCAGTTAAGAGGAATAAGTCTAATTTTTAGGTCAATTGCACAGAATCTGGAATATAGGTAATGATTGAATCTGTACATTTCAATATCACTCAAAATAAATTTATAATATTCTAATGAAAATGTTTAATATTTCGGGTGATGGTACATTAATTTGTTTAAGCATTTAGTATTATATTAACATTAGAACAACCCATTGTGTCCTACCAATATATACAACCATAATTTATCAATGTGTGTAATAAAATAAGTAAATAAATAAAACATGCACTTTACAAAGAAGGAAACTGAGTATACGAAAGATAAAAGGCTATATGATAAAGAGTGTAAATAATATATGAGGGTTTCACAAAGTACATGGTTTTGTACAATCAAATGAGGGTTTCACAAAGTACATGGTTTTGTACAATCAAATGGCTCCCATGCCAGTTGTTTTTTGGAACCATTATATGAAAGCTCAGAGAAAAAGGTAATATTATCCACCTACACCTGACTGTGCCTTTGATTCATTAAATTGTTTACAGATAGGCTTAAATGATTTTACTCTTCATCAATTACATTCATCAGAAACATAATGATTTTTTATCTCATTAGAGAATGTATTTTTTAAACATGAAAGCTGTGAGAAATATCTGAAAGGAAATGCACTTAGTTGTGAGGAATTATCTCTTCTTGTGACACTACAAGAGAATTGTGTTTTCTTTCTGTTTTCTCTGCACTTAATAGTAATTATGTCAAAAATAGACCTATAACTAATGTAATTGCCTGCATCCTATTTAAAGATATCATCTTAAAATTTCATTACTAACAAGACCTAATATTTCTTTTTTTCTTGCTCACAAACATGCAATAGCATTCATTATGGCAAACAAAAAAACTAACAATGAAATACCTTGCAGAATCAACATTTGTTGTGAAGAGAACATATTCTGAATCTATTCAGGTATTATGTACCTCTGAAGTCACGATACAAGGAATTGCAAACCAAGATATGATGCTCAGTTGTGTTTGCATCACAGCTCAGAGTGCCCTCTGCACAATGAAAGTGTTTGGGGATCATTTGAATGAAAGAGTATAGGCCTAAATGATTTTAAGCAAGGGAATATCAATTTTAGAGCATATTGTTGGGAGAACTGTGAAGAAATGAGACGTAATTGCAACGAGGCGGGTTACAGAAGCAGTAGTCCTGAAGAAGAAGGGTGCAAATGAGTGAATCAAAGTAAAGAAATGCACAGGATAAGGGAGCAATTGAATATGGAAAGAGCAGGCTGGTTTGCAGTTTTCAGGCTTGACTGGTTTGGTGATCATACAGAATAAAAAGAACCTGAAAACCAATTATTATTATTATTGATAATATTATAAAATATTATCTTTTAAGGAAAGATAATAAGTCCAACTTTAAACAAATTCTGAGCATCCCCTGAGAGTTCCTTAAATATGATGGATAAGTCATTCTTGCTTACTAGATAGGATAGAATTCGTACTCGGTGATTGTGAAGTTTCAGTTATAACAAATTGAGTTCTAGAGATCTTCTGTACAACACTGTACGTATTATTAACAATACTGTATCATGCATTTAAATTTTTAAGAGGGTACAAATTGTATTCAGTGTCTTACCAGCATGACTTTTCAAAATCATATTACTTGTACTAAATTCTGTTTGTAAAATTGTCTAAGACTCAATCAGGAAAAGAAAAGTGCTAAGATATGTGCCCATTATAGGACTCTAAATTGAAATATCTGGCCATTTATTATTTATTTTCCTGTAAAGCTATTATTTTTCTACCTTCTCAGATGTGCATGCAAAAAAGTACAAAAGGAAATATTTTTATCCACAATCTACAACATAGCTTACTTATTATAAATCTTTTGAAGTTCGCTATAACAAATTCTTGTCAGACTATATAAAATATCTATAGATATCTATATCAAATTGGAATGTAATTGCTAAAAAATCAGTTGGTCATAATTGCACACTAAAAAAAATCTAATTATTATTAGTTAAAACATCTGAGTCAAGCAAAATTGGGAGAAATAAAAAGGAAACAAGAACATCCACTGTATTCCAAAATTTTTTTTTGAAAAAAGAGAAAAACTAGGTTCATATTTATATGGTGGTTCACCCTGGGATAACTGTAATTGAGAATAATACAAATAGAGATTTAAGATTTATGTTGAAATTTCCATGGATATTCAATAGTATAATTGACTTTTTTTTCTTTTTTGATAGTTTTAAGGATAGGACTCAGTGCCTCATGCATGCTAGGCAAGTGTTCTGTCCCACTGATCTGCACCCCCAGTTCAACCATTGTGACTTTAAAAATTACCTTCTGCTGCTAAAATCCTGGAACTTTCTTGTACTTCTTCTTAAATTACTATAAGAGATAGACTACAACAGTCATTTTATTATAGCCCCAATCTATTTGCAGAGAGATAAAAAATAATGTTTGATAATAAAAATATTCAGAGATAACAACATTGAAATTTTTTTTCTCCTAGGAAAATATGTCTGCATCTTTCAAGGGCTCCAATAGCTCCAAATTCCAGGTCTCCGAGTTCATTCTCATGGGATTCCCAGGCATTCACAGCTGGCAGCACTGGCTCTCCTTGCCTTTGGCTCTGCTCTATCTCTCCACAATTGGTGCAAACATCCTCATCCTCACCACCATCTACCAGGACCCTTCTCTGAAGCAGCCTATGTACCTTTTCTTGGGCATCCTCTCTGTGGTGGACATGGGCCTGGCCACCACCATCATGCCAAAGATCCTGGCCATCTTCTGGTTTGATGCCAAGGCCATTAGCCTCCCAGAATGTTTTGCTCAGATTTATGCCATTCACTGCTTTGTTGGAATGGAGTCTGGTGTCTTCCTGTGCATGGCTTTTGATAGATATGTAGCTATTTGTCATCCTCTTCGCTACCCACTGATTGTCACCAATTCCTTTATCATTAAAGCTACCCTGTTTATGGTGCTTAGAAATGGCTTGTTTGTCATTCCAGTGCCTGTACTTGCAGCCCAGCGTCATTATTGTTCCAGGAATGAAATTGAACATTGCCTGTGCTCTAATCTTGGAGTCACAAGCCTGGCTTGTGATGATAGGAGGCCCAATAGTATTTGTCAATTGGTTCTGGCATGGCTTGGAATGGGGAGTGATCTAAGTCTTATTGTATTGTCCTATGCCCTGATTCTGCGCTCCGTCCATAGGCTGAACTCTGCTGAAGCTGTCTCCAAGGCTCTGAGCACTTGCAGCTCCCATCTCATCCTCATCCTCTTCTTCTACACTGTTGTTGTAGTCATTTCAGTAACTCACCTGACAGAGACTAAGGCTACTTTGATTCCAGTTTTACTCAACGTGCTGCACAATACCATCCCTCCTTCCCTCAATCCTATTGTTTATGCACTTAGGACCAAAGAACTTAGAGAAGGCTTCCAGAAGGTGTTTTGCTTAGGTTTACAAAAGAAATAAGACACTAGATGGGAAGTAACACTAGCCAAATTATAGTTATTTGCATGTACAAATGTGTAACAATAAATCCCATCATTATATAGAACTGCAATGTAAAGATAAGAAATGTGGTGAAAATGTTGAATATTCAAAAAAAAAAAAAAAGGAAAACAGTCTGATGAAAAAATGTCTCAAATTGCTAAATGGATCTAAATTTTCCAAGTGTTCACACACATATATTATAATAAAGCCTCAACTTCACTCTTAAAAACATCAAATTTTATTCTGTTGAGTTAGCAAATACTCAGGTCATGTGTGTGTATAAACCATTAACTTTCATAAGCTGTCATATATTTATGGTTAAATAATATCTTCCTAAAATTGAAATTCTATAAATATTCTTATTTTCAAGATTAAAAGCATGTTACAATTATAAAATATTACTTAATATCTTTGGGGATTTGGGAATCATAAAAAGTAGATAAAAACTTGAAATTAATTTAAAAATTATGTTTCATATCCCAATAATAGACAATATTTTTTCTAGTATATATTTTTTTAGTTGTCAATGGATTTTTAATTAATTAATTAATTAATTAATTTTTATATGGTGCCAAAGATTGAACCCAGTGCCTCACACATGCTAGGCAAGTGCTCTACCACCGAGCCACAACCCCATCCCCTTTTCTCTAGTGTATTTGAAGCATTCACAAAAATTTTGGATTTACCATCTCAAGAAAATTTGTATTAGGTCAATAGGAATCTCAATGAGATTCACAAGGAATAAGTGATAAAAACAATACTTCAGAAATGAGTGCAATAAAGATAGAAATTAAAAAGTATCTTCAGTTACTAAACAAATTATAAATTAAATGTTATTGATATATCAATTTGTCAAGTGAATTTTGCATAGTCTTTCTAATGACAGACCTGACCATGACATTACAGAATGGAAGTTTATACACTGCTAAGCATTTGTTTTGAATAAATAATAAAATCAGAGGTGTCATGTGTGAAAAATGAACAGGTACATTTATTATAGCTTTTATTAAAAATAAAATGATATCAAAAGAAAGAAAGACATTAATATAAATTATATTCATCTTTGATAAACTTCTATGCAGTCTTAAAATCCTCTTAAGGAAAAATGTTAATATACTAATTGTATACTCATTTATAAGCACAGCAATATTTACATAATGATTTAGTATTATTACATTTCCATTCAAAACATCTACCTGAGCACATAATCTTGTTAGTAAAATAAGAATACATTAATAGATTTACTTTTATGCAGGGACAAATAAATATATTTTAAAAGATAATTTTAAAACAACAATTTAACTAATGATTATATGAATATGCCAGATGATCCTTGAAGGGTATTGGCTAACCCAAGTTTTTCTATTAGCTGATGTACACAAAGCCTACAGTCTCTAGATAACAGAAAAAAGATTAACTTTTTATATTGTTGTTCTCCTCTTTTCCTGTGTTTTATTACTAACATTGCTTAACACTAATTTAGCATATCTTAGTGGTCACAAAGCACTTTTTCAATGCATTTAAGCAAACCTTTACTATAATTATAAACTAATAAAATATTTCTCTGCTATGTAATATAAAACTAAATTTTCTAATGTGTGTTATGTGTGTGACTGCAGCTAATCTTCTGAATGTGATTACTAGATTTGTCATCCCCCATACAATACCACTTAGTAGGTTTATTAACTTTTCCTTTAAATATTTGAGAAGAAAATTTTTCTTGCACAAGTCCTTCTTGGTACTGAATAGGACAATTTACATAATTAACAATTTACATAATTAACCTACTCAGTATTCAAGGATTAGACCCTAACCCATAGTCAACCTGTGTTAGTTTTTCATTGCAGTGAAAAGTACCTCAGGAAAGCAGCTTACAAGAGGGAAGATTTATTTTGGATCAGTTTCAGAGGTTTCAATGTGGGCCTGAGGTAAATATGGGCCTGAGGTAAAGCAGAACATCTTTACATATGAAAAAAGCCTTTGATGGGATTCAATGAGAGTTTGAGATCCTAGACAGGAAGAAATAGGTATTATTATGGGTTGAGGGGGAGGTCTTACAATGCTTACTTTATAAGAATGGCCAGAACAATATTTTGTACTCCATATATTTTTCTGTGAAATTTCTGCCACTTTCCCAGGAGAAGCAATCTAATTCCCATCCCCTTTTTCAGAGAGGATCATGCTGATATCTTTGAAAAACAGAAGGTACATGTTAAGACATTTGGAATAATGTTAAGGAAAAATTACAGTCTTCTCATTATTGCCTTTAGACATTTACATTTTGGATACTTTCCAATACACAAGCACCATGCTATCAGAATCCAACGCCACATTGTTGTAGGACAGATGAAGCTGGACACAGAGGAATTATCAGGTTTATTGGCTGCAGCCAGGTTGAGGCAGGTGGGGCTTTTGCCACAATCAATCCATTCCTCTGAGTTCAGAAGGTTTTAGAAGTTTATACTCAGTGTGTAGGGGGAGGGGCTCAGAGCTCACAATCTGCAGAAGTCCACATAAAAGTAAGTTTTTTCCTAGTGTTCTTGGCACCCAACTCAGGCCAGTTTTCACAAAAATAACCCCAAGGTTGTTCTCTGTGAAAATCGGTGCCTGGGAAAGGGAGAGTTCCCCTCCTCCCTTTTCTGACAGCTGGTCTCCAAGGACCTAATTCGCCATTTATTTTCATCTTTTAGATTGTCAAGGACTTTCCCTAGGATCTGACTACTGTCCTTTGAGGTGCAAATGCCTCTGGGAAGGCCTTGAATTAGTATTTCTTATCACACTGTGCTTCTGCAAACATACTCCCAACCCCAAACTCTTCTGTGGAAATTCTCTTTGATAGTCTAAGGACAATTATGGTGAGGGTCTCTGGAGAATCTTCATTAAGATTTTCTGTGGAGGAGGGGGGTGCCATTACAACATGGAGAGAGGTCATGTACATGACAGTCCTGGCTCACCTTCTAGTTAATAATCAGCATCAACTCCATTAATTCTGGTTAAGCACAGAGATGAAGACAAGTCCATCAAAAATCTGATTTTAGTCACCTGAGAGAGATAAAGCCAAGTGACAAATGCCCAACTAATTCCAGTAAATCTACAGAATCATAAGAGATGATAATAAATTGTTTTAAACATACTATATTGAGGGGTAATTTTGGGAACAAGTGACTATGGTCAATTCGATTCTCAGTATGCTGATTTTTTCTCCCAAGATATTGCCTAGCCCACCTTTGCACTTGGAAATACCTCAGTGATTATATTTACACACATTCATATAAATTAATAATAGTTTAAATTTCAGGTATTTATCCCAGCTTTTAAAAAATATTCTTTTATGTACAAGTTCTCCATTTTAAATTACACATCTACTTGGCTCCAGTAGTTTTTCTCCTATATTGTTCTAAAATTATCATGTAAACTCTAAACATTTTTTGCTGCTGTTTATGTAGATTCACTGTCTATTGATCTCATTTGACCTCAAGGCTTTATTATTGCCACAGTGATGTTAATGGCTTGCAAATATTTATTCCCATGTGGATCTATTCTCTGAGCTGCTGACTTGTGTATCAACAACTGCCTACAGGTCATTTCCTTGACAGATTATGGGAAAAATCAGCACCTTCACACTGAACCCTAAATAGCAAGAACTTTAATTAAGTAGTTAATCACCTGGTATGATTATATCAAAAAGACAATACAAGAAATTACCCTATTAAACGTACAAAGATGTGACACACGGAATTAAGGAATCAAGTTCAAGGTACACACAGAGAAATGCAAATTAGACACAGTGATTATGGTCTTGAAAGCAGGTGATATGTGGTATTAGGTTTGTCAACAAAAGGAAACTACAAATTCCCAACACAAGAAGCATCCCTTATAATTCTGTCCAAGATTCCTCCATTTTCCTGAGTTGCTTTCCCTCAAATTCTGGCAGTTTGCTTACATTTTTTTTTGTCCCAAGGCTGGGGAGCTATTAATGACATGGCACAGGGTGACGGTGACTACTTCTCCTGTATAGAAATATGCCCAGCCTTTGAAAGTAGATCCTGACATGACTCCTGACATGTCTCCCCAGGGATCATATCCAGAAAGTCACCTCTATCTTTATTTAGCAGTTGGGACCATTGGTGCTCTGAGCCAATCTCAGCCTCTGTGGACCCCAAATGCTTTCACTCAGCAGCATAAATGGAAACAGACCTCAGCGGCCAGAAATATGCTAGCTGTGCTGGATCATATCACAAAACGATATTGATGCTTTTACATACTCTAGAGGTCATCTCGGACTTTCCTGCAACTTCATTATAGAAACTATGGTTCTTTGAACACTTCAGGTATTTGGATAGCCATAATGTGTATGAATTTTTTTTTTTTTTATCAGTAAGTCTTTTGCTTTGTACCTGAATTCATCCCATTGTTTTTTGCGATTTTAGTTTAGTTCTGTGGGTTCAAGATAAGGCAGTTGGATCTCTAGGAGCAGCCTTTCTGAAATTAATAAGGCCAGCATCCACTTTTCTTTTTTACACTATTTTTTGGGTGTGTGTTTTTAAGGTGTATATAATGATGATATGAAGTATTTATTGATATTAAAATGCTTACTATAGTGAAGCCCAGTATTTTATCTTGGTCTCACTGATACCAACCAAGCCCAGCAGGTGTGTATAAAGCGATATATAAAGTTATTATTAAGTTACTTTATCTCTGAGTACCTAGACCCCTCACAATATTCCCCAAAACCTAGCAGATCAGGAAGCTCATTTGATTTCCTATCTCCCCAGTGTTTGAGCACAGCAGCTCCTACCTCATAAATTTAACTTCCTTCATTTAGATAATCCTGGATTTTCATGTGCATAAACCTTAGAGACTGACCAATCAACAAATCCTTGCTGCTTGCTGCTGCTGGCCCCTCCCCCTGACAGTAAAATTGGGTGAGTGCTTCATTAAGCACCTTAATGAAGTTCTTCCTTTACCAGAAATAAGATAACTACTCCTTCCTTCATCCTTACTCTGTTCTTAGTGAGAACATAGAACAAACTTGCTCCTTCTGTATTTAAAGACCTTGAATGGTACCATAGGTCCTTCTTTTCCAGGGAAACCAATGAGGGGACTTCAATGATATTGGCAGCATGATGAAACTGGGATTGTTGAGGAGCCACCCATTACACTTCTTGTGAGAAGGCACCTAACCAAGCTAGCTGAGAACCACACTTGGATATTTCTGAAGCGATCCCTCGTTTTGATCAAGGGTGACATGTCAGTGCCCTCATCCTGGGATTACAGACTGAAGACTGGCCACTGTCTTTCACGCTGAGGTTTTCAAATGAAATTTCTTCTCTTTAAAAGTAAGTACATAGATTAATGGATTCAGAGATATCAAAATCATGGGAGATAAAAAGGAGTATTTTAGTTAATTTGCATTCACTCATAGATTTTTCTTAATAAATAATAATAAAACCCTATGAAGTATTATTATCTTAAATTTCTACCAGGAAACTGAGGACAGAGGTTCTGAATATCAAAAGCACCCAAGGTAATGTAGTTAGCAAGTATGTGTAATAGAGCCATATTTTGAACTCAGGCAGTCTAAATCCAGGTTGATCCCTCATTTTTCAAATTGGACCCCAGAAAGAGCTACAGAAAAGTATAAGTAGATGGGAATGGACTTGTTCAAGAGATGTTTAAAGCATTTGAAGAAGGCTTGGCTTTGGAGACCAAGTCTCATTTGTCAGAACCCGCTGACAATCTGTAATTTCTGGTACAGCAGAGATGCCTAAAGAAAGACACACACACATGCACACATCCAGTAGAAAATAAGCAGCAGCTTTATTTTTTCCCTACTTCTTTTATACAGCAAAAAGGAAATCTTCTCTGCAGCTTAATCTTATCAAGCATGGATAAACATTCTCAGAATAACTTTGTTCATGGTCACAGTGCTCCATACTTCTTATTATCTGAGTTGTAATTAGTTAATTTCTTGGCAAACATATATATATATATATATATATATATATATATATATATATATATATATTTAAACTTTGCAAAACATTCTTTTCTCTTATCTTCTTAAGAAAGCAACAAGGACACAGGTCAAAGAGTTCATAGTTTCTCACCGAACCCCTTTGTTTTGCTAAGCACAGCAAAACTTAACACTTTGTGTGCGTGAGCACACACTCATTTGCTCTAAGCAGCCTTCTGTGAATATAAAGTGGTTCATGAAAATTTATCTCATAGCATATATCAATAAACCAATTTATAAAAATAATCCTAATTTATGCAAATAATGAAGATTACTTGACTTAATTATATATTATTATCAGGCTATAACTTAAATATATCAGCAAATAAGCATGTTCTTATTCTTCAATTTATATGAAACCCCTAGAGGAATAACTGGTTCATAATAGACTATCATTTTAATTTGTTTACAAAGAAATGAAATAAAAGAGCAGCCTTAGAAAGAAGATAAGTATTGATAAAAATGAAAACCAAAGACACTGGGGAGAAATTGCAGAGTTTATTGTGGGTTGTGGACACAAACATTAGCTAAATGAAAAGACTAATATTCTCAGTCTTAGAGCATTTGAGGTTGAGAGTTGCTGCCTGAAAAGAGCATGAGTTTCCTGTAATAAGATATGCAATAAACTGTCAGGCAATCCATTTTCAGGATTTTGTATTTGGGAGTCCAGCATCACATATTTATTGTTCTACAAATGCTTTGCAATTTTTTTTCTCAACAAGAGAACAAGCTTGTATCATATTGATAGATCTATTGCTTAAAAATCTCAAATATTACCAAGATCAAACCCAACACTTTTAAATTTTGCCAAGATAGGCATTGACATGTTTACCATCACTTTTTTTTGTTAAAATTGAACATTTGAATTTTTAAGGATATACTCAATTAAAGAAAAATCACTTTTTTTTGGTTAAAATTGAATATTTGAATTTTTAAGGATATACTGAATTGAAGAAAAATCTGCAGTAAATTCTATTTTCCTGGTAAAAAGGCAAATAAAATGATGATTTCACTAGCAATTAAAGTTTGTAATAACATTATTATCTATATAATTTCCTGAGACTCAATATAAACTTGCAGTAGCAAATGAAAAATATATACTGTAATTATAAACAAGCAAATTTATAGTGTAATATTAATTGTTCTTTTATAATGTAGTTTCAGGTAAGCAGTGGATTAAAGGAAGAATATTCTTTTTTTTTTTTTTAAAGAGAGAGTGAGAGAGAGAGAGAGAGAGAGAGAGAGAGAGAGAAATTTTTAATATTTATTTTTAGTTTTTGGCCGACACAACATCTTTGTTTGTATGTGGTGCTGAGGATCGAACTCGGGCCGCACGCATGCCAGGCGAGCGCACTACCGCTTGAGCCACATCCCCAGCCCCGGAAGAATATTCTTTATAATTATTATAGAACTTTTTAATCCTATGTTTGGCTCCTCCACATTCTAAAATTCTTCTTAGGTGAGAAGGATTGAATGAACTTAATGTTGGTGTCTCCTCTCAATAATGAGAATCTTTGATGTCCAGAGAGTAGACACTGACAAAGTAAAAATGATGATTCTGCTTTCACCTTCAGCTTTCCTAAGGCAAGATGGCTCTAGAATTTTGTTTCTTTCCCCCCTATTTCCTATTGGCATAATCTTAAACAAACTCTAAATCTTAAACTCTAAAGCCAGAAAAACAGAATAAGGCAGAGATTTTTTTATAATCAAGATAATTCATATGCCTAAGCAGGAAAATATAAATGTATGCTATAGATTAGATTAAGGTATACTTTATTATATCTATTAATATCACATATCTTGTATGTACTGAGGAAGAGGTGTGGTAAGGAGCACTTCTTGGAGTACATACAGTGGAAAGAATCATAGATATAGCAAGGGAAGATATTGCTCAATTCATAAGGTAGGATCCCAAGAGAAAAAAGCCATTTTTCAACTGTAGTCACTATCACTCATCTATTAAAAATTCAATCAGTGAGTTAAATATTTTTAAATATTTATTTAACATTATTTGTTAGTCTATTGTATATAAGGCATAGATGATGGATATAAAGAAAACCAGGACTCAGGTGGGCGCAGTGGCACATGCCTGGAATCCTAGGAACTTGGGGAGCTAAAGCAGAGGATTGTAAATTCAAAGCCAGCTTCAGCAACTTATCAAGGGCCTAAGCAACTTAAGACCCTGTCCCAAAACAATAAAACAAAAACAAAAATAACAACGACAACCAAAAAAAAAATAACTGGAGATGTGGCTCAGTGATTAAGAGCCACATCTTTGAGTTCGTTCAATCCCCTGTATCCCCCCCCCAAAAAAAAGAGAAAAAAAAGAAAGAAAAAATAGGACTCAGAAATTTCATAGTATAATGAGGAGATAGATGTTCACATAATTATTAAACAATTTTGTTATTTCCAAAGGAACGTAAGTTGAAGATTTATCGTTTTCTCCAGAGGAAAAAGGTATAGTAGAAGGGTTTCATGGAGGGTTATATATTCAAATGACATTTGAATAATTTTTAGCTTGCTAGTTGACCAAATGGAAAGAGCCATTGCCTGCAGCAAAACACCCTATGAAAAGTTATCCTGGTGCAAGAAAGCATGCTTTCAGACACTTCGCACTACTACATATGGCTGGAACATGAAGTATGTGACAAAAAAATGTTAGTAAATAATGCTAGATAAGGAGGCAAAAGCAAGCTCAAGAGAAGGTTTGTATCAGGATCCCAGCAGGAAACAAATCACCTACTCAGTTTTGGTAATTTAGGAGAGTATAAGATAATACAGAAACCATTCTATTTATTTATTTAGCTATTTGTTTGTTTGTTTTTGTACCAGGGATTGAACCCAGGGATGCTTAACCACTGAGTCACATCCCTGGTCCTTCTTATTTTTATTTTGAGACAGGCTCTTGCTAACTTACGTAGGGCCTTACTAAATTGCTAAGTCTGGCTTTGAACTTGTGATCCTTCTGCTTCAGCCTACTGAGCTGCTGGGATTACAGACCTGTGCCACTGCACCCAGCCAGAAATCATTTTAAATGAGGTGGGTATGTATTAGGAAAACATAACTGCTTTTAAAATTCCATAGGTGAGTCACAGTAGGCATAATTACAATCTTTGAACAGAATGGACAAGAGGAAGGCACGGTTGCCAGAGATAACCCAAAGCAGAAAGACTGTTTAGACAGTAATATAGGGAGCTTGTAACAACCCTGCCTGAAGGGAGCAAGAGGAATAAACTTCTGACCTCATTCTTCTTTCTCCCTCCAACTTCCTATTGATAGTTCTTTTCCCAGATCCAACCAGTAGTGACAGGGTGAGGGAATTTGTTGAGGTAGTCTGAGAGGTCAGTGTTCAGGTTCCAGAAGATGATAAAAAGTAGTGGAGGGTAGACCAGAGAAGGCAAAATTTTGCACAGGATACACAAAGAAAAGTTTCATTTGTGCTATAGTTGATTATATTTGTGTTAGAATATTTGGTCAGTAATGTAGATGTATCACTGGAAAATGCAAATCCTAGAAGCAGGATAAACACTAGCAGTCACAAAACTATTTAAATTATCTAGACAAAATGTGAGAAAGGCATAAACTTGAGCAGAATTGGTGTATATGAAAGGCAGACAATGGAATGGATATTCAGAAGGAATAAATGACATCTACGTTGACATCATTTAATTTTCTAACTCTTTTAGGAAGCTAAAGACCCTTTTTTTTCTGCACCATTATGCTCTCTGCATCTGTTCCCAATAACACTGCCTTCCACCCTTCGACATTTCTTTTACTTGGAATCCCTGGGATGCAAAACCAGCACATTTGGGTTGCCATCCCCTTCTGCTCCATGTATATCCTTGCTTTGGTTGGCAATGGTACCATCCTCTACATCATCATGACAGATCGAGCTCTGCACGAACCGATGTACCTCTTTCTGTGCCTACTTTCCATTACGGATCTGGTACTCTGCTCAACAACATTGCCCAAAATGCTAACAATCTTTTGGCTTAGGTCCCACATCATTTCCTACCAAGGCTGCCTCACCCAGATGTTTTTTGTTCATGCAGTCTTTGCCACAGAGTCAGCTGTTCTGCTAGCCATGGCTTTTGATCGTTATGTGGCTATCTGCCGTCCACTACATTATATGTCCATCCTCAACGCCACCATGATTGGGAAGATTGGCCTGGCGTGTGTTATCCGTGGTCTTCTCTTTGTCTTTCCATTTGTCATCCTCATCGAACGCTTACCCTTCTGTGGACATCGCATCATCCCCCATACCTACTGTGAGCACATGGGCATAGCCAAGCTGGCCTGTGCCAGCATCAAGCCCAACACCATCTATGGTCTTACTGTAGCTCTCTCAATCACTGGCATGGATGTGGTCCTCATCGCCACCTCCTACATCCTGATCCTGCAGGCTGTGCTGAGATTGCCCTCTAAGGATGCTCAATTCCGAGCATTTAGCACTTGCGGAGCCCACATTTGTGTGATTCTTGTCTTCTACATCCCTGCCTTCTTTTCCTTTTTTACCCACCGCTTTGGCCACCAAGTACCCCCTCAAGTCCACATTGTACTTGCAAATCTTTATCTCCTTGTGCCCCCTGTTCTCAATCCCCTGGTCTATGGCATTAATACCAAACAGATTCGTCTGAGAATATTTGACTTTCTTATGGGGAGAAGGTAACTATACTCTCTACATACTCAGAGGACTAGTGGGAAGTTATAATTATTTTTTTACCTTCTTCAGCACTCCTTATCCTTAGATTAGAGGTTGCCACTTAGGCTAATCCCAGAACATCAGTATCATATATTATCTGAGATTTTGAAGTATTTAGAGCAACTCATTCATACCTGATAAATCTATAAAATACCATTTCCCTGTAAAGTAATAATGTAGGCTGTTAACAGACCTATAGGTCTTAAAAAAGAAAGATTAGCAGTCACTGTAGTATACTTAAAAGTAAAAGCTGGGAGAATTATTTTCTTCATGTAAAGAAATCCCAGTGTTAGAGGTAGGAGAGAAATGGTCATAAAAGAACTATTAATTTATCACTTTATGGAACTGAGAAAACACGTGCCCGAACACACACACACACACACACACACACACACACACACAGTCTTACTTATTAATTAATTAATTACTGCCAGCACTTTCTTAGACCAAGAGGGTCTTCAGAATGGGAGTGCATGGGAAAGCCTTGGCCTTTGAGTGTACAAGAATTTTCAAGTCACAGTTTCCTGCCTTCGCTAACCAGGCTGATAGCCAGAGGAAAAGAATCCTAACACAGTTGGCCTGCATGTTTCAGCACAGACTTAACTTCCATGAGTGTTGCCATGGTTTCTTTGCTTGTTCTTTTTTTTTTTTTTTTTTTTTTTTTTTGGCTTTTTCGCCTATTTTTTGGAAACAAGATGAATGCAAGTGGCCAGTCTGTCCTTTTACAAACGCAATAACATTCTCTACAGTCATTTTCACCATGTATTATTTATCACCAGACATTCTTGATCTACTCAGTTATTCATTCCACTTTTCAACTTGAGTATTTATATTTCTTTCTTTTTCTAAGGACTGAGATTCAGACTACCCATAGTTGACTTAGTTCATAATATGGTTTTGGTGAATAAGGGTCATATAAAAAGATCACTCTATTTTTATTGTGCCATTATAAATATATATATACAACATAAACTCTGCCATCTTACTCATTTTGAAGTGTACAATTCAGTGACATTAATTACAGTTATAATGTACAATCATCTCCACTATCTATTTATAACACTTTCATCACTTCAAGCAGAAATTCTATTACCACTAAGCAATTACTCTTGTTGCCTTCCCCTCCCAGCTCTGAAATTCCTATTTTCTGAAGCATGCATACCTTTTTAAAAGAACTTTAAAAACACTATTCTTTTATTTATTATTATAATTTATCCCAGAGATTCAAGGTTGGTACAACATATGGAAATCAATAAATGTAATTCATCACATCAATAGACATAAAGAAAAGAACCATATGATCATCTCAATAGATGCAGAAAAAGCAATCGACAAAATACAACACCCCTTCATGCTCAAAACACTAGAAAACTATGGATAACAGGAACATATCTCAACATTGTAAAAGCTATCTATGCTAAGCCCAAGGCCAATGTCATTCTAAATGGAGAAAAAATTGAAAGCATTTCTTCTAAAAACTGGAACAAGAAAGGGATACCCTTTTTCACCACTGTTGTTTAACATAGTTCTTGAAACTCTAGCCAGAGCAATTAGACAGATGAAAGAAATTAAAGGGATACAGATAGGAAAAGAAGAACTCAAATTTTCACTATTCATTTTTGTTGAAAAACACCTAGAATAGACAGCTCTAACTCTGGCTTAAGATGAATAAAAAGGGAAACCTGTACTTCAACAAGTAACAAGCTTATAACAAGCAAAGAACAGCAGGTAGCAGAACAAAGATTACCAGATATATAACATATTTACTTCAAGATTACAGAGACTATTTAGAGAGTCTTTTAAAAATGGATGAAATTTCACATTAACTCTGTAAAAGATGAAAGAAATATGACAAATATTAGGATGGCCAGAATGAAGGTTAATATGATAACAGAATGAGATGAAACAAGGACAAACAAGAAAGAATTTAATTAGGAAAGTAAAAACAAAATAAAAGTATTAACATCTATGATTGTGGAGTAAATAAAAGATGCTATGTTTTAAAATTAGTAATAGTGAAGGCAAATATGGAAAACTGATTTATGTTGCCATGGATAAAGACAATAAGGTAAAAATGTTTAGAAAAGATAAATGATAGAGAAGAGGCAGCAAAAAAGTTTTTGCTGTTAGTAAAGAAAATTCACAAGGACTGGAGCATAAACAGTATTCAAACTCATAAAGAACATAGTAAAACACTATTTAATCCTGATACATTTGTTCAAGTATAAAGAAAGTCCACATAGAAAGAAAAAGCATTTCAAGAAACTGGTATAGACAGTCTAAAAACGTGTACTGCAATAATAATAAAAAGAACATTCAGTCCATATAAAAGATAACACTGGGTTAAACTTAAAGAAAATAAAAGAAAGGAATGATAAAAATAAATAAGAGGAAAGGAGAGTGTAAGAGATGAAGAGAAGAAGAAGCTAGTAGATGTAGATTCATATTCTGTAAACCAAACTAGAAAAGAATAAGGTGATTTGTTCTGAGTTTTGAAATGTCAAAGGTTATACTTAAAGCTATCCATGCTGTTGTTAGAAACATTAGTTTTATCACTTTTATTTATACATATTCTAATTTACGAATATAATGTGTCATCAATTTATGAATATGGATATCCTAATGTGTGGATTTATTTATTCATCATACTCTTGAGAGATATTTTTGTGGAATCCTTGAATAATGCTGCTACAAACCTACTTAAATATGTTTCTGGAAAACATATTTAAATATTTCTTTGGTCTAGTGTCCAAGATTGGATTATGTTGATCACAGAACATTTTCAATTCACTATTAGTATATTGTATCAGCTAAATTGCAAGACAGCTGTACTCATTTAAGTTCTCGCCAACTATGTAAGAATTCCACTGACACACACACCAATCCCCATGCTTGGTATTGTCCGTTTTGTAAAATCTATCCATTTATTTTCCATTTCCTGCTGACCAAGAAAGTAAACCACAATTTCATAAGTTCTAATCTATTTAAATATCTTTTTTTTTTTTTTATCTTGAGTAGCAGCTCAAACCATTTGCCCATTTGTCTGGTGAACTTGTTTTGATGTACAGGATTTCATTATTTGTTATGAATAAAGCTTCTTTGTCAGTTATATATGTTGACATAAATTTTCTTACATTTTTTCTTTAATATTATTTTATGTGATATATTTATGGTGGGAAAATTGCATTTGTTTTTAAAGGTTTAGTCAATATTTTTAAAATTTGATTTTTTACATCTATAGATTAAATATGCATGTCATTGATCCACATATAAAATATATGTTACACATATATGTACAATATGTATTTACACTTTTATTATCTTATAATTTTGTTTTTAAATCGACAGAATTCAATTCAATAATTTTAAAATTATTCTTGCTTTTTGATATTACATAAGGAACAAATTGCTGTAACAGTTTGTAAACATTCATGTACATATTATCGGTTATCTTAAAATGTACTCTCCTATGATATATAGTCAATATAATTGGTAGAAAAATGCATCTTTAATTTTACAAGATGTTTTATAATTATGTATACCAATTTCTTAATTTTAAAACAATGGAAAAATAAAAATTAAGCATTCTAAACTTTTGTCCTATTTTTAATAAAAAAATTGATGCTAAATCTTGAATAATATGATCACATATCATCTCCTTTGGTATTATTTTATCATTCTAATTGAAAGTTACACTATGTTTTGGGCTGGGGATGTAGATCAGTGATACCATGGGGATGTAGATCACTGATACCATGCTTGCCTAATACCTGTAAGGCCCTGGGTTTGATCCCTAACAAAACACAATACAACAAAACAAAAAACAATACACTACGTTTCACTGTTGTTAATGATAGAATTCAGGACTAAGGACTTATTTTCTCATATGATAGCCACTGACCCATCACCATTTGTTGTGCTCATTAGCCTTTTTCCGCTTAGCAATGCCACCTTGCTTATACGGGGTGTTCAAATGAGCATGGATTTGTTTTTGGACATCCCCTTGTGCTCAATGTGTATATTTTATTTTAAGATTGGACTTGGGCTGGGATTGTGGCTCAGTGGTAGAGCGCTCCCCTAGCACGGGCAGGACATGGGTTCCATCCTCAGCACCACATAAAAATAAAGGCATTGTGTTGTGTCCATCTACAAAAAAAAAAAAAAAAAAAAAAAAAAAAAAAAAAAAAAAAAAAAATTCTCTCTCTCTCTCTCTCTCATTAAAAAAATTGGACTATATTAGTTATTATACTTTCATAGTATACATTATTAGTCAATAAAGTACTCAAATATTGTTCTTTTTATTTAAAAAACAGTAGCAAAACTTTCCAGGAACAGAAGACAAGCCAAACAAACTACAACAACAGGAGATACACTACATGGTTATTGGAGAAAAAAAAAAAAAAAGAAGACTAAACTGTGTATTCTACAATTGAATGTTCTTCAGCCACAATTTGTGAGGTTTTTAGTAGTTCTGGGTCTAAAAGTATTGTGTAAGTTATTGATGCTTTTGTTTTTCACAATAAATGATAATATCTCCTTATTTTTTAATAATAATTTCTGGAATTTGACATTTCACTAAGTTTATATATTACGTTAAGATGAACTTTGTACCGTATCAGTCTTCTAATCTGTAGACATAGTTTTTATTAAGCTTTCAGTAAAGATTTTCACATCCTTAATTTAATTAAATTCTAAATATTTAAAACTAAATGCAAATGGTGTCAGTTTTTAATTTTAATTATCTAATCTATTAATAGATATTGATAAAATATAGTTTTATTTACCAATGACATTTGTTTCTAATGACATTCTTAAGTTAATGAATTAGTGCTAATAATGTGTATATAGTTTTTACTTACCTTTTCTGCATTTATAATCATTCTGAAAAAATTACTTTTAATTATTTATGTTCAATCATTACCATTTTTTGCCATCTTTCATTAGATGGAATTTTAGCAAAGTAGTGAATAGATGTATTTATAGCTGAAAACCTAGGTTTGGTCTAATCTCTGAATAAATGCCTTTAATATTTCACTAACTATAATGCTTATTATATATTTTATATATCTTTTTTTTATTGATCATTTAAAGCATTACATAGTTCATGATATATCATCTTTCATACATTTGACTCAAATTGTGTTTTGAACTCCCATTTTCACCCCAAATACAGATTGCAGAATCACATCTGTTACATATTCACATTTTTACATAATGCCATATTAGTGACTGTTGTATTCTGCTACCTTTCCTATCCCCTACTATCCCCCCTCCCCTCCCCTCCCCTCCCATCTTCCCTCTCTACCTCCCCTGCTGTTGTTCAATTCTCTCCCTCTTTTTCCCTCCCCCTTGCCTCTCATAACCTCTTATAATTTTGTGTATCATTGAAGGTCTCCTACCATTTCCATGTGCTTTCCCTTCTCTCCCCGTTTCTCTCCCCCCATTCGTCTTTGTTTACTGTAGTCTTTTCCTCCTGTTCTTCCTTCCTGTTCTGTTCTTAGTTGTTCTCTTTATATCAAAGCAGACATTTGGCATTTGTTTTTTAGGGCTTGGCTGGCTTCACTTAGCATAATCTGTTCTAATGCCATCCATTTCCCTGCAAATTCTATGATTTTGTCATTTCTTAGTGCTGCATAATACTCCATTGTGTATATATGCCACATTTTTTTTTTTATCCATTCATCTATTGAGGGGCATCTAGATTGGTTCCACAGTCTAGCTATTGTGAATTGTGCCGCTATAATCATTGATGCAGCCGTATCCCTATAGAGCGCTTTTTTAAGGTCCTCTGGGAATAGTCCGAGAAGTGCGATAGCTGGGTCAAATGGTGGATCCATTCCCAGCTTTCCCAGGAATCTCCATACTGCTTTCCAAATTGGCCTCACCATTTTGCAGCCCCACCAGCAGTGTACAAGTGTGCCCTTTTCCCCACATCCCCGCCAACACTTATTGTTGTTTGACTTCATAATGGCTGCCAATCTTACTGGAGTGAGATGGTATCTTAGGGTGGTTTTGATTTGCATTTCTCTGATTGCTAGAGATGGTGAGCATTTTTTCATGTACTTGTTGATTGATTGTATGTCCGCCTCTGAGAAGTGTCTGTTCAGGTCCTTGGCCCATTTGTTAATTGGGTTATTTGTTATCTTATTGTTTAATTTTTTGAGTTCTTTGTACATTCTGGATATTAGGGCTCTATCGGAGGTGTGAGGGGTAAACATTTGTTCCCAGGATGTAGGCTCTCTATTTACCTCTTTTATTGTTTCTCTTGCTGAGAAAAAACTTTTTAGTTTAAGTAAGTCCCATTTGTTTATTCTAGTTGTTAACTCTTGGGCTATGGGTGTCCTATTAAGGAATTTGGAGCCCGATCCCACAATATGTATATCGTATCCAACTTTTTCTTCTATCAGACGCAGTGTCTCTGATTTGATATCTAGCTCCCTGATCCATTTTGAGTTAATTTTTGTGGATGGCGAGAGAAAGGGATTCAATTTCATTTTGTTGCATATGGATTTCCAATTTTCCCAGCACCATTTGTTGAAGATGCTATCCTTCCTCCATTGCATGCTTTTAGCCCCTTTATCAAATATAAGATAGTTGTAACTTTGTGGATTAGTCTCTGTGTCTTCTATTCTGTACCATTGGTCCACCCGCCTGTTTTGGTACCAGTACCATGCTGTTTTTGTTACTATTGCTTTGTAGTACAGTTTGACCTCCGGTATCGCTATACCTCCAGATTCACACTTCCTGCTTAGAATTGCTTTTGCTATTCTGGGTCTTTTGTTTTTCCATATGAATTTCATAATTGCTTTGTCTATTTCTACAAGATATGCCATTGGAATTTTGATTGGCATCGCATTAAACCTGTAGAGAACTTTGGGTAATATCGCCATTTTGATGATGTTAGTTCTGCCTATCCATGAACAGGGTACATTTTTCCATCTTCTGAGATCTTCTTCTATCTCTCTCTTTAGGGTTCTGTAGTTTTCACTGTATAAATCTTTCACCTCTTTTGTTAGGTTGATTCCCAAGTATCTTATTTTCTTTGAGGATATTGTGAATGGAGTGGTTTTCCTTATTTCCATTTCAGAGGTTTTGTTGCTGATATACAGGAATGCCTTTGATTTATGCGTGTTGATTTTATAACCTGCCATTTTGCTGAATTCATTTATTAACTCTAGCAGCTTCTTTGTAGACTCTTTTGGGTCTGTTAAGTATATTATCATGTCATCCGCAAATAGCGATAGTTTAATTTCTTCTTTTCCTATTTTTATGCCTTTAATTTCTTTTGTCTGTCTAATTGCTCTGGCTAGTACTTCGAGAACTAAATTGAATAGAAGTGGTGATAGAGGGCATCCCTGTCTTGTTCCAGATTTTAGAGGGAATGCCTTCAGTTTTTCTCCGTTTAGGATGATGCTAGCCTGAGGTTTAGCATATATAGCTTTTACAATGTCGAGGTAAGTTCCTGTTATCCCTAGTTTTTCTAATGTTTTGAACATAAAGCGATGCTGTACTTTGTCAAATGCTTTTTCTGCATCCATCGAGATGATCATGTGGTTCTTGTCTTTAAGTCTATTGATGTGGTGAATAGCATTTATTGATTTCCGTATATTGAACCATCCTTGCATCCCAGGAATTAATCCTACTTGATCATGGTACACAAGTTTTCTGATATGTTTTTGTATTCAATTCGCCAGAATTTTATTGAGAATTTTTGCATCCAAGTTCATTAGAGATATTGGTCTATACTTTTCTTTCTTTGAAGTGTCTTTGTCTGGTTTTGGGATCAAAGTGATGTTGGCCTCATAGAATGAATTTGGAAGAGCTCCTTCTTTTTCTATTTCTTCAAATAGCTTGAAAAGTATTGGTATTAATTCTTCTTTGAAGGTTTTATAGAACTCCGCTGTATACCCATCCGGTCCAGGGCTTTTCTTGGTTGGTAGTCTTTTGATGGCTTCTTCTATTTCTTCTTTTGTTATTGGTCTGTTTAAATTGTGTGTGTCTTCCTGTCTCAATCTGGGCAAATCATATGCCTTAAGAA
Source organism: Spermophilus citellus (assembly GCF_964194105.1). Classification (NCBI taxonomy): domain Eukaryota; kingdom Metazoa; phylum Chordata; class Mammalia; order Rodentia; family Sciuridae; genus Spermophilus; species Spermophilus citellus. The sequence goes on from NC_138183.1 coordinate 198,260,961, forward strand.
ATTTATCGATATCTTCATTATCTTCTATTTTATTGGAATATAGGGTTTCAAAATACTTTCTAATTATCTTCTGTATTTCTGTAGTGTCTGTTGTGATATTGCCTTTTTCATCCCGTATGTTAGTAATTTGCATTCTCTCTCTTCTTCTTTTCGTTAGCATGGCTAAGGGCTTGTCTATCTTATTTATTTTTTCAAAGAACCAACTTTTAGTTTTATCAATTTTTTCAATGGTTTCTTTTGTTTCAATTTCGTTGATTTCTGCTCTAATTTTAATTATTTCTTGTCTTCTACTACATTTGCTGTTGTTTTGCTCTTCCTTTTTTAGGTTTTTGAGGTGTTGCGTCAGTTCATTTATTTGTTGTTTTTTTCTTTTTTTGAGGTAAGAACTCCAAGAAATGAATTTCCCTCTTAAAACTGCTTTCATTGTGTCCCATAGATTCCGATATGTTGTGTCTGTGTTATCATTTGATTCTAAGAATTTTTTCATCTCCTCCTTTATGTCTTCTATAACCCATTGATCATTCAATAACATATTGTTCATTTTCCATGTAATGTAGGATATTTCCTTCCTTCTTTTATCATTGATTTCCAATTTCATTCCATTATGATCAGATATGGTGCATGGTATTATCTCCACGCCTTTATATTTACTAAGCGTTGCCTTATGGCATAATATATGGTCTATCTTTGAGTAGGATCCATGTGCTGCTGAGAAGAACGTATACCCACTTGATGATGGTTGATATATTCTATATATGTCGGTTAAGTCTAGGTTATTGATTGTGCTTTTGAGTTCTATAGTTTTTCTATTCAGCTTTTGTCTAGAGGATCTGTCTAATGGCGAGAGCGGTGTGTTGAAGTCACCCATAATTATTGTGTTGTGGTCTATTTGACTCTTGAACTTGAGGAGAGTTTGTTTTATGAACGTTGCAGCTCCATTGTTTGGTGCATACAAATTGATGATTGTTATGTCTTGTTGGTGGATGGTTCCTTTTAACAGTATATAGTGACCTTCTTTATCCTTCTTGATTAACTTAGGTTTGAAGTTGATTTTATTCGATATGAGTATGGCCACTCCTGCCTGCTTCCGAGGGCCATGTGAGTGGTATGATTTTTCCCAACCTTTTACTTTCAGCCTGTGTATGTCTTTTCCTATCATATGAGTCTCCTGAAGGCAGCATATTGTTGGATTTGTTTTTTTGATCCAGGTTACTAGCCTATGTCTCTTGATTGGTGAGTTTAGGCCATTAACATTTAAGGTTACAATTGAGATATGATTTGTACTTCCAGTCATGCTTCTTTATTTATTTATTTTAGTTTGGCTGGTTTTGCTTTTTGGTTATTTTCCTCCCCCTTTACTGAGATACCTCCTGCTGTTAGTTTTGGGCACTATTTTTCAATTCCTCTTCTTGTAGTGTTTTGTTCAAAATGCTTTGCAGAGCTGGTTTTCTTGCTGCAAATTCTTTTAGCTTTTGTTTATCATGAAAGATTTTAATTTCATTGTCAAATTTGAAGCTCAATTTTGCTGGATATAGTATTCTTGGTTGGAATCCATTATTTTTCAGCGTTTGAAATACATTGTTCCAGGATCTTCTCGCTTTCAAAGTTTGTGATGAGAAATCTGTCGTTAACCTAATTGGTTTACCCCTGAATGTAATCTGCCTCTTTTCTCTCGTAGCTTTTAATATTCTCTCCTTGTTCTGTACGTTGGCTATCTTCATAATTATATGTCTTGGAGTTGGTCTATTATGGTTTTGAATGTTTGGGGTCCTGTAGGCTTCCAGGATTTGGCAATCCATTCCATCTTTCATCTCTGGGAAGTTTTCTAGAATTATTTCATTTAATATGCTGTCCATTCCTTTGGTTTGAAACTCTGTGCCTTCTTCTATCCCTATGACTCTCAGATTTGGCTTTTTTATGACATCCCATATCTCTTGAATAGATTGCTCGTGGGATTTAAGCATCTTTTCTGTGTTGACTATATCCTTTTCAAGTTGATAAACCTTGTCTTTATTATCTGATGTTCTGACTTCAACTTGATCAAGTCTATTTGTAATATTCTCGTTTGAGTTTTTAATTTGGTTTATAGTTTCCTGCAATTCTAGGATTATTGTTTGATTTTTTTTAAGATCTCTATCTCCTGGTAGAGCTTGTTCTTTGCCATTTGAATTTGTTTGTTTAATTCATTTTCAAAATATACTTTTATTTCTTGGACTTGCTGTCTCATGTCTTCTCTAATATTCCTTTCCATTCGAGTTAGGTATGCCTTGAGTTCTTTTGCTATCCCTGTTTCTGATGTTTCTATGTCCTCCTGGAGAATTGAGTTGTCTTGCATTGTTTGTAATCCTCTTTTCCCTTGTTTTCTCATGTTGTCCACGTTACTTTCTAGCTCTTTTTGATTGTCATGTTTCTGCTCTCTTCTATAGATTTGTTTTGTTTCTGTATTACTCTGATGTCTCTCCTTTGTGTTGTTAAACTATGCCTGCTAACGTGGATTCTGCTGGGAGGGAGTTCCGACGTCCGAGCTCCAGTGACGACACTACTCTGCTATGACAGGCCCAGTCTCCTTGCCGGGGTGCCCTAATGGGGGGGTGTGACTGGACTGTCTCTGTTTGGTTTCAGCTCCCTGTCGCGGCAGGCGGGCAGTCTCCAGCCGCCCAGTATCACAGGCCGTGGGCAGGTGATCAGTCGCCAGCGGGTGGGTGTTCTCCTACCTCCCAGTTACGCAGGCAGTGGGTGAGCTGTCACCGGCGGGCCTGCAGTTTACAGCTGCCCAGTCGCGAGGGCCTTGCCTCTAGTCTCCTGGTTTCTCCTGCTAGTCTTGGTTTCTCCTGCTAGACCAGATTTCCCCTGAGTGATGGTTCTCGGCAGTTCAAACTGTACTCTGGGCCTGCCGTTTGTTGGGTGTGGAGGGTGGCTATTGGGAACCCCGGCACTCTATTGTTTTGTTTCCCTTGTGGGAAATAGAACTGTACCGCTTCCTTCCCCGTCTGAAATCCCGTACTCAGCCCGGGGGTTAGTGCGGGCTTGGCTGGCAGGATTCCACTTTGTGGCAACCACTTATCTCCCTGCTTGCTAGTTAATCCCTTCTCTGCAGCACCACGCCTTCTGTAGCTGCAGGGCAGGCCGCCAGAATCAGACAGCCTGGATCTCCGGGGTCACACCGTTGGCTTTTGGGATCCCCGGCACTCTATGGTTTTGATTTTTTCTGTTTACCCCTCCCCCAGTGCTGGCTAGACAGGTTTTGTTTTGGCTGCTGATGGGAGGGGGGGTTGAAGGTCAGGTGCCTCTAGTTCTCCTTTAGTCTTTATGCAGGCTCACTGTGATACTCCCTTCCCCTGAAAGTCTAGGAGAGATTTTATGCAAAATCCCCCTATGTATGGGGGCTGAACTGAGTGACACACACCTGTTTTATTGTTGCAATCTGTCTGAGAGTGGCGGTGGATACTTCAGCTCTCCAAGATGGTGGCCGTTGGTTGCCTTAGTGGAGTGTCCCTTGTGGGGGATGGGACTGTACCGCTTGCTTCCCCGTCTGCAATCCCGAACTCAGCCCGGGGGTCAGTGCCCGCTTGGCAGTTGGAACACCACCATGTTGCAGACACCTATCTCCCTGCTTACCATTTAATCCCTTCTCTGTGGCGCCACACCTTCTGTAGCCGCAGGGCAGGCTGCCAGAATCAGACAGCCTGGATCTCCGGGGTCACACCATTGGCTTTTGGGATCCCCGGCACTGTGGTGCCACGCCTTCTGTAGCCGCGGGGCAGGCCGCCAGAATCAGACAGCCTGGATCTCCGGGGTCACACCATTGGCTTTTGGGATCCCCGGCACTCTATGGTTTTGATTTTTTCTGTTTACCCCTCCCCCAGTGCTGGCTAGACAGGTTTTGTTTTGGCTGCTGATGGGAGGGGGAGTTGAAGGTCAGGTGCCTCTCGTTCTCCTTTAGTCTTTATGCAGGCTCACTGTGATACTCCCTTCCCCTGAACGTCTAGGAGAGATTTTATGCGAAATCCCCCTATGTATGGGGGCTGAACTGAGTGACACACACCCGTTTTGCCGCTGCAATCTGTCGGAGAGTGGCGGTGGATACCTCAGCTCTCCAAGATGGTGGCCGCTGGTTGCCTTAGTGGAGTGTCCCTTGTGGGGGGAGGGACTGCACCGCCTCCTTCCCCGTCTGCAATCCCGAACTCAGCCCGGGGGTCAGTGCCCGCTTGGCAGTTGGGACACCACCATGTTGCAGGCACCTATCTCCCTGCTTACCATTTAATCCCTTCTCTGTGGCGCCACACCTTCTGTAGCCGCGGGGCAGGCCGCCAGAATCAGACAGCCTGGATCTCCGGGGTCACACCATTGGCTTATGGGATCCCTGGCACTGTGGCGCCACGCCTTCTGTAGCCACGGGGCAGGCCACCAGAATCAGACAGCCTGGATCTCCGTGGTCACACTGTAGGCTTTTGGGATCCCTGGCACTCTATCTATATATCTTAATTGTACCAATAGCTTGTGGTTTTTCTATATATATATTTCTTTTTATTTATTTATTTATTTTGGTTCCAGGGATTGAACCCAGTGACACTTTGCCATTGAGTCTCATCTCCAGCCCTTTTATTTTTATTTTTTTATTTTGAGACAGGTTCTTGCGAAGGTGCTTAGGGTCTCATAAATTGCTGAGGCTGGCTTTGAACTTTTGACCCTTCTACCTCAGTCTCCAAGTAACTGGAATTACACATGTGCAGCACCATGACTGGCTCCATTAAAGTTTATTAAACCTAATAAAGTGTACTACTCTTGTGTTCAATTTGACAAGTTTTGACAATAGTATAAATCTGTATATTTCCCAATAATAAAATTGGAAAAAGAACTTTTCTATCCCCAGAGATATTTCCTTCTTGCTCCTATGAGTCATTATTATTCCTCAGAGAATATCACTTTTTCTTTTCTATCAATTTAAGATTACTTTTGCTTGCTTTTGCACTGCCTATAAATGGACTCATATAATAAGGTCTTGTGTTTGACTCTGTGCCATGCTTTTGAGATTCACCTATGTTGTATTTCATACTTTATTCCTTCATACCATTGTATGAAGCCACCACTCAATCCTGTTCCGTTTATAACAATGCTTTTGTTATATGTACATTCCTGTATGTCTTCTGTGGACAAATGTTTGCATTAAAAAACCTAAGAATGAAATTTCTAGTGTATTTGTAACTTACAAATCTATTCAACTTCCTGCAGTTTTTTATTAAATTACACATACACCAAACATATGAAATAGTTGTGTCATCCTATACTTGCACTATCAATTAGATTCATAATTTTGACGCAGGGTTTTGATATACTTTGCTTTTTTTAATTTTTATTTTTGTACTGGAGATTGATCTCAGGGACACTCAACCACTGAGCCACATCCCCTATTTTTGTATTTTATTTAGTGACAGGGTCTTACTGAATTGCTAAGTGCCTCACTTTTGCCGAGTCTGGCTTTGAACATGCCATCCTCCTGACTCAAGCCTCCTGAGCTGCTCAGATTACAGCCATGTACCACCACGCCTGACTGTGATATACTTTGAATTAAAAACTTAAAGATTGCTTTTAACATTTGCTTTGGGTTTGGCAGAAATCTTCAGATATTTACCAATTGGAGTGACAAAAATAATTTAAATTTGTTTTCTAGTCCCTTCAGAATCGGTTTTCTTTATAATAATAGAATATAAAAAGGAAAATTTAGGAAACAAAATGTATACAAAGTATGTTTAGAACTGTTTTGCCACAACTTTTGCCCTCCAAAATAAACATGTGAACATTCATATGCATATTTGTGAGCATTTATATATTCATCAACTTGATAAACTCAAGACAAAGCATAACTAGACAGGCACAGTCCTCTATTACTCAACTATGCATAATTTTCTATTTCATAAATCTTTATGAAATATATGTATCTGTATAAATATTTGTGTATATGTGTGTATTAATGTGTCATGTATATACACACATACATATGTATGTATATGGTGAGTGGTGAGCTGTGGTGAGCATAATATTGTGATCAAGATAAATGAAAAATGTTTCCTAGGACCATCAGATCCTTGGTCAGAAGTTCAGGGAGAAGATAAAGAAATATGACACTATTTTTTTTCTGTAGTTTCCTCCCTGCATAAAAAGCTGAAAAATGCAGAAAATGTCTCAAAATCCCAAAGGACCTTTTCCTTTGAACCAGAGCCTTCTGAGACACTGAACTGCAGAGACCCAAAAGCAGGTGCACACATTGGAGTCTGGATAATCTTCAAAAGGTGCAATGATGCTCAGAAGAGGCAGAACCTGACTGCTGTGGGACTTGTGGTGCTCAGAACTCTTAGGCATGCACACCAGTCTGGTCTTTGCTAACACTGAGGTGAGTTAGGTTGAAGAATCACATTTCCAGAAAATGAAAACTTCTAGTACCAGAAATACAAGTGTTTGAGATGTAGTTGGTGGCAAACTCGGGATTTACTTTTTTACTCTCACCCTAATACATTACCATTTATCTGGGGAATAAGAAGGGAAAGGTTTTCCCTAGTTGTGAAATAAATTTAAAACCTACCTCATAATTCATTGGAGATAGCAAAATATATGCAGTCTCGTGTTGCAATGAAAGGAAGGAAAAAAAAAAAAAAAGCTTTACCCTAATTATTGGATCACTACACTCAGAATAGGTCCAGTGGGAATGGTCTTTGTGCGTAGGTGGACAGTGATCCATGAATCCTAGAAGCATTGAGGACACCTGCTTCAATATAAAAATCCTCCCACATGACTGTGCAACCAGGTGCCATATAGAATCTGTGTAAATAAGTCCAGGGATGAAAATCCAGCTATAACACAAACACATTCTCTCTGTTCAGAGAGCTCCTTAAGCTAAAGACTGACTTGCTGTAACTTTTACTTGGGTCAACTTCTCACATTTCTTCTATCTCTTACTTAAGATACAATTAAAAAACATATGTGCATGTGCTAATAAATCACAATGAATTCCACTATTATGTATAACTATTATGCACTAACAAAAGTTTTTTAAATAGATTTTTCTTTCCTTGAAAATCAGTTTCTTCCTAGATAATTCTGACTTGTTTAGTCTAGTTATGTGCAGTTTTTGCAACTGTTATTGAGTGTTTAGGATCAGTAAATTATTATAACAATGGAGACTGATTCAATATGTGGCTTTGAAGTAAAAGTTTGATTTGAACCTCGCATCTACCAGTTTTAAGTTTTTATGGGCATAGATATTTTGATTGCCCTTGCATCTCCATCTCCTTATGTATAAAATGATGGTTATAACATATATTATTGGTATTTAGATTGAAATATTAGCACCCTGAATGGAAGGGACTTTATCTGGTTGGTTAATATATCCCTAGAAATTAGGAATGCTACCAGGAATGTTGGAAATAATAAATACCTGTTAAACAAATAATGTATGTCTCCTAATATATCTGACAATTTTTAAAATTGATAACAAGTTTTAATAACCATGTGCCAGGTATTGCTAAAATGATTATCATTTAGTCATTCTAACATGTCTATGGTATATATTATTATCACTCTTCTTGTGAATTATGAATATTGTGCAAGGAGAAGTATGCAACTTGCTCAAATCCACCCAGCTAGTGAGTGCTGGAAACGAGATTTAACCCAAGAAGTTTGGGGTGTCCATGGTGCGTAGTAAGCAAGCAATAAAAAATCACTGTTATATTTCAGAGAGAAGTCACTAAGTCATCTACTTTTACTTTTTTTGGTATATATTCTAGTTTTATAATTAGTTTGCCTAATAGCAGAATCCATGCAAATCTTTGAGTCTTATTGTGAGGGAGATTATACACAAAAATTCATAAACTGAGGAGGGGGAAGAATGAACTAGCTCTGAGTTTGTGTCTGTTTGTAAATTAACAAGTATGGCTTGATGTTTATTGATATTACAGATGCTTGGAAGAGTTTGTGATGGCTGATAAGCTCTATGAGCCAGCAGTACAAAGTCTAAATTTCCTATTTCTCCTGATATCCTGTCTTTTCTCCAGTCTTGTAGTTCTACAGGCTTCTGTCTATGTGAAAAGAAACAGAGACACCCAAGTTAGCATTTCACACAGATCAGTTCTCTTTGTGGGGATTCCAATTGACACAGGCTTAATTTTCTTAGAACTAGCAAGACTTTTAAAAGGATTTAGCTCAATGAAATTTTCCTGGATTTCATTCACATTTTAAAAGACATTTATGTATATATCTTATCCTATCTAAAACACAAAAATATGTTTTAAACTCCTGACAGTCATAGTAAAGTATTTTCTAAATCTGACTTCCCAATCTCTGGATATAGCTGAGATTTTCAAAATTTCACACTGTCTTTTTAACCCCAAATATACAATGCCACTTGAGGTAAAGTAGGCTAAGCATGCTTAATTTGAATTTATATTTACTAACCAAGGTGCTGGTAGCAGGCCTTCCCTGGCCCCTGGGGCCCAGCCCCGAATTCCTTGTTCTGCATGTCAAAGTGGCCAGCTCACAGGGTCGTGATGCAGGCTTGTGGTTTCATGTTTATCTGCCTCAGACATATGTGCCTTTTTGGGAACATCTTGGCCTTCTCGGAGCTTCCTGATAAGGAATGGTCACGGTAACCCAAGAGTAGCAGGTGTTATTCCTCCCCTGCTTTGGCTAAATTTCCACTGCAGTTATAGAAAGTATATAAGGGAACAAACTTGGATAATAAAGCGGCACACATGCCTCCTCCTGGATGAAGAACCTTGGTGTCCTGTGAACTCTTTTAACCCCGCCGTCTCTCGCCGGACTCGGTCCATTCGCCGGACGCGGCAAGTGGAAGTTCCACCGAGATCGGAAAGCAGAGGTAAGCGGACGGGGCTCCCTCCACGGAGAGGGAGGATTGGAAGCCTTCCATAAGAGAAGGGGAAAAGAGACCTTCCATAAGAGAAGGGGAAAAAAATTGAAACTTACATAAGGAACAGGTAGCTACCATGGGTAACTCAGCAGCCAAAGTTCGTCTGGCCAACGAACTCAGAGAGCTGTTGAATACACAAGGAACCGGAATAAAAACAAAAACTGCAACAGAATTAGTTGAAGTTATTGCCCAGGCATGTCCTTGGTTTCTGACAGGAGGATTTCTTAATAACAGTGATTGGGATTTGGTAAAGCAGGATCCCCAAAAGTTGTTGAGGGACCAAGGTCCAGATAGAGTCCCCATTGCTACTTTCTCTCTATGGAGATTGGTAAAGGATGCCTTTTTAACTGATAAAGTGAAGATTAAGGAGCAGCTTGCTGAATGCGAACAGGCCCTTAATCAGGTCCAGGAAGAGCAAATGGCAGAGTCCTTACCCCTTTCCCATTATTCTTTCACATCTCCTTCTTCATTCTTAGATCCACCCTAGCTGCTCTCAACCCCGCCTTCTCATCTTCCCCCTCCCTACCAGGCCCACAAAAAAGTCTTAACTGACCTTCTCCAGAATATTTACCATGGCTGATTTTAGGACTTTCAGCAAAAGAATCTCTACAAAAAAAAAAAAAAGTGGGTTCAATGTAGATAAATTTCCTATTTTCATGTTGCCCTGTTTTATTTGGCTACTGTCTGAAAAAATCAGCACTCCAGGCGCTGGACACTCCCTTACTAGTTTTTCACAAAAATATGTAAACAAGGCCTCTGGCCTTGAGCTGGGCTTCACAGTGCTGAGTACATTTCTAAGATAAAGGAGTTACTAACTGGGCTCCATGGTAACAGCTGGCAGGAGGAGGAACTGGAAAGGGAGATAAAGGAACTGGAAGGTCGAATGAAGAAGTCAAGATTTAAAGCACCTACGGCCCCAATCCCTGTTGCGCTCCCTCCTTACAACCCCAATTGGGACGAGGACAACCCCAGAAAGCGGGGGGGGGTGTTCAGTGGCAGCCTAAGATAGCCCAAACTTTTCCAGTAATTGAAAACCTGGATGCCGATAGACAGCCGGCCAGAGTGTATGTTTCTTTAGCCTTTAAGGATATTAAACAACTAAAGGAGGCAGTTACTAATTACGGACCCCATGCCCCCTTTACATTGACTCTCTTCGAGTTTTTCTCTGCCAATCAGCTGACACCTAGTGACTGGCAACAGCTTTGCAGGGCTGTGTTGTCCGGAGGGGATTTTTTGTTGTGGAAAAGTGAAAATCAAGAGAGGTGTCGCGAGCTAGCCCGAGTCAATCAGGATGCCGGCTTCCCACAGCGTAACCTTAAAATGTTAACAGGCTCGGGACAATATGCTATCATAAATCAGCAAATTAATTATGATCCTGGGGTCTATGCTCAGATAGCTACAGCAGCCGTTCAGGCTTGGAGGGCTCTACCTATTTCAAATGCTGAAACAAAAATTTCAAAATTTGCTCAAGGACCTTCTGAGCCTTATTCTGACTTCATAGCCCGATTGATGCAGATAGCAGGAAAAATATTCCCTAACTTGGAACAAGCCATGCCGGTCATTAAGCAATTGGCTCTTGAAAATGCAAATTCCTATTGCCAAAATGCCATTAAATCTACCAGAGCAAAGAGTGTTGATGACATGATTCGAGCTTGTAAGGATATTGATGGAGCTCATATTACTGGACAGATTTTGGCCGCTGCCCTCAAAATGGGAATGTCAGGGTTTAATGGTAAAGGGGCCCAACCCAAAGGCTACTCCCGATGTGGGAAAGAGGGACATATTAAATGAAATTGTCCCGAGGGGGATAGACGGGGTCGGAAAGGCATGCCTGGCCCCTGTCCCCAATGTGGCAAGGGGAATCATTGGAGCAGCGAGTGTCCTTCCAAGTTTGATGCTCAGGGACGCCCACTGCAGCCGGGAAATGGGAACAAAGGCCCGCCCCGGGCCCGGAAGCCAGAGTGTACGGGGCGGTCCAGAGACAGAACAAGCTGCTACCGCAGTAAGATCTTGGCCAGGCGGGGAAAAATGCAGACAAAATCAAACAAAATGCAATCGGCTAGGAAAACTTAGGGAACTTTTGCCCCGAAAATGGGCAGCGGACTCCATGTTGTTTGCATCACCATGGTAACCATGGGGTGCCTGGCCGGAAGAGCGGCTTTCTGGTCCCACCTCCCACACTTTTGCGGGCTACCGATTGGTTCTTCCACAGTCACTCAGACAGGACTTCTAGTCCCACCTTCCAGCCACTAACTTGTACTGCTGTGTTTCAGATTTCTACCGGAGCTGCTCAGAGCCTGTATTTTTAAAAAAATGCCTACCTGTAAATGCTAACGAAAGATATCTTTTTCAGACAAAATTTAATTCTACAAGTTTCTATGTTACAGTCCTAAATTTAAGCTAGTTCTAAGTTAAATAACCTTTTTCTTTATAGTTGTGTTACTAAATGATGTTCTATTGATGAGAGATATCAAATATGCTTCTTTATATTTTACTTTTAATTTTGGAGGTTATGAGGATGCATTTGCTTGCCACAGGAACAAGCCGGCAAAGTTCCTGTGATGACCAAAAAAATCCTTATTCTCATTGCTAACTATAAAAATAAAAATGTATACTCAAGGATCTTATTTCAGTTACATCAAGTGACATCACATAAAAGAGTGCACTCCTAGTTAAAAATAAATTAAAATGGATCCAAATATTTTAAGACCATGTGGTTACATAAAGTTAATACAATTATAAGTTATGTTCTTATTCTTAATATATATATTCAGATAACCTATATTTGTTAATCTATAAATTAATTAGCACATGCCTAATTGATTAGTTAATATACATTTGCCTAATTGTTTTTCTTCAACAGGAAACCCATAATTTATGTTTTATATTTACATTTATCAGATACTCTGCCTTTTCAGTTACAGGTATTTGAGATAAATGTATTTACTATAAATTTGCTTTTAAGTGAAAATACAATCAAGTAGTTTCTAATTCTCAAGGTTACTGTTTAAACTTATAAGATGATAAATTATTATAATTATTTCTACAAAATATCTAAGGGTTTTAACTATATTTTCATTGATATTTCTTATCAAAGTATAATAATTTGTTTATAGATTCTAAGGTTTTCAGAAATTGTTCCAAACTATATTTTTTTTTTTAAAGAAAAAGATGTTTCAACAAAGAAAAAGCACACATGGATCCTAAAAAGAAGAAAGAAATCATCTTTGGGTAAAACAAGGTCTTTATATTCATTTTCCTAAAAAAAAAAAAAAAAGATTTTTATATTGTTATCTAAACAGATGATGTAAAAAGTTAGAACAATTAAAAAAGAGATTTATGTATACTAAACTGATTATAATTAATTTAAGGGTATTTCAGGTTATTTTCCTAATTTAACTATACTAATGTGAGCTAAAATTTTGTCCATATTTTGACATGACAAACACCTATTAAAATGTAAGTTTATTTCTTTAAAGAAAGATCCTTATTGCCTAATAATTCTTACTGTTTAAGATAAAGATTAATTTTGGTAAATAAATTCACATTGTTGTTTAAACATTAAGTATATTGAACTACTAACTTAAACCCCTGTATGACCTTTTGAGAGGAGGCCCCTCACCCACCTCCCTGCGAAAACCTACTCCAGAAGCCTTGAAGGCACTTAGATTGATAGAGACAGCCTTACAAGAGATGCAGGTAATGCAGGTGGACTACTCCCAGTCCTTGTTATTCATTGTTCTGCCGTCAAAATTCACCCCGACTGGAGTCTTTTGGCAGACTGGTCCTATTTATTGGGTTCACTTACCTGCATCCCCCTCCCGGGCCTTGATACTTTTCCATGATCTGGTAATACAATTAGTTTGGAAAGCAAAATATCTAGGAGATGCCTTGTTTGGGAAAACCTTTGATGTTCTCATATTACCATATAATCAAGACATTCTTTCTAAATTAAGACAGGAACATGATCTCTGGTGTCACTTCTTCTGTAGTTTCATGGGACGACAGTATTTTGAGGCCAGATTGACCAAGACCCAGTCGGGGGAGGGGGTAAGAGTAACTTTTCACTTCACTCCGTTTCTTTTTGGCCAAGGGGGGATTGAATCTAAACTCCAGTTGGCTGGGTGCCAGGGTGAGGTTGGTAAGTCCTCCTGTTGGCCCACTGCAGCCCCTACAGGGATCTCTGACAGGGGGGACCTACTGATTCTGTTAAACATCTTCAAGTTATCAAGCTCTTGAAACCACAGGTCCCTGACCTCATATACTACCCCTTGTTGCTGCCTAAGTCTCAGCTCCCAGATCTGGATGCCAATACGTGGGATATCTTAAAAACCACCCTTTTTTACTTAACAACTCTGATCCCACGCTTGCTAGTGACTGGTGACTCTGCGTAACAACAGGGGTGGTCATGCCCGTGGCGGTTCCTATCAATGCCACCATATCTGATGATGATACTTGCTAGCCCGGACTGCCTTTCAAGGTCCAACCTATGGGCACTTTTACAGAATGTCTCCTGGGTATGATGCAAAACAACACCTATGATGTTGATGTTGGAGTGACTTCCTTTGGAAACTGGTCAATCTCAATAACCAAGAACTATTCCTCACCCACTCCAGCCCTCTGTCCCCCTAATGGCACTGTTTTTATGTGTGGAGAAAATTCTGCCTTCCCTTGACTCCCTGCAAATTGGACAGGTGTCTGTGTTCTCACCCTGCTCCTCCCTGATATAACCATTGTCCCTGGGGATGAGCCCCTGCCCATCCCCAGCCTAGACACCCTAGTAAAAAGGCACAGGCGAGCTATACAGGCTTTACCACTATTCACCACACTGGGGATAACGGCTGCTGTGGGCACAGGCACAGCTGGACTGGGTACAGCGATACATTCTTATCGCCATCTATCTCAGCAGCTTATAGATGATGTGCAGACCCTATCTGGCACTATTGGGGATCTACAAGACCAAATTGACTCTTTGGCAGAAGTAGTCCTTCAGAATAGGCGAGGCCTAAATCTGCTGACCGCCAATCAGGGAGGGATTTGCTTAGCTTTGGGAGAAAGGTGCTGCTTCTATGCCAATAAATCGGGCATAGTTCACACTAAAATCAAGGAGATTCAAAAAGACCTAGAGAAAAGGAGAAAAGAATTATTCGAGAACCCTATTTGGACTGGGATGAATGGGTTCCTGCCCTACCTTCTTCCCCTCCTGGGACCCTTACTGAGTCTTCTTTTGATTGCAACCTTGGGACCTTGTGTTGCAAATAGGATAACTCAATTCATTAAGGACCAGATTAACATCTTAACCTCCAAGCCAATACAGGTTCACTACCAACGCCTGGAGATGGACGACTCTGCCCACAAGGTGTACTTACGACACATCCGGAGATGAGATGTAACTGGACAGGAGCCAATACCCGAGCCCTCCTATGTACCTGCTTTTGCCCAGGTCCCTAATTACCCTGCTGACTTGGTGCCGTCATCCCAGACCCTTACGTTCAGAAAGCTCCCTGGTCATAGCTATCCCACTGGCAAAGATGATGACTGGGATCCGCAGTTGTGTCCTACTGGCCATGACATCCTAACTAAAAAGTGTCTGTTTACGTAGGACAAGAGCTGATCTTGTAGTACCCAGTGACGGGCAACTTCCACGCTTGCACTGCAACCTAAGCCAGGGGAATGGGGCCTCCCCAGAGATGGGTAAGCACTGTAAGGGCAGTGGATGACCTAAGACAGGGGCTACTTGATTCCCTTTGACATGCAAAAAACAAAAGAGGGGGACTTGCTGGTAGCAGGCCTTCCCTGGCCCCTGGGGCCCAGCCCCGAATTCCTTGTTCTGCATGTCAAAGTGGCCAGCTCACAGGGTCGTGATGCAGGCTTGTGGTTTCATGTTTATCTGCCTCAGACATATGTGCCTTTTTGGGAACATCTTGGCCTTCTCGGAGCTTCCTGATAAGGAATGGTCACGGTAACCCAAGAGTAGCAGGTGTTATTCCTCCCCTGCTTTGGCTAAATTTCCACTGCAGTTATAGAAAGTATATAAGGGAACAAACTTGGATAATAAAGCGGCACACATGCCTCCTCCTGGATGAAGAACCTTGGTGTCCTGTGAACTCTTTTAACCCCGCCGTCTCTCGCCGGACTCGGTCCATTCGCCGGACGCGGCACCAAGGTACTTTTGATCTCTTGGGATGCTCTAAATTGGCATAGAAGTAACAATAATAACAATCATGATTAGTGCTCATATCTATTAAGTATTCATGATGTACTATTCAAAGTTTAGCACATAATATAAAATAAACTTATTGAATAATCCTGAAAACAATGAAATAATCTCATGTTATATGGAGAAAACTGAGGCATAATGTAGTTAAACAATGCGTTCATATCACACGCTATGTGAAGTGAGAAACAGGTGGAGCATGAAACTAGACAGAGTGACTCCAGAGAAATCCAATTACTTCTCATTCCAAAGGCCTTATTGAAATCATACAGTTACACCACCAGTGACATTCCACATTATGTACAATCCAAAGAGTGGAATCCTAATTAGAATAAATTATAATCTATGTATGTATAATATGTCAAAATACATTCTACTGTCATGTATATATATATATATATATATATATATATATATATATATATAAATAACAAATTTTTAAAAATAAATCACAGATTAAAAAAGGGGGGGGCAGTTTCCATGTTCTCTACCTTTGGTTTCCTTTTGGGCCCAGGGAACTATCACTGTTACAATTTGACCCAGCTATCCCTCTCCTCGGACTATACCCAAAGGACTTAAAAACAGCACATTACAGTGACACAGCCACATCAATGTTTATAGCAGCACAATTCACAATAGTTAAACTGTGGAGCCAACCTAGATGCCCTTCAATGGATGAATGGATAAAAAATTGTGGCATATATACACAATCAAATATTACTCAGCAATAAAAGAAAATAAAATCATGGCATTTGAAGGTAAATGGATAGCATTGGAGAAGATAATGCTAAGTGAAATTAGCCAATCCCCAAAAAACAAATGGCAAATGTTTTCTCTGATATAAAAAGGCTGACTCATAGTGGGGTAATGAGTGGGGGCATGGGAGGATTAGATGAATTCTAGATAGGGAAGAAGGGTAGGAGGAAAAGGGAGGATACAGGGGATTAGCAAGGACGATGGAATGTGATGGACATCAATATTCAAAGTACATGTATGAAGACTTGAATTGGGTGTCAATATACTTTATATACAATAAAATATAAAAAATTGTGGTATATATGTGTAATAAGAATTGTATTGCAAAAAAGTACATGTATAAAGGCATGAATTGGTATGAACATACTCTATATACAAAGATATGAAAAATTGTACTCTATATGTGTAATATGTGTAATGTGTAATATGTGTAATGCATTCCACTTTCATGTATTTAAAAAAATAAAATCAATAAAACTAAAAAAAAAAAAGAGTATGAAATGCTCTCCTCCTGTCAGTCATTATATCTGGAGCCAACAGCTCCAGTCTGATACCAGGATTCTTTTTCTTGAATGGTGTTCCTGGGCTGGAATCTGCACACATCTGGATCTCCCTGCCATTCTGCCTCATGTACGTCATTGCTCTTGTGGGGAATGTGGGACTCATCTACCTCATTAGTCATGAGGAAGCCCTGCACTGGCCCATGTACTACTTCCTGGCCCTGCTCGCCTCCACTGATGTTACCTTGTGCACCACCACTGGCCCAACATGCTGTGTACATTCTGGTTCAACCTCAAGGAGATTGACTTTAATGCTTACTGGTCCAGATGTTTTTTGTCCACATGTTGGCTGGGATGGAGTCTGGGGTGCTCATGCTCATGGCCCTGGAGTGCAGATGTGGCCCTCTGCTACCCCTTACGCTATACCACCATCCTCACCAACCCTGCCATCGCCAAGGCTGGTCTTGCCACTTTCTTGAGGAGTGTGATGCTCATCATCCCATTCATTTTCCTCACCAAACGCCTGCCCTATTGCCAGGGCCACCTCATCCCCCACACCTACTGCGACCACATGTCTGTGGCCAAGGTGTCCTGTGGCAACGTCAAGGTAAATGCTATCTATGGTCTGATGGTTGCCCTCCTGATTGGGGTGTTTGATATCTGTTGTATCTCTGCATCTTACACTATGATTTTGCAGGCTGTAGTGAGCCTGTCATCAGCAGATGCTCGTCACAAAGCCTTTAGCACCTGCAGATCTCATATCTGTGCCATCGTGATCACTTATGCACCTGCTTTTTTCACTTTCTTCACTCATCAATTTGGAGGCCACATTATTCCCCACCACATACACATCATTGTGGCCAACCTTTATCTGCTGTTGCCTCCTACCATGAACCCCATTGTTTATGGAGTCAAGACCAAGCAGATTCAGGAAGGAGTCATCAAATTGGTGACTCATTAGGTGAGACAATATTGGCCTCACCTAAGACAAATGAATCATAAATTGCATTGCCTGGCATGGAGAGAAAATAGTGGAGAAGAATTCATAAAAGGTGCAAATGAAATATTAAATCATTCTAAAATGTAGATTTTCTAAAGTCTTTGTCAGTGTATATTTTAAACTGATTCCTGTTAGTAAATATCTGCCAAAATAGAGAATGTAGAATTAAAAAGGTAAAATACTCATTCCCAATAAAGATTATGTTTGTCATGAATTTTTATAGAGTCATATGTCTAGTGACACCAGAAAGTTAATAAAAGGCAAAAAGTAAGCCTGATGTACCCACACATTGTGTGGAGAAGTAGGAGGCTAGACTAATGTGGGCAAGCATATCCTCTCCACTAGGGAGAAATTCTATGCAGATCAAGTGCATTTTTGCCAGGTCAGAAAGGTTCAGTGTTGCAACATTTTCTAATAATTTTCAAAGATAAGCAAGATTTAGATGTTTTATAAAATGTTTGAGTTTTGTTTGCTATTGTTGAAAAAAATACCTTATGCTTCATACAAAAATATCTAAGTGTTCTATTTTGTCCCATGTAATCACTTTACAACCTCCATTTAAAATGTATCTAAATATATAGTTGTCATGTTAAATACCAAGGAGGCAAATGTGTTGTTACTAGTGTACCTAATAATTTATTCACTCTTTCCTTCATTCATTAATTTTGAGACACTAATTTAGTTAATCTTATAAATCATGCCTTGAATTTAATGAGTAGGGCAGAGTTGAAAATAATACAGTCTTGGGCCTCAGTATAGGCCTCTAGATTCTGGCCCAGGATACATGAGTGAAAACACATGTGAAAAAAAAGGAGGAGAGAGAATTTGAAAAATGGATGAAATGTGGAGTAACCAAAAAGTTAGTATGAAAGAGTTTGAGGAAATATAACATGAGTTTAATATCCAGTTAGTCCCAAAGTGTAAGTTCTCTGTCTTTTGATATGTAGTGACTAGACTTTAAAAACCTACTTAATCTAAGTCTCAGCATCCGTATTTTTACAAGTGAGGAAAAGAAAACCATCAACAAAGATGCATCTGGCCAACTGCATGGTCTAGTACAAAATTAAAAACAAAAGTATGTAGCGTGGTTTTTGACACGTTTTGCTTTTTTATGAGTTAATAGCTTCTACACTGACTCATTCTGAACATCACAGTGGCAGGAGAAATCTTTCCAATTGTACAGGTAGTGGACGATTAGTGTTTCTGTGGTTAAGCTTGCATTGAGTTTCCACAAATATTTTGTCAATATGAGCAAACAAGTTTTCCTGGCTATCCTCTAGGTACCTGGCTCCATGTTATGCACTGAAAAATATAAATGATTACAAAAACTTTAGTGAATTCTACTCTCCTAGTGGATATAAAATGCATGGAATGGCTACCATACAATGTAAAGATAGTTGTGCAACAGCTTTTCAAAAATTGTGGAAACTAAGAAAAGGATCATCAATATTTATTAGAGTTAGTATGTAAATTCTTTATAGGGAAGATAGTATTTGGGATGAATCTTGAATTATACATGAGTATTTAAGAAAGAGAAGATGGGATTATTTGAAACAATAAAATATTTTCATATATTTTGTGTAAAATGTGAAGGTTAAACAAACAATATCGAGCTTGGGCAGATAAATGTCTTCAGAAGCAAAAGAGAAAGAGGAAGACAAAAAGATGGGTCTGGAAAGGTAGAATCCCTGCTGGGAGGGAGGTGCATTGCTTGTGAGCCTGGGCAGGACACCAGGAGCACCAGGTGCTGCTCCTCCATCACCACTAAGAGGCCACAGGGGCCATAGAATGGCCTTTAACCTTGAGCAGGGGCTGCCCATTGGTCACTTTCCTGGACTGTTCATATCTGCACCATAACCTCTGTCTCTTAAGGCCTGTCTCTCTCCCTGCTTTCTTCTGCTTCCCATATAAACTCTATTTTCTCAGTTCTACTTCTTCAGTGAACCAGCCTGAGTTCTTCAAAGGGTGTTCCTGGGTAGAGCGTAGATTCCTTGTGTCTTTCTCTGTAATTACTTCTTTTGAAGGCGTTGAGCATTCTCATAAGAACAGGGTTTCAAGATTATAACAACAACAACAAACCATACCGAGCACTTATTTTCCAGATATTTTTCTAATCATTATATGCTCATTTGTTTTTAAAACAAGTCTGAGGATGGCACTATTTCATGTCCATTTTACAGGCAGGCATACTGGGGCACAGGAAGGTTATAAAATGAAAGCCACATAGCTAGCATGTGGCAGAGCTTGGATTTACATCCAGGCCACCTGGATCCAGTGTCTTTATTTTTAACAACTATAATATACAACACTATTTTCTAAGCAATTAAAAGTTTGTAGAATAGTTTTTTTTTATGATTGGGATGGTGAGAAGTCCCTTATGGTTACCCTGCCCTCTATGAAGTGATTCTCTTTTGTTCTTTTTTTTGACTGAAGAGTATTTATTCTCTTCTGAGAGAATGGCTTCTGTAAATACAGAGCTGCCATTAAATTCTTATGGGTCCCACACAATATTTGACTCAAGAACTTGTGACACAAGAAAGCCTGTGTTCTCTATCCTGCTCTTGTAATTTTCATGGAGCATATTACTTTAAAAATTTTAACTGGGTGCCCTCCTCAACCCTACTCTTCAGTTATTGGTGGACACAACATCTTTGTTGGTATGTGGTGCTGAGGATCGAACCCGGGCCGCACGCATGCCAGGCGAGCGCGCTACCACTTGAGCCACATCCCCAGCCCTCAACCCTACTCTTCAGATGATTAGTGCCATGACTGCTTCTTATCCTATTATCCTGTTGGCTAAGATCAAGTTTAGTTTAGTAGTGCCATGAAATCAGGATATTCACCCAATTTGTTTCCAACATATCTCTCTTCCAAAATGATTGTCTGCCACGTGGTAGGTTCAATCAGAGCATATCACCAAGCACCTCGCAAGATCCAAAAAGGATTTGTTTTTTTTTTTTTTTAATTTTTTATTGATTATTTAAAGCATTACATAGCCCATGATATATCATCTTTCATACATTAGACTCAAATTGTGTTTTGAACTCCCATTTTCACCCCAAATATAGATTGCAGAATCACACCTGTTACATATTCACATTTTTACATAATGCCATATTAGTGTCTGTTGTATTCTGCTACCTTTCCTAACCCCTACTATCCCCCCTCCCCTCCCCTCCCCTCCCATCTTCCCTCTCTATCTCCCCTGCTGTTGTTCAATTCTCTCCCTTTTTTTTCCCTCCCCCTTGCCCCTCATAGCCTCTTATAATTTTATGTATCCTTGAAGGTCTCCTACCATTTCCATATGCTTTCCCTTCTCTCTCCGTTTCTCTCCCCCCATTCGTCTTTGTTTACTGTAGTCTTTTCCACATGCTCTTCCTTCCTGTTCTGTTCTTAGTAGTTCTCTTTATATCAAAGCAGACATTTGGCATTTGTTTTTTAGGGCTTGGCTAGCTTCACTTAGCATAATCTGCTCTAATGCCATCCATTTCCCTGCAAATTCTATGATTTTGTCATTTCTTAGTGCTGCATAATATTCCATTGTGTATAGATGCCACATTTTCTTTATCCATTCATCTATTGAAGGGCATCTAGGTTGGTTCCACAGTCTAGCTATTGTGAATTGTGCCGCTATAATCATTGATGCAGCCGTATCCCTATAGTGCGCTCTTTTAAGGTCCTCAGGGAATAGTCCGAGAAGTGCAATAGCTGGGTCAAATGGTGGTTCCATTCCCAGCTTTCCCAGGAATCTCCATACTGCTTTCCAAATTGGCCTCACCATTTTGCAGCCCCACCAGCAGTGTACAAGTGTACCTTTTTCCCCACATCCCCGCCAACACTTGTTGTTGTTTGACTTCATAATGGCTGCCAATCTTACTGGAGTGAGATGGTATCTTAGGGTGGTTTTGATTTGCATTTCTCTGATTGCTAGAGATGGTGAGCATTTTTTCATGAACTTGTTGATTGATTGTATGTCCTCCTCTGAGAAGTGTCTGTTGAGGTCCTTGGCCCATTTGTTAATTGGGTTATTTGTTATCTTATTATTTAATTTTTTGAGTTCTTTGTACATTCTGGATATTAGGGCTCTATCAGAGGTGTGGGGGGTAAAGATTTGTTCCCAGGATGTAGGCTCTCTATTTACCTCTTTTATTGTTTCTCTTGCTGAGAAAAAACTTTTTAGTTTAAGTAAGTCCCATTTGTTTATTCTGGTTGTTAACTCTAGGGCTATGGGTGTCCTATTAAGGAATTTGGAGCCCGACCCCACAATTTGTAGATCGTAGCCAACTTTTTCTTCTATCAGACGCAGTGTCTCTGATTTGATATCTAGCTCCCTGATCCATTTTGAGTTAATTTTTGTGGATGGCGAGAGAAAGGGATTCAATTTCATTTTGTTGCATATGGATTTCCAATTTTCCCAGCACCATTTGTTGAAGATGCTATCCTTCCTCCATTGCATGCTTTTAGCCCCTTTATCAAATATAAGATAGTTGTAACTTTGTGGATTAGTCTCTGTGTCTTCTATTCTGTACCATTGGTCCACCCGCCTGTTTTGGTACCAGTACCATGCTGTTTTTGTTACTATTGCTTTGTAGTACAGTTTGACCTCTGGTATCGCTATACCTCCAGATTCACACTTCCTGCTTAGAATTGCTTTTGCTATTCTGGGTCTTTTGTTTTTCCATATGAATTTCATGATTGCTTTGTCTATTTCTACAAGAAATGCCGTTGGTATTTTGATTGGCATCGCATTAAACCTATAGAGAACTTTGGGTAATATCGCCATTTTGATGATGTTAGTTCTGCCTATCCATGAACAGGGTACATTTTTCCATCTTCTGAGATCTTCTTCTATCTCTCTCTTTAGGGTTCTGTAGTTTTCATTGTATAAATCTTTCACCTCTTTTGTTAGGTTGATACCCAAGTATCTTATTTTCTTTGAGGATATTGTGAATGGAGTGGTTTTCCTTATTTCCATTTCAGAAGTTTTGTTGCTGATATATAGGAATGCCTTTGATTTATGCGTGTTGATTTTATAACCTGCCACTTTGCTGAATTCATTTATTAACTCTAG